>NC_140020.1:6366502-7041502 GCF_964263955.1 Coregonus lavaretus | reverse complement strand
TGTACAACATCAAGACAAAACCAAACGAACATCGAAACATACAACGGTGGCAGCTAGTACTCCGGAGACGACGACCGCCGAAGCCTGCCCGAGCAAGGAAGAGAGGCAGCCTCGGCCGAAACCGTGACAAACTTTAGGTTTAATAATCTGTTAAAGTGAATGACAAATGTTTCTGTCGAATCATTCAAACTTTTTCACTTTCTATAATCAATACGAATATTCATCCCAAATAAGAATAAAAATGCGAAGGACCATTTCTCATCTCAAGAAACAGCATACAAATTATACTTTATGTTTGTGTGAGGACAAAAACTCACAACACAAAGACATAAACACATGAGAACCGAGTAAAACTAAGAAGACGGTGTGATATGTGGGTGTTGAAAAGATGAGTTATTACACCCCAATCTGGCCCATTCTCCTAGATGGAGGAATTTCAGGGGCTGAAGCAACCATTTTGTGCATGTATGATTAACGGCAATGAGAAGAGCCAGGCCATTAATGAGATTCAATGCTGCTGTAATAAAGGCCTAGACAGACATGTTTTTCTGTTTCCTGTGGAAAATGAGTTGGCTAAACGCAACGAGGCTGCAGACTGGAAACGTGAGGAGATGAATCATCAACAGTCACAAGCGGAGGCTCCAGATAAATCAGTGTGTGTGTGTGTGTGTGTGTGTGTGTGTGTGTGTGCGTGTGCGTGTGCGTGTGCGTGTAAACTAAAGGCTGGCATAATGTACCAGTGCCGTGACGCTCACCCCACCATCACCATCCCAGCTTTCATTTATTCCAATGAATGTGTTTTCCCACTTTTCAAAAGGGACTCGCAAAAGAAAGGATCCATTGCTAAGATGATTCTGTGAAATGATAATAGCCTGTTCTGAAGTTGCAACAAGGGATGAAAGTAGGGGGAGGAGTGGTGAGAGAGAGAGAGAGAGAGAGAGAGAGAGAGAGAGAGAGAGAGAGAGAGAGAGAGAGAGAGAGAGAGAGAGAGAGAGAGAGAGACGAGACGAGAGAGAGAGAGAGAGAGAGAGAGAGAGAGAGAGAGAGAGAGAGAGAGAGAGAGAGAGAGAGAGAGAGAGAGAGAGATGAGACAGAGAGAGAGAGAGAGCGTGCGAGAGAGAGGGTGGAAGAAAAAGAAAATCTAACATTCCTTACACTCACTAAATGAATGTTGTGATTTGATATGATGGCTAAGACTCATTGATGATATGATTTCAGATTGTTCTTCTCAAATAATAGTGAAAATATGATGCTTTCCAGCTGGTTTCTCTGTAGTTGTGCTTGAAATAACAGCTAGCACTCTGACCAGCTCCCATTGGGTCAACAACTATCACATCAATCAAAAATATTCATTTCCAGTTGGAATTTAACCTGTGTGGCCTTGGATATGTGCTTTCTGTCAAATAAGGATTTCTGGCAGTTCTAGGAATGTAAATGTTTTATGTAATTGTAAAAGAACCAGAACATTTGAAATAGGAGAGTTGAAACCTATGAACAGACTTAAAATGGGCAAAGAATATACTTATCTACAGTACAATCTGACTGTATCCATCATTGACAAGAGCTATGCACAAATTAGACTGGAAGAGACTATTATGGACCAAGACTAAAATACCTTTTGGTACTGTTGAGGATTTTACAAAAATATTTTACAACTTGATGTTAGATGGTTCTTCACCCTGAAAGTAGTCTATGGACCGGGGGAAACTGTAATCCATGGTTCGGTTTTCTCTAAACAGCCACTACAAACTTCAGCTAACTTTAGCCACCCCTAGCAAAAAATCTATGTGAGTGATAGGTGCATGTTTTTACATCAACTTGTACAATCCTGAACATCCCCTTTTATAACGATCTTGTTATGATCTTATTTACTTTTTCTTTGTCCAGAGCTACTTTCTCCATCCTTAAGCGATGGAGAATGATGAAAGGAAGAATTACATGATGAATTTCCTCCTTCTTCCAAGAAAATGACAACCCTGAGGTTGTGAGGTGAGCCAAAGTCAGAGGGGTCAAACAACCAACCTTGATGATTTCTGAGAGGAAGTCAAACAGTAACAGGGACCGAGCAATGGTCTGGGACAACAGTGAGTGAATGATGCAAGGTAATGGCATACGACGCATTAGGAGGAGCCAAGCCTGTCGCAGCATAGGCAGGTTGAACAGGAAATAGAGCGGAAGAGAGGACGGGGGCAGTGGAGAGGAGAATCACTCAAATCAAGGTGGGACTTTGTCAGCGCTTTGACATGGACTTACGTAAAATGTGTCATGGTGTGGGCTGGGCGAGTTCAGGAGGAGTTGCGTAAACTTTTATTTGCCCTACCTTGACCATATTTACGTAACATTATGTAAAAGTTCTCAAAAAGTTTCGGAATACTTTACTGAAGGAACATGCTGATGCTGTTATCATGCATTATATTTTATAAATCATAAATAAAGGTTTAAATAAAAAATATAAAAAATATAAAAATAAGTATCTATGAAGTGCTTATAATGCACAAAAAAATATATATACAGTACCAGTAAAAAGATTGGACACACCTACTCATTCCAGGGTATTTCTTTAGTTGTACTATTTTCTACATTGTGGAATAACAGTGAAGACATCAAAACTATGAAATAACATATATGGAATCATGTAGTAACCAAAAAAGTGTTAAACAATCCAAATATATGTTATATTTGAGATTCTTCAAAGTAGCCACCCTTTGCCTTGATGACAGTTTTGCACACTCTTGCCATTCTCTCAACCAGCTTCACGAGGTAGTCACCTGGAATGCATTTAAATTAACAGGTGTGCCTTCTTAAACGTTAATTTGTGGAATTTCTTTCCTTCTTAATGCGTTTGAGCTAATCAGTTGTGTTGTGACAAGGTAGGGTTGGTATACAGAAGATAGCCCTATTTGGTAAAGACCAAGTCCATATTATGGCAAGAACGCTCAAACAAGCAAAGACAAACGACAGTCCATCATTACTTTAAGACATGAAGGTCAGTCAATCCGGAAAATTTCAAGAACTTTTAAAGTTTCTTCAAGTGCAGTTGCAAAAAACATCAAGCGTTATGATGAAACTGGCTCTCATGAGGTCTGCCACAGGAAAGGAAGACCCAGAGTTACCTCTGCTGCAGAAGATACGTTTATTAGGGTTACCAGCCTCAGAAATTGCAGCCCAAATAAATAAATGCTTCACAGAGTACAAGTAACAGACACATTTCATCATCAACTGTTCAGAAGAGACTGCGTGAATCAGGCCTTCATGGTTGAATTGCTGCAAAGAACCCACTATTAAAGGAAACCAATAAGAAGAAGAGACTTGCTTGGGCCAAGAAACACGAGCAATGGACATTAGACCAGTGGAAATCTGTCCTTTGGTCTGATGAGTCCAAATGTGAGATTTTTGGTTCCAACCACCGTGTCTTTGTGAGACGCAGAGTAGGTGAACGGATGATCTCTGCATGTGTGGTCCCACCGTGAAGCATGGAGGAGGAGGTGTGATGGTGTGGGGGTGCTTTGCTGGTGACGCTGTCTGTGATTTATTTAGTATTCAAGGCACACTTAACCAGCATGGCTACCACAGCATTCTGTAGTGATACGCCATCCCATCTGGTTTGCGCTTAGTGGGACTATCATTTATTTTTCCACAGGACAATGACCCAACACACCTCCAGGCTGTGTAAGGGCTATTTGACCAAGAAGGAGAGTGATGGAGTGCTGCATCAGATGACCTGGCCTCCACAATCCCCTGACTTCAACCCAATTGAGATGGTTTTGGATGAGTTGGACCGCAGTGAATGAAAAGCAGCCAACAAGTGCTCAGCATATGTGGGAACTCCTTCAAGACTGTTGGAAAAGCATTCCAGGTGAAGCTGGTTGAGAGAAGGCCAAGAGTGTGCAAAGCTGTCATCAAGGCAAAGGGTGGCTACTTTGAAGAATCTCAAATATAACATTTGTTTAACACTTTTTGGGTTACTACATTATTCCATATGTGTTATTTCATAGTTTTGATGTCTTCACTATTATTCTACAATGTAGAAAATAGTAAAAATAAAGAAAAACCCTTGAATGAGTAGGTGTGTCCAAACTTTTGACTGGTATTGTATATAAACTGATTTATAAAACATTCTAAGGGACTCATACTTTACATGCTTAAAACAAGTAACAATACATTATAACTGTACACCCTAAGTTAGGTGTTACTAGTTTCTAATATGATACAATGTGTGATACAAACTACAGTATATAAAATCCTCAATGCAATTGTTTTTAAAATGGTTGTTGTTGTTCAGCGTTTATAAGTTAGCTTGTTGTTCAGCAAAGTAAAAAAAATAAATCCATTCTTACACTACTTCTGGACGAACTGGAGTGTCTATTTAAGACACCAAACATGCAGAGAATAGACTTTTATACTCAGCTGACAACTTTGCTTGAAGCTCCTACTGCTATTTGTCTGGGGGCGGTGTCAACGTGTGTGTGCAGGCGAACGGAAGGTGTTGGACGGCAGATGCTGTAGTCTTAAGAAAGCTGGACCCTCTTTCTGATGCAGCAGCACCTACTGTTGTGACCCTCTGCTGATCTCAAGGTGTGATTGAGATGTAATTGTTTAGACTCACTCGCTCCATTTGCGGCAATGCGCACACCGTTTTGTTTCACCAAGCATTTGAGAAATAATGTGATGAACTGAGATTTTGACTTTCAACTTTGGTAACCAGTACCACCAAATCATGATGCGAATAAATAATTTCCAATTTATAAACTTTATTAAGAAATGTTGATGGATCAGTGGCAGAATGATAAATAATTCCAACTCATAAAGAAATAGGACAGTCTTCAAATCAATCTGAAGTGATTCAACCAAAAAAACTTTTAAATGCTTCTAAAATTCTTAAAAGAATGTAAGTACCATCTCATGTTTCAAACAACGTCTCATCGTTTGACCTCTTCAACATAAAGACTATTCAGTAAATCACTTATTTGTGATCCAGATATCATCACAGACACTGTGTTTGGGGATGTGCCTTCCCAGCGGACAAAACGTGCAATGTGACGTCATGAAGATGTTGTTTTCTGGTTACAAATAGGTTTTCTAGTTGAGGAGATGGCAAATAAGCAGATTACAACCAGTTAAAGACACCTTTTTTCATGATGTCATCAAGAAGTCATATTTTGGTTGTTATCTGGTAAAAAAAAACAGATTACAGCCAGGTGTAGACATTTTTCTGGTTCCTAAAAAGGCATTTAAAAATCTATTTTCAACCAACCCAACCAAAGACAAAATACATTTGAATGACATACAGTGCCTTCAGAAAGCATTCATACCCCTTGACTTATTCCAAAAAAAATTGTGTTACAACCTGAATTCAAAATAGATTAAATTATTATTTTTCCTCAGCAATCTACACGCAATACCTCATAACGAAAAGGTGAAAACATGTTTTGAGATTTTTTAGCAAATGTATTGAAAATGAAATACAGAAATATCTCATTTACATAAGCATTCACACCCCTGAGTCAATACTTTGTAGATTGATTTTTGGCGGCGATTACAGCTTTGAGTCATCTTGGGTACAGTGAGGGAAAAAAGTATTTGATCCCCTGCTGATTTTGTATGTTTGCCCACTGACAAAGAAATTATCAGTCTATAATTTTAATGGTAGGTTTATCTGAACAGTGAGAGACAGAATAACAACAAAAAAATCCAGAAAAACGCATGTCAAAAATGTTATAAATTGATTTAAAATTTTTATGAGGGAAATAAGTATTTGACCCCTCTGCAAAATATGACTTAGTACTTGGTGGCAAAACCCTTGCTGGCAATCACAGAGGTCAGACGTTTCTTGTAGTTGGCCACCAGGTTTGCACACATCTCAGGAGGGATTTTGTTCCACTCCTCTTTGCAGATCTTCTCCAAGTCATTAAGGTTTCGAGGCTGACGTTTGGCAACTCGAACCTTCAGCTACCTCCACAGATTTTCTATGGGATTAAGGTCTGGAGACTGGCTAGGCCACTCCAGGACCTTAATGTGCTTCTTCTTGAGCCACTCCTTTGTTGCCTTGGCCGTGTGTTTTGGGTCATTGTCATGCTGGAATACCCATCCACGACCCATTTTCAATGCCCTGGCTGAGGGAAGGAGGTTCTTACCCAAGATTTGACGGTACATGGCCCCGTCCATCGTCCCTTTGATGCGGTGAAGTTGTCCTGTCCCCTTAGCAGAAAAACACCCCCAAAGCATAATGTTTCCACCTCCATGTTTGATGGTGGGGATGGTGTTCTTGGGGTCATAGGCAGCATTCCTCCTCCTCCAAACACGGCGAGTTGAGTTGATGCCAAAGAGCTAGATTTTGGTCTCATCTGACCACAACACTTTCACGCAGTTCTCCTCTGAATGAATCATTCAGATGTTCATTGGCAAACTTCAGATGGCCCTGTATATGTGCTTTCTTGAGCAGGGGGACCTTGCGGGCGCTGCAGGATTTCAGTCCTTCACGGCGTAGTGTGTTACCAATTGTTTTCTTGGTGGCTATGGTCCCAGCTGCCTTGAGACCATTGACAAGATCCTCCCGTGTAGTTCTGGGCTGATTCCTCACCGTTCCCATGATCATTGCAACTCCACGAGGTGAGATCTTGCATGGAGCCCCAGGCCGAGGGAGATTGACAGTTATTTTGTGTTTCTTCCATTTGCGAATAATCGCACCAACTGTTGTCACCTTCTCACCAAGCTGTTTGGCGATGGTCTTGTAGCCCATTCCAGCCTTGTGTATGTCTACAATCTTGTCCCTGACATCCTTGGAGAGCTCTTTGGTCTTGGCCATGTTGGACAGTTTGGAATCAGATTGATTGATTGCTTCTGTGAACAGGTGTCTTTTATACAGGTAACAAGCTAAGATTAGGAGCACTCCCTTTAAGAGTGTGCTCCTAATCTCAGCTCGTTACCTGTATAAAAGACACCTGGGAGCCAGAAATCTTTCTGATTGAGAGGGGGTCAAATACTTTTTCCCTCACTGTATGTCTGTATCAGCTTTGAGTCATCTGGATTTGAGGATTTTCTCTAATTTCTCCCATTCTTCCTTGCAGGTTTTCTCAAGCTCTGTTAAGGTAGATGGGGAGTGGCGTTGAAAAGCAATCTTCAAATCTTTCCACAGATTTTCAATGGGATTCAAGTCTGGGGTTTGGCTGGGTCACTCAAGGACATTCACATTCTTGTTCTGAAGCCATTCCAGTGTTGCTTTGGCTGTTTGCTTGGGGTCATTGTCCTGTTGGAACGTAAATCTTCGCTCCAGTCTGAGGTCGTTTGCGCTCTGAAGCAGGTTCTCATCAAGGATTTGGTGCCATTCATTGTTTTCTCTATCAAATCTAATAAAATGTTATTTGTCACATGCGCCGAATACAACAGGTGTAGACCTTACAGTGAAATGCTTCCTTACAAGCCCTTAACCAACAATGCCGTTTTAAGAAAAATAAGTGGTTAGTAAAAAATAGATAAATAAAAAATAAAAATTCATTAAAGAGCAACAGTAAAATAACAATAGCGAGGCTATATACAGGGGGTACCGGTACAGAGTCAATGTG
Organism: Coregonus lavaretus; assembly: GCF_964263955.1. NCBI lineage: Eukaryota > Metazoa > Chordata > Actinopteri > Salmoniformes > Salmonidae > Coregonus > Coregonus lavaretus. Next base: position 7,033,940 of record NC_140020.1, on the reverse strand, counting down.
CGGGGGCACAGGTTAGTCGAAGTAATTGAGGTAACATGTACATGTAGGTAGAGTTAAAGTGACTATGCATAGATAATAAACAGAGAGTGGCAGCAGCGTAAAAGAGGGGGTGGGTGGGGGGGACAATGCAAATAGTCCGGGTAGCCATTTGATTAGCTGTTCAGGAGTCTCATGGCTTGGGGATGGAAGCTGTTAAGAAGCCTTTTGGACCTAGACTTGGCGCTCCGGTTCCGCTTGCCGTGCAGTAGCAGAGAGAACAGTCTATGACTAGGGTGGCTGGAAGAGAGAACAGTCTACGACTAGGGTGGCTGGAGTCTTTGATATTTTTTAAGGCCTTCCTCTGACACCGCCTGGTATAGAGATCCTGGATGGCAGGAAGCTTGGCCCCAGTGATGTACTGGGGCGTACGCACTACCCTCTGTAGTGCCTTGTGGTCGGAGGCTGAGCAGTTACCATACCAGGCAGTGATGCAACCAGTCAGGATGCTCTCGATGGTGCAGCAGTAGAACTTTTGAGGATCTGAGGACCCATGCCAAATCTTTTCAGTCTCCTGAGGGGGAATAGGATTTGTCGTGCCCTCTTCACGACTGTTTTGGTGTGTTTGGGCCATGATAGTTTGTTGGTGATGTGGACACCAAGGAACATGAAGCTCTCAACGTGCTCCACTACAGCCCGGTCGATGAAAATGGGGGCGTGCTCCGTCCTCTTTTTCCTGTAGTCCACAATCATCTCCTTTGTCTTGATCGCGTTTGAGTGAGAGGTTGTTATCCTGGCACCACACGGCCAGGTCTCTGACCTCCTCCCTATAGGCTGTCTCATCGTTGTCGGTGATCAGGCCTACCACTGTTGTGTCGTCGGCAAATTAATGATGGTGTTGGAGTCTCCCAGTTACCAGTCTCCCAGTCCCTGCCACTGAAAAGCATGCCCATAGCATGATACTGCCACCACCATGCTTCATGGTGTTAGACGGGTGATAAGCTGTGCCTGGTTTTCTTCAGACATAGCACTTTGCGTTCAGGCCAAAGAGATCTCAGAGTCTTTCACATGCCATTTTGAAAACTCCAGGCATGCTATCATGTGCCTTCAGTCTGGCCACTCTCCCATAAAGCCCAGATTGGTGAAGTACTGTAGAGACTGTTGTCTTTCTGGCAGGTTCTCCCATCTCAGCCAAGGAACTCCGTAGTTCTGTCAGAGTGGTCATTGGGTTCTTGGTCACCTCCCTGACCAACGTCCTTCTTGCCCGGTTGCTCAGTTTGGTCAGACAGCCAGCTCTAGGCAGAGTCTTGGTAGTTCCATATGAGACCACTATGCTCTTGAAAACTTTCAACCCTCTAGAAATGGTTTTATACTCTTCCCCTGGTATATGCCTCATCACAATTCTATCTCAAAGATCTATGGACAGTTCATTGGACTTCATGGTATAGTTTCTGCTCTGACATGCACTGTCAACTGTGGGACCTTATATAGACAGGTGTGTTTCTTTCTAAATCATGTCCAAACAATTGCATTGGCCACAGGTGTACTCCAATCAAGTTGTAGTGACATCTCAAGGATGGTCAAAGGAAATTGGAGACACCTGAGCTCAATTTGGAGTGTCATAGCAAAGGGGTATCAATACTTATGTAAATGAGATATTCCTGTATTTCATTTTCAATACATTTGCAAAAAAGTATAAAAACATGTTTTCACTTTGTCATTATGGGGTATTGTGTGTAGATAGGTGAGAGAAAAAAAAACAATTTAATCAATTTGGAATTCAGGCTGTAACGCAACAAAATGTGGAATAAGTCAAGGGGTATGAATACATTCTGAAGGCACTGTAATTGCAACCACTTTTGCCTGCTGGGCTACGAGCCAAACTAACCCATTACAAATCTCCCGCTGACAACATTTAAGAGCATGACATCCATAGGAATATATTATTTAGGTACCAAAACATCAGGTGAGTTAGCATAAATTAAGTTCTTCAATTCAATGTAACGCACTGGTATCCAGCGCCCTAAAGCATACAATAATGTTATAAAGTGCAGCAGTGAACAAGACTAGAATGTCTACTATGCACAAAGTGAGCCCACATGATCTGTGTAAAACCCTATTATGAAAACATAAAACAAATGAATAGCAAACATACAGTAAAACAATTATACAGACAAGAAAAAAGCATTAGAAAGAAAATGACAATACTTTGCACAAAGTATGATAGGTTTTGAGGTTTGAGAGAACAATACAGTAAGTAACTAAAGCAAATCAAAAGTGTTTGGCTTGAGCTTGAACTTCAGTTACAGACACACAAGAGAGCCAATTGAGTTTTTAGAACACTTTCACAAAAAAAATGGGTTCTTCCCTATTAAGTACATTGCTTAAAAACAGTATCCATATAACAAATATATTTACATTTATTTCATTGATGATTATTGGGAGTAACACTTACAGTGGCTTGCAAAAGTATTCACCCCCCTTGGCATTTTTCCTATTTTGTTGCCTTACAACCTGGAATTAAAATTGATTTTGGGGGGGGTTGTATCATTTGATTTACACAACATGCCTACCACTTTGAAGATGCAAAATATTTATTATTGTGAAACAAACAAGAAATAAGACAAAAAAACTGAAAACTTTAGCGTGCATAACTATTCACCCCCCCCCCCCCCCCCCCCCCCCCAAGTCAATACTTTGTAGAGGCACCTTTTGCAGTAATTACAGCTGCAAGTCTCTTGGGGTATGTCTCTATAAGCTTGGCATATCTAGCCACTGGGATTTTTGCCCATTCTTCAAGGCAAAACTGCTCCAGCTCCTTCAAGTTGGATGGGTTCCACTGGTGTACAGCAATCTTTAAGTCATACGACAGATTCTCAATTGGATTGAGGTCTGGGCTTTGACTAGGCCATTCCAAGACATTTAAATGTTTCCCCTTAAACCACTCGAGTGTTGCTTTAGCAGTATGCTTAGGGTCATTGTCCTGCTGGAAGGTGAACCTCCATCCCAGTCTCAAATCTCTGGAAGACTGAAACAGGTTTCCCTCAAGAATTTCCATGTATTTAGCGCCATCCATCATTCCTTCAATTCTGACCAGTTTCCCAGTCCCTGCCGATGAAAAACATCCCCACAGCATGATGCTGCCACCACCATGCTTCACTGTGGGGATGGTGTTCTCGGGGTGATGAGTGGTGTTGGGTTTGCGCCAGACATAGCGTTTTCCTTGATGGCCAAAAAGCTAAATTTGAGTCTCATCTGACCAGAGTACCTGCTTCCATATGTTTGGGAAGTCTCTCACATGCCTTTTGGTGAACACCAAACGTGTTTGCTTATTTTTTTCTTTAAGCAATGGCTTTTTTCTGGCCACTCTTCCGTAAAGGCCAGCTCTGTGGAGTGTACGGCTTAAAATGGTCCTATGGACAGATACTCCAATATCCGCTGTGGAGCTTTGCAGCTCCTTCAGGGTTATCTTTGGTCTCTTTGTTGCCTCTCTGATTAATGCCCTCCTTGCTTGGTCCGTGAGTTTTGGTGGGCGGCCCTCTCTTGGCAGGTTTGTTGTGGTGCCATATTCTTTCAATTTTTTAATAAATAGATTTAATGGTGCTCCGTGGGATGTTCAAAGTTTCTGATATTTTTTTATAACCAAACCCTGATCTGTACTTCTCCACAACTTTGTCCCTGACCTGTTAGGAGAGCTCCTTGGTCGTCATGGTGCCGCTTGCTTGGTGGTGCCCCTTGCTTAGTGGTGTTGCAGACTCTGGGGCCTTTCAGAACAGGTGTATATATACTGAGATCATGTGACACTTAGATTGCACACAGGTGGACTTTATTTAACTAATTATGTGAAGGTAATTGGTTGCACCAGATCTTATTTAGGGGCTTCATAGCAAAGGGGGTGAATACATATGCACGCACCACTTTTCCGTTATTTATTTATTTGAATTTTTTGAAACAAGTTATTTTTTTTTATTTCGCTTCACCAATTTGGACTATTTTGTGTATGTCCACTACATGAAATCCAAATAAAAATCCATTTAAATTACAGGTTGTAATGCAACAAAATAGTAAAAACGCCAAAGTGGATGAATACTTTTGCAAGGCACTGTAAATATATCCCTTTCTTCTTTGTGAAAAAGAGACAAACTTCACTCACCAATCTTAAAATCAGGTTTTGTTAAGTCATGTGGCTTATCATGATGCACAGTTTCTAAAAATTCATAATCCCTCTATTTCGCATAAAAATATTTGTCTCTCACAGTGTAACATGTCATCTTATCGTTCAAACAATCTGCTCATAGCGAAGATCAATAACTTCAACCTTAATACGGCAAACGGTGAAGGGATGCTGAAAATATAGCAAGGATATAGTTCAAGGGTGCAAAACTTCGGTCTTCGAGGCCAATTCTTGTTTTTGGAAAATCAGTGGCATTAAACAATCATTTAAATGTGCCAGGCAAAAACACATCACCTCAGGACAGGGATCCCCTGAGGACTGTAAGTTGAGCACCCCTGATTTAGATCTTGGTTTAGTCCATCGAAAATAGTGCCACAGTATTAGGGTCTTTCCATGTGGTAGACAAGAGGTGGGGCTTGGTTCTTTTAAGCATTGAGTCCTCCAGACCTCTAGATGGAACTGCGCCGCTTGCTGTGTCCTAGTCTGTATGGGGTGAGGCTGTGCAGGCCCGTGGACACAGAGCTGATGGCAGAATGCGGGTGGTGCAAGCTGTAGACGCAGCCGTTGGAGTGAAGGGGGTGGAGGGGGTCGGAGGAAAAGGCCTCCCCCTGCTCCATGTAGGTGTCGGAGGTGGACAGGTCCCTGGGGATGATCATGGGGATGGAGTACTGCAGCTTCTCCCTGCTCTTGTACCACAGGCAGGAGCACATGGACTGAAAGTGGAGCACCTCCGCGTAAACATTGCGCAGCCCCCGCCCCGCTCCTCCCACACCACTGTTTCCGCCCCCTCCTGGTCCTCCCGCTCCTCCAGCTCCCCCACTGCACCCTGAGGCGGCCGAGGAGGAGGAGGGCGGGTCGGGGGCGCAGCGCGGGTGGTTGTGCCCTCCCGCCTGGCCGTTCCGGGAGAGGAGGGCGCGCTGCTCGGCATCCCGCTTCTCGTCCTCCGCGTTCATAGTCATGAAGCGCAGCACGACCAGGTTGAGGAAGGCTCCGATCACGGTCAGGCCGGTGAGGATGTACATGAAGCAGAAGGCCACGTACTTGGGGTTGGTCTGCAGCGCCTGGTCCTTCTGCAGAGCCACGTAGTCCCCAAAGCCGATGGTGGTGAGTGTGATGAAGCAGTAGTAGAAGGCGTGGAAGAAGCTCCAGCCCTCAAAGTGGGAGAAGGAGAGCGCACCCACGCACAGTGTGCTCATGCAGGAGATGAAGCCAATGGCCACCATGTTGACCATGGAGACCTCGGTGCGCCGCATGCCAAGGCAATTCTTCAGGCGGTGCAGCAGGTAGCGCACCAGGGTGTTGATGCGCTCGCCCAGGCTCTGGAACATGACCAGGGTGAGAGGGATGCCCAGCAGGGCATAGAGCATGCAGAACACCTTCCCTCTGTCTGTGCTGGGGGCAGCATGGCCGTAACCTAGGCAGAGAAGAGACAGGGGTATAGAGTCAGTGGGATGGAACAGACTAAATGTAGGCAGTTTCTTCAGTTAGTTAGTCAATTTAGTTATTTTAGTTACTTAGTTGAGTCAGTTGAGTTAGTCAGTTGAGTTGAGTTAGTTGAGTTAGTCAGTTGAGTTAGTTGAGTTACTTAGTTGAGTTAGTTAGTCAATTGAGTTAGTAAACCCGGTCAGAGGGGTGAAGGTCGAGAGTGCCAATTCAATACAATTTTATATTCTTAAAACAGTCCATCTGATTAATGTTGAGAGGCTCTGTGTTAGAATGCAGGGAGTTATGAATGCACAGCAGTAGTGGTGGTGAGATTGGCTCAGTATTGATGTCATGTGGGAGAGAGAGGACTTGAATTATTCATAACGAGTCAATCTCTCTGGGGTTTGGCGAGTATAGACCACTAAGGACAGTTGCTTCTAATTAGCACTTTACATTTTTTATGATATTTAAATAAGATCGAGAGCCATGGGGTTTGGAGGAGATGCACTTGCTCTCAATATGAATGCTCATTCATATTGAATACAGATCAGTTAGAGGTATTGTTTTTGATCATGTTACTGATAGGTGTACAAGGTTTGTATCATCATTAATTATACTGCATAATGGAGAAAAACAATTGGGTATGCAAGGGTGTTACCAGGCCAACTGAACAGGCTGTGACAGGATTGGTCCAAGCCAAACAAATACCAGAGGGAGAGTCCCAAATTAAGCAGAGAGCCCAACTCTAGAAGTCCATGTCATAATGAAATAATTACATATCATTCTACGATTGGCACAATTCTCTTAAAACTCTTAAAAGGGTTTCTAGGAGATGATAAACCGATTTTAGTGATCTTGCACTTACTGAGAGAGCCACTTAAAACCACTTGGGATGATAGAATAAGGTTTTTTTCAACACTTCACAGCAGTTCCTAAGAAATGACTCATTGGACACTTGCACCAGCTGAGCTGTCCAAGTTTATAAACCCACCGAACGAGTGATCTGCCATGCACCCTGGCACATTTCAGGTGAAATATTGTTCAGGTTGAAAAATCTACCTTTAACCGACTACCAAAAGTGCAGCCAACCTCCATCCCACACACATCCTGTCCCCCACATGTGTAATATAACATCGTTGTCAAGGGAAATGTATTTCCACGGGCAGCGGACCAGTTGCATGCGAGAGCCTTGCAACCCGGTCTTAGATAACAATGACGCTGCAAATGGAAAATACTGTCCAATTGTTTGAAAGTAATTACTTTGCCGTTTGATTTAAATTCAAGGGATATGGTTTTATTGTCACACCAACCTGTGTGGTTAACTAATCTGTCTCTCTGAAGGCAAATCAGTTTAAAGCCTTGCCTGCCACGCTGCCAAAAAAGACAACCATTACGAATGATACATCGCCTTTTGGAAAGTGAAAGCTGTCCTGGGCTTTGGCTTTGCATCTCTGAAATGAGAAGCCATAACTTTAACCTCCTGACGACACTTAGCTATTTTTAGTTTAATCTACTGTGCGTTAAAGCATATATCTCCCTATCCTGAGACGTCTTGTGTTATTTTCCGATGAGTTTTCCATCTTTATCTTTCTTCAACATGTCCTATAGGGGAGATGGAGAGGCTTTAACGGAGCAGAATGTTCTGTTTTCTCTTTTCAAAACGTGTTGACTTGATATTTATACCCTGTAGGCACCTGCACCTGCTACTTACCACAGGTGAGATAAATTAAATTAGCAGAGAATAATTTGCCTCCAACCATATATTTTGTATTTTATTTTTACTTTGAAGTGATTCATCTCAATTTCAGTTTAGATTAGTACACGTGAACACCAAACGTTTTTTCAATTTCAACTCATTTAGGAAGAAATAGTGAATCGTGCAAGGGTGCAAATATATTTGACCGCATCTGTAGGAACTAAACTGTTTAACAAAAAGTAATATTGAGATTGATCGACACCGGAATTTATCACGTAAACAGCGATATTTTCATGTTTGAATCTTTTCTATGTTTCATTCACTAAATGTACTGAATGTAACGGCTCAGTCAGCCAGGGCCGTTGTGTCAACAATGCCACCCGGCAGCCAGTCCTAATCTCTCATTGTCTCCTAATCCTCACGCTTTGTCACACCAGGCACCACATGTCACAGGAGAGCGATGTGATGCAACCTGGCACAGGTCGCGCCCTGCAGCTCCACCCATCTCACACCGCTTCCCTCACTCCATTGATACGCTCCCTGTTGTCAACCCTGACAAGGACTATAAAACCAAGGGATGAAGGTGGGATTACTTCACCAATTGATCAACAGGTTCTGTTGTCAATAACCTTGGGTGCGACCTCGATTGGTATTTTCAAGAACATTGCACTGCTGTCGTGGTTATGTAAATTCTTCATTATTTCTCCTTTGCGACATTAGCTGTATTAGCTCATTGCTGTATTCATAATTCAGCATAGCCCCTAGTCAAGACTGCTGTTGTTACCTTATGTCTGGACTATAAAAATTCCATCCTGGCCAGGCGATCCACATGCACCATTATACCTCTAAGCAGCAGCTTATGCAGAATGCCTGATGCCTAGTCTGCTGGTGCTGGTGTTGGTGTTCAGCCTAGCCGAGGGTTTCAAGGTTTCCCCCATGTCAATGTTCATTTCCCCAGTCCCTCAACTGAGGTCGAATGTGAATGGCTGTGGAGTGCCAACATAATTACTTATGGAAATATAGATATTGTGTGAGTGTCCTCTGGGTACTGGGTCCTACTCTTTAGAGTCCTTCAGCCAGGATGGTATACTGTAAGCTACAAAAGTGTTGAGAATGACACAAATATAAATTTTCACAAAGTCTGCTGCCTCAGTTTTTAGGATGGCAATTTGCATATACTCCAGAATGTTATGAAGAGTGATCAGATGAATTGCAATTAATTGCAAAGTCCCTCTTTGCCATGAAAATGAACTTAATCCCAAAAACCATTTCCACTGCATTTCAGACCTGCCACAAAAGGACCAGCTGACATCATGTCAGTGATTCTCTCGTTAACACAGGTGAGAGTGTTGACGAGGACAAGGCTGGAGATCACTCTGTCATGCTGATTGAGTTAGAATAACAGACTGGAAGCTTTAAAAGGAGGGTGGTGCTTGAAATCATTGTTCTTCCTCTGTTAACCATGGTTACCTGCAAGGAAACACATGCTGTCATCATTGCTTTGCACAAAAAGGGCTTCACAGGCAAGGATATTGCTGCTAGTAAGATTGCACCTAAATCAACCATTTATCGGATCATCAAGAACTTCAAGGAGAGAGGTTCAATTGTTGTGAAGAAGGCTTCAGGGCGCCCAAGAAAGTCCAGCAAGTGCCAGGACCGTCTCCTAAAGTTGATTCAGCTGCGGGATCGGGGCACCACCAGTGCAGAGCTTGCTCAGGAATGGCAGCAGGCAGGTGTGAGTGCATCTGCATGCACAGTGAGGTGAAGACTTTTGGAGGATGGCCTGGTGTCAAGAAGGGCAGCGAGGAAGCCACTTCTCTCCAGGAAAAACATTAGGGACAGACTGATATTCTGCAAAAGGTACAGGGATTGGACTGCTGAGGACTGGGGTAAAGTCATTTTCTCTGATGAATCCCCTTTCCGATTGTTTGGGGCATCCGGAAAAAAGCTTGTCCGGAGAAGACAAGGTGAGCGCTACCATCAGTCCTGTGTCATGCCAACAGTAAAGCATCCTGAGACCATTCATGTGTGGGGTTGCTTCTCAGCCAAGGGAGTGGGCTTACTCACAATTTTGCCTAAGAACACAGCCATGAATAAAGAATGGTACCAACACATCCTCCGAGAGCAACTTCTCCTAACCATCCAAGAACAGTTTGGTGATGAACAATGCCTTTTCCAGCATGATGGAGCACCTTGCCATAAGGCAAAAGTGATAACTAAGTGGCTCGGGGAACAAAACATCGACATTTTGGGTCCATGGCCAGGAAACTCCCAAGACCATAATCCCATTGAGAACTTGTGGTCAATCCTCAAGAGGCGGGTGGACAAACAAAAACCCACAAATTCTGACAAACTCCAAGCATTGATTATGCAAGAATGGGCTGCCATCAGTCAGGATGTGGCCCAGAAGTTAATTGACAGCATGCCAGGGCAGATTGCAGAGGTCTTGAAAAAGAAGGGTCAACACTGCAAATATTGACTCTTTGCATAAACTTAATGTAATTGTCAATAAAAGCCTTTGACACTTATGGAATGTTTGTAATTATACTTCAGTATACCATAGTAACATCTGACAAAAATGTCTAAAAACACTGAAGCAGCAAACTTTGTGAAGACCAATACTTGTGTCATTCTCAAAACTTTTGACCACGACTGTAGAACTGCTCTGTAAATGACTGTGTAGAGCTAGGTAGTGTATGTCTCTATTGGACTCTGTACTGCACAGTGCACACAGTCCTTCAACATGTTTGTTCTTTGTCATTATGGGGTAGTGTGTGTAGATTGATGAGAAAATAAAAACTATTTAATCAATTTTAGAATAAGGCTGTAATGTAATAAAATGTGGAAAAAGTCAAGTGGTCTGAATACTTTCCGAATGCACTGTACACTGTAGATGATAGAATAAGTATATATACACTGTCTGACTCTGTAACTGTACTCCCAGGCCTCGGGGCGTCTTGTGCTGCTGAACCAAGTCTCTCAGGTGACAGTTGAGGAGGCGCTGGTTGAATCCCGGGGCTGTCAGGACTGTCACGACCAGGGAACAACTCCACGGGACACAGGGAGGTCGGGAGTGACAGTCGGGCGGCTCGTCACTATCGGGCAGTGAAGCTGGAGGCGACAGGGCTGGGAGCTCCCGCAGTGGGAGTGTGGGGAGGCCCCTGTGACACAACAACAAGCCCCCTTTACCCTGTGCCCGTGTCCCCTCGCCCCGACATGATGACTCAGGATGTGTCAGTGGCTCTGGCTGGCACAGGGGGTTGCTCCTCCAAGGCCCACTCACATTGTCCAAACTGATTACAGTCACTGGGAGAGGAGAAGTGGACCATCACCCTATATGGCAGGTAGAGTCCACTAACTGTCGACTGAGAGATTAGATTGACGGCTGCCTGACTGACTGACCGACCGACCTATGAATCCATGACCAGCTATTGGAAAGTCATGTTGATATGATTTTCAGTTTGCTTCCATATGGCTGGTTTCAAATTCGTCTCCAGGGATCATAAGGAAAAATCATCTAAAACAATTGCTATGTGTATTTACAATCCCCTTCTGCAAACAGATTACTCATTTACCTAGTTATTATAAATAGCTAATCAATTTATAAATTACAGTGCATGTAGAATGCTGTTATTTCTAATCTGAAAAAAGAAAGGAGATGCTATTTCCACTTGGAACCGGCAGGTTCGCTTGACCTGGTGGTGGAATTATGAGGGAAATATGTCACGGTCAGAATATCTGTAGACACCTCCGCCACACTTTCATTTCTTAGATCTCCACCCCGAACGAATAGCGGATGAATAGCATGCTATTCTCAAGCTTAAGTTCAAGGTCAGAATACGAATATAGAGAAAAGTGTATAAAATAGGAATTACGTTCTATTTACGCACGCTTAACTCCGGTTGGAATTCCCTCCTAAATGACCAGCAAAAGCAGTAGACTCCATCTACGGCTTACTGGGTCCTTCATGAAACAGTATCAGTCACAACTGCCTTTGTCACGAATTCAGCCGAGGCTGCTCCTCCTCCTTGCTCGGGCAGGCTTCGGCGTTCGTCGTCACCGGAGTACTAGCTGCCACCGATCTATGTTTCTGTGTTCTACTTGTTTTGTCTATATTGCACACACCTGGTTCCAATTACGATAATTTGTTTCCCTATTTTACCCTCTGGTTCCCTCATGGTGTTGTGCGTGATTGTTCATAGTTTTTTTGTCATTGACATGTGAGTCTGTATTTTCTTCCCTGCGTGGAAGATATGTTTATTTACTTGTGACAAGTAAAGTACGTCGTTGACTAAGTTTTGTGTCCTGCGCCTGACTCCGTCCTACCGCTACACACTGACGCATGACAGCCTTGGAATGACCGAAGAAAGAAAAAGGCTCTTGTAATTTAGACACATTCTGGAAAGAAAAAGAAATAGACAACACCTCCCTAACGATACTAACCATATATAACCATCTGGGAATGTTCATTACCAGTGAAAGAAAGGCCACTTTGTCCTATGAACTATATGCTTTGTTTCTGAATTACTAACCAAACAAGACACATCAAAGCGAGACACCACAGATGGGGCACCAGAGCTGATTGTGTCATTATACAATTTCCACAATTACCATCTGAATGAAAATATGAAAATTGGCTAAACGCAATTGGGGCCTTCGAAAGATTAATTAGGGGTCAGAGTAAGGAGAACACAGGACTTGATAATGGTCACAACACACAGGTGCACCCTACACACCACCTTGTCTTCATTCCTCTGTCACTCAGTCCCTTCCCCCACTCTCATTTGGGGAAATTATATAATTCTGGGGGGGAAATTAAGCTAGACCCTACCCTGCCTGCAGCAATGGAGCAGTCCCTTATTGGAAGACCCAAAACAGTGAAATGGTTGTATTATGATGATTCATCCTTATAGAGCAGTTAATAGACTTTGCAATTTAGTGTGTAGGTTAGGTGAAAGATTTTGTAAGGACAAGGCTATATTTGTCATACATGGGGCAGCAGAGAAAAACTCCTAAAAGTATTCCATCATATAGGCAAAGCAATGCCAAGTATTTCAACGAGACCAAATAGCTTCGGCAGCCCTAAGAGTCTAAGTCTGCCTGCCACTTTACCCTTAACCTGAAGCCTCAACTTAGCCTTCAGGTACAGGACTGCGTCGTTATGCAATCACTCCCTCAAAAACGGATTTCACCATTTTTAATCCCCCATATTCATTTTACCAAGCCTGTGCTCGGCTTTACGCAGCGTTGAGCCATATTAACCTTCACGCGGATTTTCTCAATTAAATTCCTGATATCTCCCAAACGTTTACCCTACAAAATCTGGAGCTGGGTTTTAAACGATGTGATCTGTGTTTGGGACTTTGGGCACCTTTTGTGGCTATGTCAGTGGGTTCAATGGTTCAGCCTGGTCTGCACATGGGAGTGTACAGATTGGTTCCCCTGCATGTGACATGTGCTTTCCGAGGCATCCAACTGATGCATTTAACCATCTTGATTATCCTGATTAATTGGATGGAGATAAAAAGAGGCTTTGAAAACACATCAAAGGAGGGCATAATGTGCTTGTTTGGACCCTCTGCCCGGTCACTCTATTACATTTCCATTGATTACGGAGCACATTTTGTTCTCGCCAAAAAGACGAGGAACGTAACCTATTTATTAACCCGCAGAGCACATCACCTCGCATTATGGGCCGGGATTCTCAAAGAGGGTGATGAATGTATCAAAGATAGATTTAGGAGACATTCGTGAAAAGGCTAAGGTGTATTACAGACTGACCCATGTCTGGCAAGGAGCTGGAAATTAAAGAATCTTGTCCATGTGCTCATGAAATTGCAGGCATTAGGCAATGCCCAATAGGTATTAGGTATTTGAAGGTATTAGGTCATAAGTATTTTCCCATGGCAATGTAAACAAATGGGACTTGAAAAGGCCTATAAAGATGACGTAAGAAGACATGATACACACATACACTCATCTATCAAGATCACAAGCCATCAATATATAGTAAGAGGGAGTGGAGACAAGCCCCAGAGGAGGGGGGGACCATGACAGCAGAAGTGCCCGAGGTAGGGTCATGGACTCTGGGCTTCAACCCTGACTAGATGTCCTCAGACATCTGGAGCTCCGTTGCTAGCACAGACTGGAACATGTTCCGGGATTCTTCAGACAGCATTGAGGAGTACACCACATCAGTCACTGGCTTCATCAATAAGTGCATTGATGATGTCGTCCCCACAGTGACCGTACGTACATACCCCAACCAGAAGCCATGGATTACAGGAAACATCCGCACTGAGCTAAAGGGTAGAGCTGCCGCTTTCAAGGAACGGGACTCTAACCCGGACGCTTATAAGAAATCCCGCTATGCCCTCCGACGAACCATCAAACAGGCAAAGAGTCAATACAGGGCTAAGATTGAATCGTACTACACTGGCTCTGACGCTCGTCGGATGTGGCAGGGCTTGAAAACTATTACAGACTACAAAGGGAAGCACAGCCACGAGCTGCCCAGTGACACAAGCCTACCAGACGAGCTAAACCACTTCTATGCTCGCTTCGAGGCAAGCAACACTGAAGCATGCATGAGAGCACCAGCTGTTCCGGATGACTATGTGATCACGCTCTCCGTAGCCGATGTGAGTAAGACTTTTAAGCAGGTCAACATTCACAAGGCCGCAGGGCCAGACGGATTACCAGGACGTGTACTCCGAGCATGTGCTGACCAACTGGCAAGTGTCTTCACTGACATTTTCAACATGTCCCTGACTGAGTCTGTAATACCAACATGTTTCAAGCAGACCACCATAGTCCCTGTGCCCAAGGACTCTAAGATAACCTGCCTAAATGACTACCGACCCGTAGCACTGACGTCTGTAGCCATGAAGTGCTTTGAAAGGCTGGTCATGGCTCACATCAACAGCATTATCCCAGAAACCCTAGACCCACTCCAATTTGCATACCGCCCCAACAGATCCACAGATGATGCAATCTCTATTGCACTCCACACTGCCCTTTCCCACCTGGACAAGAGGAACACCTACGTGAGAATGCTATTCATTGACTACAGCTCAGCATTCAACACCATAGTGCCCTCTAAACTCATCACTAAGCTAAGGATCCTGGGACTAAACACCTCCCTCTGCAACTGGATCCTGGACTTCCTGACGGGCCGCCCCCAGGTGGTAAGGGTAGGTAACAACACATCTGCCACACTGATCCTCAACACGGGGGCCCCTCAGGGGTGCGTGCTCAGTCCCCTCCTGTACTCTCTGTTCACCCATGACTGCATGGCCAGGCACGACTCCAACACCATCATTAAGTTTGCCGACAACACAACAGTGGTAGGCCTGATCACCGACAACGATGAGACAGCCTATAGGGAGGAGGTCAGAGACCTGGCCGTGTGGTGCCAGGATAACAACCTCTCCCTCAACGTGACCAAGACAAAGGAGATGATTGTGGACTACAGGAAAAAAAGAGGACTGAGCACGCCCCCATTCTCATCGAAGGGGCTGTAGTGGAACAGGTTGAGAGCTTCAAGTTCCTTGGTGTCCACATCACCAACGAACTATCATGGTCCAAACACACCAAGACAGTCGTGAAGAGGGCACGACAAAGCCTATTCCCCCTCAGGAGACTGAAAAGATTTGGCATGGGTCCTCAGATCCTCAAAAAGTTATACAGCTGCACCATCGAGAGCATCCTGACTGGTTGCATCACCGCCTGGTATGGCAACTGCTTGGCCTCCGACCGCAAGGCACTACAGAGGGTAGTGCGTACGGCCCAGTACATCACTGGGGCCAAGCTTCCTGCCATCCAGGACCTCTATACCAGGCGGTGTCAGAGGAAGGCCCTCAAAATTGTCAAAGACTCCAGCCACCCTAGTCATAGACTGTTCTCCCTGCTACCGCACGGCAAGCGGTACCGGAGTGCCAAGTCTAGGTCCAAAAGACTTCTCAACAGCTTCTACCCCCAAGCCATAAGACTCCTGAACAGCTAATCATGGCTACCCGGACTATTTGCACTGCCTCCCCCACCCCATCCTTTTTACGCTGCTGCTACTCTGTTAATTATTTATGCATAGTCACTTTAACTCTACCCACATGTACATATTACTTCAACTATCTCAACTAGCCGGTGCCCCCGCACATTGACTCTGCACCGGAACCCCCCTGTATATATAGCCTCCCTACTGTTATTTTATTTTACTTCTGCTCTTTTTTTCTCAACACTTTTTTTGTTGTTGTTTTATTTTTACTTTTTTCGTTAAAAATAAATGCACTGTTGGTTAAGGGCTGTAAGTAAGCATTTCACTGTAATGTCTGCACCTGTTGTATTCGGCGCATGTGACCAATAAAATTTGATTTGATTTGATTTGAGACATGTGCCAGGCTGGATGCTGGATGTTAAACTGCCACAGCGGGAAGCTAAAACAATCTGTGGGTGGCGGGTTCAACTCTAGACGTCAGAGGGACTGTAAAATATGGGACACCTGTTGGTTCAATAAACAAAGAACATCTGCAATGACAGTGGAGTTTGTTAGGAGGTCCCAAAGCTTTACGATGCTACTCAGCCATATTAGCTAGCCCAGTTTTCCAGCACCGATGGCCACTTCAATCTAGTATGGTCATATCGTCACTGTGACCTGCTTACACATGACCCATCTGAGATACCGTACTTAGTGGGAACATGTAATCTTATAACAGCACACCCATTTAACATGTTATACGCCCTGTCTTCAAACCTCCACCATCTCTAAACTCTCATCATGTATCATCCAGTCCGTTGTGTTTTAGCCTGGTGCTCCAGTCCGTTGTGTTTTAGCCTGGTGCTCCAGTCCGTTGTGTTTTAGCCTGGTGCTCCAGTCCGTTGTGTTGTAGCCTGGTGCTCCAGTCCGTTGTGTTGTAGCCTGGTGCTCCAGTCTGTTGTGTTTTATCCTGGTGCTCCAGTCCGTTGTGTTGTAGCCTGGTGCTCCAGTCTGTTGTGTTTTATCCTGGTGCTCCAGTCCGTTGTGTTGTAGCCTGGTGCTCCAGTCCGTTGTGTTGTAGCCTGGTGCTCCAGTCTGTTGTGTTTTATCCTGGTGCTCCAGTCCGTTGTGTTGTAGCCTGGTGCTCCAGTCTGTTGTGTTTTATCCTGGTTCTCCAGTCCGTTGTGTTGTAGCCTGGTGCTCCAGTCCGTTTATGCTTCAGACAACTCCTCTCTGTGCTCGTTCATTGTGCCATGCTAAACAGCACAGTGTAGTATGTCGACGCTAGAATGTCTATAGCATGTACAGCCTGGGTCTCAGGCCAGTTGCGCCTGCCTAGCAAATGTATCGCTCTATGGGAGTTGCTCCAAATGCTTCGGTTCGACTGGCGCCTAGTCGAACAAGTGTGCTCACATACATTACTTCCTTAAAATAAGAAAAAAGCGGCAATAGTGCTGTTTGTCCATCTTAAGATGCCGTAGCCAGAATGAATCTAAGATAACTCAAGAAATCTGTCATTAATTTTGAAGATCTTAGTCACACAATTTTACATCTAAGATGTTTGGTGCAGTATTTCTCAACTGAATAAATTAGCATGAAAACGAGTCGTCTATCGTTGCATGACAACAAACACTTAATTGAAGAATCTCTACTGTTGACCAATTACAGAGGAAGGGGCGTAGACTTCGGCTAAGAACTTCAGCTTGCCACGAAACCATTACAAGTTGAGCGTAGCATTCCCAGACCGAATGTCAGTCTCCCCCTCACCACTTTAAACCATAGACCCCGGAGGAGACCCGCCATCAATTTCTAATCATGGACACCTCTAACTCCAAACAACCTCCTGATTGTTTATTCATGCACTCCAACACGGCGCTGGCCCCTCTCTTCCCTCCCCTCTCACCCCCCTTCCCTTCTCTCCATTAGTCCAGCGAGCTTTTGACCCATAAGAGACCCCTGCAAAACAGCTGCTCTCACAGGGCTCTCAGCGGTGTCCACGTCTACACTGTGAGACCAAGATTGCTTGGAATGCAGTTTTGTTGGAATAATAATTCAATTCGAGAGTCAATGAGTCTAATCATGTATCCTGAGTAAAAAACTAAATTGTACTAACTTTTACTGGCTTCATTAATGTTCAAATCAGCTAAAAGAGGAAAAAAAGGGGGGGGGGGGTTGTTAGAGGTAGGATATCTAAAACATTATTTATGTGATATAATTTATATTTAGAGCAGTTCCACTATGAGACACAATGATCCAGGAGAAAAAGTTGACACTAGTATTTATTAAATACAGTTGCTAGGCAGGCGCAACTGGCCTGGGTCCCAGCCTGGGTCATACTACACTGTGCTGTTTAGCATGGCATCATTTCCTTCATGACGTATCTGTTGACGCTAGTAAAAAGTAGTGCTTCCAAACCAACGTCATTTTCCACAGGTACAAAGTGAAGTGACTTCAGCTGATAGGAGCCAGGGGCCGGATGGCTCTCATGTTTATGCCAGCCTGTGATCTGTGACCTCAGGGGCCAGCGCAGGTCCACCAGCTCACACAGAGACCAGGACCATTTATTATCTGCAAGCTGATGTGACGCCGGGAGGAGAGACAGTACATTGGCAGCGCGGGACTGTTTTGGGTTAGGTTTAACTCAGTTACCCGTTGATGACATCATTATCAACCCCCAAAGAACTAGAGACAGGAAGGCATAGATCAGAGAGTCGTGACTTGGCTGACGCACCCCCGTCCACCCCCTCTCCCTTCCTCCAGCTTCACCTCCGCCACACACATCTGTACACAAGCACACACGCACACACACACCACGGTCCAAAAAGAATGAATGCAACCCCTCATGAAGGACAAGGAGCTGGCCTCCTGCATGTACAGGCTTTGTCAGTCAGTCCTCTAGTAGTCTAGATCAGGCTGTGTCAGTCAGTCCTCTTGTAGTCTAGATCAGGCTTTGTCAGTCAGTCCTCTAGTAGTCTAGATCAGGCTGTGTCAGTCAGTCCTCTAGTAGTCTAGATCAGGCTGTGTCAGTCAGTCCTCTAGTAGTCTAGATCAGGCTGTGTCAGTCAGTCCTCTTGTAGTCTAGATCAGTAATCAGGCCCATTATTTCCTATAGTCACTATGAAAACGTGATAAAATGACAGGGGTTTATTTACATACACTTTCTCCCAAGGTTCCTTTCAGGGAATAGAAGAGGAATCCTTGGCAGCACTCGGTTTTCCATGAGGTCATCAAGCCAGGCATTCCGAGCAGAGTGTGAGATCCCAGGAAGGATTAAGTGATTAATCAGTCACATGATTTATAGAACTGACACACAGTGGATTGGGACACTTTGTCATACCCAGTATAGGGACCAGGGGACATTTAGGGCTCAGGTACGTACGTAGAAGACAGGAGGTGGAAAGAGATGGTGGAAAGATGGGGAGGTGAGAGTAGGTGAGAGGAGGTGAGAGGAGGGGAGAGGAGGTGAGAGGAGGGGAGAGGAGGTGAGAGGAGGGGAGAGGAGGGGAGAGGAGGTGAGAGGAGGGGAGAGGAGGGGAGAGGAGGGGAGAGGAGGTGAGAGGAAGGGAGAGGAGGGGAGAGGAGGGGAGAGGAGGGGAGAGGAGGGGAGGTGAGGTGAGAGGAGATGTGGGGAGGGGAGGTGAAGGGAGGTGTGGGGAGGTAAGAGGAGGTGAGGGGAGGTGAGAGGAGGTGAGGGAAGAAGAGGGGAGGGGAGGGGAGGAGAGTGGAGGGGAGTTGAGAGGAGGTGAGGGGAGGGGAGGTGAGGGGAGGGGAGAGGAGAAGAAAGAAAGAAAATAGCACAGAGAAAATGTCCAAGAAGTGGACACATTTAGATTATATATAGTACCAGTCAGAGTCTAAATAGAGTTAAAAACAGTAAATAATAATGTTCTATAATTCTCTCTCTATTTGCATAGAATGGCAAAGTACTCGTTACTTTAATTATTAACCACTCAATGTAGTTGTGAGGAAGGCTCAAATTTGTTGTAATTTCTTATATACCGACTCTGTGTAGAGGTTTCTTTACAGGCTTTTAGACAGGTATCTCGAATGATGGCCACTTCCGTTTCAAGCATCCCATTTGTGACAAACTGTGTATGTGTGTGTGTCTCACCCTCTCCCTCTCCTTTTAAAAAGGGCTTTATAAATACATTTGGTTGGTTGGGTGTGTGTGTGTGTGTGTGCGTGTGTGTGTGCGTGCGTGCGTGTGTGTGTGTGTGTGTGTGTGTGTGTGTGTGTGTGTGTGTGTGTGTGTGTGTGTGTGTGTGTGTGTGTGTGTGTGTGTGTGTGTGTGTGTGAGAGAGAGAGATACATATATAGAGACAGAGACAGAGACAGAGACAGAGACAGAGACAGAGACAGAGACAGAGACAGACACAGACAGAGACAGAGACAGAGACACAGAGACAGACACAGAGAGAGACAGAGCGACACAGAGACAGAGACAGACACAGAAACAGACACAGAGACAGAGACAGAGACAGACAGAGACACAGAGACAGACACAGAGAGAGACAGAGCGACACAGAGACAGACACAGACACAGACACAGAGAGAGAGCGAGACAGAGACAGACACAGACACATACACAGAGACAGAGACAGAGACAGAGACAGAGACAGAGACAGAGACAGAGACAGAGACAGAGACAGAGACAGACACAGAGACAGACACAGACACAGACACAGAGACAGAGACAGAGACAGAGACAGAGACAGAGACAGAGACAGAGACAGAGACAGAGACAGAGACAGACACAGACACAGACACAGAGACAAAGAGTGTTATGGCACTGTGTATGTATGTGAAAGCATATGTACATGCTTAACTGAGTTCTACATTAAAGGACCTTGATTGGATTCTATCATATCAAACTATCATAAGATTTGCATAATAACCTTTCGAGATGAAGTCACTTAATTTCTTTCTTCAGGATTACAGCAGAGGTAGTAAAGCCTCAAGCCTTCTGGCCATTGTAAACACTGCACTCCACTACAAGCATTGCCAATATTGGTCAGGACATTCCAAAACACATCTTTAAGTAATGTGGCCTGACCAGGAAAAACACTTGGTAACACTTTAGTTAACGTTGACAGGTATGTTTTATTACTTGTTATAAGCACTTATGAGCCCTTATAATGTCTCATTATAAGGCTTGTAACATGTTTTGCAATTCTTCGATGGACTGAACATAGCTGTTATTTAGTCAGGATCATTATGAAATGATAGTAAGACATGGTAACACTTTCGTTAAAGCTGACATGTAGAATGCTTGATTATGGACCTTTATAATGTCTTATAAGGCTTGTAAAATGGCATGTCTCTCTATGTAACACATTTTCAACTGCCTGACATAATAGAAGGGTCATAGATCCGTAAGACAGGTGATAGGCGCTCATGTCTTATAATGCAATATAATGTGGTCATAATGCATTATAAGACTTGTAATAAGCACCTGTTACTGTTATTCCCCACGTTGAGTAATGAGTGACCCCTGTCTTCCTGCAGTGTCAGCATAGCCCTGTCACAGATGACATGTGGGGCTGAGCGGTGATGTGTACATCAGTGTTATACACATTACACTTGAACGCATACAGCAGGCTATTTATAGTAGGCACATACCTGTGAACCCCCGCCTGTGACACACATGATCGCTAACATAACATGCATGTCGTGCATCACGCATGTGGAAATATAGGGAACCGAGCAATGAAGTAGTAAGTCTAATGGCTGACATCTTCACAGGCCGGCTGCAATTTTACATGGTTATTTTATGCCTGCCTGGTGATTGAGTTATTTTCACTGTGCAGCCGGTTAATGTTTTATTCAGTCGAATGCTTAATTTTTTTTTATTGTGCCTCTCTCTCTCTCTCTCTCTCCCCCCCACCCCTCTCTCTCTCTCTCTCTCTCTCTCTCTCTCTCCCTCTCTCCCTCTCTCCCCCCCTCACCCCCCACTCTCTCTCTCTCTCTCTCTCTCCCCCACCCCTCTCTCTCTCTCTCTCTCTCTCCCTCTCTCCCCCCTCTCTCTCTCTCTCTCTCCCCCCCCCACCCCTACTCTCTCTCTCTCTCTCTCTCTCCCTCTCCCACCCACCCCCCATCTCTCCCTCTCCTTCTCCCTCGAGTTGACGAGTGGCTTTGCTCTCAGGAAACAGATGCTTGTTGCAAAGCGACATCTGCTATAGTCGAGGGTAGGCAGTGAAGGAGGGACACTGGCAGACACACTCCGATCCCTCGGATCACTTTACTCTCGTCACAAATATAACAATAAAAACAATGTAGAGCACTCCTGGATGAAAGAGATACGGTTCCCAAGGTTGATAGGTAGCCAATAGTACTCACACCTTCACTGGATGTGGTGGGGACAGGGGAAGAGGGGTCTGGGGATTGGGATGGAAAATGGACCCAGAGTGGTTGGTTGAGTGGGTGGACTGGTGCCAGCAGGTCTCTTCAGGAGTGGATGGGTTCACTGATACTTTGTTTTGGATCAGTGAGCCGGTGTATCAACACATAGACAGGCAGCCATGACAGTTGTCTAGGCTATGGGCTTTGGGTAGCACCAGGGGCATATACTGTACCAAAACACACACACCCGTGACACATCACTAACATACACACACCGACAGCAGGCAGGCGTGCAGGCTCAGGCACAGACACACACACACACAGACAGCTAGCACGCACACACTCGCACACATGCGCAAACACACATACTCTCACATACATGACAGCTGGCTGATGCTGTATGAGAAAGGCTCTATACCAGAGTCATGGATACCCAAACCCTCTCTCGTTGGGCTCCGAGCCAAATGTAAAAGCTATCACGTAGCATTGCACAAGCCTATTATAGGGCACCCTGCATAATGACCAGTGACTTAACATGCAATTAAATCAAGCAATGGATCTTATTTAGCGGTTATATGAACCGCTATTGTTCCTCCTGTGTCTCTAGTCTAAAACATGTAACAGTGTTGTAGTACTCGAGTCCGGTCTCAAGACCACATATTGAGTGTCTCTGTCTTATCTCGGTGTCGGATACATTTGTGTTCGGTCTTGACTCGGTCTCAGACAGTGAAGACTAGTAATTTCTTCCTGAGACCAGCTGAGACCAGCGGAGTAAAAAACTCGTAATTATCAGCTTCCATTCTGTTAGTGCATACAACACTCCTTTCTTGAAACATTAATATCATAACAGCCTTATCTATTATAGACATGTTTGCGCAGTTGTGAACCTATAGGCCTTCAGTCCCTTACAAAAAAAGATTGCAGTCAGAGTGCAGTGTAACTGCAGTACACTGTAGTTAGAATGCAGTATAACTGCAGTATGCTGCAAATGCTATGTCCAAAATAGCTGTTTTTTTACTGCAGTAATTTTGCAGTGTAACTGCAGTTACAGTGCAGTATAACTGCAGTTCAACTGCACTACACTGCAGTTATTCTGCAATTACTGCATCCAAAATACCACAGTCGACTGCAGTTACTGCACTTTTACTGCAGTTTCAAAACGGCTATCTTTTTTTGTAAGGGGTGTGTGACAGGTTCGTGATTCTGAAAGGACAGCAACCGTAATACCAGCACACTCTTGTATGAGAGTGCACTTTCTGTAAAACACAAAGGGCCGGTGGTGTTGCCGAAGGTATATGCAAGTATAAACCATATACCCACTTTTTATTCAGTGGGCATTGCATATACTCACTTCTTAATCCCTACTGATGCGTATCAAAGTAGTGTTTGGAGGTATACGACTTATCAATGATGTAGTACAATAGAGAAATCATGCACAATCACAATCCACCCACTGTGGAGCCAGGCCCTGACAGGCCCACCCAATCAGATTGATGTGGTTTAAGCATTGTTGTGGACTTAGACCATCACATTTTAGTTTTTTTTCTATTAAAAAAAGAGTGTGATTTTGAGAGGGAAAATCTGAAAGATCCATAGGAAAACACGTAAAAAAACATAGGAAAACATAGGATTTTTCACACAGAGTGCCTTTCCTTCGCTGGGCGGGCCGTTTGGGAACTTTATGGCAAAATTAGAGTATACCCACTTCTCCATGCATCCCTACACCACTGCATAGGGCCGATGGAAAGACAGCATTAAGCGTTTCCCAACCGAAATGTCCAACTATTACTTCCCATTGCAAAAAACATTTCACGTTTAGCACACAAAGTAGCCGGTGACCTAAAGTTTAAAGTGGAACTGACAGCGTTTTAAATACTTTGCAGATATGAAATTCCAAATTTATGCGACAAAACCAACTTTAAGAGGTTTTGGAAATAGGTTCTACTTGAATCAACGTTCCATGATGTACACTAAGGCATTGTTGGCAGAATAGATGGATGCAGTACAATGCATGATTAATATAATTAACCAATATATTTCTTGGTAGTCCAAAATATATTGCTATCAGGTTGTAAATCACAGCTGGCCTGGTACATTGTTTGCTGCTTCCATTCGGGATGCACTGTTTCAGTTTCAATTACTCAATATTCTGGACAAAAACAGACGAATGTAACTAAGGTTGGGAATGTCAATACAAACAAACTAGCAAGTGCAATGATCACAAGTCAGTCATAACGTGGCTAATAGACTAGCATATCTATTTATGTAACAAGCTAAAAACACGGAGCCTAACGTTAGCTAGATAGCTAGCTGCTAGGAGGATGTCATGTCATGCCATTGAAGGAGTGGGTGAGTGACTGACTTTTTCCCTTCATTTCATTTTTCGTTGGCTATACACAGCTAGAGATGCAGGTGTCATTTGGTTAGCTAGCAAGAACTCGAACGACTGTTATCCAGTTAGCATATCTCTTGCGTTCACAAATTTACTCTGGCTATCTACTCCGATTTCAGAGCACTCGTCTGAGTGTGCCAGAGCGCAGAATAACTGATAAATATACGAATGTGTAACACCTGCTGAATATGACCGGTGTCAGTAAACGTAGGCAAAAAAAGTAATAGTTTGTCAAGAACGCTCTAGATAACATGTAAACAGCCTAACCAGCTCTGCTACGGCGAGTAAAATGGTCAGAGTGAGGTGTTCTCTCATTTATGTCTGGAAGTAGCTAGCTAGCAAGCTAGCCAACTTTAGCCAGTTAGCTTGGGTGCTTGGTTGGGACAAGCATGCATTGGCAGGCAAGCGGCAGAAGGATGAGGAGGCTACAATTCCCCAACGTTTATCAGTGCAATTTTGATGGCCAACTAGTTGAAAAAGTTTGAGAGGGTTTATCTAATGTTCCTTTGTTAGATTTTAGCTCATCTTGCTCTAGTTAGCATTAGTTGTTGATCTTGTTGTTGTTGAGGTGCATAACGGAGGGAGAGAGAGCCTACCTTTTCATGGTTGTTTGATCAATAGGACTGTAAAGTTCCCAAATGTAAGAGGTCTCCCAAGATGTTTACATATTTGCAGAAATCCATTAAAGTGTATTTTGTGTCTTTTGGCGAATGCGTTCTAAGGATCTAATGTCACGCTGTTGCAACTGCCTGTAAACACACAGTCCAGTTCAAAGTGAATGATGGCAGGCCCATGTGGCAAATGGCTTGTTTGTATAAAGGCCTACTGTAGTTCTGATTGGCTATAGCGCTCCGGTCTGTGTAGACTCCGGTCCTGGACAAGTCAGATGTTTTTATTCGGTTTTATTTACTGCAGTGTCTATTAATTGGCCAAACGCACGGCCACTTTCCCGTTCTATATTGCTATAGAATTTTCACAAATGCCTTTGTATACATAATTCCCAAACATTCTAAGAATTTATGAAAACTTGAAAATGACCATATCTAAGTGGTCACTTGTCAGAAAATGTTTAAGAAAGTGTTTTATTCTTCCTGGCGGTGTACAGTATATGAACAGATTTTAATAAGATTTCATGTTGATAAAATGCTGTCAGTTCCACTTTAAATGCAACAATGTTTCACACACATAAGTTATTTTCAAAGAGATGGCTAACAGCAGCAAGTGTGCTGCAATAAAAAACACAGTTCCACTCACCAGATGATGATCATTTGAAACGTAACTTCTTGTTGAAATGTATTCTTGAAAAGGGAGAAGCTAACAAATTAGCAACAACATCCTCTTTGATAACACCTGCTGCAGCTGCTGCAAACTAGCTAGACCGTGGGGAAACTACTGCTCACTATTGTGCAGTGACCCGTTGCCCTTCAAGAAGGCAGAAGTTTTCATACGTTTTTGTAAAAATGGTCCCAACCATTAAGTCAAAATGTGATTGGTTGATTCCACTATCTCTCCAAAATGTTGCCCTATTACAGTTGAATGGCAGATGCCTTTATCTAGCTTCTAAAGGCCTAGCCAATGGCAGACTTAGCTAGCTAGATTTATCTCCTCAGAGACCAGCAAAGAAAAATCCTGATTGTATATTTTTTATCTTCAGTGTTAACCCTTTCCTTTCCAACAAAAACTGAAGAGATTAAATCAGAACATAATTGAAAATAATAATATTAAAAGTATTATTTTATTATTATAATTATTATAATTTTATAAATCCTTAGCCCTTCTCTGAAGGCGTAGAAGGCCCATTGGGTTAGTAATCATTTGTAGAGTGGCTCTATTTTACCTCAGCATACATTTTTTCACTATTCTGAATGTCTAAAGAATCCATATGTTGTTCTGAAATATGAACACAAAAATACTGGACATTTTGAACTCTTATTATGGTGGTGATTTTACAAAATGACAATCATGGTCTTAAATTGGACTCGCATTTTTCTGGTCTCGGTCTTAACTCGCCCCCCCTCCCGGTCTCGGCCTTGACTCGGTCTCACCCCCCCTCCAGTCTTGGTCTTGAATCGGTCTCGCTTTAGGTGGTCTCGAACACAACACTGACATGTCATCTTTTGTTTCCCTTCTGACATTTGTTTGAAAGTTCTTATGCAAATGATAAAGGAGTATGTAACACAGTGATGTCAAACCAAATGAATCGTAGCTTCGCTTCAGGCTGTCTTGTGGTTTTTGTGTTCTCTCTTGTATCTTGTAAACCTTATCCCCAAAAAATAAACCTCTCATCATATGCATGTTTTTCTTGATAATGTATATTTCACAAGGCACTATTGAACTGATCAATCAGGAACATAATGTGCGGCAAACAATTATCTGTTCTGGAGAAAGGGATGTTTTGTTGTTTGTGACCTAGCTCTGGTCCAGGTCGCACTAACACCCTGGACCCTGTATGCGGTAGCCCAGCTAGCTAGCTGCTCAGGCTAACCACGTGGGGATGGACAGACAGGGAGGAGAAGAGATGGCATTGGCAGGCCCAAACTCCCTTCTGATCTGCATCCTAGGATCCTTGTCCTAAATCACAACCAGAAGAGGACTGGCCACCCCTCTGAGCCTGGTTCCTCTCTAGGTTTCTTCATAGGTTCCTGCCTTTCTAGGGAGTTTTTCCTAGCCAGCGAGCCTCTACATCTGCATTACTTGCTCTCTTTGGTGTTTCTAGGCTCGCCTTCTGTATAAGCACTTTGTGACAACTGCTGTTGTAAAAAGGGCTCTATAAATAAATGTGATTGATTGATTGATTGCATTACTAGGGATAAGCCCTGACCCTGACACCCTTTTTTCACCACCACACATATCCAAATGAATGAAATCACAGGGAATAGAGGAATGGATATGCCACTTTCACCGCTTCTCTCCCACCCACAGCCATGATATCGGAGTGATATCTAATGGAGGTCTCCAGCCCCACATCTGGGTTCTAACAGTATTTTTTTGTTTTTCTTAAAATACTTTGAGTGTTTGATTGAGCCTGCCTAGAGTGCCATGTGGGCGGGGTTTGAACTTTTCGGACTATTCCATTGTGTCCCATTGCACCAAGCATGCTAAATCAAGCATAGTTAACGTATTTGATCAAATACACAAACAAAAACAAATATTATTTCTCCAGACCGCTACTGGAACCCAGGAACATCTCAGTTAGGCCTGTGTGTCAGTGCTCCCTTCCCTTTGTCCTTTTCAGTCACGTAAAATATATGTGTTCATAAGCTCCCTACTATCTCAGCCCCCAGGGGTAAACACTGTTCATCTATTATTGTTATTGCTATTATCATTAGTGTGTGTGACGGTCTCCTGCATCAAAGGTGGCTCCCAGAGCTTAAATCAAACGCAAAAACAAAATGGAACATACAGTTGTCGAAGGAGGAGACATGATTCAGCAAGGCAACTACAATCACAGCTAGGGTTCCAAAGGAAGAGTATATTACTGATAACTTCCAAAGGGAGGGAATATAACTGGTAACTTCCAAAGGGAGGGCATATTACTGGTAACTTCCAAAGGGAGGGTATATAACTGGTAACTTCCAAAGGGAGTGTATATAACTGGTAACTTTCAAAGGGAGGGTATATAACTGGTAACTTCCAAAGGGAGGGTATATAACTGGTAACTTCCAAAGGGAGGGTATATTACTGGTAACTTCCAAAGGGAGGGTATATAACTGGTAACTTCCAAAGGGAGGGAATATAACTGGTAACTTCCAAAGGGAGGGTATATTACTGGTAACTTCCAAAGGGAGGGTATATAACTGGTAACTTCCAAAGGGAGGGTATATTACTGGTAACTTCCAAAGGGAGGGTATATAACTGGTAACTTCCAAAGGGAGGGTATATTACTGGTAACTTCCAAAGGGAGGGTATATTACTGGTAACTTCCAAAGGGAGGGTATATTACTGGTAACTTCCAAAGGGAGGGTATATAACTGGTAACTTCCAAAGGGAGGGTATATAACTGGTAACTTTCAAAGGGAGGGTATATAACTGGTAACTTCCAAAGGGAGGGTATATAACTGGTAACTTCCAAAGGGAGGGTATATAACTGGTAACTTCCAAAGGGAGGGTATATAACTGGTAACTTCCAAAGGGAGGGTATATAACTGGTAACTTTCAAAGGGAGGGTATATAACTGGTAACTTCCAAAGGGAGGGTATATAACTGGTAACTTCCAAAGGGAGGGTATATAACTGGTAACTTCCAAAGGGAGGGTATATAACTGGTAACTTCCAAAGGGAGGGTATATTACTGGTAACTTCCAAAGGGAGGGTATATAACTGGTAACTTCCAAAGGGAGGGTATATAACTGGTAACTTCCAAAGGGAGGGTATATTACTGGTAACTTCCAAAGGGAGGGTATATTACTGGTAACTTCCAAAGGGAGGGTATATTACTGGTAACTTCCAAAGGGAGGGTATATTGCTGGTAACTTCCAAAGGGAGGGTATATTACTGGTAACTTCCAAAGGGAGGGTATATAACTGGTAACTTCCAAAGGGAGGGTATATTACTGGTAACTTCCAAAGGGAGGGTATATTACTGGTAACTTCCAAAGGGTGGGTATATTACTGGTAACTTCCAAAGGGAGGGTATATTACTGGTAACTTCCAAAGGGAGGGTATATAACTGGTAACTTCCAAAGGGAGGGTATATAACTGGTAACTTTCAAAGGGAGGGTATATAACTGGTAACTTCCAAAGGGAGGGTATATAACTGGTAACTTCCAAAGGGAGGGTATATAACTGGTAACTTCCAAAGGGAGGGTATATAACTGGTAACTTCCAAAGGGAGGGTATATTACTGGTAACTTCCAAAGGGAGGGTATATTACTGGTAACTTCCAAAGGGAGGGTATATTACTGGTAACTTCCAAAGGGAGGGTATATTACTGGTAACTTCCAAAGGGAGGGTATATAACTGGTAACTTCCAAAGGGAGTGTCACGCTCTGGTTCCGGGACTTGGTATTTTAGCCAGAGTGTGTTAAGTATTGTTGTGTTTAGGTTGGTTGGGTGGTTATTGGTTGTTTCTGTGTTTGGTTGAGTGACTCCCAATCAGTGGTAACGAGTGTCAGCTGTCGGCTCGTTATCTCTGATTGGGAGCCATATTTAAACTGTCATTGTTCACCTTGGGGTTGTGGGTTTTTGTTCTATGTTCAGTCGGTGTAACTGAGGACGTCACGGATCGTGTTTTGTTTTGTCGTGTGTTTCTACATTAAAATCATCATGTTCACTCCCAACGCTGCGCTTTGGTCGTACTTCATTGGCGCCCGTGACAGAAAAACCCACCACAACGAGACCAAGCAGCAGTTGGATAACGAGTGGTGGAGCCAGAAGAGCGAAGGTTGGGAGAGGACTATGGAGGCCTGGTCCACCGAGAGGAGAGACCCCCAGAAAATTTTTAGGGGGGGGCTCACGACGTCGGGGCAGAAGGTGTACGGCCCGGAGGAGTGCAAGAGGTTGGCAGATATGGCCGCCAGTTTAAGGGGGCCACTGGTTACGAAGGGGATGGAAAGTGTGGAGGCACGGCGAGAGGTACTGGGGGGTGTTTCCAGTCCGGTCCGGCCCGTTCCTGATCCCCGTGTAGGGCCAGGGGTGTGTGTCCCCAGTGCGGTTCTGTCTGTTCCTGTTCCTCGCATTGAACCTACGGTGCGCGTCGCCAGCCCGACTCGGCCCGTTCCTGCTCCCCGCACCAAGTCTGTGGTGCGTTTCGCCAGCCCAGCCCGGCCTGTCCCTGCTCAACGCACCAAGCCTACGGGGTGCGTCGCCAGCCCAGCTCGGCCTGTTCCTGCGCCCCGCACCAAGTCTGTGGTGCGTTTCGCCAGCCCAGCCCGGCCTGTTCCTGCGCCCCGCGCCAGGCCTACGGGGTGCGTCGCCAGCCCAGCCCGGCCTGTCTCTGCTCTACGCACCAAGACTACGGTGTGCGTCGTCGGCCCAACTCGGACTGTTCCTGCCACTCGCACCAGGCTAAGGGGGCGAGTCGTCAACCTGGTTCAGCCTATTCCTGCTACTCGCACCAAGCCAGGGAGGCGAGTCGTCAACCTGAGGTCCGTTCCGGCTCCACGTACCAAGCCGAGGGTGCGTATCGTCGGCCAGGTCCGGTCCATCCCTGTCTCACGTGCCAAGCTAGGGGTGCGCGTCATCAGTTTGGATCCAGCCAGCTGGGTTGGATTGGACCGGGGCCATTACGGGGGGAGTTATGTAGGGTGGTGGTCAAGCCCGGAGCCGGAGCCGCCTCCGAGGAGCAACACCCACCCAGCCCTCCCCTATTTGGGGTTTTGAGGCGCGGTCGCAGTCCGCGCCTTTAGGGGGGGGTACTGTCACGCTCTGGTTCCGGGACTTGGTATTTTAGCCAGAGTGTGTTAAGTATTGTTGTGTTTGGGTTGGTTGGGTGGTTATTGGTTGTTTCTGTGTTTGGTTGAGTGACTCCCAATCAGTGGTAACGAGTGTCAGCTGTCGGCTCGTTATCTCTGATTGGGAGCCATATTTAAACTGTCATTGTTCACCTTGGGGTTGTGGGTTTTTGTTCTATGTTCAGTCGGTGTAACTGAGGACGTCACGGATCGTGTTTTGTTTTGTCGTGTGTTTCTACATTAAAATCATCATGTTCACTCCCAACGCTGCGCTTTGGTCGTACTTCATTGGCGCCCGTGACAGGGAGGGTATATTACTGGTAACTTCCAAAGGGAGGGTATATAACTGGTAACTTCCAAAGGGAGGGTACATAACTAGTAACTTTTTAAGTTTACTAGTAAACTACCAGAACTTTGGTCACTTTCAAGGTTTTTAGGGAATTTCATCACATGACATCTAGTGGTACAGTGGAGGAAAAAAATATTTAGTCAGCCACCAATTGTGCAAGTTCTCCCACTTAAAAAGATGAGAGAGGCCTGTAATGTTCATCATAGGTACACGTCAACTATGACAGACAAAATGAGATTTTTTTTCTCCAGAAAATCACATTGTAGGATTTTTTATGAATTTATTTGCAAATTATGGTGGAAAATAAGTATTTGGTCAATAACAAAAGTTTCTCAATACTTTGTTATATACCCTTTGTTGGCAATGACACAGGTCAAACGTTTTCTGTAAGTCTTCACAAGGTTTTCACACACTGTTGCTGGTATTTTGGCCCATTCCTCCATGCAGATCTCCTCTAGAGCAGTGATTTTTTGGGGCTGTCGCTGGGCAACACGGACTTTCAACTCTCTCCAAAGATTTTCTATGGGGTTGAGATCTGGAGACTGGATAGGCCACTCCAGGACCTTGAAATGGTTCTTACGAAGCCACTCCTTCGTTGCCCGGGCGGTGTGTTTGGGATCATTGTCATGCTGAAAGACCCAGCCACGTTTCATCTTCAATGCCCTTGCTGATGGAAGGAGGTTTTCACTCAAAATCTCACGATACATGGCCCCATTCATTCTTTCCTTTACACGGATCAGTCGTCCTGGTCCCTTTGCAGAAAAACAGCCCCAAAGCATGATGTTTCCACCCCCATGCTTCACAGTAGGTATGGTGTTCTTTGGATGCAACTCAGCATTCTTTGTCCTCCAAACACGACAAGTTGAGTTTTTACCAAAAAGTTCTATTTTGGTTTCATCTGACCATATGACATTCTCCCAATCCTCTTCTGGATCATCCAAATGCACTCTAGCAAACTTCAGACGGGCCTGGACATGTACTAGCTTAAGCAGGGGGACACGTCTGGCACTGCAGGATTTGAGTCCCTGGCAGCGTAGTGTGTTACTGATGGTAGGCTTTGTTACTTTGGTCCCAGCTCTCTGCAGGTCATTCACTAGGTCCCCCCGTGTGGTTCTGGGATTTTTGCTCACCGTTCTTGTGATCATTTTGACCCCACGGGGATAGATCTAGCATGGAGCCCCAGATCGAGGGAGATTATCAGTGGTCTTGTATGTCTTCCATTTCCTAATAATTGCTCCCACAGTTGATTTCTTCAAACCAAGCTGCTTACCTATTGCAGATTCAGTCTTCCCAGCCTGGTGCAGGTCTACAATGTTGTTTCTGGTGTCCTTTGACAACTCTTTGGTCTTGGCCATAGTGGAGTTTGGAGTGTGACTGTTTGAGGTTGTGGACAGGTGTCTTTTATACTGATAAGTTCAAACAGGTGCCATTAATACAGGTAACGAGTGGAGGACAGAGGAGCCTCTTAAAGAAGAAGTTACAGGTCTGTGAGAGCCAGAAATCTTGCTTGTTTGTAGGTGACCAAATACTTATTTTCCACCATAATTTGCAAATAAATTCATAAAAAATCCTACTATGTGATTTTCTGGATTTTTTTTTCTCAATTTGTCTGTCATACGTGTACCTATGATGAAAATTACAGGCCTCTCTCATCTTTTTAAGTGGGAGAACTTGCACAATTGGTGGCTGACTAAATACTTTTTTCCCCCACTGTAAGTATTTGATACATCAGAAAAGCAGATCTTAATATTTGGTACAGAAACCTTTGTTTGCAATTACAGAGATCATACGTTTCCTGTAGGTCTTGACCAGGTTTGCACACACTGCAGCAGGGATTTTGGCCCACTCCTCCATACAGACCTTCTCCAGATCCTTCAGGTTTCGGGGCTGTCGCTGGGCAATATGAACTTTCAGCTCCCTCCAAAGATTTTCTATTGGGTTCAGGTCTGGAGACTGGCTAGGCCACTCCAGGACCTTGAGATGCTTCTTACGGAGCCACTCCTTAATTACCCTGGCTGTGTGTTTCGGGTCGTTGTCATGCTGGAAGACCCAGCCACGACCCATCTTCAATGCTCTTACTGAGGGAAGGACGTTGTTGGCCAAGATTTCGCGATACATGGCCCCATCTATCCTCCCCTCAATACGGTGCAGTCATCCTGTCCCCTTTGCAGAAAAGCATCCCAAAAGAATGATGTTTCCACCTCCATGCTTCACGGTTGGGATGGTGTTCTTGGGGTTGTACTCATCCTTCTTCTTCCTCCAAACACGGCGAGTGGAGTTTAGACCAAAAAGCTCTATTTTTGTCTCATCAGACCACATGACCTTCTCCCATTCCTCCTCTGGATCATCCAGATGGTCATTGGCAAACTTCAGACGGGCCTTGACATGCGCTGGCTTGAGCAGGGGGACCTTCGTGCGCTGCAGGATTTTAATCCATGACGGCGTAGTGTGTTACTAATGGTTTTCTTTGAGACTGTGGTCCCAGCTCTCTTCAGGTCATTGACCAGGTCCTGCCGTGTAGTTCTGGGCTGATCCCTCACCTTCCTCATGATCATTGATGCCCCACGAGGTGAGATCTTTTATGGAGCCCCAGACCGAGGGTGATTGACCGTTATCTTGAACTTCTTCCATTTTCTAATAATTGTGCCAACACTTGTTGCCTTCTCACCAAGCTGCTTGCCTATTGTCCTGTAGCCCATCCCAGCCTTGTGCAGGTCTACAATTTTATCCCTGATGTCCTTACACAGCTCTCTTGTCTTGGCCATTGTGGAGAGGTTGGAGTCTGTTTGATTGAGTGTGTGGACAGGTGTCTTTTATACAGGTAACGAGTTCAAACAGGTGCAGTTAATACAGGTAATGAGTGGAGAACAGGAGGGCTTCTTAAAGAAAAACTAACAGGTCTGTGAGAGCTGGAATTCTTACTGGTTGGTAGGTGATCAAATACTTATGTCATGCAATGAAATGCAAATGAATTACTTAAAAATCATACAATGTGATTTTCTGGATTTTTGTTTTAGATTCCGTCTCTCACAGTTGAAGTGTACCTATGATAAAAATTACAGACCTCTGCATGCTTTGTAAGTAGGAAAACCTGCAAAATCGGCAGTGTATCAAATACTTGTTCTCCCCACTGTATTTAATATTGCCCACAGTACAAGTTTTAAACCAACCAGGGCTTTCTGTCAGGTAACAAGGTCAGGTTGAAGCTCTAACATAGCCAGTTCTACAGTTGGGGCAGTTACCAAAATTACTGAACATTCCGGTAACTTTGGTAAATTACTGGTAGTTTTGCAACCCTATTCACAGTGATATGCATTTAATTCAGGGGTGAAAGTAAGGCAGTATGGATAAATAGTGGGGATACGCCATACCGGTAAAACACGAGCCTATCACAATAATTAAAACAAAATGTCAAGAAAACTGTAGGCCATTACACCACTTTTTTATCATTACTGCATGTCAGATGCATGAAATATTAGTCAATGGAATTGAAAAATGGTTGTATAGCCTACGCTCCAAAATGCGATGTGGTTCAATGAGAACACAGACATTTTGCCAAGGCAGAGATGAGTGGCCGACAACGAGATGCCCATGGACAGCAATGGATAAATTACACTTTTTGGTGCTTTGTGTAAACCACTGTTTGGAGGCTGGAAATAAGTTGCGAGTGGATGAATGTTCGCAGGTAGCCTAGTAAAGGAGTCCTTTGAAGTGATTGTTTGGCAATCAGATGAAAACATCTGCCGATTTTGCAGGTTTTCCTACTTACAAAGCATGTAGAGGTCTGTAATTTTTATCATAGGTACACTTCAACTGTGAGAGACGGAATCTAAAACAAAAATCCAGAAAATCACATTGTATGATTTTTAAGTAATTAATTTGCATTTTATTGCATGACATAAGTATTTGATCACCTACCAACCAGTAAGAATTCCGGCTCTCACAGACCTGTTAGTTTTTGTTTAAGAAGCCCTCCTGTTCTCCACTCATTACCTGTATTAACTGCACCTGTTTTAACTCGTTACCTGTATAAAAGACACCTGTCCACACACTCAATCAAACAGACTCCAACCTCTCCACAATGGCCAAGACCAGAGAGCTGTGTAAGGATATCAGGGATACAATTGTAGACCAGCACAAGGCTGGGATGGGCTACAGGACAATAGGCAAGCAGCTTGGTGAGAAGGCAATAACTGTTGGCGCAATTATTAGAAAATGGAAGAAGTTCAAGATGACGGTCAATCACACTCGGTCTGGGGCTCCATGCAAGATCTCACCTCGTGGGGCGTCAATGATCATACACAAAAATTTATGCACGCATGACTGTAAGTCGCTTTGGATAAAAGCGTCTGCTAAATGGCATATTATTATTATTATTATTATTATTATTATTATTATTATTATTATTATTATCATGAGGAAGGTGAGGGATCAGCCCAGAACTACACGGCAGGACCTGGTCATGTCATGAGCACTCTCTCTCCCTGGTAGCAACATTAATTGCATTCAATTCTCTGCCACTCTGCTCACTCTCTCCCTACTCTGCCTAACGAGCTCCACCTGGCTCCGCCCTGCTCTGTTCTAATTACTCTGCCAGCTGAACTGCATTTCCCCACTAACCTCTCCCAGTATATCAAGCCCTGTTTTTCAGCCAAGCCCTGTCAGATCGTCTTCTAACCCGGACCA
The DNA here is from genome assembly GCF_964263955.1 of Coregonus lavaretus. Taxonomy (NCBI): domain Eukaryota; kingdom Metazoa; phylum Chordata; class Actinopteri; order Salmoniformes; family Salmonidae; genus Coregonus; species Coregonus lavaretus. Next base: position 6,998,541 of record NC_140020.1, on the reverse strand, counting down.
GTAACCTGCCTGTCTGCGCTCTGACTCCTGTTTGTGATACCGATCCTTTCTTGACTGCCTCCTTGTTCTACTGCCCCGTCTATCCCGACCTGCCTTCTGGACCTCGACTACTCTCCGATCTTCAGCCCCTCCGGTAACTCGATTCTGCCTTCTGTCTCTCACTACGATATTTGCCCAGCCCTGATCTGTACTTCTGCCTGCCATTCATATTGCTGTTGTGTGTGTGTTCCCCCAGGTCTCCGACCACCAGATGAGCGTGCCCAGACGCTTCACCACCCTCAGCCCGATACGCCGCTCCATCACTGGGGAACACACACACTAAGCACTTGGACTGGACACCCCCGGACATTTGGTGACCCCCGGAGCACAGGTACCCACAGGACCCTGAAAAACCCCAGAGCCCCAAGCACCCCTGGAACCCCTGACACCCCTGGCACTCCTCTTCCCGCCTGAAACCTTCAATAAAGAACTCTGAATTTGAACTTGCGCTCTTGGGTCCTCTTCTGTCCGTGACAGAACGATCTGACCATCATGGACCCAGCGCACTCCCTGACCACGATGGAAGAAGAGCCAGAGATGACTGCCCTACAGCGACTGGAACGCTCTGAGGGAGACATAAATCGGATGGCTGGCGACATCGCTTCCCTTCTCCAGCTATTCAACCAGCAGCAACAACAGTTCCAACTGCAGCAACAACAGCTAGCCCAAGCCCTGCAACTACTCTCAAACCCGGCTACTCCACCTGCACCCCCCCCTGGTCCTTCTGTTCCTGTACCACCGACACTCCTTCATCCCTCCGCTGGAGGTCCCAATGCTGCAGGCCCGGCAGTGCTGCCACCAGATCCCCACGCTCCTGAACCAAAGATTGGGAACCCGGAACGTTTTGATGGCAACCAGAAGCAAGTAAGACCATTCTTGAGCAGCTGCCGAATCCAGTTTGCACTACAGCCCAGGACTTTCTCAACAGAGGGAGCCAAGGTGGGGTATGTCATCACACATCTCACCGGTCGAGCTCGGTTGTGGGGAACGGCGGAATTCGACCGGCAAACCCCAGCCTGTGCCTCCTTCAGTGCCTTTGAGGAGGAGATGTTAAAGGTCTTTGACCTAGGCTCGCCAACAGCCGAAGCGTCACAAGCTCTGCTCACCATCCGTCAGGGCAATCGGACAGTGGCAGACTTCTCCATTGACTTTCGTACCCTGGCCAGTCAAAGCTCGTTTAACCCAGAGGCACTGGTGCAAGCCTTCCTCCATAGCCTGGCGGACTATATCAAAGACGAGCTTGTTTCCCATGACCCGCCCTCAACGCTTGATGCCGCCATTGACCTTGCCGTCCGCATTGACCGCCGTATACAGACCCGGAGGAGGGAGAAGGGCCGTCTCAGTCAACCTGCCATCCGCACTCGGGTCGATACCGCTTCTGTCCAGCCCCTGCCTGTCAAGTCCCATAGCCAACTCAATCAGCCTGAGCCCATGGAGATTGGCCGTGCCTCTCTGACTCCCGAGGAGCGTCGGCGCCGTCTAAGCTCCAACCTTTGCCTCTACTGTGGTGGCGAAAATCACCGTGTCGCCACTTGTCCGGCAAAAGCCGCAGCTCACCAGGTGTAGGGGAGATCCGGGTGAGCTCAACAAGCCTTCAGTCTCCCTCCATCCGAAAGACCCTGCTTCATCTCCGCCTTCAGCTTTCTGACAAGACTCATACATTGGCCGCCCTTGTGGATTCCGGAGCCGAAGCAAACATCATGGACCCTGAGCTTGCACAGCAACTGGGCGTGAACCATCATCAACTGACACAACCCATTCCTGCACGAGCCCTGGATGGGCATCATCTTGGCACTGTCACTCATATCTCCGCCCCTGTGACAATCCTGCTGTCAGGAAACCACCAGGAGTCCATCCAGTTTCACCTCCTACACTCACCTGGCCAACCACTCATTCTTGGATACCCGTGGCTCCGTCAGCACAACCCCCACATCGACTGGGAGACAGGAACAGTCCGTGAGTGGGGAAGGAGTTGTCACCAGACCTGTTTAAGGGGGGCCACCCTGCCCGTTCACCGGGAAAGATCTAGCGCTACCCCCGACATATCCAATGTTCCGGCCTGTTACCACAGCCTGAAAGAGGTGTTCAACAAATCCAAGGCGACATCTCTACCCCCACACAGACCCTATGACTGCGCGATTGATCTCCTGCCTGGCACAGCACCTCCCAAGGGTCGTCTGTATTCACTGTCAGCCCCGGAAAGAAAGGCCATGGAGGACTACATTAATGACTCTCTTGCCGCCGGGATAGTTAGACCGTCATCTTCCCCCGCAGGAGCGGGATTCTTCTTTGTCGGCAAGAAGGACGGTTCTCTTCGTCCATGCATAGATTACCGGGGTCTGAACGACATCACGGTTAAGAATCGCTACCCACTGCCCTTACTTTCGTCTGCCTTCGAACTGCTGCAGGGAGCCACTGTATTCACAAAGCTGGACCTTCGCAATGCCTACCATCTGGTGCGGATGAGGGAGGGAGACGAATGGAAGACAGCGTTCAACACACCAACCGGCCACTATGAATATCTCGTCATGCCCTTCGGCCTCACCAATGCCCCAGCAGTTTTTCAAGCCCTAGTGAATGATATCCTCAGGGACATGCTAAATACGTTCGTATTTGTGTACCTTGACGATATTTTAATATTCTCAAAAACTCTGTCAGAACACACGCACCACGTCCAGTTGGTCCTGCGCCGCCTGCTGGAGAACTCTCTTTTCGTGAAGGCAGAGAAGTGCGAGTTCCATGCCAAAACCGTTTCATTCCTGGGGTATGTGGTGACCGAGGGCAGCATTCAGATGGATCTCACGAAGGTGTCGGCTGTCACTTCCTGGCCAGTTCCTGAGTCTCGGAAAAAGTTGCAACAGTTCCTGGGCTTTGCCAACTTTTATAGGAGATTCATCAGAAACTATAGCACAGTGGCTGCACCCCTCACGGCGCTAACCAGCACTAAACAACCGTACCAATGGACATCAGCTGCTGATAAGGCCTTCAATATCCTCAAGACATGTTTCACTTCTGCTCCCATCCTCCAGATGCCAGATGCAGCAAGGCAGTTTGTGGTGGAGGTAGATGCTTCGGACGTGGGAGTGGGTGCAGTGCTTTCTCAAAGAGCAGCTGAGGATGGCAAGATGCACCCCTGTGCCTTCTACTCCCGTCGGCTAACCCCTGCCGAATGCAACTACGACATTGGGAACCGCGAGCTGTTGGCTGTCAAGCTCGCCCTTGAAGAATGGCGGCACTGGTTAGAGGGGTCAAAGGAACCATTCGTAGTGTGGACAGACCACAAGAACCTGGAGTATATCCAAACAGCCAGGAGGCTGAACTCCCGTCAACAGCGGTGGTCTCTGTTCTTTACGCGCTTCAATTTCACGCTCTCCTACCGCCCGGGATCTCGCAACATCAAACCTGATGCTCTTTCCCGGATGTTTCAGAAGGACGAGACCACCGCCATGACAGCCCCCATTCTTCCCAGCCACTTGGTCGTAGCGGCCCTCACCTGGGAGATCGAGAAGCAGGTCATGGAGGCTCTTCGGGACCAGCCAGGTCCAAGCACCAGCGCCCCCAACCGTCTGTTTGTTCCAGCAAATCTCAGGTCACCTGTGATTCAGTGGGGGCACGAATCCCGTCTGGCCTGTCATCCCGGCATCACTCGCACCCTTCATCTGGTCCGCCAGCGGTTCTGGTGGCGGCGGATGAGACGAGAGGTCCGAGAATTCATCCGAGCTTGTCCCACTTGTAACCGAAACAAGACCCCCAACCAGCCTCCTGCTGGGTTGCTGCAACCCCTACTCATACCCAAGAGGCCCTGGTCCCACGTTTCACTGGACTTTGTTACGGGCCTTCCGCCCTCTGACGGACACACAGTCATCCTTACCATTGTTGACCGCTTTAGTAAGATGACCCACTTCGTGCCCCTTCCCAAACTACCCTCTGCTAAAGAGACCTCCCAGGTGGTCCTGGAACATGTGTTTCGTATCCATGGCCTACCCCAGGATATAGTGTCAGACCGGGGCCCGCAATTCTCAGCAACCTTTTGGAAGGAGTTCTGTCATCTCCTTGGGGCCACCGCCAGCCTATCGTCTGGATTCCACCCGCAGTCAAACGGCCAGACTGAACGCATGAACCAGGAGCTGGAGAAGGCACTGAGGTGTGTGGCTTCCCAAAATCCCCGGGCCTGGGCTCAACACCTGCTCTGGGTGGAATATGCCCATAATTCACTCACCAGTTCCTCCACCGGACTCTCCCCCTTTCAGTGTGTCTACGGGTATCAACCTCCACTGTTTGCCAGCCAGGAGGCGGATGCCACCTGTCCGTCTGCTCTTGCGTATGCCCGCCGCTGCCGCCGCACTTGGGCCCAGGCTCGCACTGTGCTCCTGAAGTCTGGAACCAGCTACGCCGTCGGTGCCAACCGACGGAGGACCCCAGCACCTACTTACCGGGTTGGTCAGAAGGTCTGGCTGTCTGCCCGGGATCTGCCGCTGCGGGTTGAATCACGAAAGCTGGCCCCTCGCTTCATTGGTCCTTTTCCTGTGCAGAAAGTCATCAGTCCAACGGCGGTCCGACTTCAGTTGCCCGCTTCCATGCGGGTCCACCCCACCTTCCACGTCTCCAAGGTCAAGCCGGTCCATGAAAGTCCCCTGGTCCCTGCAGCTCCGGCGCCACCTCCTCCGCGCCTCGTAGATGGCGGTCCTGTCTTCACCGTCCGGCGGCTGCTCCGCTCTAGGCGAAGGGGTAGGGGTCTCCAGTACCTCGTTGACTGGGAGGGATATGGTCCAGAGGAGAGGACCTGGATCCCGGCCAGGAGGATAGTGGACCGGACCCTTATCACTGACTTCCACCGACTACATCCTGATCAGCCTGCAATCCGTAGGGGCCGTCCAAGAGGGGTTCCTAGCCGTCCTGCCCGCCCTGCTTCCTGTCCTGTGCCTGACCCTGCTCCTGTCTCAGTGCCTGTCCTGTCTCCCGACCGTGACCCTCCAGCTCCTTCTGAGGATGAGGAGATTCACTCGGACCGCTCGGAGGAGTTCTGACCCGCCGCCTGCTCCCCTCCACCCTCCCGGCATGATGTTGTTCTTGGGACTTCTGGGGCCGTCCCTTGGAGGGGGGGTCCTGTCATGAGCACTCTCTCTCCCTGGTAGCAACATTAATTGCATTCAATTCTCTGCCACTCTGCTCACTCTCTCCCTACTCTGCCTAACGAGCTCCACCTGGCTCCGCCCTGCTCTGTTCTAATTACTCTGCCAGCTGAACTGCATTTCCCCACTAACCTCTCCCAGTATATCAAGCCCTGTTTTTCAGCCAAGCCCTGTCAGATCGTCTTCTAACCCGGACCAGTAACCTGCCTGTCTGCGCTCTGACTCCTGTTTGTGATACCGATCCTTTCTTGACTGCCTCCTTGTTCTACTGCCCCGTCTATCCCGACCTGCCTTCTGGACCTCGACTACTCTCCGATCTTCAGCCCCTCCGGTAACTCGATTCTGCCTTCTGTCTCTCACTACGATATTTGCCCAGCCCTGATCTGTACTTCTGCCTGCCATTCATATTGCTGTTGTGTGTGTGTTCCCCCAGGTCTCCGACCACCAGATGAGCGTGCCCAGACGCTTCACCACCCTCAGCCCGATACGCCGCTCCATCACTGGGGAACACACACACTAAGCACTTGGACTGGACACCCCCGGACATTTGGTGACCCCCGGAGCACAGGTACCCACAGGACCCTGAAAAACCCCAGAGCCCCAAGCACCCCTGGAACCCCTGACACCCCTGGCACTCCTCTTCCCGCCTGAAACCTTCAATAAAGAACTCTGAATTTGAACTTGCGCTCTTGGGTCCTCTTCTGTCCGTGACAGGTCAATGACCTGAAGAGAGCTGGGACCACAGTCTCAAAGAAAACCATTAGTAACACACTACGCCGTCATGGATTCAAATCCTGCAGCGCACGCAAGGTCCCCCTGCTCAAGCCAGCGCATGTCCAGGCCTGTCTGAAGTTTGCCAATGACCATCTGGATGATCCAGAGGAGGAATGGGAGAAGGTCATGTGGTCTGATGAGACAAAAATAGAGCTTTCTGGTCTAAACTCCACTCGCCGTGTTTGGAGGAAGAAGAAGGATGAGTACAACCCCAAGAACACCATCCCAACCGTGAAGCATGGAGGTGGAAACATCATTCTTTGGGGATGCTTTTCTGCAAAGGGGACAGGACGACTGCACCGTATTGAGGGGAGGATGGATGGGGCCATGTATCGCGAGATCTTGGCCAACAACCTCCTTCCCTTAGTAAGAGCATTGAAGATGGGTCGTGGCCCTTTGCTATGAAGCCCCTAAATAAGATCTGGTGCAACCAATTACCTTCAGAAGTCACATAATTTGTTAAATAAAGTCCACCTGTGTGCAATCTAAGTGTCACATGATCTCAGTATATATACACCTGTTCTGATGGCCCCAGAGTCTGCAACACCACTAAGCAAGGGGCACCACCAAGCAAGCAGCACCATGAAGACCAAGGAGCTCCTTAAATGACAAATCTTTCCGACTAGGCCCTCAGAGATCCTATGATTTGGCCAATAAAACATTTTGGTGCAAGTGCGTTCACATAGGAGGTCCAGGAATAAATTAATTATACTTCCACCCCTGGCTTAATTGATCAAATCTATTTTCTAAATAACTTTTTACATCACCAGCTGTCACAAAGTGCTTTACAGATACTCAGCCTAAAACCCCAAAGCACAAGCAATGCAGAGGCAGAGGCACAGTGGCTAGGAAAAACTCCCTAGAAGGCAGGGTCCTAGGAAGAAATCTAGAGTGGAATTAGGAAAAATCATTCTAATGCATTGATAGGGAAAATAAGCTCTGTTACCATAGCGACCTAACACAACCTTGTTTTTAACATGGAACATCTTGTGAACCTGTAGACAGTTGAAACGGTCTACAAGGTGGTGAGTTGTGAGAAGGCCATCCCAGGTTTGTTATGATAAAGACAGCAAATGATGGTCGTCCATTACTGGATCGTAAACACACAGGGATTGCATCCCAAATGGTGCCCTATCCCCTATATAGTGCCCTAATTTGACAAGAGCCCTATGGGCCCTGTTCAAAAGTAGCGCACTACATAGGTAATAGTGTGCTGTTTGGGATGCAACGAGGGGCAACATCTCAGAGATGTCTAACAGCTTTCCACACACACTAAGGGGCTGACTCTGTTTTGCAGCACGAGGGATTGTGAGGATAGTCAAGCAAGCACACTGGGATCATGTGCTTAACTTGCCAACTCTATTGCATTGAGGTACAGGACCCATATATATATATATATGGGTCCTGTATATCTATATATATATATCTTATATATATATATATATATATATATATATATATATACAGTATATATATATACAGTGCCTTGCAAAAGTATTCATCCCCCTTGGTGTTTTTCTTATTTTGTTGCCTTACAACCTGTAATTTAAATGGATTTTTATTTGGATTTCATGTAATGGACATACACAAAATTCTAAAAAATAACTTGCTTCAAACAATTATACAAAATAAATAACGGAAAAGTGGTGCGTGCATATGTATTCACCCCCTGCTATGAAGCCCCTAAATAAGATCTGGTGCAACCAATTACCTTCAGAAGTCACATAATTAGTTAAATAAAGTCCACCTATGTGCAATCTAAGTGTCACATGATCTCAGTGTATATATACACCTGTTCTGAAAGGCCCCAGAGTCTGCAACACCACTAAGCAAGGGGCACCACCAAGCAAGCAGCACCATGAAGACCAAGGAGCTCTCCTAACAGGTCAGGGACAAAGTTGTGGAGAAGTACAGCGTGGTCCTCTGTAGCTCAGCTGGTAGAGCACGGCGCTTGTAACACCAAGGTAGTGGGTTCGAACCCCGGGACCACCCATACACAAAAATGTATGCACGCATGACTGTAAGTCGCTTTGGATAAAAGCGTCTGCTAAATGGCATATTATTATTACAGATCAGGGTTGGGTTATAAAAAAATATCCGAAACTTTGAACATCCCACGGAGCACCATTAAAGCCATTATTAAGAAATGGAAAGAATGTGGCACCACAACAAACCTGCCAAGAGAGGGCCGCCCACCAAAACTCAAGGACCAGGCAAGGAGGGCATTAATCAGAGAGGTAACAAAGAGACCAAAGATAACCCTGAAGGAGCTGCAAAACAACACAGTGGAGATGGGAGTATCTGTCCATAGGACCACTTTAAGCAGTACACTCCACAGAGCTGGGCTTTACGGAAGAGTGGCCAGAAAAAAGCCATTGCTTAAAGAAAAAAATAAGCAAACACGTTTGGTGTTCGCCAAAAGCCATGTGGGAGACTCCCCAAACATATGGAAGAAGGTACTCTGGTCAGATGAGACTAAAATGTAGCTTTTTGGCCATCAAGGAAAACGCTATGTCTGGCGCAAACCCAACACCTCTCATCACCCCGAGAACACCATCCCCACAGTGAAGCATGGTGGTGGCAGCATCATGCTGTGGGGATGTTTTTCATCAGCAGGTACTGGGAAACTGGTCAGAATTGAAGGAATGATGGATGGCGCTAAATACAGGGAAATTCTTGTTACAGTCTTCCAGAGATTTGAGACTGGGATGGAGGTTCACCTTCCAGCAGGACAATGACCCTAAGCATACTGCTAAAGCAACACTCAAGTGGTTTAAGGGGAAACATTTAAATGTCTTGGAATGGCCTAGCCAAAACCCAGACCTCAATCCATTTGAGAATCTGTGGTATGACTTAAAGATTGCTGTAAACCAGCGGAACCCATCCAACTTGAATACCCAAAGGAGGAAAATTATGGCGCCGGAGAAGATGGCTGCTGTTTTACAGCCCTCTAACCAATTGTACTATTATGTGTGTTTTTTCGTGTTATTTGTAATTTATTCTGTATATAATGTTTCTGCCATCGTCTCTGATAACCAAAAAGAGCTTCTGGATATCAGGACAGCGATTGCTCACTTTGTATTGGACAAAGATTTTTTCTTCAACGAGGTGGCCGCGAAGGATATCCTACAGACACCCGACAAGGCCCAAATCCCCGTCATTCGCAGGAGAAAGAGATGGAGATATCGTGGACGTAGGTTGGGGTGCCTCGTAAGGATCCGATGGCGAGCGAGTAAACTGCCTCTTCCATCAATCCTATTAGCCAATCTTCAATCATTGTAAAAAAATGTGATGACCTACAATTACGCTTATCCTACCAACGGGACATTAAAAACTGTAATATCTTATGTTTCACCGAGTCGTGGCTGAACGACGACATGGACAACATACAGCTAGCGGGCTATACGCTACATCGGCAGGATAGAACGGCTGACTCCGGTAAGACAAGGGGTGGCGGTCTGTGTATATTTGTAAACAACAGCTGGTGCACAAAATCAAATACTAAGGAAGTCTCAAGGTTTTGCTCGCCTGAGGTAGAGTACCTTATGATAAAGCTGTAGACCACACTATTTACCAAGAGAGTTTTCATCTATATTTTTCATAGCTGTCTATTTACCACCACAAACCAATGCTGGCATTAAGATTGCACTGAATGAGCTGTATAAGGCCATAAGTGAACAGGAAAACGCTCATCCAGAGGCAGCGCTCCTAGTGGCCGGGGACTTTAATGCAGGGAAACTTAAATCCGTTCTACCTCATTTCTACCAGCATGTTAAATGTGCAACCAGAGGAAAAAAAACTCTAGACCACCTTTACTCCACACACAGAGACGCATACAAAGCTCTCCCTGCCAATACAGGACTAAGATTGAATCGTACTACACCGGCTCTGACGCTCGTCGGATGTGGCAGGGCTTGAAAACTATTACAGACTACAAAGGGAAGCACAGCTGCGAGCTGCCCAGTGACACAAGCCTACCAGACGAGCTAAACCACTTCTATGCTCGCTTCGAGGCAAGCAACACTGAAGCATGCATGAGAGCACCAGCTGTTCCGGATGACTATGTGATCACGCTCTCCGTAGCCGATGTGAGTAAGACTTTTAAGCAGGTCAACATTCACAGACGGATTACCAGGACATGTACTCCGAGCATGTGCTGACCAACTGGCAAGTGTCTTCACCGACATTTTCAACATGTCCCTGACTGAGTCTGTAATACCAACATGTTTCAAGCAGACCACCATAGTCCCCGTGCCCAAGAACACTAAGATAACCTGCCTAAATGACTATCGATCCGTAGCACTGACGTCTGTAGCCATGAATTGCTTTGAAAGGCTGGTCATGGCTCACATCAACTCCATTATCCCAGAAACCCTAGACCCACTCCAATTTGCATACCGCCCCAACAGATCCACAGATGATGCAATCTCTATTGCACTCCACACTGCCCTTTCCCATCTGTACAAGAGGAACACCTACGTGAGAATGCTATTCATTGACTACAGCTCAGCGTTCAACAACATAGTGCCCTCAAAGCTCATCACTAAGCTAAGGATCCTGGGACTAAACACCTCCCTCTGCAACTGGATCCTGGACTTCCTGACGGGCCGCCCCCAGGTGGTAAGGTAGGTAACAACACATCTGCCACGCTGATCCTCAACACGGGGGCCCCTCAGGGGTGCGTGCTCAGTCCACTCCTGTACTCCCTGTTCACCCATGACTGCATGGCCAGGCACGACTCCAACACCATCATTAAGTTTGCCGACGACACAACAGTGGTAGGCCTGATCACCGACAACGATGTAACAGCCTATAGGGAGGAGGTCAGAGACCTGGCCGTGTGGTGCCAGGATAACAACCTCTCCCTCAACGTGACCAAGACAAAGAGATGATTGTGGATTACAGGAAAAAAAAGAGGACTGAGTGGAACAGGTTGAGAGCTTCAAGTTCCTTGGTGTCCACATCACCAACAAACTATCATGGTCCAAACATACCAAGACAGTCGTGAAGAGGGCACGACAAAGCCTATTCCCCCTCAGGAGACTGAAAAGATTTGGCATGGGTCCTCAGATCCTCAAAAAGTTCTACAGCTGCACCATCGAGAGCATCCTGACTGGTTGCATCACCGCCTGGTATGGCAACTGCTCGGCCTCCGACCGCAAGGCACTACAGAGGGTAGTGCGTACGGCCCAGTACATCACTGGGGCCAAGCTTCCTGCCATCCAGGACCTCTATACCAGACGGTGTCAGAGAAACGCCCTCAAAATTGTCAAAGACACCATCCACCCTAGTCATAGACTGTTCTCTCTGCTACCGCACAGCAAGCGGCACCGGAGCGCCAAGTCTAGGTCCAAAAAGCTTCTCAACAGCTTCTACCCCCAAGCCATAAGACTCCTGAACAGCTAATCATGGCTACCCGGACTATTTGCACCCCCACCCCATCTTTTCACGCTGCTGCTACTCTGTTAATTATTTATGCATAGTCACTTTAACTCTACCCACATGTACATATTACCTCAACTACCTCAACTAGCCGGTGCCCCCGCACATTGACTCTGTACCGGTACCCCCCTGTATATAGCCTCCCTACTGTTATTTTATTTTACTTCAGCTCTTTTTTCTCAACACTTTTTTGTTGTTGTTTTATTTTACTTTTTTATTAAGAAATAAATGCATTGTTGGTTAAGGGCTGTAAGTAAGCATTTCACGGTAATGTCTACACCTGTTGTATTCGGCGCATGTGGCAAATAAAATGTGATTCGATTTGAAGGAGCTGGAGCAGTTTTTCCTTGAAGAATGGGCAAAACTCCCAGTGGCTAAATGTGCCAAGCTTATAGAGACATACCCCAAGAGACTTGCAGCTGTAATTGCTGCAAAAGGTGGCTCTACAAAGTATTGACTTTGGGGGGGTGAATAGTTATGCACGTTCAAGTTTTCTGTTTTTTTGTCTTATTTCTTGTTTGTTTCACAATAAAAAATATTTTGCATCTTCAAAGTGGTAGGCATGTTGTGTAAATCAAATGATACAAACCCCCAAAAAATCCATTTTAATTCCAGGTTGTAAGGCAACAAAATAGGAAAAATATCAAGGGGGGTGAATACTTTCGCAAGCCACTGTATACCACAGAAATGTCAGGGCATCGATATTAAAACTCCATTGGCTGATAGTGATGTGAGAGCTGTGTGTGTGTGTGTGTGTGTGTGTCAGAGAGAATAACATAGACACAGAACGTTTCTAGCTGATAGTGACTAGGCCAGCTTCTTGCTGATAGTGATGTGAGAGCAGCCTGTGTGAGAGAAAGCCATGACATTATTTATTCCATCACACTATGATGTCCCATTGTGGCCAGTGTTCTCTTTAACCGACTGCTGCACTGTGCTGAGAGAGAGAGAGAGAGAGAGAGAGAGAGAGAGAGAGAGAGAGAGAGAGAGAGAGAGAGAGAGAGAGAGAGAGAGAGAGAGAGAGAGAGAGAGAGAGAGAGAGATATGGTGTTGATCCTAGGGATTATAGCATGTCACATTGCCCTTCCCAACATCACAAACACAAACACGAACACACTTCCATCCCCAGCTTCAGGAAAGACATCACTTGCAGAACACACATATTCACAGCTCTGAGTGAGCAGAGTATACAGACACACATGCACACACACACTGACACAGGCACACACACACACGCACACACACACAAACACACATACACACACACACTTGCAGCACAGTAAGACAGAATGAGGTGCTTTAGATCATTCAGAATTTCAGATGAACCGCGGTTGAACGTGTCTGGAAAAATAACGAGCAAGGAGATTAAATCTGTATATGTAGGGTATATTACCTCTCTCAGGCCTTAAAACTTGTGGACAGAGACTCAGTTGATAGACACACGAACTTCGCCAGAGGTTTCTGACACCATCTTCAGCAGAAAGCAGTTTGTAATATTCTCCCTTTTCGTTCACACAATCTAGCCCTCTACTCATGGGCTATCTCTATCTCCACCTCCACCTCCACCTCTATCTCCTCCTCCACCTCCACCTCTCTCTATCTATCTCCACCTCTATCTCCTCCACCTCCACCTCTATCTCCATCTCTATCTCCACTACCACCTCTATCTGCATCTCTATCTCCACCTCCACCTCTAACTCCACCTCCTCATTCTCCTCCACCTCTATCTCCACCTCCACATCCACATCTTTCTCCACCCCCACTACTATCTCCACCTCTATATCCACCTCCATCTCTATCTCTATCTCCACCTCCTCCTCCTCCTCCTCCTCCTCCTCCTCCTCCTCCTCCTCCTCCTCCACCTCTATCTCCACCTCCACCTCCAGCTCTATCTACTCCTCCACCTCTATCTCCATATCTATCTCCACCTCTATCTCCAACTCTATTTCCACCTCTATCTCCACCTCCACCTCTATCTCCATCTCTATCTCCACCTCTACCTCTATCTCCACCTCCTCCTCCTCCTCCACCTCCACCACTATCTCCACCTCTATATCTATCTCCATCTCTATCTCCACCTCCTCCTGGGTTGGGTTAAATGCGGAAGACTAGATATCCCCCTTTCCTTTCCCTTTCCTCCACCTCCACCTCTATCTCCACCTCCACTCTATCTCCACCTCCACCTCCACCTCTATCTCCACCCTTTCTCCACTTCTATCTCCACCTCCATCTCTACTCCACCTATATCTCCTCATCCACCTCCACCTCTATCTCCACCTACACCTCCATCTCTACCACTATCTCCACCTCCATCTCTCCTCCACCTCTATCTCCTCCTCCACCTCCACCTCCACCTCTATCTCCACCTCCACCTCCATCTCCACCTCTATCTCCACCTCCACTCCATCTCCACCTCCATCTCCACCTCCACCTCTATCTCCATCTCTATATTTACCTCTATCTCTACCTCCATCTCCTCCATCTTCAACTCCATCTCCACCCCATCTCCACTTCTATCTCCACCTCTATCTCCTCCTCCACCTCCACCTACATCTCCACCTCTATCTCCACCTCTATATTTACCTCCACCTCTATCTCCACCTCAATCTCCACCTCCACCTCTATCTCCACCTCCTCCCCCACCTCAATTTCCACCTCTATCTCCACCTCTATCTTCACCTCCACCTCTATCTCCACCTCTATCTCCACCTCCACCTCTATCTCCACTTTCTCTTCTTCCTCCACCTCTATCTCTTCCTCCACCCCCACCTCCACCTCCACCTCTATCTCCACCTCTAACTCCACCTCCAACTCTATCTCCACCTCTAGCTCCACCTCCACCTCCACCTCTATATCTATCTCCATCTCTATCTCCACCTCCTCCTGGGTTGGGTTAAATGCGGAAGACATATTTCAGTTGAATGCATTCAGTTGTAAAACTGACTAGATATCCCCCTTTCCTTTCCCTTTACACCTCCATCTCCACCTCTATCTCCACCTCCACTCCATCTCCATCTCCACCTCCATCTCCACCTCTATATTTACCTCTATCTCTACCTCCATCTCCTCCATCTTCAACTCCATCTCCACCCCATCTCCACTTCTATCTCCACCTCTATCTCCTCCTCCACCTCCACCTCTATCTCCACCTACACCTCTATCTCCACCTCTATCTCCACCTCTATATTTACCTCTATCTCTACCTGCACCTCCTCCACCTCCTCCTCCTCCTCCACCTCAATCTCCATCTCTATCTCCACCTCTATCTCCACCTCCATCTCCACCTCCACCTCCATCTCCACCTCCATCTCTATCTCCACCTCTATCGCCACCTACACCTCTATCTCCACTTCCACCTCTATTTCCACCTGTATCTCCACCTCCTCCTCCACCTCCATCTCCATCTCTATCTCCACCTCCATCTCTATTTCCACCTCCACCCACCTCTATCTACACCTCCTCCACCTCCTCCTCCACCTCCACCTCTATCTCCACCTCTATCTCCACCTCTATCTACACCTCCTCCTCCACCTCCATCTCCATATCCACCTCTATCTCCACTTTCTTCTCCTCCTCCTGCACCTCCATCTCCATGTTTATCTCTACCGCCACCTCTATTTCCACCTCCTCCTCCTCCTCCACCTCCTCCACCTCCTCCTCTTCCACCTCCATCTCTAGCTCCACCTCCACTACTATCTCCACCTCTATATCTCCACTTTCTCCTCCTCCTCCGTCTCAATCTCCCCTTCTATTTCCAGCTCCTCCTCCACCTCCATCTCCACCGCTATCTCCACCTCTATCTCCACCTCCACCTCCATCTCCATCTTCATCTCCACCTCCACCTCTACCTCCATCTGTCTCCATCTCTATCTCCACCTCTATCTATCAGTGGTGTAAAGTACTTAAGTAAAAATACTTTAAAGTACTACTTCAGTAGTTTTTTGGGTATCTGTACTTTACTTTATTTATATTTTTGAAAACTTTTACTTTTACTTCACTACATTCCTAAAGAAAATAATGTACTTTTTACTCCATACATTTTCCCTGACAACCCAAAAGTACTGGTTACATTTTGAATGCTTAACAGGACAGGAAAATGGTCCCATACACGCACTTATCAAGAGAACATCTCTGGTCATCCCTACTGCCTCTGATCTGGCGGACTCACTAAACACACATGATTCATTTGTAAATGATGTCTGAGTGTTGGAGTGTGCCCCTGGCTATCCGTAAAAAAATAAAAAAATAAAAAATGGTGCTGTCTGGTTTGCTTAATAGAAGGAATTTGAAATGATTTATATTTGTACTTTTACTTTTGATACTTTAGTATATTTAAAACCAAATACTTTTAGACTTTTACTCAAGTAGTATTTTACTGGGTGACTTTCCCTTTTACATCAGTCATTTTCTATGAAGGTATCTTTACTTTTACTCAAGTATGACAATTGGGTACTTTTTCCACCACTGCTATCTATCCTACTTCAGTGTTTCCCAAACCGCTTCCCAAGTTCCCCCAGCGAAATCCACTTATTTGATGTGTTCTATTACAAGCACACCTGATTCAACTGGTCAACTTATCCTCAAGGCCTTTATTTGTTTAATCAGGTGTGCTGCTGATACTTCAATTGTAAAAAACAAAACAAGTGGAACTGGCTGGGGGTACTCAAGAAGACGTTTGGAAAACACTGTTAAACTCAGTTGCCACTTACAATTCATTACTGGCTGTAGGCTACTGTACAAGTTTCCAATACCTTTCCATTTAAGGTCACGGGAGGAGAAACTTTACAGAGGAACCAAACGTTATCCCAAAGACAGTCATTTGATTACTGTGAGCGTTACATCCAATCAGTCCCTGGACAGACAGACAACAAGAGGCTTACATTGCCTAGCCCTAGGGTATTTCCTGTTCAGTGGCTTTCAATCAATGGCTACTGATATCCTTACACTAAAACCTTCTAATATCTACGACACAAATCCAAAGGAAAGATTGAGATACGGGTTTAACATTTTAAATGCTCTGTACTTCCAGGTACAATGTAGTCACGTTCCATGAAGGACAGTTTATAGAGGACATTACCTGCCAAAAACTATTGTATGGTATCAAAAAACTCCCCCTCCATAAAATCAATCAAATGTTCAACATATTTTTCCCAGAAAGTAATACAACACAATACTTTACTGACTTTGTGTGTTTTCTAGACATATCTTGTTTCTGTGACGGCGCTCTCTTAATATCTCATTTCCACTCGAAGGATTAGCACATAAATCATATCGCTAGCTATACCTGTCCAGGAGTCACTAAGAGAGAGAGAGAGAGAGTGTGTGTAAGCTCTGGGTAGATGAGCGGCCCATAATTCTACATTCTGGGGCCATGAGATTATATCCGTTGTTTCATTCAGAAAACGCCACATGGAAAACCAAGTTCTTAAATCGGATTAAACAGACTGAACTGGTGGGGTAGAAAACGATGCAATATTACGTTGATTTGCCTGACTGCAGTTGATGCATTGTATTTACTTATCCCTTGAACAAACCTGAATTTGTGAATGTCTCATAGAGAGATTTAGATCCTATTTTGTCTAGTTTAAAGCTGACCAGATCACGCTAGCTCATAGTCTTATGAATGAACATGGTCATTTTCCATTTAACAAGGTAATCAAGAACTCATTCTCTGTTGAAAGAAGACATACAACAGACAGACATTTTGCTAACATGTCAGCTGATCACGAGGACATTCTCCAAATACACTCAGTTTCACAAGTGTGTCTCTCGGCAGAACGAGCTTTCGCAGCCCAAAATAGTCTGCATCATTTCATTATTTTTTCGCACTCCACTGTACTGAAAATGAGACACTGAAAATCCATTAAATATTTTGACAAATCAGACGCCGAGGTGACAAGGATTCATTTCCTTTAAGCTCTCAGTGGGTTACATGAGCCTTGTCACTTTTAATCTAAGTGTGTCTTGATCATTAGCGAAAGGGGGCAGTGCCTCGCTGGAGAGCACGGCATCGGGTTAAGCAAGGTTATTTGTTATGTTTTTCATTTTCCTTTATGTAAGGGCTTGAGGAAGCAAGGGCAAGGAGGCCACTATCGGCTCTTAATAATACCGCTGATAATATAACGCTCACTCATCATGCCTCAGCAAGTACTCACGGTTATCATTTTATTTTCTGAAATTAGGATAAGTGCCTTGTCATCTTTTGGAGGCATAGTTATGATTCAGGGTGAAAGAGGAAGGTACAGCTAATGGGGTGATGTGGTGGCATCCAAATGGAACTGCTGAAAGTGTTTTTTGAACATTTAAAGTCTTAAAAGGATAGCTTAGAGAAAATTACATATTTAGATAGCCTTACATTGAAAGCAGTCTATGAACAAAGAGTGACTGCAATCCCGACTTTGTTTTGCTAAACAAGCCACTATTATTAACATTTTCGGGCCCCCCAAAAAAGATTGATCTGCATACTAATATAATGCAGAATATGATGTGTCAGGGTGCAGCACTCTCATTTTCCATCAATTTAATCACTTGAAACCAAGAATTAAAAGCTAAATAATTGGTATAGCTGACGTAACACATGTAACATAAGGAACGTGTGGATAGAGGTTATCATACATGTCATACTTCCTAAACAGTCCTTATTGTCAGTCCTCAGCAGACCACCTGCTTTCTCTTGGACCCAGTCCCTCTCTCTCATCTTTCAACAGATGACTAGATTATCATGGATCAACAGCAGCATCTCTCCCATTGGCAGAAATCTCTTATCAACATATTGAGCCGTCTTGTGATGCCAAAATCAACAACTATCAAAAGGGCCCCAGTTACTCCTGTACACTGGAGCTAAAGCCTACAGTGGTCCTCTGTAGCTCAATTGGTAGAGCATGGCGCTTGTAACGCCAGGGTAGTGGGTTCGATCCCCGGGATCACCCGTACGTAAAAATGTATGCACACATGACTGTAAGTTGCTTTGGATAAAAGCGTCTGCTAAATGGCATATTATTATTACAGACATCTGAGCCTTATCCATTCAGCCATGGACAGTGAGGGGAAAAGTATTTGATCCCCTGCTGATTTTGTACATTTGCCCACTGACAAAGACATGATCAGTCTATAATTTTAATGGTAGGTTTATTTGAACAGTGAGAGACAGAATAACAACAAAAAAATCCAGAAAAACGCATGTCAAAATGTTATAAATTGATTTGCATTTTAATGAGGGAAATAAGTATTTGACCCCTCTGCAAAACATGACTTAGTACTTGGTGGCAAAACCCTTGTTGGCAATCACAGAGGTCAGACGTTTCTTGTAGTTGGCCACCAGGTTTGCAGACATCTCAGGAGGGATTTTGTCCCACTACTCTTTGCAGATCTTCTCCAAGTCATTAAGGTTTCGAGGCTGACGTTTGGCAACTCGAACCTTCAGCTCCCTCCACAGATTATCTATGGGATTAAGGTCTGGAGACTGGCTAGGCCACTCCAGGACCTTAATGTGCTTCTTCTTGAGCCACTCCTTTGTTGCCTTGGCCGTGAGTTTTGGGTCATTGTCATGCTGGAATACCCATCCACGACCCATTTTCAATGCCCTGGCTGAGGGAAGGAGGTTCTCACCCAAGATTTGACGGTACATGGCCCCGTCCATCATCCCTTTGATGCGGTGAAGTTGTCCTGTCCCCTTAGCAGAAAAACACCCCCAAAGCATAATGTTTCCACCTCCATGTTTGACGGTGGGGATGGTGTTCTTGGGGTCATAGGCACCATTCCTCCTCCTCCAAACACGGCGAGTTTAGTTAATGCCAAAGAGCTCGATTTTGGTCTCATCTGACCACAACACTTTCACCCAGTTCTCCTCTGAATCATTCAGATGTTCATTGGCAAACTTCAGACGGGCCTGTATATGTGCTTTCTTGAGCAGGGGGACCTTGCGGGCACTGCAG
Source organism: Coregonus lavaretus (assembly GCF_964263955.1). Taxonomy (NCBI): domain Eukaryota; kingdom Metazoa; phylum Chordata; class Actinopteri; order Salmoniformes; family Salmonidae; genus Coregonus; species Coregonus lavaretus. Next base: position 6,979,220 of record NC_140020.1, on the reverse strand, counting down.
GATTTCAGTCCTCCCGTGTAGTTCTGGGCTGATTCCTCACCGTTCTCATGATCATTGCAACTCCACGTGGTGAGATCTTGCATGGACAGTTATTTTGTGTTTCTTCCATTTGCGAATAATCGCACCAACTGTTGTCACCTTCTCACCAAGCTGCTTGGCGATGGTCTTGTAGCCCATTCCAGCCTTGTGTGGGTCTACAATCTTGTCCCTGACATCCTTGGAGAGCTCTTTGGTCTTGGCCATGGTGGAGAGTTTGGAATCTGATTGATTGATTGCTTCTGTGGACAGGTGTCTTTTATACAGGTAACAAGCTGAGATTAGGAACACTCCCTTTAAGAGTGTGCTCCTAATCTCATCTCGTTACCTGTATAAAAGACACCTGGGAGCCAGAAATCTTTCTGATTGAGAGGGGGGTCAAATACTTATTTCCCTCATTAAAATGCAAATCAATTTATAACATTTTTAACATGCGTTTTTCTGGATTTTTTTGTTGTTATTCTGTCTCTCACTGTTCAGATAAACCTACCATTAAAATTATAGACAGATCATTTCTTTGTCAGTGGGCAAACGTACAAAATCAGCAGGGGATCAAATACTTTTTTCCCTCACTGTACATTACAGTTAACATATACAGCATAGAACATATACACTGTGTAAGACTGACATAGAAATGGCCCTTGCATGGAAAAAGATGCAGGATGGAAGAGTTGGTCTCTATCCATGATTTAAAGTGAAATGAGTATCAGAGTAGGTCTAACAGTAATAATGTACAACTCCAGCATTTTCAGAACATGAATTGAAATTCAGTTCATGACTTGAAACGATCCATTATGCGCTATGAGGATAAATGAACACGGTGACATTTGTGTATGAATAAACGTGGAGTGTATTTACATGGCAAATTAGTTTGTTCTGTATGCTAATTGTTACCAAGACTAAACAAAAGGTCAAAGGTGAGGGGATAGGGGTTTGATCTTTTGCTTTAATCAGCGTCACTGAATTCAAAGCAGCACAGTGGAAATGTTTTTATCATACATTTCTTATGAACCACTTACTGTCTCTGCATATAATGTACCACAGAAAAGGCTTTATCCACAATAACCATTTTTGTCCTAATTAAACAAATGCAAATGACTTCCACATTTTGCTGAGCATGAAATTTCTGCTATATCAAAGGGATAGGCAGAGCAGAGACAGCTGCCCAGGGAGAATAACCCAGGGAGTCTGTGGCCTGGAATGACCCTGTTTTTGTAAATGATTCTATCACACAGCCATATCTCTGTTGTATCATAGACACAGTCGCAGGTGAGCCCTGCCATCTATTCTAACACAATACACTGGGAGGGAAAATAAAAACACAAAGCAGCAGCTCTGCTTTCTGCTCTTTTCTACATCCACATGTGTTCAGTCAGTATATCTGCTATGTTCAGTTTGTTCCTAGCCCCATGGATGGATGGATGGTTGGATGGATGCCCTATAGGCCCCAGTTGCTTACAGGCAGTCAATAGTGTTCAGTCAGTCAGTGTTAAGTGATGTGGGAATGACGGCCTGGTATGGCCCTGTGATGCCAGCGGGGGCTTATGATGTGAAAGTTCCCCCAGAGTTGATCAAAACCGTCCCAGTGCCAAGAGGCCCCAGCTCTCTCCCTGGCTCTCTCCCCATCTCTCTCCCTGGCTCTCTCCCCAGCTCTCTCCCCGGCTCTCTCCCCATCTCTCTCCCCAGCTCTCTCCCCGGCTCTCTCCCCATCTCTCTCCCCAGCTCTCTCCGGCTCTTCTGCGACTCGCAGAGCGCTTTCCAACTGGCTGCTTATTTATTCTCCCCTTGTGGCATTCCTTCCATCGAAACAATCTTTCCCAGGAGATGATAAGTAAGTGGACACCACCTCCCCCTCTCTTAGCATCGGCAAAGTGAAGACTGATTCCTGCTAGCAGCCTAACTTAGACTTACTCCTTTCCTGTCGACTCTCCCTTCCCCGCTTCAGACAGGCATTTATACTGAGTTATTAGTAACATGCTGGAACCATTCTTCTCAGGAGGTGGATACTGAGAAATTCCAATGGTGGAAACACATACTTATCTTTAGCAGGTTAATACTATGTCAGGATGATTTAATAAAGGCATTTTTAGAAATGGGTCTCTAAGAGAGGAAGACACTCTCCCTGTTTTTTTTTGTGTGTTCAGAGATGTATGGTTCTATCACAGAATCCTTCTGTGTTCAGTGGAGAGGTTCACTGAAACCCTTTCCATGATGATCCTTAGATTTTCTCTCAGAGGCATTTACAAAGGACCACATGTTGCCATTTTGCTTTTGCTTTGCCTGTACATAGATCTCCGATCAGACATTGAGTAGTACTGCTGGACATAGAGAAACTAGCAGAGAAAACTGAACAAGGGAACACAGGGAAGTGAGGGCATAAATACACAGGTGAACCGATAGACACAGGTGACACCAATAGGAGGATTAATCCCGACTGTGAGTGAGGAGGTGCCTAAGGTTGTCAGAGGATGACACCTAGTGGGTCGCTCCGGAACTGCGACCCCCTCCTGTAACAAATGAATTTATTTCAACTGATGTCCTTAAATGAACTGTAACTCAGTAAATCTGTGGAATTGTTGCATGTTGCATTATATTTTTGTTACAAATATTAGGAACCCCCCCTTTGCCCTCAGAACAGCCTCAATTCGTTGGAGCATGGACTCTACAAGGTGTTCGAAAGCGTTCCACAGGGATGTTGGCCCATGTTGACTCCAATGCTTCCCACAGTTGTGTCAAGTTGGCTGGATGTCCTTTGGGTGGTTGACCATTCTTGATACACGGGAAACTGTTCAGCGTGAAAAACCCAGCAGCCTTGTAGTTCTTCACACAAACCGGTGTGCCTGGCACCTACTACCATACCCAGTTCAAAGGCACTTAAATATTTTGTCTTGCCCATTCACCCGCTGAATGACACACATACACAATCCATGTCTCAATTGTTTCAAGGCTTAAAAATCCCTCTTGAACCTGTCTCCTCCCCTTCATCTACACTGATTGAAATTGATTTAACAAGTGACATCAATAAGGGATCATAGCTTTCACCTGGATTCACCTGGTCATGGAAAGAGCAGGTGTCCTTAATTTTTATATATGTACAGCACCAATCAAAAGTTTGGACACACCCACCCATGGTTTTTCTTTATTTTTTATTTTTTTACATTGTAGAATAATTGTCAAAACTAATAACAAAGTGTTAAACAAATCAAAACATATTTTATATTTGAGATTCTTCAAATAGCCACCCTTTGCCTTAATGACAGCATTGCACTCTCTTGGCATTCTCTCAACCAGCTTCATGAGGTAGTCACCTGGAATGCATTTAAATTAACAGGTGTGCCTTCTTAAAAGTTAATTTGTGGAGTTTCTTTCCTTCTTAATGCGTTTGAGCCAATCAGTTGTGATGTGACAAGGTAGGGTTGGTATACAGAAGATAGCCCTATTTGGTAAAAGACCAAGTCCATATTATGGCAAGAACAGCTCAAATAAGCGAAGAGAAATGACAGTGCATCATTACTTTAAGACATTAAGGTCAGTCAATACGGAACATTTCAAGAACTTTGAACGTTTCTTCAAGTGCAGTCGCAAAAACCATCAACCGCTATGATGAAACTGGCTCTCATGAGGACCACCACAGGAATGGAAGACCCAGAGTTACCTCTGCTGCAGAGGATACATTCATTAGAGTTACCATCCTTAGAAATTGCAGCCCAAATAAATGCTTCACATAGTTCAAGTAACAGACACATCTCAACATCATCTGTTCAGAGGGGACTGTGTGAATCAGGCCTTCATGGTCGAATTGCTGCAAAGAAACCACTACTAAAGGATACCAATAATAAGAAGAGACCTGCTTGGGCCAAGAAACATGAGCAATGGACATTAGACCAGTGGAAATGTGTCCTTTGGTCTGGAGTCCAAATTTGAGATTTTTGGGTCCAACCGCCATGTCTTTGTGAGACGCGATGTGGGTGAACGGATGATCTCCGCATGTGTAGTTCCCACTGTAAAGCATGGAGGAGGAGGAGGTGTTATGGTGTGGGGGTGCTTTGCTGGTGACACTGTCTGTGATTTATTTAGTATTCAAGGCAATACTTAACCAGCATGGCTACCACAACATTCTACAGCGATACGCCATCCCATCTGGTTTGGGCTTAGTGGGACTATCATTTGTTTTTCAACAGGACAATGACCCAACACACCTCCAGGCTGTGTAAGGGCTATTTTACCAAGAAGGAGAGTGATGTAGTGCTGCATCAGATGACCTGGCCTCCACAATCAACTGACCTCAACCCAATTGAGATGGTTTGGGATGAGTCGGACCGCAGAGTGAAGGAAAAGCAGCCAACAAGTGCATCTGTGGGAACTCCTTCAAGACTGTTGGAAAAGCATTCCAGGTGAAGCTGGTTGAGAGAATGCCAAGAGTGTGCAAAGCTGTCATCAAGGCAAAGGGTGGCTATTTGAAGAATCTCAAATATAAAATATATTTTGATTTGTTAAACACTTTTTTAGTTACTACATGATTCCATATGTGTTATTTAATAGTTATGATGTCTTCACAATTATTCTACAATGTAAAAAAATTGTCAAAATAAAGAAAAACCCTTGAATGAATAGGTGTGTCCAAACTTTTGACTGGTAGTGTATATAAACACTGATCATACATATACTATCTAATTAAAGTTGTGAAATGTGAGACATTTTGCATCATGTGATGTTTCTTTCATCAATGCATAAAAATGATAAAGACAAAAAATGTAATTGTATTATACAGCTTTATCTTCATTTTTAGCTTGGTCCTGACCGCAATAAGTCTATATAAAGAGACTGTGGTTTTACAAACAAAATAAAATATTAAAAATGGGATCAGTAATGCTGAAACTGCCACATCCGTTTGCAAAGAAATGAACTAAGACATTACTTCATAAAATGAATAGGTTTATATCCCTCTGACATCATTGCACATTATTGCACGTGCAATAGAACAGCAGAGTATGTAATGCACATGTTTTCACCACCATCCTGGATGCTCATCTCCTCTGTCTCCTAAACAAAACAAAAAACAATAACAAATGTGCCTTGGGGCTTTGTGTCCAGGTTATGCGGTTTCACTAAAGATGTTGCTGTGTGTCTGCGTCGTCAGTGTTATGGTTGTGGTTCGGTGTGTCTACACACAGGGTCATGACTGTGTTATTGTGTGAGTGTGAGGGGTCATGACTGTGCGTTATTGTGTGAGTGTGAGGGGTCATGACTGTGTGTCATTGTGTGACTACAGTATACAATACACAATATAGTAGAGTGGATGGGAGGCCAGTTAAACACTGCAGCTCTGGTGTTGTCATCAATATTTAATGGCGGAGTGAAAAGCCAAACACTGTGTCACTGCCAGCCGGTGGGCTCACAATTACAGCATGCCGTTTCAGCCACCTGGATCGGGTTCGCATCCAATTAGTCCTCTACATGTGCTAGGGTTACCAGCACCACCACCCTGGGTCACCTGCCACAACTGGCCCAGGTGGCCCAATACGGAGCGGAGGCTGAGGTGGAAGTGAGGATTGGGATGAGGGTGTTGGTGGGGGGGAGGGGTTGAGAGTGAGGCAGGGAATAAAAGTGAGGGTGAGGTATAAGGGTGGTACAAGGGTGATGGTAGGATTGAACTTGTGTGTGTGAGAGGGGGGGGTGAGGGTGATGGTGGGGGGGAGGGGTTGAGAGTGAGGCAGGGAATAAAAGTGAGGGTGAGGTATAAGGGTGGTACAAGGGTGATGGTAGGGTTGAACTTGTGTGTGTGTGAGAGAGAATGTGAGTGAATGAATGAGTGAGTGAGGTTGTGGGATAACAGGTGATAGTGGGAAATGTGGGAGTGAGGAATGAGGGTGAGTGAGGGATGAGGAAGAGTGAGGCTGAGGGTGAGTGAGGGATGAAGGTGAATGAGGGATGAAGGTGAATGAGGGATGAAGGTGAATGAGGGATGAGGGTGAGTGAGGGATGAGGGTGAGTGAGGGATGAGGGTGAGTGAGGGATGAAGGTGAGTGAGGGATGAGGGTGAGTGAGGGATGAGGGTGAGTGAGGGATGAGGGTGAGTGAGGGATGAAGTTGAATGAGGGATGAAGGTGAATGAGGGATGAGGGTGAGTGAGGGATGAGGGTGAGTGTATATTCCCCATCATGTAGGCTACATTTGTCTTTAGGTAGTAAAAAACAAATCACCTGTGGAAAACAAATACTGTAGCAAGACCCCTAATGGTTCCACATGTCCAGTAATTTTCCAAAGATCGACTACTTTTTTTTCTCCACGTGTGAAGAAGGAGACCACACTATTCTCTCCTATTTCAACATTTTTCCTATCCTCGTATCATTAGGGGTAATATCCAAAGGGGGCAGTTGACATTAGCCTGTCTACTGAGCTTATAATACAGGGTGCCTGTTTTTTTTTACTAGCACTTTCAAAATTAAATATTAGGATGAGATGATTTTGTTTAGCATACAAAATATTATCCGTAGAGACTTTTTAAAAATAACACGTTTTGGTTAGGCTGAGCATTTTCACCTGATGCCGCTGAACTGCCATTACTATTCCAGCTCTTGAGAGGATTAGGACGACAATCTGTTAACGATAATATTTATTCTAGGGTTGTGAGGGATTGATTTGTAAGACATACTCCAAAGCTTTAGTGTTAGTGTTAATGTTTAGAGAAGTCCATCCAAAAAGCAGCAGGGTCATAACACGATTAAACACCACGTTTGCTATGGTATCTCACTATTAAACATATAAGAATAAAGTTTATCTTAAGGATTCCCAAACTTGCTGCAAACTCTCATACCCATGCAACCATTTAGAAATATACTGTAAACGCATTTTAAATGTATTTCTCTGTTTGCTTCAGACAAGCCTATGCTAATAATAATATCATATCCTAATAGACTGAAGCAAAATAATATTGATTGTCAACTAAAAATAGCATGAAACGTGATAAACGAGTCATCTTCAGCAAGGTCGTAAAGGCAATAGTTCGAATCACTTCTCGAACTTGCAAGGCCATGGCGCGTAGCCTGAGCATAGCCTACCTAGGTGTTTGCTTTGATTTATGCAGCACAATCAAGTGCAACATATTCAGGTAAGATTTACGTCACTGGTTTAATAAATCTTACCTATGGTCGTGATCACAGTGATTGCGAAGTAAAATGATCCAGCGAATTTCCACTGTAACCCGGCTTTGTGAGGCTTCAGCTGCAACACCACCTCCTCGAGTTCATCGAAGTTGAGTTTAGTGAGATTGTATTTGTTCCTAAGCTCTTGTTTTCTGTCGTACACGTTCTTCTTCTGGGTCGTCTCCTTCTTAGATTCCAAGGCATCGAAGACAGCCGCGCCAACTAACAGGTAGATGAACGTGCAAATGATGAGCGCAAGGGTCCTCACGTTTTGTCTCTTCATGGTTAGGGTGAGTAGACGGGCTCCAAACATTTAAACGCGAATCGTAAGGATGGGGAGCTCGGCTGGTTCATGGCGAGGCTGGCTCTATCAACAGAGACAGTGGCGCGCCGAAAGCTCTCTGATGACTTTATTTGCCCAAGCGCACATTTACTCTCGGAGCTGTTCGTTTCAGCACCACCCCTTCCAACCGCCCTCCCACCGCGTGCCTGCCTGAGTGCGTGCTTAGGGTCTGTGCTTACGTATGTACAGTATGTATGTATGCAGAAAGGGGGAGGTAGGCTACTGTAGACGACACATTCATGGTAATATCATCATTAGCTAAAATAGTGCTGTTGTTGGATATTGCATTATAAGAAAAACATATCTGTCACAATTATTCGTTTTATAATGTAGGCTAAGCAACAAGGCAACCCTCTCACATGCAACAAATGAGTGCAGAACAGACAGCTACATGCTATGGAAGCCAATTCCCGCATCTCCAAATGTTGATACTCAAAATGTTGACTTACATATCTCTACATTTGTATATAGTAGTTCCAAAGTTTTACTTACTTATCTCAAAATGTCGAGATAGGTAAGTCAAAATTGCAAAATACTATCTCAAAGATACTGACTTGAAATCTCAAGATATTAGACCTTACTTTCTTCATTTGTTCCATTGTGAGGTGATTTCAGAGGTGGCATCCCAGAGTGGTGGGGGGAAATTGTTTTCCTGGGGCCCAGAGTTTTTCCTGATCTGGTAGGCTAACCTAACAAGGTAAAACTCTGGACCCTAGTTGTAGAGTATGACATAGTAATAAATCAGCTGAAAAACGCTTTTATATTGGGACCAGATTTTTTCTAATCAAGTCATATGTATATATATATTTTTTACATAAAAACATGAAAACCCTGTCAAACTGCAGCAACCCTGTACTTGTTCACTGAATTCTATTTTCAAACTAAACTAATGGGGGTCCTTTACACAGACAAAGAGACAACATCTGCCATTGGACAATAGAACTAGCAGGGCTGAGCTTGCTTAATGCAGGGTTGCATCGTGTAGGCCTTTGTACCTGTCATTTAAAAGTGAACCACCCAGTAGTCATCACTATTGTGTTGACTGATTTATTCCAGTCAATCATGTTGGATTGAAAAGGTCTAGGTAGCCTAGCCACCCGAAGTGCATTTGGAAAGTAATCAGACCCCTTGACTTTTTCTACATTTTGTTACGTTACAGCCTCATTCTAAAATGGATTAAATAATTTTTTCCCCCCACATCAATCTACGCACAATACCCATTAATGACGAAGCAAAAACAGGTTTTTAGAAATTTCTGCAAATGTATGAAAATTAAAAAAAACGGAAATATGACATTTACATAAGTATACAGACCCTTTATTCAGTACTTGGTTGAAGCACCTTTGGCAGTGATTACAGCCTTGAGTCTTCTTGGGTAGGACGATATAAGCTTGGCACACCTGTATTTGGGGTGTTTCTCCCATTCTTCTCTGCAGATCCTCTCAAGCTCTGCCAGGTTGGATGGGGAGCATCACTGCACAGCTATTTTCAGGTCTCTCCAGAGATGTTCGATCATGTTCAAGTCCGGGCTCTGGCTGTGCCACTCAAGGACATTCAGAGACTTGTCCCGAAGCCACTCCTGTGTTGTCTTGGCTGTGTGCTTAGGGTCGTTGTCCAGTTGGAAGTTGAACCTTCGCCCGAGTCTGAGGTCCTGAGCACTCTGGAGCAGGTTTTCATCAAGGAGCTCTCTGTACTTTGCTCCATTCATCTTTCCCTCGATCCTGACTAGTCTCCCAGTCCGTGCCGCTGAAAAACATCCCCACAGCATGATGCTGCCACCACTATGCTTCACTGTAGGGATGGTGCCAGAATTACTCCAGACGTGACGCTTGGCATTCAGGCCAAATCGTTCAATCTTGGTTTCATCAGACCAGATAATCTTGTTTCTCATGGTCTGAGAGTCCTTTAGGTACCTTTTGGCAAACTCCAAGCGGGCTGTCATGTTCCTTTTACTGAGGAGTGGCTTCCGTCTGGCCATTCTGTCATAAAGGCCTGATAGGTGGAGTGCTGCAGAGATGGTTGTCCTTCTGGAAGGTTCTTCCATCTCCACAGAGGAACTCTGGAGCTCGGTCAGAGTGATCATCGGGTTCTTGGTCACGTCCCTGACCAAGGCCCTTCTCCACCGATTGCTCCGTTTGGCCGGGTGGCCAGCTCTAGGAAGAGTCTTGGTGGTTCCAAACTACTTCCATTTAAGAATGATGGAGGCCACTGTGTTCTTGGGGACCTTCAATGCTGCAGAAATGTTTTGGTACCCTTCCCCAGATCTGTGCCTCGACACAATCCTGTCTCGGAGCTCTACGGACAATTGCTCTGACATGCATTGTCAACTGTGGGACCTTATATTGACAGGTGTGTGCCTTTCCAAATCATGTCCAATCATTTGAATTTACCACAGGTGAACTTCAATCAAGCTGTAGAAACATCTCAAGGATGATCTATGGAAACAGGATGCACTTGAGCTCAATTTTGAGTCTCATAGCAAAGGGTCTGAATACTTATGTCAATAAGGTATTTCTGTTATTTATTTTTAATGAATTTGCAAAATGTCTAAAAACCTGTTTTTGCTTTGTCATTATGGGGTATTGTGTGTAGATTGATGAGGAAAACAATTAATTTAATCAATTTTAGTATAAGGCAGTAACGTAACAAAATGTGGAAAAAGTCAAGGAGTCTGAATACTTTCAGAGTGCACTGTATACCAAATTTGTGCTGTGGTTCTTAGCTGTGGTTGTTATCAGTAGGCTACAGTTGATCAGACTGAAGCACATATTAATTGTGCACAAGTTGACAAATCATGAGGCAAATCAGTCTAAACAACCTCTTTCTTTGTGTGAATATTTTGCATTAAACCAAATCAAGAGTGCTGGGGCAAATGCCAGCTCGCCACACATTTGCCGGTGGCCTTGCTGTGAGGATCTCTGCAACGTGGACAGACGGAACTCGCCCACAATGCTACAAATGAAAACAATATATCCTGTATGATCTACCATCTCCACATTTTGAGAAAGTGTCTCGAAATGTTGAGATAGTATTGACATTATAAATTTTTTTGGCGGGGTGGCGGGAATGAGCTTCCATAGCATGCAGAGCTACAGACACAAAAGGCTAGGCTAATAGTACTGGCATTGACCTGTTCAGAAGCAAGCTGTAATTACTGCTCTCTTATGCCTGCTGCTCGGCTTGGCTTTAGCTCAAGGCTATTTTCACACCTACCTAAATGTCAGTGAACTATTATTTCATCCACAAGACACTTCGTAGAAGAGCCTCACTCTGCAACTCTATACAGTACATTGGGTGAGAGACACGACTAACCATTGTTTTACATGCATACTTTTTTAATTTATCCCCACAGTAATGGTCATGGATTGTCATATGTGAATGGTTGGCCCACTCTGTTTCATTTATAATTCATGGAAGTTGAAGATGTGTACTTGGCAGGTTGTCTATAAACCAAATAAAGGTACAAGCATCAGCCACCAATTTAAGAGTCCGCTCCAAAGTTAATAAGATTATCAGTCACGTTTATAAAGGTTCAGTTTGAGGTAAACATGACAGGCTAGGGTTGCAAAATTCCGGTAAAAACTGTGTCATAACAATCTAGGATCTGTCTCTCTCATAGGCTTCATCAGTGGGAGCTGGAGTAAAAGTGAATGATTACAATGTTCATTCAAATAGGATCAACAGTGTCACATCCTAAGATCTGGTCTGTGCTACGTCAATGGGAGCCGGGGACCAATAGATGATGAGTATGACGTTCAATCAACTGCCAAGGGAGCTATTTGAAATCATTAAAATATACTTTAAGCGTTTGCTTTAGCCTGTCTGTTGTGCCTGATGGGCAGGGTTTGCTTTTTAGATACATTTCTATTGGTTGCATTGCAACAGACAAGCTCAAATAAGCAAAGCTAAAGTATTTGTAATGATTTCAAATGGTATTTGAACCCAGGTCTGCAAGGGAGTGCTGACTGAGGGCTCAGATAGAAACTGAAGGCAATCTTTATCAGCTTTTATTATTTCCTGTTGGTCCTTATTTTGACGTAGTATTGTCCCCGCTATGATAAGGACGTGCACTCCCCTGCCCCTTTGTTTCACCGTGTCACAGTATTTATCTCGTCCTGTGACGTTGGCGATTCCGATGTGTGCACCGATACGTTTTGGGAGTGAATAATAGCTTACACTTTTTTTCCGTGCTGTGTCATTGCCTAGAATCTAGCTAGTGTCTCAAGGCATTTCATGAACAATCATGAATGACGCACGCACAGCAAGTTGGGAATGCAACAGGAATAAATCTGAATTCACAAAAATGGAAGAGAATATTAAAACATATCTTAAACTCAGATTATTCTCTATGGTCTTTGTAACATTGTGGCAGTTCCTGGTGCAGTCAGTGTTTTATTGCACATGTGGGGCATGTTAAAAATAGCTTTATCTTCAATATTCAGCTCAGTCTATTGAACCAAGACTGAGCCCTATCCTAAATCCTGCCATTGTGGTCCAAAGACCACAGGCTCTGAAACGGTCGATACGATCAATGAATCAATTACATTTAATTCCAAAAAGGTGCCTCTTAAAAATTGTTTTTCCACATAGCCCTGACGATTGCGATACATTTAAACCACAAAAATGTCCACAACGCAGTAAATACTTTCACATTATTGAGAGTGCTGTCGTGCAAAACAGGACAAGACATTTACTGGCTGTATTTTGGCAAAGATAAAGTGAAACCAGGGCCAAGCTCTTGTGGGGATCCTTCAAGCACTCCACAAGAAGAACAACAAAATGACCCATCCTTTCGTGAAAATATGTGCTATATTAAAGCATGATTGGGTACCATGCAGGATATAATTTCACCCCTTGACCTTTCCGCAGTATAGCAAGGAGTATGTAGATAGTAAGTGTCTACCAAAAGCAAAGCAGATGAAAGCTTTGATTAGTAATGAAATTGTAGCAATAGAGCAACAGAAATCTTGAACCAACTCAAAATGTTATGCAATAAGGCTTTCAGTATTGGTTATTGCCAGCAATCAAAGCAAGTCAAAAGTCAATAGTCAATTCAATCAATAAAGTTCAAAGGTCACAAAACCAAAATGAGATTGAGTCCAATCAAAAAGTATCAAATGTAATTTAAATCCAAAATCCCCTCCCAAAAACGATTCAATTCAGTTCAATTGAAATGCAGGAGAGTCAATCAACAAAGGAAACATCAATCTGATATGCTCACCACTCATTGGTGATGATAGGAAGTCCTGATAGGCTAGTGGCCAATCCTCAACAAGAGATATACCTACCCGGGGTAGAACAAGAGATATACCTACCCGGGGTAGAACAAGAGATATACCTACCCGGGGTAGAACAAGAGATATACCTACCCGGGGTAGAACAAGAGATATACCTACCCGGGGTAGAACAAGAGATATACCTACCCGGGGTAGAACAAGAGATATACCTACCCGGGGTAGAACAAGAGATATACCTACCCGGGGTAGAACAAGAGATATACCTACCCGGGGTAGAACAAGAGATATACCTACCCGGGGTAGAACAAGAGATATACCTACCCGGGGTAGAACAAGAGATATACCTACCCGGGGTAGAACAAGAGATATACCTACCCGGGGTAGAACAAGAGATATACCTACCCGGGGTAGAACAAGAGATATACCTACCCGGGGTAGAACAAGAGATATACCTACCCGGGGTAGAACAAGAGATATACCTACCCGGGGTAGAACAAAAATGTTTTTTCACATCTCTAATGTCTCCCATTTATTAAATGGATGGTTGTGAAAAAATATTTTAGAGCAAAAATTGTAAAATTGATAAATATTGTGACACTTCACCCAAACTCAAAAGGTCCAGAATGATGCCTGGCTAGAAGGGGGTGGGCCACATAGCTCAGTTAACCCAATATTGCAAGCTCTGATAATGCAAAAATGTTGAATACAAGTAGTCAGTTGTCTGTGCTAAATACACAAACAAACAACATCAGGATATCTTAATGCATCTTGGAAATATAGACCTGTAAACACACAGACACAATAGGTGGAAATATCAACTATGAATATTTATGATGAACGTAAGCTTGACTTTTTGGTAGCTGATAGACAACTTTCCATGCCAAATTTCTTCTCATTCAGTGCTGTGTGGTCCTGCCTGCCAAAAATACATACAGTTACACAGTTTTTTTGATGTTGTGGTAATCTAATCGTCTCTAAGGAAAACAAGTGGGCTGAGACAGTGAAAACGGTCATTTCTTGTCAGTCGAAGGTTCCTCTGTGGATTTTATATGTTCAGCATCTTGCAATTAGGTTTGACTCCAAATCCATTATGGCGTCCAAAATCCAATATGGCTGCCACAATACCATTAAATGGTGGTTTAATCATCTGTATGTGTTTTAAATGAGAAACATATTTCAGATTTGTGTACCTGTACTCAAGATGATTTTTTTGTGCAATTCAACTATGTTGGGAATCCAGTAGGCCTGCCATAATGTATTCAGAGCATGTGACAAATAACATTTGATTTGATTTTTGATTTGATTTGATTTGACCTCTCCAATGCCATCCTGAATTTCCCAGAACTGTCCTCAATAGGCCCACTCCACCATCAGTCCCCCCTTTGGCAGTTCATAAAGACAGAGACATCATGCAACTGGACTGCCACTTGTCAGGAGGCCATTCAACATCTGAAAAGTGCTTGTTTGTATTGCTCTCATACTATTTTGCTACCAACTATAGCTGGCCAGCCCATGTGACACCTGAACTGGACTAGCATGTGAAGAATGAGCTCTCATGTGGTGGTGACTCATGCATTGGTCTGGGAAACTGTTCAGCAATCCCAACATCCCTATAAGGACATAAAGGCATCAATGGCAAACAAGAGTTCCCTTAGGATGGTCAAACTTCTACACAGATGCTGTATGTCATTGTATATGGTGGCTGGGGATTGACTGGGAGATAGTGGTCACCATGCTTGATCAGTTCCACCACCTCTGCAACCGTTTAACTAATGTACAGGTCACTGCCAAAGTAAAGGAAACACTTGAGTAAATGAAGGATACAAAGTATATTGAAAGCAGGTGCTTCCACACAGGTGTGGTTCCTGAGTAAATAAAGCAATTAACATGCCATCATTCTTAGGGTCATGTCATGTATAAAAATGCATAGTTTACCATTATTTTGGCTACCATGGCTAGAATAAGAGATCTCAGTGACTTTGAAAGAGGGGTCTTAAATGAGCATAGGGGGTTTAAAGTGTGTGTGTGTGTGTGTGTGTGTGTGTGTGTGTGTCACGTTCGTCATGAAAAGTGGACCAAGGCGCAGCGTGATATGCGTACATCTCTTTAATAGTGTACTTAGCAACACGATACAAATAACAAAACAACAAAACGAAACGTGAAGTCCTCGGTCATACACAAACCTACACGGAACAAGATCCCACAAAACACAAGTGCACAACAGGCTGCCTAAGTATGGTTCCCAATCAGAGACAACAAGCAACAGCTGATTCACGTTGCCTCTGATTGAGAACCACCCCGGCCAACATAGAAACACATAACCTAGAACAGAACATAAAAAACGAAACATAGACACTACACAAAGAAACTAACACCCTGGCTCAACATACAAGAGTCCCCAGAGCCAGGGCGTGACAGTGTGTGTGTGTGTGTGTGTGCGTGTGTGTGTGTGTGTGTGTGTGTGTGTGTGTGTGTGTGTGTGTGTGTGTGTGTGTGTGTGTGTGTGTGTGTGTGTGTGTGTGTGTACATGCGTGCGTGCGCATGTGTCTCAGTCACCAGATCTTAACCCAATTGAACACTTATGGGAGATTCTGAAGTGGCGCCTGAGACAGCGTTTTCCACCACCATCAACAAAACACCAAATGGTGGGATTTCTCGTGGAAGAATTGTCTAGCATCCCTCCCACAGAGTTCCAGACACTTGTAGAATCTATGCCAAGGCACATTTAAGGTGTTATCACCCTATTAAGACACTTTATGTTGGGGTTTCCTTTATATGTTTGTGGATTAACCAACGCTTCATAGTCATAGTCTATGGCCTACACTCTAAGTAACCTCTAGGTAACCTGAGGTCACCCTCACAGGTTCTGTCACTCTCCTTATCTCCTGATGAACAGGTAGGACGTGACATGTGTTACTTTTTGCCACATTTAACATAAACAATTTCAACCACAGGTCAATTAGGTGTTGGAAAGATCTAAGGGCAGGTCTGTTTGTGACAGCCCTTTCACAGACTCTCCTTCACAACCAGACAACCAACCATTCCACTACTGGAGTATCCCCAGCATCATTCAGGCTGAGATAACATTCAGGTTAGTCAATGAGTCTCGTTGGCATGCAAGCTGCATCTGCTGAGTGTCTGTACCAAACTGTTGTAGAAATGGAAACTGATCCCCACACAGCCCTGAATACCCTGCCAATAATACAGGAAGGATACTGCCCTTGTCGCTGCAGCTTGCCCAGAATGACCAGTTAGCTGTGCAAGCTGGTCAGGCCCCAGAACTACAACCACTACTGGTTACTTTGTCTCCTCACCCTGCTAGGACACACTCATGTCCTGTCACCTCAAAGACTTTCAATCAACCTTGCACACGTTGTTTTCGTGGGGAAAGGAGGGGAAATGTTAGAGCTGCTAGAGTGGCTGACTGTTGTATTACAGGTTGCTTTCCTGTAACTTAGTTACACTGCTATGTGCTTGTGTCATGAAAGAGCCTTATGAAACCCTTTTAAAGACAGAATAACACCAGGGCAATTTATGTGCAGGGGAAGGCAGAATAAAATAGATTTACACCCAAACAGTCTTTATGGACATGAGTATTGTACACAATTCTGAAAAAAGCATCTCATCTACAAAATTCATATTTACACATGATTTTTTTTTTCTTTTTTTTTTGTCATTTAGCAGACGCTCTTATCCAGAGCGACTTACATGAGCAATTAGGGTTAAGTGCCTTGCTTAAGGGCACATCGACAGATTATTGTCACATGTCTATTATTCAGCTACCAAAATGTAATGCTTACATTCATCATAAATATGAATAGTTGATATTTCCACCTATTCTATCTCTGTGTTTATAGGTCTATATTTCCAAGACTAATTAATGCTGTTTGTTTGTGTATTTATGACAGACAACTGACTACTTGTATTCTAAATTTTACCAATTTCAGAGCTTGCAATATTGGGTTACATGAGCTTACAGTGCCTTCAGAAAGCATTCACACCCCTTGACTTTCTCCACATTTTGTTGTGCTACAGCCTGAATTTAAAATTGATTAAATTTAGAGTTTGTGCCACTGATCTACACACAATACCCCACAATGTCAAAGTGGAATTTTGTTTTTAGAATTTTTTCAATATTAATAATCAATTTAACACTGAAATGTATTGAGTTAATAAGTATGGTTCAGTCTGCTTTCCAACAGACACTGGGAGACAAATTCACCTTTCAGCAGGACAATAACCTAAAACTTAAGGCCAAATATACACTGGAGTTGCTTACCAAGACGACATTGAATGTTTCTGAGTGGCCTAGTTACAGTTACTTGAAAATGGGTGTCTACAGTCGTGGTCAAAAGTTTTGAGAATGACACAAGTATTGGTCTTCACAAAGTTTGCTGCTTCAGTGTTTTTAGATATTTTTGTCAGATGTTACTATGGTATACTGAAGTATAATTACAAACATTCCATAAGTGTCAAAGGCTTTTATTGACAATTACATTAAGTTTATGCAAAGAGTCGCAGTGTTGACCCTTCTTTTTCAAGACCTCTGCAATCCGCCCTGGCAAGCTGTCAATTAACTTCTAGGCCACATCCTGACTGATAGCAGCCCATTCTTGCATAATCAATGCTTGGAATTTGTCAGAATTTGTAGGTTTTTGTTTGTCCACCCACCTCTTGATGATTGACCACAAGTTCTCAATGGGATTAAGGTCTGGGGAGTTTCCTGGACATGGACCCAAAATGTCGATGTTTTGTTCCCCGAGCCACTTAGTTATCACTTTTGCCTTATGGCAACGTGCTCCATCATGCTGGAAAAGGCATTGTTCGTCACCAAACTGTATGGTTGGGAGAAGTTGCTCTCGGAGGATGTGTTGGTACCATTCTTTATTCATGGCTGTGTTCTTAGACAAAATTGTGAGTGAGCCCACTCCCTTGGCTGAGAAGCAACCCCACACATGAATGGTCTCAGGATGCTTTACTGTTGACATGACACAGGACTGATGGTAGCGCTCACCTTGTCTTCTCCGGTCAAGCTTTTTTCCGGATGCCCCAAACAATCGGAAAGGGGATTCATCAGAGAAAATGACTTTAACCCAGTCCCCAGCAGTCCAATTCCTGTACCTTTTGCAGAATATCAGTCTGTCCCTGATGTTTTTCCTGGAGAGAAGTGGCTTCCTCGCTGCCCTTCTTGACACCAGGCCATCCTCTAAAAGTCAGATGCACTCACACCTGCCTGCTGCCATTCCTGAGCAAGCTCTGCACTGGTGGTGCCCCAATCCCACAGCTGAATCAACTTTAGGAGACAGTCCTGGCGCTTGCTGGACTTTCTTGGGCGCCCTGAAGCCTTCTTCACAACAATTGAACCTCTCTCCTTGAAGTTCTTGATGATCCGATAAATTGTTTATTTAGGTGCAATCTTACTAGAAGCAATATCCTTGCCTGTGAAGCCCTTTTTGTGCAAAGCAATGATGACGGCACGTGTTTCCTTGCAGGTAACCATGGTTAACAGAGGAAGAACAATGATTTCAAGCACCACCCTCCTTTTAAAGCTTCCAGTCTGTTATTCTAACTCAATCAGCATGACAGAGTGATCTCCAGCCTTGTCCTCGTCAACACTCTCACCTGTGTTAACGAGAGAATCTCTGACATGATGTCAGCTGGTCCTTTTGTGGCAGGGCTGAAATGCAGTGGAAATGTTTTTTTGGGATTAAGTTCATTTTCATGGCAAAGAGGGACTTTGCAATTAATTGCAATTCATCTGATCACTATTCATAACATTCTGGAGTATATGCAAATTGCCATCATAAAAACTGAGGCAGCAGACTTTGTGAAAATAAATATATGTATCATTCTCAAAACTTTTGACCACGACTGTAGCAATGATCAACAACCAACTTGACCAAGCTTCTGTGAGAAGCAGTGTGAACACTCCAAACACCAAGCTCCATTCTTCAGGCCCCAAGCCCTAGGCTCCAGGCAATGTGGATGGGGGCGTCCAGTGCCATTTCCCCCCACAGAGTCAGCAAGACACAGGCATGATCCCTGACATGTCCTGGGCTGTGGCCGTACGGATCAGCGGTCCAGTCGGTGGCCAGGCTTGACCCCTGACTGGGGGCGATAGGGGTTGACCGGGGCCCTTCATTACAGGGACAGGAAGTAGAGGCAGTGGGGCAGGGAGAGCCAGGGAGCCCAGGGGCATCACTCTGTGGAGTGTATTACTGTAGATAGACACCACACAAACTTTTACATTAGAGTCCCACTCATCATGTGCATTGGGAGAATTAAGAAAGTGTAACTTTGTAATTTGGGGGATTGGGGGATTGGACTCTGAACACTCCTCTGTTACCTCAATGACTTTAATAGGTAAACAAGACTGAATGTTTTCATTATGCATACAATACCTCCCAAATGTACAGTACAGTGTTCTTTGGAAGCGGTAAGGGAACATGGTAAGCTGAGCTAGCATTAGTTACATCAAATCAAGTCAAATTTGCTTGCATCTCATTTCAGTCCCTGTTAAGTCATGTTTAAAGGCCCACTGAAGTGTCAACTTGTTAAGCTGTAAGAACGATGTCCTGAGCTTACCAATGTTGTACAACAAAATAATTGTTGTTTTACCTGTGATTTTCTATAGCTCAGTTGGTAGAGCACTGCACTTGTAAAGCCAGGATAGTGGGTTGGCTAAATGGCATATATTATTGGAAAAATGTTTTATTTCGGCCACAAGTTCAAAATATCAGACTGCCTTTAAAAGTGATGTGTTGTTGTGTCATAGGTTTCTATTATGAGGTGGCCAGACACGCCAGTATCTGATATGTAAGGTAGATGGTATAGAACCTATGCACTGATGGAGGTCAGCAGGAGCCTGTTCCTGGGAAAGGAGGAAATAGCCAGCCCCAAATAGCATTATTTATTTATAAGATACCATCTTATTGCTCTGTTCTTATCTATATTTCTGCAAGATCGATGTTACAAAGCTAGCTCAGATCTTCAGTCAAGAAATCAAAAGGAGCTCCACTATCTCACAGCAGACACAAAAGAAATACAACAAGATAAAGGCTTAGCCACATCAATGAGCCTACACTCGTTTAAAAAACAAAGCACACTATCCTCTGTCGTGGAAATTCACCACCATGTCGTGGAAATTACCACCAGGGACACTCAAAGTCAATCTTAAATGAATCATCCTTTATTATCAGCGCGCTGGAGAGGTTCCAACCAACTCAATGTACCATAGTACACATGTCAATCAGGAGCTCTGCTGGGGCAGTCCCAGCAGTTGTCTTATATACGGCTATACAGACAAGATATATTTGCATGATTTAGCATAATTCATTCATCATTACTGCTTTGTTCCATTCATGTGACTGACCAATAATGGTTCATAACATGTGACAGACCAATACCTCACAAGGCTTCTTCTCTCTAAGCTGAGACCTTGAAACTGAGATATATTTCGTTCTCAAAACAAAGGTCTGTGCGTACTACCAAATTGCAGCTACTGATAGTGAGGATTCATTCAGTCAGTCACTTGCATGAACACAGAAATTGGTTGATAGAAAAGCACAAACATAGAACCTAGAAATGTATAGAATAGAAAAGCACCAACAATTTAATTGACATCACACCTCCATTCTAGCCATCCTCTCAAGCCCTTTTTTGGACTTATTGATATGTACCCATTGATTCTTGAAGAATATAAATGCCTCATGAGCTTAGTTCAACTGTCGTACCCAATCAGAACCCAAAATATAATTTTTTCCCCAACATTTTTGTAAACAAATAAATGAAAACAAACACTGTATAGCCTTAAAACATGCTTAAAATTATAATGTTGATATCATGGATGGTCAGTTCCTGCATCCATAGCTCTGTCTATGAATTTGCAAGTGGTTACATTTCTCCAGCCTCATCCTTTTAACTGAAACAGTGGCGGGGAAAGTCGTTATTGTTTCAACTGCTGACTGGCCCTTTAAAGGCCCACTCTGTGATAATTTGAGCCCATTTCTCAGTCCTTGCATCCATAGATCCATCTACACATTTAGAGTGGTTACATTTCCCCAGTAGCAGGGCTGCCATTTTGTTGTTTTTCAGAATTTAGGAGTGGGCCTTTAAGACTGTGGGATCCTAAGCATTAAGGAGACATACTAAGGGGAAAAGTGGTGAGCCCACCCGACATAATCAGTGTCACGCTGTATTTGTAGCATTGTGTGTCCCTTTAAACTGTGATTTAGCATGGAGTGATTGGGCAAGTTTGTTTTGCATGGCCCGGTGCCCCGGGTGGGTGGAGATTTCTGAGCAAACCCCGCCCACAAGGGGCACCGGGCCATGCAAAACAAATTTGCCCATTCATTTCCCTTTTACATGAGCAGGCCTTCAGTTTGATGGCACACACTTTGAAGCATGCCGTTTGAGATATATAAAAGCGCCTCAGCCACTGGCGGGGTAGTTTAAGGAGCAGAAACAACAGCTAGGGACAGGTAGCTGGGCACCGCATGTGACCCCATGTGAAGTTTGGGTTTGTGAGGGTTGTGACCTTACAACAAAGTTGTAAGACTTTGCTTCATAAACGACTTTGTCATAAGGCTCTATGAATGTAGTCATAGTTGTTTATAAGCAGTTACTAGCACCTATGTGATGCATTATAATGCATTATGCATAGCTCATAAGGCATTTCAATGTAACTATTGCATTATGAAGATGTTCAGCCCATTACCAATGTTTTCCTAAGCGTATATACACTATGTTTCCTTTCTCTTGTGGTTCATATCCTGGAAGCAACAACAACAACCTGTACTTGTTGTAACCTGTACTTTGAGATGTGATTCTGTCTAGTCTAGTTGAACCGTCATTAGTGTGTCCCATGGGGTGTAAAAACACTCAACCCAGTCATGTTTGGCCTAGTTTTGCGAGTTGCGGTGACATGCTTACAGCCCACGATTAGTTTCTTTGATGCTCACAGCCCACGATCAGTCTCTTTGATGCTCACATTCCACGATCAGTCTCTTTGATGCTCACAGCCCACGATCAGTCTCTTTGATGCTCACAGTCCACAATCAGTCTCTTTGATGCTCACAGTCCACGATCAGTCTCTCTGATGCCCACAGACAGCAGATCAGTCTCTCTGAAGCCCACAGACAGCAGATCAGTCTCTTTGATGCTTACAGCCCACGATCAGTCTCTTTGATGCCCACAGACAGCAGATCAGTCTCTTTGATGCTCACAGTCCACGATCAATCTCTGATGCCCACAGACAGCAGATCTAAGAGAACCAATCAACATAATGTATTCTAAGCTCCTTTTAGCGCTCATCTTGCCATACTAAAGCTGTGTGGGGGAAGTAAATCAACCCAATGGCAATGCCTTTGTTCCCTTTAAATATTTTATTTCCCTTTAATGGTCTTCATATGCATACATTTGATTTAATACATATCTTTTCATATATAAAACGTAACCGTAATCACATTATTTGATCTCATCGAAAATACTGTTTATCATGGGCAATTTACACTCTAAACGATCCTCAATGTCCCATTCACAAAACCTAGTTGAGTCTTAAAAGGGTTTTGGGCTATTGATTTAGTTATGTTCAAATTAACAAGGCCAGAGGGCACAAATCCATATCTTCTCCTGAAGCGATAATGCATTTTGATTTTGTGCCCATTCAGGCAAACACCTCCATCTCTGATACACACGTTGTCCCTCCGATCGCTGGATCTACAGTATTTATTAGCCATGACGCTGCAGTGGGTAAGAGACACCT
Source organism: Coregonus lavaretus (assembly GCF_964263955.1). Taxonomy (NCBI): domain Eukaryota; kingdom Metazoa; phylum Chordata; class Actinopteri; order Salmoniformes; family Salmonidae; genus Coregonus; species Coregonus lavaretus. Next base: position 6,956,696 of record NC_140020.1, on the reverse strand, counting down.
GAGACACCTACCCCTTGCAGGCTTCTTCCCTGCCTCTCATCATCACAGTATGGGTGGAAAAAGGCCCTCAATGCCACATTATACGAATCATCCCCAATGTAGCTTATCTGTGAGAAAGAAGTACCGTGGACATTACTGTGCACCTGCCCTCTGTTCTGATCCAAAGACCTCTTGACATATTGACATGGTAGAGTGGTGCCGATTGAAGAGTTCTGGGTCATTCCCCGTGAAATTAGTAACTTATTGAAACTGATTAGCTCATTTTAGGAGCCAGCAGCCATTTGATTTCTAATCAAGTACTTTATTGAATGATTAAACACTTTATCCTTGAAATGTATCCTTGAAATAGATTTCACTTTGGAATAAATACTGTTGGAAACTGTTGGCACCTTTACATTTAGGGTGACAGAAATTACACATAATCAAAGGAGTATGTATGTCTGTGTGGTTAGGCCCTTGAAACAAGGACAACTGTTGCAGACATAACAACAAGCATGCATTTTCCAAAAGCCTGGTGCATCCAACTGACCCTTTCCAACACCATCTAAATGTAAATGCTCTCCAAATTAACATTCACTTGCCGTTAAATACTTAGAGACATTTTCACTCCAAAATCAAAGTTTGTCAGATGTTTTCAGACCTCAGTTTCCATCCAACCATTTCATGCGGATGAATTACCTGACGCATGAAAAAGTCTGGGCTGATGGAAACAGGAAATGCCGGTACAATTTTATAAATGTCGAAAGACAATGTTTGTTCGACATGGTGGGAGCTTTTTGTGTCTGTAAAAACAATTATGCAAGAAAAGGCAGTAGAAACGCCTTTATGTGCAAATATTTATATAATAACTATCATATCGAAGTAAATTTGGAGTCACGCGATAATATGGTGTGTTGTCCTCCCACCACGACTCGTTGGGAAACGATGCAGTTTGTTAGGCTAAAGATGAAATAAATTATGATGAACTTCACAAGGTGGTGAAAGTGCACAGTGATGAGCTTGATGCTCCTTTCCAATAAATATAGTGTCTTATTCTGTTGACATGATGATCGATGCTTTGCTGCCATTTGACAAATCTATTTGATGCCCATCTAATCTTGCTCTTATCCATAATAATCACACTGTATCTGCGAGCTGTTGGCTAGAGTGCACGTGCCAAAACCAGAGTGGGCACATTCGCTATACAACGCAAGTTTTTTTTGTGACAAAATCATCAGTAGAGTTGAAAATGCGATGGAAATCCATTGACAGGGCCTTCAGAAAGTATTCATACTCTTTGACCTATTCCACATTTTGTTGTGTTAGAGGCTGAATTAAAAATGAATTAAATATATTTTTTTCTCACCCATCTACACACAATAACACATCATGACAAAGTGAAAACATTTTTTGGAAATGAAAAACAAAAATATCTAATTTACATACGTTTTTCACACCCCTGAGTCAATACATGTTAGAATCAACTTTAGAAGCGATTACAGCTGTCAGTCATTCTGGGTAAGTCTCTAAGAGCTTTGCACACCTGGATTGTACAATAATTGCACATTATTCTTTTTTAAATTCTTCAAGCCGTTTTATGTCAAAACTGTAACTAGGCCACTCAGGAACATTCAATGGCATCTTGATAAGCAACTCCAGTGTATATTTGGCCTTGTGTTTTAGGTTATTGTCCTGCTGAAAGGTGAATTTGTCTCCCAGTGTCTGTTGGAAAGCAGACTGAACCAGGTTTTCCTCTAGGATTTTGCCTGTGCTTGGCTCTATTCCATTAATTTTGATCCTAAAACACTCCCTAGTCCTTGCCAATAACAAGCATACCCATAACATGATGCAGCCAACACCATGCTTGAAAATATGAAGAGCGGTACTCAATGATGTGTTCGATTTTGCCCCAAACATAAAGATTTGTATTCAGAACATAAAGTTAATTTCTTTGCCACATTTTTTGCAGTTTTACTTTAGTGCCTTATTGCAAACGGGATGCATGTTTTGGAATATTTTTTATTCTCTACAGGTTTGCTTATTTTCACTCTGTCATTTAGGTTAGTATTGTGGAGTAACTACAATGTTGTTGATCCATCCTCAGTTTTCAACCCCTTTGCCATAACAAAGGGGTTGAATACTTTTGACTCAAGATATTTCAGCTTTTCATTTTTTATTAATTTGATATTATGGGGTATTGTGTGTCGGCCAGTGACACAAAATCTCAATGTAATCAATTTTAAATTCAGGCTGTAATCGCAAAAGTTATTTTTATGTGCACTACGTCATCACACACATCATTTTATCTGCAACAAGTCTGTTTGATGGAAACACATCTCTGGTGGGAGAATGTGCATATTGTTTTATGCAGATTTGAGAATATTCACATTAAAATCTGTCGCCAATTGGATGGAAACCTATCTCATGTTGAGATAAATCCATGTCCCAGGCCATCTATTTTCTAGATTCACCTGTATGCCACAACCCTAAATGAATGGAAAACATTAGCACCATATCATGTCCCATTTTAATTCAATACTATGCTTGTGTTGTTCATTCATTTGGGTTGAGGCATAGGGCTGAGGAACGTAGCTGGATCTACACAATCGATGGCATGGGATGGGGATTCATCTTGACATTAGACTACTTTAAGTCTTAAAACGTTGGACAAACTTCGATTTTGGATGTCCCTTTTAATCATCAATGCATTAAAACACACTATGTCAAATATCATATTAGCCTATGCCATCTGCCTATGTGAATTATTTATCCCCATCTCTATCCTTGATTTATCCTGTAATTTTCCATGCATGCCAAATAATTCTGATAAGCATGGACAGCAGGAACTTAATTAGTCTGTTTGGTGGAAAGGTTAGCTAATTTGTCCTGTGGCTTTAGGCAGCAGATCGTTGTTTGCTTAGATTGATTTATCTGTAATAAGAAAGGCATAAGTGAAGAGAAATGTATGAATAATTAAAGCCTGGGTCTCAAAATAGAGTGGGACTGGGAAACATGGCAGTCATTGAAAATACTCACAAAACAAGTTAGTCTGATTAAGGATATTAGCCAGATCCTGGAAAACATGGCCAGATTTTGTTTTTCAGCCCTGCACATGAAAAACTAATGGACAAAAGCAACAATCTTGATAGAAATCTATTGTGATTCATATTGTTTTTCCCACCGAACCACATCCGTGAACACAAGTAATTTACTGTCATGTGTACCCAACTACTAAAGGCTAGTTTAGCTGTTCACAGAATGTATCTATGGGTTGTGAGGTCACAGTTTGAGTAGGGGAGAGTGAGGTAAGTTGAGTCAAAGGGGTAAGTTGAACAGCCATTGTGTCTAGGAAACCATACACAAAATGTATAATTTGACCAAATATTTAGGAAGAGGTCTGTGAAGGAAGAAAAGCAAGTTAAGTCCAAAAAACTGATTTTCACCAAGTCAATTAATTGATTGTGTTAGAGGTTTCATGATGCTTGTATCTAAATCAAAGTACACCATTTAAAGATTGTTCTATACATCAGTTGGGGTATTTATAAGCTTCAATATGAGGTCCTAAACCTAGCATGAAAGTGCATCCTTGTAGCTGTGTGGGCTAATATAGTCAAAATGTTTGCCTTGGGGTAAGTTGAGCCAATGGGGTAAGTTGAGCCAATAGCATGTTGAGCAAATTGAAAAGTTTCTTCCCAGGCATAACGCAAGGCATTACCGCTGGGATATGAGGTAACAACAGGTCCTATACTAAAAATGTTTTTAAAAAGTACAAAGTGTTTGTTAGGTGTTACGCCTGTATTAAAAGTTACAAAAAATGATTCATAGACAAAAAGCGATTGTGTTGAATTGTGTTTGGAAAATAAAGATAGAAATGGTTTTAAGTGGTAATATTTCATTCAGTACAGAAATGTGTAGGCGGCTTAACTTACCCTGTCCTGCGGCTCAACTTACCCCATACCTGAGGTAAGTTGTGCCAAGAGACCACTGTTTTTGGACAAGCTATGTTTTCAAAACTGTAATGTTTACATGAATTCTGACTATTTCCAGGAAAACACATCATCCTGGAATATATGTAGATATCTTTGTTAGAAAGAATACTATATTTCCCTTGACGGAGTGATGCTGAATGTAAAAAAAGGCTCAACTTACCCCACTCTCCCCTAATGGGTAATTCCATTTGAGATTGGCCCAAGTTTTGAATCTTTCTGAAATGAATGCCATAAAAAGGTCATTTGGGGGAAGGATGTTTGGCATACCTTTAAATCTGTATCCAAAATCATTATTGAGGAATAACAAATTTAAGTTAGGGTACTTTAGAGATATTTACATTTATATATTTAGTTATCCATAAATGTATGTGCAGAAATGTATTCTTAATCTAAACACTACTCATATTTCAGAACACAGGATATGGTTTCAAATGACACCAAGACTGGCTTTGTAGCATCTACAGGCTCATTGTTGTAGCGTCTCTAAGAAGGTCTGTTTAAGGCCAAAATGTCACACATTTCTCAATTTCAAATCAAATTTTATTTTTCACATGCGCCGAATACAACAGGTTTTGACCTTACCGTTAAATGCTTACTTACAAGCCCTTAACCAACAATGCAGTTCTAAGAAAATAGAGTTAAGAAAATATTTACTAAATAAACTAAAGTTTAAAAAAAAAGTAACACAATAAAATAACAATAACGAGGCTATATACAGAGGGTACCGGTACCGAGGCAATGTGCGGGGGTACAGGTTACTCGAGGTAATTTAGGTAATTTGTACATGTAGGTAGGGGTAAAGTGACTATGCATAGATAATAAACAGTGACTAGCAACAGTGTAAAAACAAAAGGAGGTGTGTCAATGTAAATTGTCCGGGTGGTCATTTCATTGATTGTTCAGCAGTCTTATGGCTTCGGGGTAGAAGCTGTTAAGGACCCTTTTGGACCTAGACTTGGGGCTCTGGTACTGCTTGCCGTGCGGTAGCAGAGAGAACAGTCTATGACTTGGGTGACTGGTGTATAGAGGTCCTGGATGGCAGGAAGCGTGGCCCCAGTGATGTACTGGGCCGTGGGTCAGGATGCTCTCATTTTATATACAAGCCTTCCCACAAATGGACTTTTCTATGGATTTCATTTCAGGAAGATCCAAAACACCATAAATATCTTTGGGCCAATCTCTTGTGGAATCACCCTAATGTTGGATATTTGTGCCACATCTCTCCTGCTACAAGGTGATAACGCTTTTCTATGTGTGAGAAGTCAAAGGTCATAATCAGAGGTTAAACCAGGCACACTATCATGGACATGCTGTGGGAAGGCCTTCGTGCTTTGTAAATTGTGAACACAATGTGGAAATATCATATCCTTCATTCATTACCTTTGGGTGGAGGAAAAGCAGGTTCCGTACAATGTAGTTGAATATAACTGTCAATTTAAAGGCACACCTTGTAAAAGCACAATCTGCAAGATGTCCTGCTGTTCAATGGCCATTTCAATCTGTGATATACTTGACTTTATTGTAATATTGATCTTATTAGTGACTAACAGCTAGGGTAAGCTCAGAATAGCTGTGCCAGCTTTAGTAGAGGTATCCCGCTGTGACATGTCTGACACACGTTGATGAAGCACTCCACACATATTTAGCACTACAGCTGTGTCTCACACAGTTTAACCTCCTGTCTGCCTGCCTATCTGTCTGCCTGTCCGTCTGTCTGTCTGTTTGACTGTTGTCTGACTGTCTGTCTGTCTCACAGTTTACCCTGTCTGTCTGTGTGTCATGTGTGTCTGTCTGAACATAGGCCTGTTTGTTTGTCAGTTTGTCCGTCTGGCTGTGCCTTCTGGCCAATATCCTTCACTTAGCAAAACAAGGTTATTCTCCACAAGGAGTTTTTAGTCAAGGTTGACCAATGGTCCTTGCAGTATATGTTTTTAGTCAAGGTTAGCCAAAAAGGTTCTCAGCCATTGTCTACATCAAACACAGTTGTACTAAAAGCTTTTGTAATATGCTCCTAAACCCCAAATCCCCAAAGACTCGTTTTACTTTCATAAGCAAATTGAAAGAGAAGAAAATGCTTTTATAGAATTTGTATCCGTTGTTCTTTGTTTCCTAATCATTTTGACTACAGTGAAGACGTGAGCTGTATCCTTGAAAAAAGCCACTGAGTTACACAAAATCTTACACAAACGTCCAAAACAATTAGACTTATATACTGTATGGTGTATCCATATGGCTCTGTCAGTCAGACCTATACACAGAACACACCACAATGCTTAAATGAAGCGAATAACAGGTTTTTTGTTTTATGACCCTTGACAAATTCACTGATTGGAATGGAGTGATCTGCAGAAATCATGCAGACTGTGCTCCATGATTGGGAGCATCTGAGAGGATGAGAGAGAGAGAGGGGGGGGGGGGGGGGGGGGGGGGGGGGGGGACCGGGGGGGAACACATTACTCATAGTGAGAGAGGAGGGGGTGACGTGATCAAATCAAACCAAACCCAGAGCCGAAAAATAGAAGTGAGCTCTCTCCCTTCTCCTTTTCCAGCCCCAGCCTAGCTGCCTCCACAATTTAAAAAACCCCGGCACAGCCACCGAGGAGGAGCGGCTTCAAACAAGGCCCTCCAGCATTGTACTGTGTTTGTGTAGTGGCAGCCAGGAGGGCCCACTCTGTATGTTCACAGCATTGTGAACAAGATCAATGCTACCAGCGGTCTCTTTGATACACACAAATGGAGCCATTAAAGTTTCTAGTTATCTCAGTTTGTCCTCCTCCAGGACATAAATACTGTGAAAAACCAGGTAGGCTTAGCTTGTCAATCAACCACTCATCTGTTCAGATAGTCTTGATGGCTGATGTACAGTACATGAAGTCTGGGACGGATATTGCTGAGATGAAGGATGATTTCAATATGGCAACGTTTTGAGGAGCATGTCGCATATCCAATGAATAATTCCCCCAAGCATGACATTTTTACCTCGTTTTTATAAGTGGCCTACGTTCTCTCCAAGGGAAGACGAAAGGCGTGCTCATAACTGTCAGCTGATGAATTCTTAAACTAAAGAACGACTCCCACCACTTCTTATTACATTATTCAAGTGTCATTGTTCGCCTGGGACGAAGCCGGAGGAGCCACTCGACGTCCCCTCAAGTACCACTGAGGCGGTTTGATTTTTCAAACACGGCGACGACACACGGTGCCGCTAAGCTAATAAAATGACCCCACCCCCCCCTCCCTTTGGTACATTTGTTTTAAAACCCCAAAGGCCCAACAGCAACAGCCTTTGGAAAAGTTAGGGCATCCTGACATTATTAGTTACATCATTACCCATGAATCACTGTGGGATCAGCAGTAAGAGACCAGGAAATTACGCTGTCACTTGTTGCTCATCTAATTCTGCTCCTGGGCATAAATGACTACTGCCTGATGGATCTAACTGGTATGTTTCGGCCTTAGTCATTATGCGTCCCAAATGGCCCTGGTCAAAAGTAGTGCACTACACACAATGTGGGCATGGTAAACACATTTAAATGCATGATGTGTTCGGAATTCCATTATCAGAACTCCATGATCAGAATACAAAAAATGCATTAACTGTCAAGTGTAGACACAGCCATTGAGATATTATGTCAAAACAACTATCTCAGACACAGATTCCTCCAATGAACTAGACCGGGCATACTATCCGTGACTCAAGGACATAAAAAAAAACACATCTACCTTACTAAAGTGACAGAAAGGCAGCCCAATTCTGATTTTCTTTTCACTAATTAGACTTTTGACCAATCAGATCAGCTCTGAAAAAAATCTGACGTGAAAAGATCTGATGTCTATGGTTGAGAAATCATATGGTAATTCATAATCGCACATTTTTGTGAAAATATTGCTTTTTTTTTTTTTTTTTCCTAAATCGTGCAACACTATCAAATAAAAAAGTATGCCTTGACCCCTGAGGGAAAGAGAGGGAGAGAAACAGAGAGAGAACACATGGTAGATCCATACTGTATATTAATACAGTATACAGGAATAGGGTGCCAATTGGGGCATAGCCATTGAACCCAGATAGCAATACAATTGTACTTATAGACCTTACCCATCACCATCAAATTGACATTATAGACCTTTTCAAGAGCAAAATGTGAGATAAGATTCTAAGAACAAGGGAGAATGTGCAAAGGAGACACTAAGTGCAGAATGTGGGGGTCACTGATAAGATCATATTCTAATAGCCAGCTGGGTTGGGGACAGCTGTAGGCTCTCTGCTGAGACACACTGCTGCGGCACAACTAGTTCACTGAGCATAGGACACACTGCACTCACACACAGTAAATAAACACACACATTCGACACACACACACACACAGAAAGAAAGATAAACATGCAGCACTAGAAACAGTAAGCCCCAGCCATGCAGTAAATCCTGAGTGTCACACAAGGGAGAGGTCAGAGGTCGCAATGTGATCGCCATCATGAGCACTAATTGTCTCAGAGGGACAGTGGAACACCCTAACCTCAACCCCAAATGCTGTAAAAACACACAATGTATGATGCTATGGAAAACGTGTTGGATTTAAATAAATATGCCTCCCTGTTGTGAGACAAATTGCTGTAAAAATAGGTGCTGTAAATTGTCATAGTCTAGACTCAACCATTATGGCTCTAGTATTGACAGATACAACACTACCACCTTGTGGAGGTAGATAGAAGGTGAAACTGTGTAGTTAAAAGGCTTCCACGTGAATACAGTAAATAGGCCTAGCCCTGGAGACCTTGATGCATTTTGTAGACGTAATTAGCGAAGACTCAATTCGCTATAATTGCTGTGCATATGGCTAGACTGTAAGAGAGGATGGTTTCATGGCCTAGATTCGTTAATGATGGTAGAAAACGTTGAATGTACGCTACCTTTATTGAGGGGTAGTACATATGACAGTCATTCACTGAGTAGGTGGTGAAGTGAGGCCTCATCTCACCTTAGAATCTAGATGGTATGGCCATATAAACTATGATGACATAGTAGTGGCCCGTGCTGAATTTGAGCACCTCTCCATTTACGACTGCTTCGCTTCGAACCTTTTTGGTCGGATCCAGTACCTCTTGTGGCATGAAAAATAATTTAAAGGTTTTGCAATGTAAAAAGTATAATAAAAGCGATCAAAGTTCATTCGAGTTGCCTCTTCATTCATTCTCCCGCCCCCACAAAAAAACGTAATGTGAAAAAGTAGATTTTCAGCCCAGTCCTAATATTCTAAGAGTTGTTTTGGGTTGGGCAGGGTTTATGGTTTGCGCAACATTGTAACCTATGTTTGAGACAAACGTGTGGCCGTGGCTGTGTGAGAAGCGCACAAATATCTCTCACATAACTAGAATGAGATTAACTTTCTATGATCTCTCTCCGTCTTTGCTCTGATAGACATGAGCCTGCAAATCTTATCTCTCCAGTGCAGTGGCGATTTTAGCATGTAAATCTTGGTGGGCAAACTCCCACCATTTTTTTTTTTAGATACATGCCAGCAAAGCCACTACACTACACAACACAACACAACACTAAACAATACATGAATTGCTCTAAAGGTGACAAACGGTGCCCACAAACTGTTAGGGCCTACATAAAGCTGTCCCAACAGCAGAGTCCCAACTGCTACACCTGGCTATCAGCAGAGCCTTGTCTGGCAGTGAAACATTTCATTCAGCCTCATTTACTGCCTTTAAAAAAAACATAGCTGATATGGCTGACTTGCTTAAACAAATGTGGTTTCTACTGACAATCAGGGGCATTCCGTAATTTCGATTAACCCTCCCGTTGTCCTAGGGTCAAAATGACCCGCCACTGTGTTGAACCAACTTTATTTAATTTTTATATTTTGGGGATCATTTGTGAGAAGGAGGCAGTGAGACTTTAAAGAAAGTCTCACTGCCTCCTTCTCACAAATGATCCCAAAAATATAAAAATTAAATAAAGTTGGTTCAACACAGTGGCGGGTCATTTTGACCCTAGGACAACGGGAGGGTTAAGACATTATTGAATGAGCTAGGACGGACGTAGTCAATATAACTATGGTCAGCACTTCTGAAATGTACAGCGACAGAATTCAGAACATGAGCCGTTCTTACAGTGTTCTCCCTGTACACCAACTCAGAACCGCAGGATAAACTTACTACACCACATACACTTAGTATTACTTTCTTAGCTACAGTATACATATCTCCCTGGCATATTACATCATTTATGAAACAGTGGCGCGGCGGTCCTTCGTGAGCAAATTTAGTCATTCAACTTTGGCATCAAAGTCTGGCATTCTCTGGATTTATGGCTAGACCCGAGTTTCCGACTTGCAATTCCGAGTTGGATGAACATTCAAAACGTATTTTCCCAGTCTGAGCTCTTTTTTTCAGAGTTCCCAGTTGTCTTGAACTTACTGAAGTCAGATTTTGCAGTTCTGAGTTTCCAGTTGTTTTGAGTGCGGCAGAAGTCATGCTGGATTGACAGCATGGCCAATGTTGAATGTTTATCCTTTAAGCTTGGAAAAGAGACCCTTAAACCCAGACTTGGACCACACACCCACTCCACTGAATAGCAGGCTAGTGATTGCTTTGCAATGCTTGCAGTTAGCCACTGATTCCTTCCAAACCACTCATTGTTGAATTTGCGATTTCCAACTTGTTGTGTAATGTTTATGTCCAATGGCCAATGAGCACCGATATACGTTTTATCTATAATTGTCTTCATTATTAATCTTCATATGACAAGGATTGAAAAGGATTTGCCAGTACATTGTCGACTTGATTCATGACGATGACTGCTAGCTTGCTAGCTAAGAATTTCAAAGTATGATGTTGACATGATCAGTCCAATCAAAGCTACTGTAGATATAACATGAGGCTTCCTGGATGGGCACTTATATTGTAACTCTATGGCAGCACCCAAGCGGCTTGAATTTTCGAGCTCTTACCGCAGATTTTGCGGTGACGTAGTGTCCCCATGAGTGACAGAACACTGAGCCAATCAAGATCATCAAGGACATCAACCACCCGAGCCACGGCCTGTTCACCCCGCTATCATCCAGAAGGCGAGGTCAGTACAGGTGCATCAAAGCTGGGACCGAGAGACTGAAAAACAGCTTCTATCTCAAGGCCATCAGACTGTTAAATATCACTAGCCGGCTACCACCCGGTTACTCAACCCTGCACCTTAGAGGCTGCTGCCCTATAAACATAGACATGGAATCACTGGCCACATTAATAATGGAACACTAGTCACTTTAATAATGTTTATATACTGCTTTACTCATCTCATACTGTACTCTATTCTACTATATTTTAGTCAATGCCACTCTGACATTGCTCGTCCTAATATTTATATATTTCTTAATTCCATTATTTTACTTTTTAGATTTGTGTATTGTTGTGAATTGTTAGATGATACTCCTGCACTGTTGGAGCTAGGAACACAAGCATTTCGCTACACATCATGATCACCAAAAGGTGGCGGCAGTGCTGCATTATCTGAACTTGTAGAATGTATTTGAATTGGTCACCATTGAGAGAAGTTGAGTTGTATAGCCTAAATAGTACACCACCCTCTAACTGAAGTTTAACTGTCTTTATACATGTCTGAGGTAGTCTATTGTAATAATTACAGTGAGTTATTATTGTACATAAAACGAATGTAGGCTAATTACAAACGTCCTCTACATAATTACAAACGTCCAGCTCTGCATACCTATTGTGGCGTCTATTTTCGATGTTTACTCTGGCATGAGTGAGGGTGGGGTGGCAGCACTTGACCGCGGTAGTCTTGCCTCACACTTTACTTTTTAGGATACTACTCCAATACTGTACTTCACCCTGACCCAGCTGCCTGCACATGTTGTATAAGGGTTAGGCTACAACGCTAACTTCGAGACGTCAACAGAAAAAGGCGGTTCTTCATTGAGCCCTACAAAGTCCGAAGGCAAAAGGGGACTAAACTATTTTCTCTCAAGACTCCAAAACCTTTCTGTGACAAACTCCCGGGAAAAACGTTATGCAGAATGGAAATATCCAAAGCGGATGAGCTTTCGACTGAACATGCTGCCAATTTACTAGGTTCACCTGGTCGAGACAATCAGATGAGACACAGTGGACAGGTCCACAAAAAGAGGTCAAACAACCGCATGGTCATCTTTGCAGTGAGTGGAATTACTGTAACTTTTCGGTCTGGGTAGGCTATGGTAAAACTAGGATAACGTTTACCCGGGCTGTCTGCACTCTGGGTGATGTTATATCGCATGATGATACAATGTAGCCTAGCGAAACTTTAAAGCCAATTACCAGCATGTATAGCCTACATTTCAATTCATTTGTGGGCATGTTATCTTTTGGATGGCACACATTCAATGATTCGTTCATAGGCTATTGCAAGCAAGCAGATGTTTGTTATCCAATTTGATAGGCTATTGAATTACATTGCAATGACATTGTTTACAAACATTTGAGTAGGCTAAAACGATGTTATATTTTAAACTAAGACAATTGGGTGTTTTTATAATTATGGGGGAGAGGAGGGAGGTGAATTAGCCAATTGGGAGCTGTGGATGATTCGGTGGCCAGGACACCGGGGTTAACACCCCTACTAGTGCCCACAGAGAGTCAGGACACTCGTTTAACATACCATCCAAAAGACAGAACCCTACACAGGGCAATGTCCTGAGATACTTCTTTTTTTAGACCAGAGGAAAGAGTGCCTCCTACTGGCCCTCCAACACTACTTCCAGCAACATCTGGTCTCCCATCCAGGGACTGACCAGAACCAACCCTGCTTAGCTTCAGAGGCAAGCCAGCAGTGGGATGCAGGGTGGGGATGCTGCTGTGATGTTCTTAAATAATCAATGGCTGTATAGTAGCGATCCTCACTATATGAGCCACGTTACAATTTTTACCGAGCGGGTTAATCCTATTGGCACGATTCATAGGGTGTTTGCCTTTCACACCAGCGACCCAGGTTCGCTTCCCTGACCTCCTGTTTTGCTACATTGGTGTCAGAAGTGAGATGGTGGTCATGAGGCCATCGGAACGCGTGACGGGGGGGCCGTGATACGTCAAAGCCCAAGGACCTGCCTTCCCATTTGGAGGGGCAGTTTAACGATCCTCACCAATCCCCACCAAGCCAGTTAACCCCTTGGGTGCGACAGGTAGGGTGTTTGCCTTTCATGCCAGCGACCTGGTTTTACTTCGCTGTTTGCTGCAATATCATCAATTTAGATAGCTCCTTTGATTTTCAACACTGACTTACTTAGCTGAAAATACAGAACTTCCTTCCAAAGAATGTAACGTGACACTGGACCTCCACTTGGTGCAGACTTTTAAAATAAACAAAGCAATCTCACTCCGTAGACCGTGGGGTTATCCCACCTAAAGCCCAAGCACAGCATGCCAGCCATTGACTTTGTGGTTGTCTGGACCTGCAATTACTATATCCATGTATTCAAGAATGTCTCAGTAGCCAACGTGCGCAACTTACAGCGACATGTCTCAACAATCAGCGCACGTGCACTTGGGCAATATTTCCTGTCAGACATGAGTCAACTCTCTGCAGGAAGCATTCTACAAACATCGGTTTGACGTTATGAAATAATATGTAATAATATTTCACAATGCCAAACCGATGTTTGTAGAATGATTACAACACATGGCAATATTAGAGCGTGTTGCCATGCAGACTGGTCTCATAGAATCAGTGTTGCCAACTCCTCAGTAAGGAAAGTAGCTATTGGCTGTCCTAAAAGTCGCTAGAAGTCGCTAAATGACGGCATCACCTAATTTGCATAATTGGCCATGTGCATGTAATTATGATGGACGCAGTAGGAGAGAGGAATAACGTTGTGGGAGAGACAAAAATTGAGTAAAAAACACCCTACATTTACACACCGCCCTGAATGTAAGCCAGTGAATCAGCCAGTGGTGGCTTCCCGCATGCGCGATTCATTTGCAGTCTGGACGCGGAGGGGTGAACATCTCCTGCTCTGACTGCAGCTGGGAGGGACTGCTGCGTGAGGACTGGGTCGCCTGTGAGTGCTTTGGGACGGGGGTAACAAAGCACCCGCTGCTCGTTGAGAAGAGTAAGAACGATACGAGTCTCCAATAACACCAGAAAAAGTCACTAGATTTGTCGCTAGTCGCTTTTTTGAAAATGTGTCGCTAGAGGGGTCTGAAAACTCGCTAAATATAGCGACAAAGTTGCTAACTTGGTAACACTGCATAGAATAGACATAACATAGTAAACGTAAATCCGGGAAGCTTAACTTAGTTTGATATGTCACGTTTGGTATGGTTGCATAAGATAGGTTACTTAAGGCAAAAACAAAAGGAGGGTGGTTGGTCGGAGTGGATGGGTAGATGTATACCCCCCCAAAAAAAATAAATAAATAAATAAAAAATACATTGTAAAGTGGTTATCCCACTGGCTATAAGGTGAATGCACCAATTTGTAAGTTGCTCTGGATAAGAGTGTCTGCTAAATGACGTAAATGAAATGAAAATGTCTAGCAACCCAAAGGTTGCGTGTTCAAAACTCATTATAGAGAACTTTAGCTAATTAGCAACTTTGCGACTACTTACTACTGTTTGGCTACTTTGCATGTTAGCTAACCCTTCCCCTTCCCCTAACCTTAACCCTAACCTTAACCCTTCCCTAACCCTTTAACCTCAATCCTAACCTTAACCCCTAACCCTAACCCCTAGAGCTAGCTAACGTTAGCCACCTAGCTAGCGTTAGCCACAACAAATTGTAATTCGTAACATACTGTATCATACATTTTGCAAATTTGTAACGTTCGTTTTACAAATTTGTAACATATTGTAAGAATTGCAATTTGTAACATATCATACGAAAGGGATGATGGACATCCACAAATGAATATATACCATACGAAACGTAACATATATCACACTAAATGGAGTGTCTCAGATTTGCGTACAGAATAATACAAAATGCTCTGTGACCACGTTGCGTCACAAAGTCAACCAATAACAGGAATCCTTCATGATTCCATGAAGCAAATTGATTTATTGATATTTTTAAGTAGTTAAGGGTTAAGTCTTGCCAAATAAACCTGGAGATCATTATTTCCAAACCTTTTTGTCAACTACCCTTTTTTGGGGTGTGTATAGCTACTCCCAACATGGGGTTGTGAGATTTATATTCTGTTTAGTGCCATGAGGCGCCTGCAGTAGGTTTCCACCAGACAGTGTGTTTGCTTTCCCAGGACACCAGCCAGGTCTCTCAAACACCACGCACACACACACACTTGCGCAGGTAGGTACACACACACACACACAGTTGCGCAGGGACACACACTCTTGCGCATGTACACACTCTTGCACACATAAACATAAACACACACACGCACATACACTACCAGTCAAAAGTTTGGACACACCTACTCATTCAAGTGTTTTTCTTTATTTTTACTATTTTCTACATTCTACATCAAAACTATTAAATAACACATATGGAATCATGTAGTATTTTAGATTATTCAAAGTAGCCACCCTTTGCCTTTATGACAGCTTTGCACACTCTTGGCAACAGTCTTGAAGGAGTTCACACATAAATAAAATAAAAAAAACGCAAACCAGATGGGATGGCGTATCGCTGTGGTAGCCATGCTGGTTAAGTGTGCCTTGAATTCTAAATAAATCACAGACAGCGTTACCAGCAAAGCACCTCCTCCATGCTTCACGGTGGGAAATACACATGCAGAGATCATCTGTTCACCTACTCTACGTCTCACAAAGACACAGCGGTTTGAACCAAAAATCTCAAATTTGGATTCATCAGACCTAATGTCCATTGCTTGTGTTTCTTGGCCCAAGCAAGTCTCTTCTTCTTATTGGTGTCCTTTAGTAGTGGTTTCTCTGCAGCAATTCAACCATGAAGGCCTGATTCACGCAGTCTCCTCTGAACAGTTGATGTTGAGATGTGTCTGTTACTTGAACTCTGAGAAGCATTTATTTGGGCTGCAATCTGAGGTGCAGTTAACTCTAATGAACTTATCCTCTGCAGCAGAGGTAACTCTGGGTCTTCCTTTCCTGTGGCGGTGCTCATAAGAGCCAGTTTCATCATAGCGCTTGATGGTTTTTGCGACTGCACTTGAAGAAACTTTGAAAGTTCTTGAAATGTTCTGTATTGACTGACCTTCATGTCTTAAAGTAGTGATGGACTGTCGTTTCTCTTTGCTTATTTGAGCTGTTCTTGCCATAATATGGACTTGGCATTTTACCAAATAGGGCTATCTTCTGTATACCACCCCTACCTTGTCACAACACAACTGATTGGCTCAAATGCATTAAGAAGGAAATAAATTCCATTAATTAACTTTTAACAAGGCACACCTGTTAATTGAAATGCATTCCAGGTGACTACCTCATGAAGCTGGTTGAGAGAATGCCAAGAGTGTGCAAAGCTGTCATCAAGGCAAAGGGTGGATACTTTGAAGAATTTCAAATATATTTTGATTTGTTTAACACTTTTTTGGTTACTACATGATTCCATATTTGTTATTTCATAGTTTTGTTGTCTTCAATATTATTCTACAATGTAGAAAATAGTAAAAATAAAGAAAAACCCTTGAACCTACCATTAAAATTATAGACTGATCATGTTTTTGTCAGTGGGCAAACGTACAAAATCAGCAGGGGATCAAATACTTTTTTCCCTCACTGTAAGAGCCGCTTGGGTGTGACCGCAGAATGTGACATCTCGTTTTCACTCTCTGCAGGAACTCAGATGTGTGGAAACTTGCAGGAAGGAACATTAAGCTATCTTAATCTGCACAGACAAGCTAATCACCTTTTACACACTATGTTCCCCGCCCCTGTTTCCACACATCTGCTAACTGCCACGTAGACAAAGAGGTTGTACTTTTCTATAAAAGCTGAGACCCAACTCTGTTCGTTGGGCTTTTAAGTCTGCACTATTTAGTGATTGTTGACTGCTCCAGATTTGCAAATCTTATAATAAAGTTGTTGTTTGAAGAATCTACAGTCTCTCTTCCTTTTGGTTAGAATTTCCACGACACATCACAAATGTACAGCATATGATTAATGAAACAAAGTCCTCAGAGTTTTCAAAGCACTTCAAGATGAGGACCTGTCTTCAAGCTATTTACTACAGGTTATTGGTTTTAACCCACAATGAGAGAACGTCATACTGATTAGAGCCCAGTTATAATCCTGACAGGTCCTGCTAGCCCCTATTGAGACTCTCGACTCTCTTCAAGGCCTGATTATTAGGCTGCTGTATATCCCTCCCTTTTATCATGAGCTGACTCTGTCGAAACTTTGAACCCCTGAGATCCACAGTCTTTGAAATGTAACAAATTACACACCCTCTGCCCCTTCCATGGTCAGAGGAGCCAGGCAGAGCAGCCCACCAGGCAGCTAGGAGGAGGGGAGTTGTCTTATGACCAGCATTTACTTCTCAGTTAGAGAGGGCCAACACCCAGATATGGAGAATTACTAACTTTTTATTTGAGACCAGAAGAGAGTTCTACGTTTGAATGGGAACGATTAAAGTGTCATACGACACATTTTAAAGAAGATTAATTGGGGAATGTACTTTAGTATTTAATTTATTGTTTTGGTTGTTTATTATTCTAGGAATTGTTTATTTATTTTATTGAGTTTCTGTGGTTTCTTTCGATATAAGCAGCTAGATGTTTTCCTGATACACTCAAGGCCAAAGAAACGTACAGTTACAATAACATTTCCCAAGGTAACAGCAGCCAGACTGCTGCCAAACGCCTTTTCATAATTTTTTGACACAATACCTTTCTGTGGTATGCGATGTCACTTGACAGTCTCGATTTACTGGCCTTACTAACAGTGCATGTGAAAGTGATTTAAAATCCTATGTACACAATATAAAGAAGCCACAAAAAAGTCTCCAGAAGATTGAATACTGGGATAAAATAGGACAAGGCTATCATAAAGCAGAGAAAGAAGTACTAGCCTGGTTAAACCAGACTGAGTGCTACATAGCGTCACAATGGGGATAACAGTTTGATCGGATGAGAAGAGATCCAAGGGTCATACAGCACTTAATTCAAGATGGTTCATCAGGACGCTATGCTTCCATAACATTATATACAGTTTAAGTCGGAAGTTTACATACACTTAGGTTGGAGTCATTAAAACTCATTTTTCAACCACTCCACGCATTTCTTGTTAACAAACTATAGTTTTGGTAAGTCAGTTAGGACATGTACTTTGTGCATGACACAAGTAACTTTTCTAACAATTGTTTACAGACAGATTATTTCACTTATAATTCACTGGGTCACATCACAATTCCAGTGGGTCAGAAGTTTACATACACTAAGTTGACTGTGCCTTTAAACAGCTTGGAAAATTTCAGAAAATTATGTCATGGCTTTAGAAGCTTCTGATAGGCTAATTGACATCATTTGAGTCAATTGGAGGTGTACCTGTGGATGTATTTCAAGGCCTACCTTCAAACTCAGTGCCTCTTTGCTTGACATAATGGGAAAATCAAAAGAAATCAGCCAAGACCTCAGATTTTTTTTTTTTGACCTCCACAAGTCTGGTTCATCCTTGGGAGCAATTTCTAAATGCCTGAAGGTACCACGTTCATCTGTACAAACAATAGTACGCAAGAAAGAAGGGATACTGGTCTGTAGTTGTTGACATCAGAGGGATCGAGTGTTGGTTTTTGAGAAGGGGTGCAACTCTCGCTCTCTTGAAGACGGAAGGGACATAGCCAGCGGTCAAGGATGAGTTGATGAGCGAGGTGAGGTAAGGGAGAAGGTCACCGGAGATGGTCTGGAGAAGAGAGGAGGGGATAGGGTCAAGCGGGCAGGTTGTTGGGCGGCTGGCCGTCACAAGTCGCAAGATTTCATCTGGAGAGAGAGGGGAGAAAGAAGTCAAAGCATAGGGTAGGGCAGTGTGAGCAGGACCAGCAGTGTCAATTGACTTAACAAACGAGGATCGGTTGTCGTCAACCTTCTTTTCAAAATGGTTGACGAAGTCATCCACAGAGAGGGGGGGAGGGGGAGGAGGATTCAGCAGGGAGGAGAAGGTGGCAAAGAGCTTCCTAGGGTTAGAGGCAGATGCTTGGAATTTGGAGTGGTAGAAAGTGGCTTTAGCAGCAGAAACAGATGAAGAAAATGTAGAGAGGAGGGAGTGAAAAGATGTCAGGTCCGCAGGGAGTCTAGTTTTCCTCCATTTCTGCTCGGCTGCCCGGAGCCCTGTTCTGTGAGCTCGCAATGAGTCGTCAAGCCACGGAGCAGGAGGGGAGGACCGAGCCGGCCGGGAGGATAGGGGACATAGAGAGTCAAAGGATGCAGAAAGGGAGGAGAGGAGGGTTGAGGAGGCAGAATCAGGAGATTGGAGGGAGAAGGATTGAGCAGAGGGAAGAGATGATAGGATGGAAGAGGAGAGAGTAGCGGGAGAGAGAGAGCGAAGGTTGCGACGGCGCATTACCATCTGAGTAGGGGCAGAGTGAGTAGTGTTGGAGGAGAGCGAGAGAGAAAAGGATACAAAGTAGTGGTCGGAGACATAATATAATAATAATAATAATAATAATAATAATATGCCATTTAGCAGACGCTTTTATCCAAAGCGACTTACAGTCATGCGTGCATAAATTTTTGTGTATGGGTGGTCCCGGGGATCGAACCCACTACCTTGGCGTTACAAGCGCCGTGCTCTACCAGCTGAGCTACAGAGGAAGAACAGCAACTAGTAAAGATGAGGTCAAGCGTATTGCCTGCCTTGTGAGTAGGGGGGGACGGTGAGAGGGTGAGGTCAAAAGAGGAGAGGAGTGGAAAGAAGGAGGCAGAGAGAAATGAGTCAAAGGTAGACGTAGGGAGGTTGAAGTCACCCAGAACTGTGAGGGGTGAGCCATCCTCAGGAAAGGAACTTATCAAGGCGTCAAGCTCATTGATGAACTCTCCAAGGGAACCTGGAGGGCGATAAATGACAAGGATGTTAAGCTTGAATGGGCTAGTGACTGTGACAGCATGGAATTCAAAATGAGGAGATAGACAGATGGGTCAGGGGAAAAAGAGAGAATGTCCACTTGGGCGAGATGAGGATTCCTGTGCCACCACCCCGCTGACCAGAGGCTCTCGGGGTATGCGAGAACACATGGTCAGACGAGGAGAGAGCAGTAGGAGTAGCAGTGTTTTCAGTGGTAATCCATGTTTCCGTCAGCGCCAAGAAGTCGAGGGACTGGAGGGTAGCATAGGCTGAGATGAACTCTGCCTTGTTAGCCGCAGAACGGCAGTTCCAGAGGCTGCCGGAGACCTGGAACTCCACGTGGGTCGTGCGTGCAGGGACCACCAGGTTAGAGAGGCAGCAGCCACGCGGTGTGAGGCGTTTGTATAGCCTGTGCGGAGAGGAGAGAACAGGGATAGACAGGGGCATAGTTGACAGGCTACAGAAAATGGCTACAATAATGCAAAGGAGATCGGAATGAAATAAACTAAACATCTGGGAAAGCGAGAGAGCGGGGCCTCCCTCACTTACGTTTCACTGAAACACCCAAATATAACTCTCCCAACTTCCACCTCAGAAACTATAATTGTTGTAAACTACAGCGGTTCAATGTTTTCTAGGAATAGACTAACTTAGTTTATTCAGCTAGCTAACTTGGTACAGTATTCTTCTGGTGAAAACCGTCCAGGGCACCTAGTCATATGACGCCACAGCCAACTAGCATGCCGGACTCCAACAACACGGTTTAGCACCAATACTCGGCCACAACAAACCACCAGTGTGTCAACACGCCAAGCAGATCATTCGTGTCAGTGTCTAACGTTGTGGGTTAGTCCCGACAGCTTGAGCGAGTCCGTCGTCAACTTATTCAGCCAGTTAGTTAGCTAGAATAGTTAGCATAGTAGCTAGCCATTGCTTTTTGCCTACGAAGAAACCCGTCCTCCCACGGCACGAACACACAGAGAGAGCCAAGCTAACGTTAACTAGTCACCCATGTCCCGAATTCCCTTGAACGACTTTACATACTGGTTACCAGTATGTAAAAACAAAACACAAATGTAGGTTATAACTTACCCCTAGCAGCTACTGTTAGCTAGCCAAGTGCAAAGCTAGCCACTGAATTGACTCAGCCAGTTCGCGTCTGTTCGGTAGGTCGTTCCAGCTATTGTTTAGTAGCTATCCAGGTAGCAACAAGCTAGCTACATTTCGAGCACAGTAGCTACTTACTACCTAACGTTAACGCTTCAGACAATGAGGTTAGAAAAACAGCTGAATGGTAGGCATTATTGTATGTAATTATTGTAGGCAGCTAGCTGGCGTAATTACATGTACTCTCAGGCGTGAAACAACTATCCACAGTTGCTAATAGTTACCAGTAGCTACCCGCTAGCTAGTCCAGGTAGTGGGTTAGCTAGCTTCGTGCTTCACCGGGCTCAGCTGAATACAATACCTACAATAATTACATACAACAACCCACGATAACTACCTACAATACCTAACTACAATCTAAATACATAGTTTAAGCTTTACTCGACAAAGCTTAAACTATGTATATAAGCCATATAAGCCAAGCTTACCTCCCGCCAGAGAGAGACACAACCTCACCCCATCATGCTGTGGGGGTGCTTTGCTGCAGGAGGGACTGGTGCACTTTACAAAATAGATGGCATCATGAGGAAGGAAAATTATGTGGATATATTGAAGCAACATCTCAAGACATCAGTCAGGAAGTTAAAGCTTGGTCGCAAATGGGTCTTCCAAATGGACAATGACCCCAAGCATACTTCCAAAGTTGTGGCAAAATGGCTTAAGGACAACAAAGTCAAGGTATTGGAGTGGCCATCACAAAGCCCTGACCTCAATCCTATAGAACATTTGTGGGCAGAACTGAAAAAGCGTATGCGAGCAAGGAGGCCTACAAACCTGACTCCGTTACACCAGCTCTGTCAGGAGGAATGGGCCAAAATTCACCCAACTTATTGTTGGAATATTCTGGAAGGCTACCTGAAACGTTTGACCCAAGTTAAACAATATAAAGGCAATGCTACCAAATACTAATTGAGTGTATGTAAACTTCTGACCCACTGGGAATGTGATGAAAGAAATAAAAGCTGAAATAAATAATTCTCTCTACTATTATTCTGACATTTCACATTCTTAAAATAAAGTGGTGATCCTAACTGACCTAAGACAGGGAATTTATACTAGTATTAAATGTCAGGAATTGTGAAAAACTGAGTTTAAATGTATTTGGCTAAGGTGTATGTAAACTTCCGACTTCAACTGTACCCATTATATGTACTGTGCTGGCCTGGTACCTATCCACCATAGGTACTGGAACCATGCTTGGAAAGGACAATGTGAAAATAAAATATCCAAGCCAGCACTATGGTTTGGGTAGGCAGAATACTGTGAAAATAATAATAGTGGACTATACAAGACGCCAAATGTATCTCTATTCCTTTCTAGATGTTTTCATTCTAGGGATATTTTCTGGCCACTGTACTCTCACTTCTACTTTTCTTCCTTTTCTAGGCTGGGTTACTGTGAAGCACTTTGTGACAACTGCTGATAAAAAAAGAACTTTAAATGTCATTGATTGATTGACTCCTACACATGGGGAATTTTCTAATATTTTTTTCTCGTCTCGCCAATAGGTACTGTTGCTCTGCTTGCTGATGATCACTGTCATCGTGGTCGTATTTGCCTTGAAGCAGCGCTGCGATGTTAAAGGTACGGTTTAGTAAACAACTAGCCAACTCTGTGTACGGCCCTTTTAGCCCTTGTGCTTGGCGTCTGTGCAAAACTGACAGTTTGGAACACAGAAACAACACCGCCATTGTCTTTATGAGCTCGCCCACTAAATAGATGCTTTTCAGTAAAAATTGAAATCCTGTTCTAGTCTGTAATTTAATACATTCCCTTTCCAGTTTCAATGGTTCAATATTCTCTTTTGAGAAAAGAGAAAAAGAAACAGCTATGGGTTAGCATTAACATCCATATTATACACAGCATTCAATGTGTTTTCAGCCACAACTAACCAATCATATGTACTGATTCCTGCTTTTTGTAATCTGTCAAATGTTCCCAATTATTCGGAGGAATGTAAATAACATTCTGAGTAAAGTTTTTGACATTCTGAGTAACATAAATGTCATTCTGAGTAACAAATGACATTCTAAATAACATAAATGTCATTCTGATTAGCGTAGTTGACATCCTGAGTAACAAAATGACATATTTTCCTCATCCCCTGTAGTGACGAGCTGTAAAAACAGGTGTATGAAGGGCAGCAGGGACAAGTCTGCATCGTGCCACTGTGACTTGTCCTGTGAGAAAGATGGAAACTGCTGTCTGGATTACACTGAGGTGTGCATGGAGCCTGGTAAGTCCCCAGCCTACCTCACATATTACTGCAACACTACACTACCAGAGGTATGTAGAGCAGGAGAGAACGGGCCAGGTTACCCACCATGTTCGTTTGCTTACTGTATACAGTGCATTCGGAAAGTATTCAGACCCATTGACTTTTTCCACATTTTGGTATGTTACAGCCTTATTCTAAAATTGATTACATCGTTTTTTCCCCTCATCCATCTACACACAATACCCCATAATGACAAAGCAAACATTTTTTTTGCAAATGTATAAAAGTATTCAGACCCTTTACTCAGTACTTTGTTGAAGCACCTTTGGCAGAAATTACAGCCTTGAGTCTTCTTGAGTATGATGCTACAAGCTTGGCACACCTGTATTTGGGGAGTTTCTCTCATTCTTCTCTGCAGATCCTCTCAAGCTCTGCCAGGTTGGATGGGGAGCGTCACTGCACAGCTATTTTCAGGCGTCTCCAGAGATGTTTGCTCAGGTTCAAGTCCGGGCTCTGGCTGGGCCACTCAAGGACATTCAGAGACTTGTCCCGAAGCTACTCCTGCGTTGTCTTAGCTGTGTGCTTAGGGTCGCTGTCCTGTTGGAAGGTGAACCTTCGCCCCAGTCTGAGGTCCTGAGCACTCTGGAGCAGGTTTTCATCAAGGATCTCTCTGTACTTTGCGCCGTTCATCTTTCCCTCGATCCTGACTAGTCTCCCAGTCCCTGCCGCTGAGAAACATCCCCACAGCATGATGCTGCCACCACCATGCTTCACAGTAGGGATAGTGCCAGGTTTCCTCCAGACGTGACGCTTGGCATTCAGGCCAAATAGTTCAATCTTGGTTTCATCAGACCAGAGAATCTTGATTCTCATGGTCTGAGAGTCCTTTATCTGCCTTTTGGCAAACTCCAAGCAGGCTGTCATGTGCCTTTTACTGAGGAGTGGCTTCCGTCTGACAACTCTACCATAAAGGCCTGATTGGTGGAGTGCTGCAGAGCTGGCTGTCCTTCTAGAAGGTTCTCCCATCTCCACAGAGGAACTCTGTCAGAGTGACCATCGGGTTCTTGGTCACCTCCCTGACCAAGGCCCTTCTCCCCCGATTGCTCAGTTTGGCCAGGCGGCCAGCTCTAGAAAGAGTCTTGGTGGTTCCAAACTTCTTCCATTTAAGAATGATGGAGGCCACTGTCTTCTTGTGGACCTTCAATGCTGCAGAATTTTTTTGGAACCCTTCCCCAGATGTGTGCCTTGACACAATCCTGTCTCAGAGCTCTACGGACAATTTCTTCGACCTCCTGGCTTGGTTTTTTCTCTGACATGCACTGTCAACTGTGGGACCTTATATAGACAGCTGTGTGCCTTTCCAAATCATGTCCAATCACTTGAATTTACCACAGGTGGACTCCAATCAAGTTGTAGAAACATCTCAAGGATGATCAATGGAAACAGGATGCACCTGAGCTCAATTTTGAGTCTCATAGCAAAAAGGTCTGAATACTTATGTAAATGAGATATTTATCTTTTGTATTTTTAATACATTTTGCAAAAATGTATTAAAAATCTGTTTTCGCTTTGTCATTATGGGGTATTGTGTGTAGATTGATGAGGATTTTTGATTTTTCTATTCCATTTTAGAATAAGGCTGTAACGTAACAAAATGTGGAAAAAGTCAAGGGGTCTGAATACTTTCAGAATGCACTGTAGGTGTGTGGTGTGTGTACATGTTTGTGTGCGTGCGTGGACTTAAAGATAAATGCTTTCTCCTGTACATAATAAATTATAAAACACGTTTTTAGGTGGACTGGAATATTCCCTTCAGATGGCAGGCATGTTGACTCTGGGATGAGGCAGAGCATGATAGAACCCATGTGGTCAGTCGTGTGCAACATCATCCCTTATGAAATCCACAGTGCCAAGTCTTAACTTTTAGGGTCCTTGCTAGTGTAACAGCATTGATTTCTTCGCTCTCCTCACCTCGAACCCTCTGAACACATCAACAACTGCCTCCCACAAAACATTGTTACCTATCGCTCCACAGCCCTTGCAGAGTAAGAACTTCTTCAAGGTCTCAGAGCGAGTGATGTCACTGCTAACTAGCTAGCCATTCCACACCGGTTACATGGGTCACTGTGGCCAGCGGTCCCCTAGCGTCGATGTGGTATTCTGGGCAGTGTAGTTTCCCCACACCATGTGGCTTTATATTTTACATTACAGTCATTTAGCAGATGCTCTTATCCAGAGCGACTTACAGTAGTGAGTGCATACATTTTCCGTACTTGTCCCCATGGGAATCAAACCCTCAACGCTGGCGTTGCAAGTGCCATGCTCTACCAACTGAGCCACATGGGAATTTGTTGTTGTTCCCCTTGATTACTGTAACAATGATGCATGTCTCCTGAGACTAACTGAGCTTAGCATCTCCCTGTCAGACCTTCCACTTGACCAGTTGGGAGGGAGGGGGAGAGAGAGAGAGAGAGACCATCGCGAGTCGAGTCGGCACCTCTGGTTCAGTCTGTGAGGAGATGTTCTGTAGACTCACACTTCAGTGTCTGCTGTTACTAGCTAAACAGCAACACTTACAGTAAGCTGGCTCTTAGTTAAATATATTTGCACCAAAGAAAACAAGTGATAAACAACAATACAGATGTTGTGTGTGCAGGTGTGGGTTGGAAGCCCAAGGGCTTATATGAAAACCACACCACAAAAAAACAATATACAATAGCTACACATACAATAGCAACACTTACAGTAAACTGGCTCTGTGTTTGCTACTAGCTAAACAGCAACACTTACAGTAAACTGGCTCTGTGTTTGCTACTAGCTAAACAGCAACACTTACAGTAAACTGGCTCTGTGTTTGCTACTAGCTAAACAGCAACACTTACAGTAAACTGGCTCTGTGTTTGCTACTAGCTATACAGCAACACTTACAGTAAACTGGCCCCGTTGTTTTACTTGTTATGCAGGAGTTTGTTACTATGTTGGTCTGTCTCTGTCTGTTGTAATGGGTATAACTCACTTGCTTTACTGTAGTGCTTTGTGAGAAGCCAACAGTGGTAGGAGTGATTACAGACTCCTCAACCACTGCTCTCTGAGTTTGTCCTTAAGTTGCTCTCCTACACACAAACACACGCTCACACACACGTACTCTCTCCTCTCTCTTTCTCTCTCTCTCTCTCTCTCTCCTATCTTTCTCCCTCTCTCTCTCTCTCTCTCTCTCTCTCTCGCTCTCTCTCTCTCCTTCCTCTCTCTCTCATGTCTTCCCCCTCTCTCTCTCTCTCTCTCTCTCTCTCTCTCTCTCTCTCTCCTCTCTCTCATATCTTCCCTCTCTCTCTCTCTCTCTCTCTCTCTCTCTCTCTCTCTCTCTCTCTCTCTCTCTCTCTCTCTCTCTCTCTCTCTTCTCTCTCTCAATTCAATTCAATTCAATTTAAGGGCCTTATTGGTATGGGAAACATATGTTAACATTGCCAAAGCAAGTGAAGTAGATAGTAAACAAAAGTGAAATAAACAATAAATATTAACAGTAAACATTACACTCAGATGTTCCAAAATAATAAAGACATTTCAAATGTCATATTATGTACAGTGGGGAGAACAAGTATTTGATACACTGCCGATTTTGCAGGTTTTCCTACTTACAAAGCATGTAGAGGTCTATCATTTTTATCATAGGTACACTTCAACTGTGAGAGACGGAATCTAAAACAAAAATCCAGAAAATCACATTGTATGATTTTTAAGTAATTAATATGTATTTTATTGCATGAAATAAGTATTTGATACATCAGAAAAGCAGAACTTAATATTTGGTACAGAAACCTTTGTTTGCAATTACAGAGATCATACGTTTCCTGTAGGTCTTGACCAGGTTTGCACACACTGCAGCAGGGATTTTGACCCACTCCTCCATACAGACCTTCTCCAGATCCTTCAGGTTTCGAGGCTGTCGCTGGGCAATACGGACTTTCAGCTCCCTCCAAAGATTTTCTATTGGGTTCAGGTCTGCAGACTGGCTAGGCCACTCCAGGACCTTGAGATGCTTCTTACGGAGCCACTCCTTAGTTGCCCTGGCTGTGTGTTTCGGGTCGTTGTCATGCTGGAAGACCCAGTCACGACCCATCTTCAATGCTCTTACTGAGGGAAGGAGGTTGTTGGCCAAGATCTCATGATATATGGCCCCATCCATCCTCCCTTCAATACGGTGCAGTCGTCCTGTCCCCTTTGTAGAAAAGCATCCCCAAAGAATGATGTTTCCACCTACATGCTTCACGGTTGGGATGGTGTTCTTGGGGTTGTACTCATCCTTCTTCTTCCTCCAAACACGGCGAGTGGAGTTTAGACGAAAAAGCTCTATTTTTGTCTCATCAGACCAAATGACCTTCTCCCATTCCTCCTCTGGATCATCCAGATGGTCATTGGCAAACTTCAGACGGGCCTGGACATGCGCTGGCTTGAGCAGGGGGACCTTGCGTGCGCTGCAGGATTTTAATCCATGACGGCGTAGTGTGTTACTAATGGTTTTCTTTGAGACTGTGGTCCCAGCTCTCTTCAGGTCATTGACCAGGTCCTGCCGTGTAGTTCTGGGCTGATCCCTCACCTTCCTCATGTTCATTGATGCCCCACGAGGTGAGATCTTGCATGGAGCCCCAGACCGAGGGTGATTGACCATCATCTTGAACTTCTTCCATTTTGTAATAATTGCACCAACAGTTGTTGCCTTCTCACCAAGCTGCTTGCCATTTGTCCTGTAGCCCATCCCAGCCTTGTGCAGGTCTACAATTGTATTCCTGATGTCCTTACACAGCTCTCTGGTCTTGGCCATTGTGGAGAGGTTGGAGTCAGTTTGATTGAGTGTGTGGACAGGTGTCTTTTTTATACAGGTAACGAGTTCAATCAGGTGCAGTTAACACAGGTAATGAGTGGAGAACAGGAGGGCTTCTTAAAGAAAAACTAACAGGTCTGTGAGAGCCGGAATTCTTACTGGTTGGTAGGTGATCAAATACTTATGTCATGCAATAAAATGCAAATTAATTACTTTAAAATCATACAATGAGATTTTCTGGATTTTTGTTTTAGTTTCCATCTCTCACAGTTGAAGTGTACCTATGATAAAAATTACAGACCTCTACATGCTTTGTAAGTAGGAAAACCTGCAAAATCGGCAGTGTATCAAATACTTGTTCTCCCCACTGTATATATACAGTGAGGGAAAAAAGTATTTGATCCCCTGCTGATTTTGTACGTTTGCCCACTGACAAAGACATGATCAGTCTATAATTTTAATGGTAGGTTTATTTGAACAGTGAGAGACAGAATAACAACAAAAACATCCAGACAAAGGCATGTCAAAAATGTTATAAATTGATTTGCATTTTAATGACGGAAATAAGTATTTAACCCCTCTGCAAAACATGACTTAGTACTTGGTGGCAAAACCCTTGTTGGCAATCACAGAGGTCAAACGTTTCTTGTAGTTGGCCACCAGGTTTGCACACATCTCAGGAGGGATTTTGTCCCACTCCTCTTTGCAGACCTTCTCCAAGTCATTAAGGTTTCGAGGCTGACGTTTGGCAACTCGAACCTTCAGCTCCCTCCACAGATTTTCTATGGGATTAAGGTCTGGAGACTGGCTAGGCCACTCCAGGACCTTAATGTACTTCTTCTTGAGCCACTCCTTTGTTGCCTTGGCCTTGTGTTTTGGGTCATTGTCATGCTGGAATACCCATCCACGAGCCATTTTCAATGCCCTGGCTGAGGGAAGGATGTTCTCACCCAAGATTTGACGGTACATGGCCCCGTCCATCGTCCCTTTGATGCGGTGAGGTTGTCCTGTCCCCTTAGCAGAAACCCCCCCCCCCCCCCCCCCCCCCCCAAAGCATAATGTTTCCACCTCCATGTTTGACGGTGGGGATGGTGTTCTTGGGGTCATAGGCAGCATTCCTCCTCCTCCAAACACGGCGATGGTGAGTTGATGCCAAAGAGCTCGATTTTGGTCTCATCTGACCACAACACTTTCACCCAGTTCTCCTCTGAATCATTCAGATGTTCATTGGCAAACTTCAGACGGCCCTGTATATGTGCTTTCTTGAGCAGGGGGACCTTGCGGGCGCTGCAGGATTTCAGTCCTTCACGGCGTGGTGTGTTACCAATTGTTTTCTTGGTGACTATGGTCCCAGCTGCCTTGAGATCATTGACAAGATCCTCCTGTGTAGTTCTGGGCTGATTCCTCACCGTTCTCATGATCATTGCAACTCCACAAGGTGAGATCTTGCATGGAGCCCCAGGCCGAGGGAGATTGACAGTTCTTTTGTGTTTCTTCCATTTGCGAATAATCGCACCAACTGTTGTCACCTTCTCACCAAGGTGCTTGGCGATGGTCTTGTAGCCCATTCCAGCCTTGTGTAGGTCTACATTCTTGTCCCTGACATACTTGGAGAGCTCTTTGGTCTTGGCCATGGTGGAGAGTTTGGAATCTGATTGATTGATTGCTTCTGTGGACAGGTGTCTTTTATACAGGTAACAAACTGAGATTAGGAGCACTCCCTTTAAGAGTGTGCTCCTAATCTCAGCTCGTTACCTGTATAAAAGACACCCGGGAACCAGAAATCTTTCTAATTGAGAAGGGGTCAAATACTTATTTCCCTCATTAAAATGCAAATCAATTTATACAATTTTTGACATGTGTTTTTCTGGATTTCTTTGTTGTTATTCTATCGCTCACTGTTCAAATAAACCTACCATTAAAATTATAGACTGATCATGTCTTTGTCAGTGGGCAAACGTACAAAATCAGCAGGGGATCAAATACTTTTTTCCGTCACTGTACAGTGTTGTAACAATGTTCAAATAGTTAAAGTACAAATGGGAAAATAAATAAACATAAATTTGGGTTGTATTTATAATGGTCTCTCTCTCCCTCTCATATCTTCCCCTCTCTCTCTCCCTCTCCTATCTTCCCTTCTATCTCTCCTATCTTCCCCTCTCTCTCTCTCTCTCTCCCTCTCCTATCTTCCCCTCTCTCTCTCTCCCTCTCTCCCTCTCCTATCTTCCCCTCTCTCTCTCTCTCTTTCTCTCTCCCTCTCCTATCTTTCTCCTCTCTCCTCTCTCTCCTCTCTCCTCCCTCTCCTCTCTCCTCTCTCTCCTCCCTCTCCTCCCTCTCCTCTCTCTTCTCTCTCTCCTCTCTCTCCTCTCTCTCCTCTCTCTCCTCTCTCTCTCTCACTCCTTCTCTCACACTCACATTCTCCCTCTTTTTCTCTGTCATAAACTCTGTTTTACTCTCTCACTTTCTCTCGCTCTGTCTCTCTCTCCTCTCAGGTCAGCTTTGGACCTGCTCCATATTCCGCTGTGGTGAGGAGAGGTTGGCCAATAGCCTGTGCTCCTGCTCGGATGACTGTGTGAAAGCAGGGGACTGCTGTGCAAACTACTACAGCTCCTGCAAAGGTAAAACCATAGACTAAACTGACCCTGCATGGATTGCAGTATTTGGCCCAGGTCTGATGTGCAATGTTACGTAAAGGCCTATACTCAGACAGTTTACAGTTGGTTGTTTACAGTTGGTAGAGTCGGTTGTTTACAGTTGGTTGTTTACAGTTGGTAGAGTTGGTTGTTTACAGTTGGTTGTTTACAGTTGGTAGAGTTGATTGTTTACAGTTGGTTGTTTACAGTTGGTAGAGTTGGTTGTTTACAGTTGGTTGTTTACAGTTGGTAGAGTTGGTTGTTTACAGTTGGTAGAGTTGGTTGTTTACAGTTGGTTGTTTACAGTTGGTAGAGTTGTTTTCCCAAGGAAAGTAAGGCACACCAGATATTAGGACATTGTGTCAAGGGATTTTAGGATTTAACACATTTGCAGCTGAATATACACTGTGAATTCCACCTCTGATTGTAAAATCATCTTCTCCCTATAGTTCCAATGCACTTTGAGATCAGAGTCACACAGATATCCTTGTGTGTGTTGATTTCTGATTGATGTTGGTCTCTCTCTTTTCTAGCTCCTCCAGTGTGGTGGAATGAATTCCCCAACCCCATCATAAGGCCCTCTCAATCTTTCACTATCCTTGACCATCTTATAAATGCTTAGACCAGTGTTTCTCAACCTTATTTGTACCATGGACCAGCAAGCTAGGTCCTTCCTATTTGGACACCCGCTTACACTAACACTTCTAGAACTGACTAAATGGGTGTCAGAGAGTTGACCATCTGAGGTGCCGGTCCAGGAACCAGAGGTTGAGAAACACTGGCTTAGACTATATCTCACATCTGCATTTTAGAGCTCTTTCAGAGTCATCCAGTTGGCTTCATACTTATCACTCTTAACTACTGTAATAAAACTTTAACTCATGGTCATTTTAGCTAGTATTCGCCATTACTTGGCTTGCTTTAGCCTAAGCGGTCCAAGCACAACGCTCACTTCATACATTTTTGAAATATTAGATGTGGTGTAACATGATTTTAGTCTAGTAGATAGATGTACTGTAGATTTGATGTGTTTGGTAGTTCGCCACATCAGCCTCAAATTAGTGACGATAGTATGGTTGATTATAATAATATTTTCCAGTGGGAGTGAAGTCCTGGATAGAAGAGGAGTGTGAGGACATTCAAACACCACAATGTCCTGCCGGGTAAGTAATTTTCCACAACTACAGTACTTTCTCTGTGAGAAACACTTTCATACACCACAGTCTGAAGATAGGATCTACTGTTGAACTTGGAGGTCCCACTGTGCTATAAGGGAGAGCACAGCACAGTCCTTGATTGAAACTGCTTGATAGTATATACACACAGTGTGCTTTTGTTACTTAGTCATACAACAATCTGTGCGTACTACAGACAAAAACACACCACATCGGTAGCCGATGTGAGCAAGACCTTTAAACAGGTCAACATTCACAAGGCTGCGGGGCCAACAGGATTAACCCAAATACATTACTCCTGGTTTTTATGATGGAGAAGTTGTAGTGCAGATGTTCAGTGTCTATGGAAACTTAGCTAATGGGGCTGTGTATTGGGAGGGCGGGGTGTGTGTGTGTCTGGCGTGTTGTGCAATAAGGACGGGACCACAGACTTGTTAGACTATGGAAAAGTAAACAGCTGGTTGTCTTGAAGCCATTTTTAGTCTGAAAGATCTTTCCAAAGTGCTTTGAACTAATTAAAGTTGTTTTTCTTTTGAATGTTTTTTTCTTTTCTTAATGACCTGTTGTCACTCATTCTTGTGTTTTATCTTTTTTTTGGGGGGGGGGGGGGTTCCATTGACTATAACTTCAAATTAGGGTTTATTTTATGAGTCGTTAGCCTTCACAGGAAAACACCGAAATCAAAGCAACTTACAGTCATGCGTGCATACATTTTTGTGTATGGGTGGTCCCGGGGATCGAACCCACTACCTTGGCGTTACAAGCGCCGTGCTCTACCAGTTGAGCTACAGAGGACGACAACAACATCACTTATCTCTGTTACCCCTTATGTTGGAGAAAAGAGAGAGGGAGCGGAAGAAAGAAAGGGAAGGAAGAAAAGGAAGAAAGAGAGGGAGAAAAAAAGCGATGTATTTCAGTTGAAAGTTTCCGTTCTCGGGGAAAGGGGAAACTGTTTAACCCACAGGCCTTTGATACATCTGACTCATCTTGGATGGAGACATCCAGCAACAGACCTCTTCCTGCCCCTCCCCTTCTTCTCTCTGTGTGGGCTGAATCCACCCTGCCTTTCCTTCTCATCTAGTCCGTTCACGTCAGTTCCCCCCATTCAAAGGGCTGCTTTGTGTTCCTCCACATAAAGCCACAGCACCACTACTGTATCAGTGGAACTGGACCATCCACACTGTGCCAGACTCAGACAGATTTAGATTCATGCTTTCCAGGAAAAATGTATGTTCTGTTTTAACCTCAATACAGCTCATTCTCTTTCTCTGTTTGTATCCCCAGTTTTTCCAAACCCCCTCTGATCCTGGTGTCTATGGATGGCTTCCGGGCAGGTTATTTAAAGGCCTACGGCAGTCTTCTTCCAGTCATCAGCAAATTACGTAAGTCACCAAGCACACCATTGTTTTCTGGCGTGTAGGGCAACCTTTGGCCAGAGACCTTGCAAAGAAGTTGTTTTCTGGTTGAAATTTGGTTTCAGGTTGAAACGACGTCAGATTACAACCAAGTAAAGACGTCGCTTACTGGTGGCTAAAAAGACATGTAAAAACATTATCGTCTTTTCAACCAATTTGGGGGAAATGATCCTGTTTCAAGAAACAATTCTGTTTATTTGGCCGCTTATGTCAGCGCCGTCGCAAAAGACGTCAGTCTGACCTCTTTTAAACCCATTTGGTGAAATGATCCTTTTACTTTGGCATCTTTTAACTAGTTTTCATTTCCTTCTATTTCAGGCAACTGTGGCACCACTACCTCATACATGAGACCTGCCTATCCCACCAAGACCTTCCCCAACCACTACACCATTGTGACTGTAAGCGTGTTGCTCTGCTTGTCTTAGTTGATCTAGTGGTCCTCTGTAGCTCAACTGGTAGAGCACGGCGCTTGTAACGCCAAGGTAGTGGGTTCGATCCCCAGGACAACCCATACACAAAAATGTATGCACGCATGACTGTAAGTCGCTTTGGATAAAAGCGTCTGCTAAATGGCATATTATTATTATCTAATATGGAATCAGTCAGGCGTCGGTTACTCTGCAAAATTGTATACACAACTGGCTTATTTGTTTATTTGAAAATGGAATCCACTTAAAAGAAAGATGAATCTTTAAATCACCTTATCCATCAAATAGTAACTTACCACTAATGATAACAAAGGACCTCCTCTTGTGGCTTGATGGTGGACATGCTGCATCTCAGGAGAAACCGTGGTTGAGGTATGCAATCATGGGCGGTGATTTCATTAACCCACACCTTTCAAATAGCCGCCAGACTTCGCTTTCAACACACAGTGGGTTAACCTGTGGCTCCAGTGGGTTAACCTGTGGCTCCAGTGGGTTAACCTGTGGCTCCAGTGGGTTAACCTGTGGCTCCAGTGGGTTAACCTGTGGCTCCAGTTGGTTAGCCTGTGGCTCCAGTGGGTTAACCTGTGGCTCCAGTGGGTTAACCTGTGGCTCCAGTGGGTTAACCTGTGGCTCCAGTGGGTTAACCTGTGGCTCCAGTGGGTTAACCTGTGGCTCCAGTTGGTTAACCTGTGGCTCCAGTTGGTTAGCCTGTGGCTCTCTGTGATGAAGTGGTTTAGATGTAAAGTTACAGATGATAGGTCCACTTACTTAGCCCTGCAGCTGTCAAAGCACTGGTGTGTGTATGTGTGTTACTCCCACAGGGCCTCTATCCAGAGTCCCATGGGATCGTGGACAACAAGATGTACGACGTGACCCGCAACGCATCTTTCAGTCTGAGAGTTCCCGAGAAATTCAATGCCAAATGGTACCAAGGAGAACCAGTGAGTGGATACATTGGAATACACAACAGTGCAAATCATGCGCCTTCGTTCAATGTTAGTTTACTGGTAGAGCTTCTTGGTTTTAGGATTATGTGGCCCTAGTGTTAGGAGAAATATAACCTGAAAACTGGTAGCCTGAAATCGAGAACCGAGAATGTTTTGCTTACATTCCACTCCTTCACGTCATGTTAAGAATGATCAGTCAAACAGACTGGTACCCAGGCTAGAAGAGTGGAGCTTGGGAAGACATAAGGAGTCCTGTTGTTGTTAGAACAAGTCACAGACGGCACTTCGAGATGATTTCCTCCTGAAACATTTAGCTGTAAAAATGCATGAGGAATAATAACATGAATGTTGTTGAGGAAATTCCCTTGAACTGTGTTTACTAAAACAACCCTAACGATAAGACATAATGACATCACAGAACGGTGCCAAAGAACATTCTGGATTCTGTCATCTCCATCTCATCTGTGCACAAATCAAAACATTGACTGACAAGGAGAAAATGGCGCTAATTCAAAGTCTCAGCCTTGTCACATAATGTACATAATGATATATGAAGTGTTGAGTGAGAACAGTAGTTATGGGTCTTTGATCATGATGCACTCTAATTAGCTTTCTATGAATTGTGCGAGGCAGTTGTTTTCAGTGACAGCTCTCCTCTTTAACTCTCTGAGATGGGTGAATCCATCTGCTCCACATAATGTGCCTCTTGAAATAATGATGGATTCTGCCTCCGCAAAATGACAGCCCTGCGAGGGCTTCGGCTTGTGCTTGTTTAAGCGCTCCTGTGGTTTTCACTCAAATGGGAGGCCCCTCCTCTTCAACTCTGTGACAGTAAGTCCCCTTTAAAGGGATATTCAACCCAAATGACAAAATTATTATATACATATATATTGTTTTAACAAGTTAGTTAAGAACAAATTCTTATTTACAATGACGGCCTACTAGCAGGAGGAAACAGATATGTAATTTTCTCATTTGGGTGAACTATCCCTTTAAAGTCATACTCTACATGACAAGTGCCTCTCTTCAGGGAAAAAGGGCAGTGTCTCAGAATGAGAAATAGACATGTCTACCATTATCTTTAATGGAGAGTGTTTACATTAAGCATGTAGGGGAAACACTTTGTCTTGATGTTTAATCAATACATTTACATTTAAGTCATTAACCAGACGCTCTTATCCAGAGCGACTTAGTTTGTGCATTCATCTTAAGAAACCTAGGTGAGACAACCACATATCACAGTCCATAATAATAATACAACCAAATAAATCCAAATGTACTTATGTCTTTCCACATCATGTGTGGAGAAAGTCAGGAAGATGAGACCTCTAATCCTTAAATAGTGTTATTGATGAACATATATCATTTGTTAGGACAAAAGTTTAGCTGTAATGGATAGTACTGCTTGCTCTGTAATGAACATAATACAATATGTAATGAACATATTGTAGTGAGCGGGAAGCAAACCCAGGTTGCTGGCCTGAACTGCAAACAGCCTACGCATCGCGCCAATAGGGTTAACCCACTGGGAGGGAATTATATCGTGGCTCATATAGCGAGGATCACTACTATAGGTCAATTCTGATGAGTTTATTGGGGAAGTCTTTAGATGTAATGATAAAGCACTGCTTATTCTGATGTACCAGAATGAATGCGCTATTAGGCTAGCTCTTTTTAGTGGTCTGTTTTGACTATCAGTGCACCTCTCCTGTCTGTCTCTCTCTAGGTTTGGCTCACTGCCATGGACAATAACCTGAAGTCAGCCACATTCTTCTGGCCGGGCTCTGATGTGGCAGTCAATGGAAGATTACCTGACTTCTATAAGAAGTATGACAGGTGAGAGACTTGCGTAATGATCTTTCTTATCCGTGTTTGTTTATGGTCACAGTAAAGAGGAGTAGGTAATTATCCTATTGTGAATACCACATCTATTTGTTTTCTAGGATATAAAGTATGAATGTGTTATTTGGAGGTGACCAGCAGTGTGTTTTAAGCTATCCATAGTGATGCATTCTAAAGTAAGAAATAAAGCAGGATCTTTGTCTTAGGAACATCCCATTTGAGGAGAGAATCTCAACCATATTTCAATGGCTGAATTTGCCTAAAGGGGAAAGGTATGGTAATATGCTTCTTATAACCATTAAATGAGCATCATTTTGAAGGACAGACCAAACACTTACGTACCTTTCATTTGATAGGACCTCACTATGTAATCGGTGTCATTTCGTTTTGTTTTTATATAGGCCAGATTTTTACACTCTCTACGTGGAAGAACCAGACTCTGCCGGCCACCGATACGGACCAATGAGCAGCCAGGTCAGATCCATCTCTATTCATTCAACCCACCAATCAAGTGGGGGGTAATTTATAACCAATCAAAGCAGGCCCAGCAAAGGCCACAAAGTAGTCAGGCAGAACTCCTGGGCCTTGTAAACTCAGCAAAAAAATAAACGTCCCTTTTTCAGGACCCTGTCTTTCAAATATAATTTGTAAAAATCCAAATAACTTCACAGATCTTCATTGTAAAGGGTTTAAACACTGTTTCCCATGCTTGTTCAATGAACTATGAACAATTAATGAACAAGCACCTGTGAAATGGTCGTTAAGACACTAACAGCTTACAGACGGTAGGCAATTAAGGTCACAGTTATGAAAACTTAGGACACTAAATAGGCCTTTCTACTGACTCTGAAAAACACCAAAAGAAAGATGCCAAGGGTCCCTGCTCATCTGCATGAATGTGCCTTAGGCATGCTGCAAGGAGGCATGAGGACTGCAGATGTGGCCAGGGCAATAAATTGCAATGTCCGTACTATGAGACGCCTAAGACAGTGCTACAGGGAGACAGGACGGACAGCTGATCATCCTCGCAGTGGCAGACCATGTGTAACAACACCTGCACAGGATCGGTACATCCAAACATCACACCTGCGGGACAGGTACAGGATGGCAACAACAACTGCCCGAGTTACACCAGGAACACACAATCCCTCCATCAGTGCTCAGACTGTCTACAATAGGCTGAGAGAGGCTGGACTGAGGGCTTGTAGGCCTGTTGTAAGGCAGGTCCTCACCAGACATCACCGGCAACAATGTCGCCTATGGGCACAAACCCACCGTCGCTCTTCACTGACGAGTCGCGGTTTTGTCTCACCAGGGGTGATGGTCGGATTCGCGTTTATCGTCGAAGGAATGAGCGTTACACCGAGGCCTGTACTCTGGAGCGGGATTGATTTGGAGGTGGAGGGTCCGTCATGGTCTGGGGCGGTGTGTCACAGCATCATCGGACTGAGCTTGTTGTCATTGCAGGCAATCCCAACGCTGTGCGTTACAGGGAAGACATCCTCCTCCCTCATGTGGTACCCTTCCTGCAGGCTCATCCTGACATGACCCTCCAGCATGACAATGCCACCAGCCATACTGCTCGTTCTGTGTGTGATTTCCTGCAAGACAGGAATGTCAGTGTTCTGCCATGGCCAGCGAAGATCCCGGATCTCAATCCCATTGGATCGGAGGGTGAGGGCTAGGGCCATTCCCCCCAGAAATGTCTGGGAACTTGCAGGTGCCTTGGTGGAAGAGTGGGGTAACATCTCACAGCAAGAACTGGCAAATCTGGTGCAGTCCATGAGGAGGGGATGCACTGCAGTACTTAATGCAGCTGGTGGCCACACCAGATACTGACTGTTACTTTTGATTTTGACCCCCCCTTTGTTCAGGGACACATTATTCAATTTATGTTAGTCACATGTCTGTGGAACTTGTTCAGTTTATGTCTCAGTTGTTGAATCTTATGTTCATACAAATATTTACACATGTTAAGTTTGCTGAAAATAAACGCAGTTGACAGTGAGAGGACGTTTCTTTTTTTTCTGAGTTTATAACATGTGGTGTTATGAATGACAATGTACTGTATTTGCAGGTGATTGAGGCCCTGCTGAACGTGGACAGGTTGTTAGGACTTCTAATGGACGGCCTGAAACAGAAGAACCTTCACCGCTGTGTCAACCTGGTGCTTCTGTCTGACCACGGTGAGCAGCATGTTGCCACAACACACAGCCTGCGATCAACAATCAGCAGCCATGTTTTCTACATTTACATTTTAGTCATTTAGCAGACGCTCTTATCCAGAGCAACTTACAGTTAGTGAGTGCATACATATATATATATATATATATATTTTTAATACTGGCCCCCCGTGGGAAACGAACCCACAACCCTGGCGTTGCAAGCGCCATGCTCTACCAACTGAGCTACAGCATTCAGATGAAACAGTAGATTGGAACGTGACTTGACTTATTGTTTTAGCTCCTACTGGAGCATAGAGCCTCAAGAAGGAAATGTACAGTACAGGAGAAACACTGTTTCTCAGAGATAAGCACTAATAAAATAAATGTGGATGCATTGAGCCATTTAGTGTTTTTTGGCAAATGAAAGTTGTTTACTTTATTTTATGGCTCTGCTGGAAATCATAAGGTGATGCAATAGTGAGCATCCACTACTACTGAACATGAAAGAGGAGTTGGTCTAGGGGGGAAAAGGGAAGAAAATAAAGAAATATGAAGTAGCTGATTTTCCGACATCACTAAGTATCATATCGAGAGACAGTATCTGGCAGCAAAATGATGGCTAACGTCCCTTAGCTATTGTATAATGGCTGCATTGCTCCTGCCTTATAACACAGAAATCTG
The DNA here is from genome assembly GCF_964263955.1 of Coregonus lavaretus. Taxonomy (NCBI): domain Eukaryota; kingdom Metazoa; phylum Chordata; class Actinopteri; order Salmoniformes; family Salmonidae; genus Coregonus; species Coregonus lavaretus. The sequence goes on along the minus strand of NC_140020.1, from coordinate 6,917,254 downwards.
CTATCAAATTCACTCATTAAGTAGTTGTTTACAGATTTTATTGTACAAGTAGCACTTCAGAAAGAAAACATAACAATTAACAGTGTAGCCATAATGTATATTACCACAACACTTTTATTTTCTGTTTTTTTGTGTGTTTTTTTTTATGCTATAGTTCCTCTGTTGAGTAACTTTACGATGTGGCATTGTCTTCCAGCCTCTGGCCTGTACTCTGGGGTCCTCTATTGTGTGGGTGTTTGGATGCTTACTGTCAGCCACACATACAGTTTGGTATGGCTGAGACCTTGGTAGCATCCTAAATGGCACCCTATTCCCTATTTAGTACACTACTTTTGACCAGGGCCCATAAGGCTGGTCAAAAGTAGTGCACTATATAGGGAATAGGGTGCCATTTGGGATGCACCACTAGAACCTGTTGCAGGGGAATCACATGCCAGGGTGAAAACGATTTGTAAAACAAGGTCAGAGTGAATGCTGAAACAGCTGTGAATTATTTAGCAAAAACCAGCATGAGGCAGCCAGGGAGGTTTACAGAGGGAGGTCTGTGAAGAAGAGATGCTCGCAACATCTGCATAGCATTTGACATGTCTTGTAATTATGGCATTATGTGTGTGAAGGATTAGCTAAATTTAATTAATGTGGCGGCACCGACCGATGGCTGCTCAACTGGCCTTGTAATAAGGTCCACGTCGCAGAGTTGTAATTTTGATGTCAGGTTTTTAATATAACAAATATCATATGGGAGTCCTTTTTATTTAGCTTTTACCAAATATTGCATTGCTCTTTGGGTTATTTTTAGTCAGGAAAAGACTGGTTGTGGTTGATTTCACATTTGCCGTTAAGAATGATTGATTGGGAAATGGAGGATATAATCCTAGTAACAATCATCTGTTTATAATTTCAAATTAACAGTTTGTTCAGTTAAAAAAGTCATTTTTTCTGTCTGAAATCTGGTACAGATTAGACCGCCTAATTATGGTGCTGTTTGAAGTCCTATACTGTCCTTTCTCATTCTCCATTTCTCTCCTCATGCTTCTCCTATTGCTCTGACTGCCCAGTTGCCAGGAACAACAATACAAACAATGGCGATTGTTTTTTAAATGGTGACCGTGTGTTTATTGTAATTGCAGGAATGGAGGAAGCTTCCTGCAAAAAGGCTGCATTCGTAAGCTTGTACCAGGACAACATTGACGACTTCACTGTCATCCAAGGCCCTGCCGCGCGAATCCGACCCAAGAACCTCCCGGAAGACTTCTTCTCCTGTGAGTAACTGTTGATGATGACAACATGTCACTTCCAGCTGTCTTCCTCCCTCTTCCTGGCCTTACGCAATACCATCCAGTGTTACAGCAGCTCCTAATTCACTCCCTTCCCATTGGCCCTTCCCCTTTGATTATGGCAGATTAGTAAGGTGTAAGCAATAATTAAGGTAGAAGCTTCACCACTACACTGGGGCAGCAGGTAGCCTAGCGGTTAGAGAGACAAGCCAGCCAGTTCGAATCCCGGGTCCAACGAAAAACATCTGTTGGGAAGTGAGCTGGCAACCGAAGGGTTGGGGGTTTTGGCCCCCAGGGGAAGGGGTAAAGCGGTTGGGGCCAAGGGGAAGAGGTAAAGAGGTTGGGGCCAAGGGAAGAGGTAAAGAGGTTGGGGCCAAGGGGAAGGGGTAAAGAGGTTGGGGCCAAGGGGAAGGGGTCAAGAGGTTGGGGCCAAGGGAAGGGGTAAAGCGGTTGGGGCCAAGGGGAAGGGGAAGGGGTAAAGCGGTTGGGGCCAAGGGGAAGGGGAAGGGGTAAAGCGGTTGTGGCCAAGGGGAAGGGGTAAAGCGGTTGGGGCCAAGGGGAAGGGGTAAAGAGGTTGGGGCCAAGGGGAAGGGGTAAAGAGGTTGGGCCAAAGGGAAGGGGTAAAGTGGTTGGGGCCAAGGGGAAGGGGAAGGGGTAAAGCGGTTGGGGCCACGGGGAAGGGGTAAAGAGGTTGGGGCCAGGGGAAGAGGTAAAGCGGTTGGGGCCAAGGGGAAGGGGTAAAGCGGTTGGGGCCAAGGGGAAGGGGTAAAGAGGTTGGGCTAAGGGGAAGGGGTAAAGCGGTTGGGGCCAAGGGGAAGGGGTAAAGAGGTTGGGCCAAGGGGAAGGGGTAAAGCGGTTGGGGCCAATGGGAAGAGGTAAAGCGGTTGGGGCCAAGGGGAAGTGGTAAAGCGGTTGGGGCCAAGGGGAAGAGGTAAAGCGGTTGGGGCCAAGGGGAAGGGGTAAAGCGGTTGGGGCCAAGGGGAAGGGGTAAAGCGGTTGGGGCCAAGGGGAAGGGGTAAAGCGGTTGGGGCCAAGGGGAAGAGGTAAAGCGGTTGGGGCCAAGGGGAAGGGGTAAAGCGGTTGGGGCGAAGGGGAAGGGGTGAAGCGGTTGGGGCCAAGGGGAAGGGGAAGGGGTAAAGCGGTTGGGGCCAAGGGGAAGAGGTAAAGCGGTTGGGGCCAAGGGGAAGGGGTAAAGCGGTTGGGGCCAAGGGAAGGGGTAAAGCGGTTGGGGCCAAGGGGAAGTGGTAAAGCGGTTGGGGCCAAGGGGAAGAGGTAAAGCGGTTGGGGCCAAGGGGAAGGGATAAAGCGGTTGGGGCCAAGGGGAAGGGGTAAAGCGGTTGGGGCCAAGGGGAAGGGGTAAAGCGGTTGGGGCCAAGGGAAGGGGTAAAGAGGTTGGGGCCAAGGGGAAGGGGTAAAGCGGTTGGGGCCAAGGGGAAGAGGTAAAGCGGTTGGGCCAAGGGGAAGTGGTAAAGTGGTTGGGGCCAAGGGGAAGAGGTAAAGCGGTTGGGGCCAGTGGGAAGGGGTAAAGAGGTTGGGCCAAGGGGAAGATGTAAAGAGGTTGGGGCCAAGGGAAGGGGTAAAGCGGTTGGGGCCAAGGGGAAGGGGTAAAGCGGTTGGGGCCAAGGGGAAGGGGAAGGGGTAAAGCGGTTGGGGCCAAGGGAAGGGGTAAAGCGGTTGGGGCCAAGGGGAAGGGATAAAGCGGTTGGGGCCAAGGGGAAGGGGTAAAGCGGTTGGGGCCAAGGGAAGGGGTAAAGAGGTTGGGCCAAGGGGAAGGGGTAAAGAGGTTGGGGCCAAGGGGAAGGGGTCAAGAGGTTGGGGCCAAGGGGAAGGGGTAAAGTGGTTGGGGCCAAGGGGAAGGGGTAAAGAGGTTGGGGCCAAGGGAAGGGGTAAAGAGGTTGGGGCCAAGGGAAGAGGTAAAGCGGTTGGGGCCAAGGGGAAGGGGTAAAGAGGTTGGGGCCAAGGGAAGGGGTAAAGAGGTTGGGCCAAGGGGAAGGGGTAAAGTGGTTGGGGCCAAGGGGAAGGGGTCAAGAGGTTGGGGCCAATGGAAGGGGGAAAGAGGTTGGGGCCAAGGGAAGGGGTAAAGAGGTTGGGGCCAAGGGAAGGGGTAAAGAGGTTGGGGCCAAGGGGAAGGGGTAAAGAGGTTGGGCCAAGGGAAGGGGTAAAGAGGTTGGGGCCAAGGGGAAGGGGAAGGGGTAAAGAGGTTGGGCCAAGGGAAGGGGTAAAGCGGTTGGGCCAAGGGGAAGGGGTAAAGAGGTTGGGCCAAGGGGAAGGGGTAAAGCGGTTGGGGCCAAGGGGAAGGGGTAAAGAGGTTGGGCCAAGGGGAAGGGGTAAAGAGGTTGGGCCAAGGGGAAGGGGTAAAGCGGTTGGGCCAAGGGGAAGGGGTAAAGCGGTTGGGGCCAAGGGGAAGGGATAAAGTGGTTGGGGCCAAGGGGAAGGGGTCAAGAGGTTGGGGCCAAGGGAAGGGGTAAAGAGGTTGGGGCCAAGGGGAAGGGGTAAAGCGGTTGGGGCCAAGGGGAAGGGGTAAAGCGGTTGTGGCCAAGGGGAAGGGGTAAAGCGGTTGGGGCCAAGGGAAGGGGTAAAGCGGTTGGGGCCAAGGGAAGGGGTAAAGCGGTTGGGGCCACGGGGAAGGGGTAAAGAGGTTGGGGCCAAGGGAAGGGGTAAAGAGGTTGGGCCAAGGGAAGGGGTAAAGAGGTTGGGCCAAGGGGAAGGGGTAAAGTGGTTGGTGCCAAGGGGAAGGGGTAAAGCGGTTGGGGCCAATGGGAAGAGGTAAAGCGGTTGGGGCCAAGGGGAAGGGGTAAAGCGGTTGGGGCCAAGGGGAAGGGGTAAAGCAGTTGGGGCGAAGGGGAAGGGGTGAAGCGGTTGGGGCCAAGGGGAAGGGGTAAAGCGGTTGGGGCCAAGGGGAAGTGGTAAAGCGGTTGGGGCCAAGGGGAAGGGGTAAAGCAGTTGGGGCGAAGGGGAAGGGGTGAAGCGGTTGGGGCCAAGGGGAAGGGGTCAAGCGGTTGGGGCCAAGGGGAAGTGGTAAAGCGGTTGGGGCCAAGGGGAAGAGGTAAAGCGGTTGGGGCCAAGGGGAAGAGGTAAAGCGGTTGGGGCCAAGGGGAAGGGGTAAAGCGGTTGGGGCCAATGGGAAGGGGTAAAGCGGTTGGGGCCAAGGGGAAGGGATAAAGCGGTTGGGGCCAAGGGGAAGGGGTAAAGCGGTTGGGGCCAAGGGGAAGGGGTAAAGCGGTTGGGGCCAAGGGGAAGGGGTAAAGCGGTTGGGGCCAAGGGGAAGGGGTAAAGCGGTTGGGGCCAAGGGGAAGAGGTAAAGCGGTTGGGGCCAAGGGGAAGGGGTAAAGCGGTTGGGGCCAAGGGGAAGGGGTAAAGCGGTTGGGGCCAAGGGGAAGAGGTAAAGCGGTTGGGGCCAGTGGGAAGGGGTAAAGCGGTTGGGGCCAGTGGGAAGGGGTAAAGCGGTTGGGGCCAAGGGGAAGGGGTAAAGCGGTTGGGGCCAAGGGGAAGGGGTAAAGTGGTTGGTGCCAAGGGAAGGGGTAAAGAGGTTGGGCCAAGGGGAAGGGGTAAAGCGGTTGGGGCCACGGGGAAGGGGTAAAGCGGTTGGGGCCAAGGGGAAGGGGTAAAGCGGTTGGGCCAAGGGGAAGGGGTAAAGCGGTTGGGCCAAGGGGAAGGGGTAAAGCGGTTGGGGCCAAGGGGAAGGGGTAAAGAGGTTGGGCCAAGGGGAAGATGTAAAGAGGTTGGGGCCAAGGGAAGGGGTAAAGCGGTTGGGGCCAAGGGGAAGGGGTAAAGCGGTTGGGGCCAAGGGGAAGGGGTAAAGTGGTTGGGGCCAAGGGGAAGGGGTGCCAGAGGTGATGGCTGCCGTTTTACGGGCTCCTAACCAATTGTGCTATTGTGTGTGTTTTTTCGCGTTATTTGTAACTAATTTTGTACAAAAGGTTTCTGCCACCGACTCTTATGACCGAAAATAGCTTCTGGATATCAGAACAGCGATTACTCAGCTCGTACTGGATGAAGATTAAGAGGTTGGGCCTAAGGGAAGGGGTAAAGCGGTTGGTGCCAAGCGGTTGGGGCCAAGGGGAAGGGGTAAAGAGGTTGGGCCAAGGGGAAGGGGTAAAGCGGTTGGGGCCAAGGGGAAGAGGTAAAGCGGTTGGGGTGAAGGGGAAGGGGTAAAGAGGTTGGGCCAAGGGGAAGGGGTGAAGCGGTTGGGCCAAGGGGAAGGGGTAAAGCGGTTGGGACCAAGGGGAAGGGGTAAAGAGGTTGGGGCCAAGGGGAAGGGGTAAAGCGGTTGGAGCCAAGGGGAAGGGGTAAAGAGGTTGGGCCAAGGGGAAGGGGTGAAGCGGTTGGGCCAAGGGGAAGGGGTAAAGCGGTTGGGACCAAGGGGAAGGGGTAAAGAGGTTGGGGCCAAGGGGAAGGGGTAAAGCGGTTGGGGCCAAGGGGAAGGGGTAAAGAGGTTGGGCCAAGGGGAAGGGGTAAAGCGGTTGGGCCAAGGGGAAGGGGTAAAGAGGTTGGGGCCAAGGGGAAGGGGTAAAGAGGTTGGGCCAAGGGGAAGGGGTAAAGCGGTTGGGGCCAAGGGGAAGGGATAAGGCGGTTGGGGCCAATGGGAAGGGGTGCCAGAGGTGATGGCTGCCGTTTTACGGGCTCCTAACCAATTGTGCTATTGTGTGTGTTTTTTCGCGTTATTTGTAACTAATTTTGTACATAATGTTTCTGCCACCGACTCTTATGACCGAAAAGAGCTTCTGGATATCAGAACAGCGATTACTCACCTCGTACTGGACGAAGATTCTTTCTTTAATGAGTCGGACGCGAAAGATTTACTTCAGACACCCGACAAGGCCCAAATCCCAGTCATTCGCATGAAGAAGAGACGGAGATAAGGGGACGTAGGTCGGGGTGCCTTGTAAGAATCTGACGGCGAGTGGGTAACCCGCCTCTGCCATCAGTCCTATTAACCAACATACAATCATTGGATAATAAACTGATGAGCTCCGATCAACACTATCCTACCAACGGGACATAAAAAACTGTAATATCTTATGTTTCACTGAGTCGTGGCTGAACGACGACATGAATAACATACAGCTGGCTGGGTTTTCCTTGCATCGGCAAGATAGAACAGCAGCCTCCGGTAAGACAAGGGGTGGAGGTCTGTGTGTATTTGTCAATAACAGCTGGTGCACGAAATCTAATATTAAGGAAGTCTCAAGGTTTTGCTTGCCTGAGGTAGAGTAGTAGGTAGTCTCATGATAAGCTGTAGACTAACTATTTATGAAGAGAGTTTTCATCTATGTTTTTCGTAGCTGTCCATTTACCACAAACCGATGCTGGCACTAAGACTGCACTCAACGAGCTGTATAAGGCCATAAGCAAACAAAAAAATGCTCATCCAGAAGCGGCGCTCCTAGTGGCCGGGGACTTTAATGCAGGGAAACTTACATCCGTTTTACCTAATTTCTACCAGCATGTTAAATGTGCAACCAGAGGAAAAAAAACTCTAGACCACCTTTATTCCACACACAGAGACGCGTACAAAGCCCTCCATTTGGCAAATCTGACCGTAACTCTATCCTCCTAATTCCTGCTTACAAGCAAAAACTAAAGCAGGAAGTACCAGTGACTCGCTCAATACAGAAGTGGTCAGATGACGCAGATGCTAAGCTACAGGACTGTTTTGCTAGCACAGACTGGAATATGTTCCGGGATTCTTCCGATGGCATTGAGGAGTACACCACATCAGTCACTGGCTTCATCAATAAGTGCATCAATGATGTCGTCCCCAAAGTGACCGTGCGTACATACCCCAACCAGAAGCCATGGATTACAGGCAACATCCGCACTGAGCTAAAGGGTAGAGCTGCCGCTTTCAAGGAGCGGGATTCTAACCCGGATGTTTATAAGAAATCCCACTATGCCCTCAGACGAACCAACAAACAGGCAAAGCGTCAATACAGGACTAAGATTTTATCCCACTACACCGGCTCCGACGCTCGTCGGAAGTGGGAGGACTTGCAAACTATTATGGACTACAAAGGGAAGCACAGCCGCGAGCTGCCCATTGACAGTTCCCTCCTGCAACCTCTTCCCTTAACATGATCAAGACAAAGGAGATGTTTGTGGACTACAGGAAAAGGAGGGCCGAGCACGCCCCCATTCTCATCAACGGGACTGTAGTGGAGCAGGTTGAAAGCGTCAAGTTCCTTGGTGTCCACATCACTGGCGAACTGTCATGATCCAAACACACCAAGACAGTCTTGAAGAGGGCACAACAATGCCTATTCCCCCTCAGGAGACTGAAACGATTTTGCATGGGTCCTCAGATCCTCAAAAAGTTATACAGCTGCACCATCGAGAGCATCCTGACTGGTTGCATCACCGCCTGGTATGGCAACTGCTCGGCCTCCGACCGCAAGGCACTACAGAGGGTAGTATGTACGGCCCAGTACATCACTGGGGCCAAGCTTCCTGCCATCTAGGACCTCTATACCAGGCGGTGTCAGAGGAAGGCCCTAAAAATTGCCAAAGACTCCAGCCACCCTAGTCATAGACTGTTCTCTCAGCGGTACTGGAGCGCCAAGTCTAGGTCCAAAAGGCTTTTTAACAGCTTCTACCCCCAAGCCATAAGACTCCTGAACAGCTAACCAAATGGCTAAACGGACTATTTGCATTGACCCCCCCCTAATTGTTACGCTGCTGCTACTCTCTGTTTATTATCTATGCATAGTCAATTTACCTCTACCCACATGTACATATTACCTCAATTACCTCTACTAACCTGTGCCCCAGCACATTGACTCTGTACCGGTACTCCCTGTATATAATAATAATAATAATAATAATAATAATAATATGCCATTTAGCAGACGCTTTTATCCAAAGCGACTTACAGTCATGCGTGCATACATTTTTTTTTTGTGTATGGGTGGTCCCGGGGATCGAACCCACTACCTTGGCGTTACAAGCGCCGTGCTCTACCAGCTGAGCTACAGAGGACCACAGAGGACCACCCATATATAGCCTCGTTACTGTTATTTTATTCTTGCTCTTTATTTATGTTTTATTTTTTACTTCTGTTTATTTAGTAAATACTTTCTTAACACTTATTTTTCTTAAAACGGTGTTGTTGGTTAAGGGCTTGTAATTAAGCATTTCACTGTAAGGTCTACACCTGTTGTATTCGGCGCATGTGACAAATACAATTGTATTTGATTTTATTTGAAAGCGGTTGGGGCCAAGGGAAGGGGTCAAGAGGTTGGGGCCAAGGGAAGGGGTCAAGAGGTTGGGGTCCAGGGAAGGGGTAAAGAGGTTGGGGCCAAGGGAAGGGGTAAAGAGGTTGGGGCCAAGGGAAGGGGTCAAGAGGTTGGGGTCCAGGGAAGGGGTAAAGAGGTTGGGCCAAGGGGAAGGGGTCAAGAGGTAGGGGCCAAGGGAAGGGGTCAAGAGGTTGGGGTCCAGGGAAGGGGTAAAGAGGTTGGGGCCAAGGGAAGGGGTAAAGAGGTTGGGGCCAAGGGAAGGGGTCAAGAGTGATTTGGGAAGGGGAAGGGGAAGGTCATGACCCTTGAGTTACCAACCATGTCTGTTTTTATTCCCCCAGTCGACTATGAAGGCCTGGTGAAGAATCTGTCGGTATGTGAAGAATATGTGCCCCGTTGACTTCTGTGTTCATAAGATGAATTTAAAATTATCTGCTTGCCTTAGCTCATGTCAAACAGGCCTCTCCCTCTGTCCCTTCATTGACTCTCTGCTCTTCTCTTGCTGTGTGTTTTGAAGTGCAGGAGCCCTGACCAGCCCATGAGGCCCTACCTCAAAGAGCACCTCCCCAAACGGATGCACTTTGCTAACAACGTGCGCATCGAGAAGGCCCATCTCTACATGAAGCCTGGCTGGCAGGCAGCTCTGTATGTCATAACACATCTCTCTTGTTTGCTTTGTTTGAAGTGCCTGATTCCCCCAAATACCCCCACCCTGACATATGTGTTTTTATGATGTCTTTATTCATACAGATGTGGGATCTTAATTTGAACAGTTTAGTCTCAGGAGTAAAATAATCCTGCAGCAGAAGGATTTGATTATTCTCAAAAAAGTTTTGATAGGCTATAGTTTAGGCGTTAGATCTAGTGAGCGAAATATAATTTCAGTGAATGTATGTAAATCACAAGGCTCATTCTCTGTGACAACAGATCAAATTAAGGTACGACATCTATAGGAACCGTATACAGTATGAACCATAAAACAAAGTGTTGCGTTTCTTAAAAATGACATTTAGGGTTATCACACAACCTAAGCTGCACTCTTAGCTTTACTCTGGCATTAAGCCAAAGTATCTGTTGTGGAATAACATAATTAAATAAGTACTCTTTTAAATATTTATAAGTTACTTAAGTTAGCCTACTCATCACGGTTCACTGCTTTTTCAAGTCATGAGTTCCAGGAAGTAAATCAGCACCAGTTAGAACTACACAGTGTCCGTTGACATTCACTTTAAATGTTGTGCCTACATGCACTAGTCCCTATATGCATCTCCCTACATGTACTTTGAAAGCAGTTACAGGTACTTGCAAAAGGTCATCCCACTTGATATTTATACGAAAAAGTAAAAAAAATTATGCACTCACTACTGTGGGTCGCTCTGGATAAGAGCGTCTGCTAAATGACTAAAATGTAAATGTTTAAATCTTGTTATGTTTAACTGTCTGTTGCTATGAGCCATTATTCGACAAGACGACTTCTAAAGAATCTCACTAGCCCTAACTTGACCCATGAAATTCTCAACAGCTGCCACACGTGAAAAGTGACAGCTGGTCTCAGCTTAACAGAAAGCCTATTAACATACAGTACCAGTCAAAAGTTTGGACACAACTACTCATTCCAGGGTTTTTCTTTATTTTTACTATTTTCTACATTGTAGAATAATAGTGAAGACATCAAATCTATGAAATAACACATATGGAACCATGTAGTAACCAAAAAAGTGTTAAACAAATCAAAATATATTTTATATTTGAGATTCTTCAAATAGCCACCCTTTGCCTTGATGACAGCTTTGACACTCTTGGAATTCTCTCAACCATCTTCACCTGGAATGCTTTTCCAACGGTCTTGAAGGAGTTCCCACATATGCTGAGCACTTGTTGGCTGCTTTTCCTTCAATCTGCGGTCCGACTCATCCCAAACCATCTCAATTGGGTTGAGGTCAGGGAATTGTGGAGGCCAGGTCATTTGTTGCAGCACTCCATCACTCTCCTTCTTGGTCAAATAGCCCTTACACAGCTTGAAGGTGTGTTAGGTCATTGTCCTGTTGAAAAACTAATTATAGTCCCACTAAGCCCAAACCAGATGTGATGGCGTATCGCTGCAGAATGCTGTGGTAGCCATGCTGGTTAAGTATGCCTTGAATTCTAAATAAATCACAGACAGTGTCACCAGCAAAGCACCCCCACACCATAACACCACCTCCTCCATGCTTTACGGTGGGAAATACACATGCGGAGATCATCCATTCACCCACACCGCGTCTCACAAAGACACGGCGGTTGTAACCAAAAATCTCAAATTTGGACTCCAGACCAAAGGACACATTTCCACTGGTCTAATGTCCATTGTTCGTGTTTCTTGGCCCAAGCAGGTCTCTTCTTCTTATTGGTATTCTTTAGTAGTGGTTTCTTTGCAGCAATTTGACCATGAAGGCCTGATTCACACAGTCCCCTCTAAACAGTTGATGTTGAGATGTGTCTGTTACTTGAACTCTGTGAAGCATTTATTTGGGCTGCAATTTCTGAGGCTGGTAACTCCAATGAACTTATCCTCTGCAGCAGAGGTAACTGAGTCTTCCATTCCTGTGGCCATCTTCATGAGAGCCAGTTTCATCATAGCGCTTGATGGTTTTTGCGACTGCACTTGAAGAAACTTTCAAAGTTCTTGAAATGTTCCGTATTGACTGACCTTCATGTCTTAAAGTAATGCTGGACTGTCGTTTCTCTTTGCTTATTTGAGCAGTTCTTGCCATAATATGGACTTTGTCTTTTACCAAATAGGGCTATCTTCTGTATACCCCCTTACCTTGTCACTACACAACTGATTGGCTCAAATGCATTAAGAAGGAAAGAAACTCCACAAATTAACTTTTAAGAAGGCACACCTGTTAATTGAAATGCATTCCAGGTGACTACCTCATGAAGCTGGTTGAGAGAATGCCAAGAGTGTGCAAAGCTGTCATCAAGGCAAAGGGTGGCTATTTGAATATGTTTAACACTTTTTTGGTTACTACATGATTCCATGTGTTATTTCATAGTTTTGATGTCTTCACTATTATTCTACAATGTAGAAAATAGTAAAAATAAAGAAAAACCCTTGAATGAGTAGGTGTGTCCAAACTTTGGACTGGCAGTGTACCAACAGACATTTTGTTTTGCCCATGTTTGGGCATTTTTTACGGATGTCTGAAATGGGTGCTGAAAGCTGTTTCTTGTTGATATGGTTGCCACAGCTGAGAATGTGAGCGCTCATTTAGTTGGGTTGGTTTGTACAGCTGTCCAATTGATAACCCCTCAATTTGAGTGTGTGTGGAGTGTGGAGGTGTGATGTCCTTTCTAGGAATGGAATAATGTTTTTTCATCTCTGTTCGTCCAGAGACAACCTAACGAAGTCAAGTACTGCACTGGTGGATTCCACGGCTCGGATAACGTCTTCAAAAACATGCAGGTCAGGGAAGGGTGAGAGGGATGATGCTGTACGTCAGCTGATACTCTGTGTGACATTACAGTATGGACACTTGGTCATGTACACACCCAGGGAAGCCCATCCTAACATACTGTCTCAAACTAAAGAACACCTAATGCTAATAGCTAGATTACACTTGAATCACATGGAGTTTAGCTACACAGCACAACTCACTAGTTTTATATTTGGACGTGATTAAGTTCTATGATGGAAGCACTACAGAGAGGTAGCCTGAGTCCCAGATCTGATTGTGCCATCTTGCCATCTCAGATGTAGGATATTTTGTTGCTGAGAATTTTCCTGCAAAGCAGGATATGCAAACGTGTAGTGTATTTTAGTTTTTTAAATGGCTTCTAAAGTTTGTAATTTTCACTTTGAAATTTCAGACTTGATTTGTCGAAAAATGTATCGACCCCTACAAAAAAGTCAATTAATTATAATGCACATTTCCTGTTGCTGCAGGATTATTTTCCTGCTGTAGCAAACTGGCTAAAATTAAGATCCTACATCTGTATGGCCATTGTCAGGCCAAATGACCCAAACAGATCTGGGAGCTGACCACTGCAGAGGAGCCCCAGTTTGTTAAATCATGCCTGACATTCTTTAGGTTAAATCAAGTTATGTACTCCAAGAGAACATAGGAGCTTTATGAAGATATCAGACCGTCTAGTCTGGCTGCCCCCAGACTGAGCCTTAGCAAGTCTCTCCACCCAAAAAAACACTGGAATACCATCACCTATAACAGTACAATGTCCTCCCATTCGGAGTTGTGTTGTTTTCCCATGGACATTTTTACTATTTTTACTAGATTTTACTACATTTCTCCCCATCTCCGTGTTAGTCTTTATGATCGGTCTGTCTATGTTTCCGGCCTGAGAAAATCTCTCCCAAAATAAGCCTGCTGAAATACCATCACCTATAACAGTATGCTTTGTTTCCATTTGTGTTGTGTTCTATCATGGCTATGTTTACTATAGTTTACTAGATTTCTCCTTGGCATCTCCCTGTTAGTCTTTATGTTTATGATAGGTCTGTGTATCTTTCTAGACGTGGTCACACCTGGAATGTGTTGTTGATATAATTATCTTTGCGACTTTACTCACTTCCCTAAAAAAAAACAGGTGCATGAGTCAAATGAAAGTCTGCTGAAAATATATTCTGTGTGTCTTGCTGCAGACTGGAAGAAAAGCAGACGTAGCTAGCAAGTAACGACATCACCTATTTAATGTAGTAGGCACCCACGTTTTAAAGGGGCAATCAGCAGTTACTACATACATTTTTGGACTTGATATGATATGTGCCCATTGACTCTTGAAGAATACACGTTATGAATGCCTCATTAACTGTCATACCTCATAAGAACCCAAAATATACGTTTGTTTTACTTCAATGTTTGTAAACAAAGTAAATGTAACCAAACACTATATAGCCTCAACATGGTTCAAACTATTTTTTTGATATCATGGATGGTTAGACCTTGCATCCATAGCTCTGAATTTGAGAGGTGTACATTTCTTCAGCCCCATCTCTCAGCTTTTTACTTACAGTGCCTTGCAAAAGTATTCATCCCCCTTGGCGTTTGTCCTATTTTGTTGAATTACAACCTGTAATTTAAATGGATTTTATTTGGATTTCATGTAATGGACATTCACAAAATAGTCGAAATTGGCGAAGTGAAATGAAAAAATAACTTGTTTAAAAAAAGTATACAAAATAAATAACGGAAAAGTGGCGCGTGCATATGTATTCACCCACTTTGCTATGAAGCTCCTAAATAAGATCTGGTGCAACCAATTACCTTCAGAAGTCACATAATTAGTTAAGTAAAGTCCACCTGTATGCAATCTAAGTGTCACATGGTCTGTCACATGATCTCAGTATATATACACCTGTTCTGAAAGGCCCCAGAGTCTGCAACACCGTTAACTAAGGGCACAACCAAGCAAGCGGCACCATGAAGACCAAGGAGCTCTCCAAACAGGTCAGGGACAAAGTTGTGGAGAAGAACAGATCAGGGTTGGGTTGGGCCCCTGGGCACATGCGCTGCATGCCTGGCTGGTATTCGGCCATGATTAACACAACTTTAGATAGCTGACCAGACCAACTACCAATCAAAAAATGTACATGGCTAATTGTCAGCTAATTGAGTGACTGACATAACAAGAGAAAAACTGCTGATGCACAACCAAATTTTGAAATTGCATGAAATTGTATTTTACTATTCTAACTCTCAATAATAAGTTGAGACCCTGACTGAGTTCCAAAAAAAATAAAGTGGGCCCCATGAGAGTTTAGTTCGTTCTCACAGCAGCCGGGGGCCCTAAGCGACCACTTACAGTGGGGGAAAAAAGTATTTAGTCAGCCACCAATTGTGCAAGTTCTCCCACTTAAAAAGATGAGAGAGGCCTGTAATTTTCATCATAGGTACACGTCAACTATGACAGACAAAATGAGAATTTTTTTTCTCCAGAAAATCACATTGTAGGATTTTTTATGAATTTATTTGCAAATTATGGTGGAAAATAAGTATTTGGTCAATAACAAAAGTTTCTCAATACTTTGTTATATACCCTTTGTTGGCAATGACACAGGTCAAACGTTTTCTGTAAGTCTTCACAAGGTTTTCACACACTGTTGCTGGTATTTTGGCCCATTCCTCCATGCAGATCTCCTCTAGAGCAGTGATGTTTTGGGGCTGTCGCTGGGCAACATAGACTTTCAACTCCCTCCAAAGATTTTCTATGGGGTTGAGATCTGGAGACTGGCTAGGCCACTCCAGGACCTTGAAATGCTTCTTACGAAGCCACTCCTTCGTTGCCCGGGCGGTGTGTTTGGGATCATTGTCATGCTGAAAGACCCAGCCACGTTTCATCTTCAATGCCCTTGCTGATGGAAGGAGGTTTTCACTCAAAATCTCACGATACATGGCCCCATTCATTCTTTCCTTTACACGGATCAGTCGTCCTGGTCCCTTTGCAGAAAAACAGCCCCAAAGCATGATGTTTCCTCCCCCATGCTTCACAGTAGGTATGGTGTTCTTTGGATGCAACTCAGCATTCTTTGTCCTCCAAACACAACGAGTTGAGTTTTTACCAAAAAGTTCTATTTTGGTTTCATCTGACCATATGACATTCTCCCAATCCTCTTCTGGATCATCCAAATGCACTCTAGCAAACTTCAGACGGGCCTGGACATGTACTGGCTTAAGCAGGGGGACACGTCTGGCACTGCAGGATTTGAGTCCCTGGCGGCGTAGTGTGTTACTGATGGTAGGCTTTGTTACTTTGGTCCCAGCTCTCTGCAGGTCATTCACTAGGTCCCCCCGTGTGGTTCTGGTATTTTTGCTCACCGTTCTTGTGATCATTTTGACCCCACGGGGTGAGATCTGGTGTGGAGCCCCAGATCGAGGGAGATTATCAGTGGTCTTGTATGTCTTCCATTTCCTAATAATTGCTCCCACAGTTGATTTCTTCAAACCAAGCTGCTTACCTATTGCAGATTCAGTCTTCCCAGCCTGGTGCAGGTCTACAATTTTGTTTCTGGTGTCCTTTGACAGCTTCTTGGTCTTGGCCATAGTGGAGTTTGGAGTGTGACTGTTTGAGGTTGTGGACAAGTGTCTTTTATACTGATAACAAGTTCAAACAGGTGCCATTAATACATGTAACGAGTGGAGGACAGAGGAGCCTCTTAAAGAAGAAGTTACAGGTCTGTGAGAGCCAGAAATCTTGCTTGTTTGTAGGTGACCAAATACTTATTTTCCACCATAATTTGCAAATAAATTCATTAAAAATCCTACAATGTGATTTTCTGGAGAAAAACAATCTCAATTTGTCTGTCATAGTTGACGTGTACCTATGATGAAAATTACAGGCCTCTCTCATATTTTTAAGTGGGAGAACTTGCACAATTGGTGGCTGACTAAAAACTTTTTTTCCCTACTGTATGTCGCTTATGCCTGGAGCCGGCCCAGTGTGTGTGTGTGTAAGTAGGTGTGTGTGTGCATGTGTGTGCGACCACATACTTGTCTGTCTGCTGTGAGAACGCACTAAACTCTCATGGGGCCCACTCACACGTTTCCCTAGTGGATAAATGTTTCCTGGAAGGCCTGAGCTAGCTTGCTGCTAACCTATACTTACTTACCTTACTCAACTCGGCCACAGAGATATACAGTGCCTTGCAAAAGTATTCATCCCTCTTAGCGTTTTTCCTATTTTGTTGCATTACAACCTGTAATTTAAATGGATTTTTATTTGGATTTCATGTATTGGACATAGACAAAATAGTCCAAATTGGTGAAGTGAAATAAAAGAAAATAACTTGTTTCAAAAAATTCAAATAAATAAATAACAAAAGTGGTGCGAGCATATGTATTCACCCCCTTTGCTATGAAGCCCCTAAATAAGATCTGATGCAACCAATTACCTTCAGAAGTCACATAATTAGTTAGATTGCACACAGGTTGACTTTATTTAAGTGTCACATGATCTCGGTATATATACACCTGTTCTGAAAGGCCCCAGAGTCTGCAACACCACTAAGCAAGGGGCACCACCAAGCAAGCGGCACCATGATGACCAAGGAGCTCTCCAAACAGGTCAGGGACAAAGTTGTGGAGAAGTACAGATCAGGGTTGGGTTATAAAAAAATATCCAAAGCTTTGAACATCCCACGGGGGGCACCATTAAATCCATTATTAAAAAATGGAAAGAATATGGCACCACAACAAATGGACAAAAATCCCAGTGGCTAGATGTTCCAAGCTTATAGAGACATACCCCAAGAGACTTGCAGCTGTAATTGCTGCAAAAGGTGGCTCTACAAAGTATTGATTTTGGGGGGGTGAATAGTTATGCACGCTCAAGTTTTCAGTTTTTTTTTTGGTCTTATTTCTTGTTTGTTTCACAATAAAAAATATTTTGCATCTTCAAAGTGGTAGGCATGTTGTGTAAATCAAATGATACAAACCCCCAAAAAATCCATTTTAATTCCAGGTTGTAAGGCAACAAAATAGGAAAAATGCCAAGGGGGGTGAATACTTTCGCAAGCCACTGTAAACAAGGGCTGGAAGACCCCCTTTTTATTGTTTCTACTGCTGATTGCCGCTTTAAGGCTCATCTTATGATTATTTCAAAATGTTGATTGCTTTTCAAGTAATTTAAGTACTTAAACTCCCATACAGTTTACCTTTAGCTATTTTGATGTTTACACAAGGTCTATTTGTGGTTTTGACTCCTCCGTAGGTGGAGGGAAATTAGAACTAAATGAGATGGTGAAATTGTGGTTATTTTGTTCTTCTCTCCATACACATTAAACATGTCTTCTCCACGGTTATGAATAGTCTCCTCTATCTATTCAGTTATTCCAGTGAAAGTGAATTAATTTAGTTTTTGTATATTTCAGACCATTTTCATCGGTTATGGACCAGGGCTGAAATACAAGACCCACGTTGCACCTTTTGAAAACATTGAAGTCTACAACCTCCTGTGTGGTAAGCCTGTTAGTCAATGGACCATTTAACATGGGGACAGGGGGCAATGTCCTGTTGCATAACTAGAAAGGATTAGCCTGACTGCCAGTCTGTTTCTGCTCTCTTGTCATGCCAAAGGAGTGGAATGATATCTAAACAGACTGGTACCCAGGCTAAGTATTACTTCTCTAAAGTGAAACTATTCCAGCCAGCTTTACATTCATTATAGCATCATTTCAACCACTTTTATACAGAACTCTGAGACCATTCCTCTATTTCTCGACATTGTGATACGTTTCAAAGAGGATGTGCCGGTTGACCAGGCCACAGCACCACCGCTGGAAACAAAGTCCATAGTCACACAGCTATTCTGTACAGTCAGCCCACTAGATAGTCAGTTAGAGAAAATACCTTTTCAACTCTCTAATATCACTTTGTTTCTCTCCCCCCCGTCTCTCTCTTTCTCTCTATCACCCTCTCTGCCTGTCAGATTTGATGGACGTTCCCCCTGCTCCTAACAACGGGACCCATGGGAGTCTGAACCACCTCCTGAAGAACCCTCCCCACCGCCCTGTGTACCCCGCTGAGCTCTCCTCTAACTCCACCTGTGGGGCCAGTGGCCCCACCCCCTCTGACAACCTGGGCTGCAGCTGCAGCACCCGCACCAAAGCAGCGGTATGACCAGGGGGTATAATCAGGGAGGGGGGGTGGATCCTCAAACTCGCACATCCATCCTCAGAGAGCAGGACTGGGAGGGGAGGGGAGGGGAGGGGAGATAGACAGAGGCTCTGTCCTGTCCATAATAACGCTCTAAATCCTCAAAATGTTTGAAAGGTGCTTCATTGAAATCTAATATTTATCCTCACTTTATGATTGATAACCCAGAAGCACTCATTAGAGGGACAGAAGTTGACAGACACACTAACATGCTGAAAATATATGTTTCAGGAGAAAACGATGAACCGGCAACTCATCCAATACAATTCCAGTGAGTACACACTTCATGGGGTCTCTTTGTAATGGCTTAGTAGTAGAAGCTTTGCCAAACACTCCAGTTAGCGTTATCATGGCTCTATTTTGTCATTGATTTTGTTTTTGATCACACCCTCCCCTCCCTCAGATTCCGGAGCCAAGGCTCTTCACCTACCATATGGAATCCCTCGAGTTCTCCAGGAGAATTCAGACTTCTGCATCCTGCACCACGCCGACTACATCAACGGTTACAGCAAAGATACTCTCATGCCCTTATGGGTCGCCTACACAATTTACCCACTGGTGAGTCTTTTTGTGCTTGTGTGAACGACCAGGGTTCATACCCATGTACAGTGGGGAAAAAAAGTATTTAGTCAGCCACCAATTGTGCAAGTTCTCCCACTTAAAAAGATGAGAGAGGCCTGTAATTTTCATCATAGGTACACGTCAACTATGACAGAAAAATTGAGGGGAAAAAATCCTGAAAATCACATTGTAAGATTTTTTAGGAATTTATTTGCAAATTATGGTGGAAAATAAGTATTTGGTCAATAACAGAAGTTTCTCAATACTTTGTTATATACCCTTTGTTGGCAATGACACAGGTCAAACGTTTTCTGTAAGTCTTCACAAGGTTTTCACACACTGTTGCTGGTATTTTGGCCCATTCCTCCATGCAGATCTCCTCTAGAGCAGTGATGTTTTGGGGCTGTCGCTGGGCAACACGGACTTTCAACTCCCTCCAAAGTTTTTCTATGGGGCTGAGATCTGGAGACTGGCTAGGCCACTCCAGGACCTTGAAATGCTTCTTACAAAGCCACTCCTTCGTTGCCCGGGCGGTGTGTTTGGGATCATTGTCATGCTGAAAGACCCAGCCACGTTTCATCTTCAATGCCCTTGCTGATGGAAGGAGGTTTTCACTCAAAATCTCACGATACATTGTCCCATTCATTCTTTCCTTTACACGGATCAGTCGTCCTGGTCCCTTTGCAGAAAAACTGCCCCAAAGCATGATGTTTCCACCCCCATGCTTCACAGTAGGTATGGTGTTCTTTGGATGCAACTCAGCATTCTTTGTCCTCCAAACACGACGAGTTGAGTTTTTACCAAAAAGTTCTATTTTGGTTTCATCTGACCATATGACATTCTCCCAATCCTCTTCTGGATCATCCAAATGCACTCTAGCAAACTTCAGACGGGCCTGGACATGTACTGGCTTAAGCAGGGGGACACGTCTTGCACTGCAGGATTTGAGTCCCTGGCGGCGTAGTGTGTTACTGATGGTAGGCTTTGTTACTTTGGTCACAGCTCTCTGCAGGTCATTCACTAGGTCCCCCCGTGTGGTTCTGGGATTTTTGCTCACCGTTCTTGTGATCATTTTGACCCCACGGGGTGAGATCTTGCGTGGAGCCCCAGATCGAGGGAGATTATCAGTGGTCTTGTATGTCTTCCATTTCCTAATAATTGCTCCCACAGTTGATTTCTTCAAACCAAGCTGCTTACCTATTGCAGATTCA
This sequence comes from Coregonus lavaretus, assembly GCF_964263955.1. Classification (NCBI taxonomy): domain Eukaryota; kingdom Metazoa; phylum Chordata; class Actinopteri; order Salmoniformes; family Salmonidae; genus Coregonus; species Coregonus lavaretus. Next base: position 6,897,323 of record NC_140020.1, on the reverse strand, counting down.
GTCTTCCCAGCCTGGTGCAGGTCTACAATTTTGTTTCTGGTGTCCTTTGACAGCTCTTTGGTCTTGGCCATAGTGGAGTTTGGAGTGTGACTGTTTGAGGTTGTGGACAGGTGTCTTTTATACTGATAACAAGTTCAAACAGGTGCCATTAATACAGGTAACGAGTGGAGGACAGAGGAGCCTCTTAAAGAAGAAGTTACAGGTCTGTGATAGCCAGAAATCTTGCTTGTTTGTAGGTGACCAAATACTTATTTTCCACCATAATTTGCAAATAAATTCATAAAAAATCCTACAATGTGATTTTCTGGATTTTTTTTCCTCAATTTGTCTGTCATAGTTGACGTGTACCTATGATGAAAATTACAGGCCTCTCTCACCTTTTTAAGTGGGAGAACTTGCACAATTGGTGGCTGACTAAATACTTTTTTCCCCCACTGTATGTGTTAGCCTGCTGAGCTAAAGCCAAGGCATTAGCTCGGGGGAGTTAACGCAAGTCTTCCGAATCTTAGGAAATGTCACCCCTCACGCGAACGTAGTTCTGAACCACCATTACATTCTGGCTCTCTTTAATGACTAAAGATAGATAGTGTGTCGTGTTGGAGATGCACTGGCTGCATGTTATGTTCTCTGGTTAGGGTTTCTCTGGTTAGTTTCTCTAGTTAGGGTTTCTCTAGTTAGTGTTTCTCTGGTTAGTTCTCTAGCTAGTGTTTCTCTGGTTAGGGTTTCTCTGGTTAGGGTTTCTCTAGTTAGTTAGGGTTTCTCTGGTTAGTTCTCTAGTTAGGGTTTCTCTGGTTAGTTCTCTAGTTAGGGTTTCTCTGGTTAGTTCTCTAGTTAGGGTTTCTCTAGTTAGTGTTTTGGCAGGACATGAAAGAGGTTATAAAGCTGTGTGAAGTGCTGATATCTGAGCTACCGCCCAGGCCCTGCTAGCTGGCTGTAGATCTTCCTAACTCGTGCCTGCTTTCACAGCCTCTTGTGTTAGTCATTATGTGGTGAAAACCTCACTGTAAATCAGGATGTCTCTCTACAGTACATATTTCCTTTATCTATCCCTGGCTTTCACTCAATCTCAACATCCTCCTTTTATTCCATGACTTTCTGTCTAAAGCTATTAAGAGGAAGGAAAGTAGATGATTCATGGTTTTATTTTATCGAAGGAGGAGGTAAGGGGAAAAACACTATCCTAATGTATATATTGACTCAACCCTGCAATAAGGAATTAAACTAGGTTCACAGAACTAATCTAAAAAACTGGAATCATTATACTGGCCCAGTCACTGTAACACAACCTCTCTCTCTGTCTCCCTCTCTGTCTCCCTCTCTGTCTCCCTCTCTGTCTCTCTCTCGTCCCCGTCTCTCTTATCAGAACAATGTCCAGCCACTGAGTCCAGTAGCAGAGGCCTGTGTCCGTGCAGACGTCCGTGTGGCGCCGCTCTTCAGCCAGAACTGTGTCAGATACAGGGACAACCCTGTGCTGTCCTACGGCCTGCTACATCCACCCAGTGAGTACATGGGGAGGTTACACCCCCATCACCACCCCCCAAACCCTTTGTTAAATACCTACACCATATTACTGTACATGCATATAGCCAGCGGTGCAGCAGATTCTAACACTAAATCAGGACAGATCTCATAAAATGTTTGAAGACCAGTTGATGATTTAAATGAATTGAAGTGTTTAGTGTGTGTGTGTGTGTGTGTTTATTTAAGTGATTAATTCATGTTAATGTTTCAGATCTGGGTGCCAATGGAACAGAGGCAGAGTCACTACTCACCAGCAACATGGCACCCATGTACCCTGCTTTTAAAGGTGAGCGGGTCAGGCTAGCTGGCAAAGAGACAGAAAAGTCTCCAGTACTGTGCAATAATAGCTCAAACAAGGTATGTGTGATTTCTTATGGAGAGGCAGCTTCAGGAAATAACTTTCTACAGAAGGGTCTTAGGACACAGCGTGTCTTTGCATGATGTATGTATAGGCCTCCCGAGTAGCGCAGTGGTCTAAGGCACTGCATCGCAGTGCTAGCTGTGCCACTAAAGATCCTGGTTCGAATCCAGGCTCTGTCGTTGCCGGCCGCGACCGGGAGACCCATGGGGCGGCGCACAATTGGCCCAGCGTCGTCCAGGGTAGGGGAGGGAATGGCCGGCAGGGATGTAGCTCAGTTGGTAGAGCATGGTGTTTGCAACGCCAGGGTTGTGGGTTCGATTCCCACGGGGGGCCAGTATGAAAAATAATGTATGCACTCACTAACTGTAAGTCGCTCTGGATAAGAGCGTCTGCTAAATGACTAAAATGTAAATGTAGGCCTAGCGTCAGATATATTTCTTACTGGCCTAATGGGTTTGTACTATACTGATCAAAAATATAAACGCAACATGTAAAGTGTTAATCCCATGTTCCATGAGCTGAAATAAAAGCTCCCAGAAATGTATCATACACACAAAAAGCTTATTTCCCTCAAATTGTGTACACAAATGTGTTTACATCCCTGTTAATGAGCATTTATCCTTTGCCAAGATAATAAAGCCATTAGAATCTTTCAATTTAAATTATTATATAAAATTCTTGCTACCAATAGAATGTTATTTATATGGGGGATACAATCTTCCCAGCTCTGCAGATTTTGCTGTGAAGAGATAGAATCATTAGATCATTTGTTTTGGTTCTGTCCATTTGTAGCTTGTTTTTGGACACAGGTCCAGGAATGGCTAAAGGATTGCAATATTTACCTGGAACTAACCTTGCAGATAGCATTACTGGGTGATCTGAAAAGTCATAGTCAATCAATCAATAATATAATAATACTTTTAGCAAAAATGTTTATTTTTAATTCACAATCTGTAGAAGCAATGAGAATAGAAATGTTCAGAACTTTTGTAAAACATCACAGTATGGTTGAAATATATATGGCAAATAGAAATCCTATATGGATGGTGTTAAGAGATAGATGGGAGGTATTGAATAGAGTTGAAGGATGGGACTAATAACAAATAACAACAAATAATAACAAAGATAGCTAATAATGTAAGCATACTGTGTCCATAATAAGTATATAGGTTGTATGTTGGGAGCTTTTGGGAAAGAGCACAGTTAGAAAGATATGGCATTTAGAAGCAAACCGGATGGACATCATGAAAATGATCGGAGAGGTTGAGAGTAGAAGAAGTTCAGGAGCAAAAAAATAAATAAATATGTATATATACAGTGGGGGAAAAAAGTATTTAGTCAGCCACCAATTGTGCAGGTTCTCCCACTTAAAAAGATGAGAGAGGCCTGTAATTTTCATCATAGGTACACGTCAACTATGACAGACAAAATAAGGAAATAAAATCCAGAAAATCACATTGTAGGAATTTTAATGAATTTATTTGCAAATTATGGTGGAAAATAAGTATTTGGTCAATAACAAAAGTTTCTCAATACTTTTATATACCCTTTGTTGGCAATGACACAGGTCAAACATTTTCTGTAAGTCTTCACAAGGTTTTCACACACTGTTGCTGGTATTTTGGCCCATTCCTCCATGCAGATCTCCTCTAGAGCGGTGATGTTTTGGGGCTGTCGCTGGGCAACACAGACTTTCAACTCCCTCCAAAGATTTTCTATGGGGTTGAGATCTGGAGACTGGCTAGGCCACTCCAGGACCTTGAAATGCTTCTTACGAAGCCACTCCTTCGTTGCCCGGGCGGTGTGTTTGGGATCATTGTCATGCTGAAAGACCCAGCCTCGTTTCATCTTCAATGCCCTTACTGATGGAAGGAGGTTTTCACTCAAAATCTCACGATACATGGCCCCATTCATTCTTTCCTTTAAATGGATCAGTTGTCCTGGTCCCTTTGCAGAAAAACAGCCCCAAAGCATGATGTTTCCACCACCATGCTTCACAGTAGGTATCGTGTTCTTTGGATGCAACTCAGCATTCTTTGTCCTCCAAACACGACGAGTTGAGTTTTTACCAAAAGGTTCTATTTTGGTTTCATCTGACCATATGACATTCTCCCAATCCTCTTCTGGATCATCCAAATGCACTCTAGCAAACTTCAGACGGGCCTGGACATGTACTGGCTTAAGCAGGGGGACACGTCTTGCACTGCAGGATTTGAGACCCTGGCGGCATAGTGTGTTACTGATGGTAGGCTTTGTTACTTTGGTCCCAGCTCTCTGCAGGTCATTCACTAGGTCCCCCCGTGTGGTTCTGGGATTTTTGCTCACCGTTCTTGTGATCATTTTGACCCCAAGGGGTGAGATCTTGCGTGGAACCCCAGATCGAGGGAGATTATCAGTGGTCTTGTATGTCTTCCATTTCCTAATAATTGCTCCCACAGTTGATTTCTTCAAACCAAGCTGCTTACCTATTGCAGATTCAGTCTTCCCAGCCTGGTGCAGGTCTACAATTATGTTTCTGGTGTCCTTTGACAGCTCTTTGGTCTTGGCCATAGTGGAGTTTCGAGTGTGACTGTTTAAGGTTGTGGACAGGTGTCTTTTATACTGATAACAAGTTCAAACAGGTGCCATTAATACAGGTAACGAGTGGAGGACAGAGGTGCCTCTTAAAGAAGAAGTTACAGGTCTGTGAGAGCCAGAAATCTTGCTTGTTTGTAGGTGACCAAATACTTATTTTCCACCATAATTTGCAAATAAATTCATTAAAAATCCTACAATGTGATTTTCTGGATTTTTCTTTCTCAATTTGTCTGTCATAGTTGACGTGTACCTATGATGAAAATTACAGGCCTCTCTCATCTTTTTAAGTGGGAGAACTTGCACAATTGGTGGCTGACTAAATACTTTTTTCCCCCACTGTATATATATATATATATATGTGTGTGTGTGTATATATATATATATATATATATATATATATATATATATATATATATATATATATAGATATAGAATTATTGTAAAATTAACTCTGTCCATAAGGTGTAGATAGTAAGTATAGACCGGAAGTAGAGGCCTGGGCGTTGTTGTTCACTAATTTACTCCAAGTAGGGAAAGGATGGTGGGGTTGAAAAGTAATAAAGGGGAATATATATATATATATAAAAAAAAAAAAAAACATGGGGGATTGGAAGTGATGCAGACAATTATATTGATAGAAGATACAATCTATCTGCAATATTAAGCTGATCCATCCCCCCGAAGAAAAAATAAATAAATAAAAAATTAAAAAATTAAATATACAAAGATAAAAATAAATTATAAAAATATATAAAAGATAATAAAGCCACCTGACAGTTGTGGCATATCAGGAAGCTGATTAAACAACATGATCATTGCACAGGTGCACCTTGTTCTGGGGACAATAAAAGGCCACTCTAAAATGTGCAGTTTTGTCACACAACAGATGTCTCAAGTTTTGAGGGAGCGAGCAATTGGCATGCAGAAATGTCCACCAGAGCTGTTTTAATGTTAAATTCTCTACCGTAAGCCGCTTTAGAGAATTTGGCAGTACATCCAACCGGTTTCACAACCGCAGACCACGTGTAACCACGCCAGCCCAGGACCTACACATCCGGCTTCTTCACCTGCGGGATTGTCTGAGTCCAGCCATCCGGACAGCTGATGAAACTGTGGGTTTGCACAACCGTAGAATTTCTGCACAAAATGTCAGAAACAATCTTAGGGAAGCTCATCTGCGTGCTCGTTGTCCTCACCAGGGTCTTGACCTGACTGCAGTTCGGCGTCGTAACTGACTTCAGTGGGCAAATGCTCACCTTTGATGGCCCCTGGCACGCTGGAGAAGTGTGCTCTTCACGGATGAATCCCGGTTTCAACTGTACCGGGCAGATGGCAGACAGTGTGTATGGCGTCATGTGGGCGAGCTGTTTGCTGGTCAACGTTGTGAACAGAGTGCCCCGTAGCATAAGCTACGGAAAACGAACACAATTGCATTTTATCGATGGCAATTTGAATGCACAGAGATACCGTGATGAGATCCTGAGGCTCATTGTCGTGCCATTCATCCGCCATCATCACCTCATGTTTCAGCATGATAATACACAGCCCCATGTCGCAAGGATCTGTACACAATTCCTGGAAGCTGAAAATGTCCCAGTTCTTCGATGGCCTGCATACTCACCAGGGATGCTCTAGATTGGCGTGTACGACAGCGTGTTCCAGTTCCTGACAATATCCAGCAACTTCGCACAGCCATTGAAGAGGAGTTGGACAACATTCCACAGGCCACAATCAACAGCCTGATTAACTCTATGTGAAGGAGATGTGTCGCACTGCATGATGTCATAGTGGGCCATTGATTCAGTAGATATAGGTTTTCTGTAACATTTTGCCTAGGCGACAGTAGTGTACACTAGTAGTGCAGTAGGGAGTTACCGTATTATCAGACAGTGGTCACGGTAAAAACCCAGCCGACTCTCTAAGCTCTCTTTAGTGTTTTATTGTTCAGTTTCCATTCTGTGTAACTGGCTCGACAAAAGTGATTGCTTGCAATGCTATTGTAAAGAAGGGGAGATTGTTACGTTCAAAATCCCACTCCATTTTGTACTCTGTACTTGGCACGTAATGTCGACGTGAATACATGAGCACTCCTTATGCAACATTCCTATAACAACTTGTGGTATAATTACTCATAGACCGTCAGTGTGTAGGTAGTACAGCTAAAGGTCTGTTCCTGACTTTCCAAGACAGACGATGTTGCTAATATTGCTTGGGGTCATGTCTACTCTGATGAAGAATAATACCACAGAGTTTTAAACACTGGGCTGTGTCCCGGAATAGGATACTGTTTGGCACTCAGTCATGGGATAGTGGTCCATATTGATGAAACTGAGATGCAAATGGTTGTGTTGTCACTTTTGTTGATGCCCGTGGACACAGAAAGAGTAATCCATCATAACAAGTGGTTTATGAAGTATGATATGATATGATGCAACTCATTTTCTTTCCCACAAATTGATTTATTTTTTAATCCAATAACATAGCGCTCTGTGGATAACTTTACTGACACTGCCCTCTGGTGGCAAATGGTGGAAGTCTACATAGTAGAAATGCTGATCTAGGATCAGGTCCCCCAACTGTCCATTTAATCACATTTATTATGATCTAAAAGGGAAAACTGATTCTAGATCAGCAGTCCTACTCTAAGACATTTAGTATATGATCGTATATTTGCAGATGTTTGGACGTACTTCCATGATGTCCTCCTGGTGAAATATTCCCAGCAGCTGAATGGGGTTAACGTTATGAGTGGACCTATCTTTGACCAGCACTACGACGGACACTTTGATGCTCCTACAGTTAGCACACAGTAAGTGTTCATTATCATCCATGAGTGTTGTTGTTGCTGCTGTTTTTTTTGCTTTTTTATGATTTTCAGTTGTATCTATTACATTAACATGAACATATTTCCATATTTCTCTCCTGCAGAGACGAGGCTCCCATCCCCACTCACTTCTATGTGATCATGACCAGCTGTGGGAACTCATCCTTCTCCCCTGCTGACTGCCAGGGTCCCCTGGAGACCACCTCCTTCATCCTCCCCCATAGACCTGACCACACTGAGACCTGCGCTGTGAGTCACACCACTCTATCTGGCTGGCTAGCCACCCTGTTGAGGAAAACCCTGTTGAGGAAATGTAACATGTCAACAGACCAAAGGATGGCTGAGATAATCAGACCTGGGTCAAATAGATGCTGTATGTCAAATACTTTCAAATACTTGAGCAGCACTTCATTTAGGTTGCCCTGTACAGTGCAACCAATTAAATAGTCTCAAAAGTGCAAATTCCAAGCTAAATCAACTGCACCTGAAATATTTTCAGGAATTTCAAAGTATTTGATTGTATATTTGACCCAGGTCTGGCGATCATATGAGATCCTCTCTAGTTTTGCTGTTTGTATCGTTAGTGACTCCTTTCCCTTCCTCTCATTGTCTCCTTAGAATGGCTCGGACTTCCAGTGGGTCCAGGAGTGGGCCCAGTTCCATGTTGCCCGGGTCCGAGACGTAGAGCTCCTGACTGGACTCAGCTTCTACCACAACAGGATATCAGTGGACGAAACGCTTCAGCTCAAGACATTTTTACAGACTTTTTAAGATCCCATGAAGTTACCTCCGGCGGGTTTTAGTACTATATATTTATTTTTTTAATCGCTATAAGGCCTTATTACCAAATAAAAGTCAAGGGCTAAATGTGTAGCCTTGTAGCTCTGTATATCCATCTACCACTCTGCTGAACCCCAAACACCCCTCTTTCATCCCAGAAAGAGAGGGAAAAGAGTGAGAACGGAACAAAAGAAGAGAGGAAACAGTCTTAGAAAACACATTTTCATGCCATAGGAATTCTATTTATATGACAATGTGTTTATAATAGCTGGGACATTCTCAGGAAACCTCAAACATTCTGGAATGGAAACGTTAGTAAAGGCCTGAAACACCGCCAATGTTTTTGACTCCGATGTCTGTGATTTGGTGAGTTGTCTGAAAGAAATGGCATGGCTGCCCAAAACGAGAATATTCCACACACATTCTCATGCTCGCCAAATGTTGTCATTGTATGTTTGACTTGATTATATTATTTTTATTTTGTTAATATCGATGTTGTTTTTATATATAGAGTTTTCTTTATCACTCTGTCACTGTAAATGAAAGGTTGTGAAGTTGATATGGGGAATTGGGATTAAATTCTTGACAGGACTATTGCATGCATATGTGGTGTATGTGTGTACATATGTTGTGTATGTGAATGCATGTGTATATGCGCATGTACAGTATGCATGTAGATGTGCATACTTTGGGTCATGACAGGAACTTAAAGTAATACCAAGATTAGCATGACTCTAAAGACACACATAAAGTATACAGTATACACTACCGGTCAAAAGTTTTAGAACACCTACTCATTCAAGGGTTTTTCTTTATTCTTACTATTTTCTACATTGTAGAATAATAGTGAAGACATCAAAACTATAAAATAACACATATGGAATCATGTAGTAACGAAAAAAGTGTTAAACAAATCAAAATATATTTTATATTTGAGATTCTTCAAATAGCCACCCTTTGCCTTGATGACAGCTTTGCACACTCTTGGCATTCTCTCAACCAGCTTCACCTGGAATGCTTTTCAAAGAGTCTTGAAGGAGTTCCCACATATGCTGAGCACTTGTTGGCTACTTTTCCTTCACTCTGCCGTCTGACTCATCCTAAACCATCTCAATTGGGTTGAGGTCGGGGGATTGTGGAGGCCAGGTCATCTGATGCAGCACTCCATCACTCTCCTTCTTGGTAAAATAGCCCTTACACAGCCTGGAGGTGTGTTGGGTCATTATCCTGTTGAAAAACAAATGATAGTCCCACTAAGCCCAAACCAGATGGGATGGCGTATCGCTGCAGAATGCTGTGGTAGCCATGCTGGTTACGTGTGCCTTGAATTCTAAATAAATCACAGGCAGTGTCACCGCAAAGCACCCCCACACCATCACACCTCCTCCTCCATGCTTTACGGTGGGAAATAAACATGCAGAGATAATCCGTTGACCCACACCGCATTTCACAAAGACACACACCGGTTGGAACCAAAAATCTTCAATTTGGACTCCAGACCAAAGGACACATTTCCACCAGTCTAATGTCCATTGCTCGTGTTTCTTGGCCCAAGCAAGTCTCTTCTTATTCTTGGTATCCTTTAGAAGTGGTTTCTTTGCAGCAATTTGACCACAAAGGCCTGATTCACACTCTGAACAGTTGATGTTGAGATGTGTCTGTGACTTGAACTCTGTGAAGCATTTATTTGGGCTGCAATTTCTGAGGTTGGTAACTCTAATGAACTTATCCTCTGCAGCAGAGGTAACTCTGGGTCTTCCATTCCTGTGGCGGTCCTCATGAGAGCCAGTTTCATCATAGCGCTTGATGGTTTTTGCGACTGCAAAGTTCTTGACATTTTCCGTATTGACTGACCTTCATGTCTTAAAGTAATGATGGACAGTCATTTCTCTTTGCTTATTTGAGCTGTTCTTGCCATAATATGGACTTGCTCTTTTACCAAATAGGGCTATCTTCTTTATACCCCCCTACCTTGTCACAACACAACTGATTGGCTCAAACTTTTAAGAAGGCACACCTGTTAATTGAAATGCATTCCAGGTGAATACCTCATGAAGCTGGTTGAGAGAATGCCAAGAGTGTGCAAAGCTGTCATCAAGGCAAAGGGTGGCTATTTGAAGATATAATATACACTGCTCAAAAAAATAAAGGGAACACTAAAATAACACATCCTAGATCTGAATGAATTAAATAATCTTATTAAATACTTTTTTCTTTACATAGTTGAATGTGCTGACAACAAAATCACACAAAAATTATCAATGGAAATCAAATGTATCAACCCATGGAGGTCTGGATTTGGAGTCACCCTCAAAATTAAAGTGGAAAACCACACTACAAGCTGATCCAACTTTGATGTAATATCCTAAAAACAAGTCAAAATGAGGCTCAGTAGTGTGTGTGGCCTCCACGTGCCTGTATGACCTCCCTACAACGCCTGGGCATGCTCCTGATGAGGTGGCGGATGGTCTCCTGAGGAATCTCCTCCCAGACCTGGACTAAAGCATCCGCCAACTCCTGGACAGTCTGTGGTGCAACGTGGCGTTGGTGGATGGAGCGAGACATGATGTCCCAGATGTGCTCAATTGGATTCAGGTCTGGGGAACGGGCGGGCCAGTCCATAGCATCAATGCCTTCCTCTTGCAGGAACTGCTGACACACTCCAGCCACATGAGGTCTAGCATTGTCTTGCATTAGGAGGAACCCAGGGCCAACCGCACCAGCATATGGTCTCACAAGGGGTCTGAGGATCTCATCTCGGTACCTAACGCAGTCAGGCTACCTCTAGCGAGCACATGGAGGGCTGTGCGGCCCCCCAAAGAAATGCCACCCCACACCATGACTGACCCACCGCCAAACCAGTCATGCTGGAGGATGTTGCAGGCAGCAGAACGTTCTCCACGGCGTCTCCAGACTCTGTCACGTCTGTCACATGTGCTCAGTGTGAACCTGCTTTCATCTGTGAAGAGCACAGTGCGCCAGTGGCGAATTTGCCAATCTTGGTGTTCTCTGGCAAATGCCAAACGTCCTGCACGGTGTTGGGCTGTAAGCACAACCCCCACCTGTGGACGTCGGGCCCTCATACCACCCTCATGGAGTCTGTTTCTGACCGTTTGAGCAGACACATGCACATTTGTGGCCTGCTGGAGGTCATTTTGCAGGGCTCTGGCAGTGCTCCTCCTGCTCCTCCTTGCACAAAGGCGGAGGTAGCAGTCCTGCTGCTGGGTTGTTGCCCTCCTACGGCCTCCTCCACGTCTCCTGATGTACTGGCCTGTCTCCTGGTAGCGCCTCCATGCTCTGGACACTACGCTGACAGACACAGCAAACCTTCTTGCCACAGCTCGCATTGATGTGCCATCCTGGATGAGCTGCACTATCTGAGCAACTTGTGTGGGTTGTAGACTCCGTCTCATGCTACCACCAGAGTGAAAGCACCGCCAGCATTCAAAAGTGACCAAAACATCAGCCAGGAAGCATAGGAACTGAGAAGTGGTCTGTGGTCACCACCTGCAAAACCAGTCCTTTATTGGGGGTGTCTTGCTAATTGCCTATAATTTCCACCTGTTGTCTATTCCATTTGCACAACAGCATGTGCAATTTATTGTCAATCAGTGTTGCTTCCTAAGTGGACAGTTTGATTTCACAGAAGTGTGATTGACTTGGAGTTACATTGTGTTGTTTAAGTGTTCCCTTAAAGCAGTGTATTTTGATTTGTTTAACGCTTTTTTGGTTACTACATGATTCCATATGTGTTATTTCATATTTTTGATGTCTAGAAAATAGTAAAAATAAAGAAAAACCCTTGAATGAGTAGGTGTTCTAAAACCTTTGACCGGTAGTGTATAACAAGATATGATACATGACATCCAATGTAGTTATCTAACATTCAGAGATTCAGATTGTTTAATAGTCACATGTACAGGGTTGCAGGTGTGATTGAAGGGTACAGTGAAAATCTTAGGTTTCGAGCTCCAACATGCAGGACTAGTGAAATAAATGTTTTAAATGGTAATACAAATAGAAATACCACTATATACAGTTGAAGTCGGAAGTTTACATAGACCTTAGCCAAATACATTTAAACTCAGTTTTTCACAATTCCTGACATTTAATCCTAGTAAAACATTACCTGTGTTAGGTCAGTCAGGATCACCACTTTATTTTAAGAATGTGAAATGTCAGAATAATAGTGGAGAGAATGACTTATTTCATCTTTTATTTCTTTCATCACATTCCCAGTGGGTCAGAAGTTTACATACACTCAATTAGTATTTGGTAGCATTGCCTTTAAATTGTTTAACTTGGGTCAAACGTTTCAGGTAGCATTCCACAAGCTTCCCACAACAAGTTGGGTGAATTTTGGCCCATTACTCCTGACAGAGTTTGGCCGGTGTAGGCCGTCATTGTAAATAAGAATTTGTTCTTAACTGACTTGCCTAGTTAAATAAAGGTTAAAAAGAGCCAGTGTTTTTTAAAGAGCCAGTGTAACTCAGTCAGGTTTGTAGGCCTCCTTGCTCACACACGCTTTTTCAGTTCTGCCCACAAATGTTCTATAGGATTGAGGTCAGGGCTTTGTGATGGCCACTCCAATACCTTGACTTTGTTGTCCTTAAGCCATTTTCCCACAACTTTGGAAGTATGCTTGGGGTCATTGTCCATTTGGAAGACCCATTTGCGACCAAGCTTTAACTTCCTGACTGATGTCTTGAGCTGTTGCTTCAATATATCCACATAATTTTCCTTCCTCATGATGCCATCTATTTTGTGAAGTGCACCAGTCCCTCCTGCAGCAAAGCACCCCCACAGCATGATGCTGCCACCCCCGTGCTTCACGGTTGGGATGGTGTTATTCGGCTTACAAATCCCCCTTTTTCCTCCAAATATAAAGATGGTCATTATGGCCTAACAGTTCTATTTTTGTTTCATCAGACCAGAGGACATTTCTTCAAAAAGTAAGATCTTTGTCCCCATGTGCAGTTGCAAACCGTAGTCTGGCTTTTTAATGGCGGTTTTGGAGCAGTGGCTTCTTCCTTGCTGAGCGGCCTTTCAGGTTATGTCGATATAGGACTCGTTTTACTGTGAATATAGATGCTTTTGTACCTGTTTCCTCCAGCATCTTCACAAGGTCCTTTGCTGTTGTTCTGGGATTGATTTGCACTTTTTGCACCAAAGTACGTTAATCTCAGAACACATCTCCTTCCTGAGCGGTATGACTGCTGCGTGGTTCCATGGTGTTTATACTTGCGTACTATTGTTTGTACAGATGAACGTGGTACCTTCAGGCATTTGGAAATTGCTCCCAAGGATGAACCAGACTTGTGGAGGTCTAAAAAAAAAAATCTGAGGTCTTGGCTGATTTCTTTTTTTTTCTCCCATTATGTCAAGCAAAGAGGCACTGAGTTTGAAGGTAAGCCTTGAAATACATCCACAGGTACACCTCCAATTGACTCAAATTATGTCAATTAGCCTATCAGAAGCTTCTAAAGCCATGTCATCATTTTCTGGAATTTTCCAAGCTGTTTAAAGGCACAGTCAACTTAGTGTATGTAAACTTCTGACCCACTGGAATTGTGATACAGTGAATTATTAGTGAAATAATCTGTCTGAAAACAAATGTGGAAAAATTACTTGTGTCATGCACAAAGTAGATGACCTAACCGACTTGCCAAAACTATAGTTTGTTAACAAGAAATTTGTGGAGTGGTTGAAAAACAAGTTTTAATGACTCCAACCTAAGGTTATGTAAACTTCCGACTTCAACTGTATATAATAACAACTAGTAGTGATGAATAAATAAACGTCCGTTGGGTTGGAGGCAGAGTAAAGACTTGAGGGGGTGGGGTGGAATGACTGTAGAGGGAGCAGCAGCATGACCACTGAGTGAAATAAAAACAACATTATAATATACATATTAACAACTGCATCAGTGGAGGGCAACACTGTTACAGTGAAAAGCTCCCACTTTTAGTTGGTCTTCTACTGGCGCTGTGGAAGTTGTCAACCAGTCTTTCAGCAGTGTGTTCACTAATTTATCCACAACAAGCAACTGACAAGTCAAGGGCATTTTGACATGGGTTAAACTAAAACATTGAATACCTCCATTATTTTCCCATTAAGTGGAAAAAGAAGATTGCATTTTCCTCACACATCTGCCAGTACCTAATAACAGCTATAGCGACAGTGTCCACAAATCCCTTCAAAGGATGGACAGGAAAAGCTTGGGGACTCATAAATCCTCGTTTAACACAGCAAGACTGTAGTGGACAGTAACATTTATGTATGATATTATAAATACCTCGCATGCGACCTGTAATAAGACTTAGCAATTAGCCTATTAAAATGTTTATCTGACTCCATAAAGATAACTAAAATATGCAAGCAAGCATTAGGCAATGAGATGATGTTGACTAGCAAGAATTGGTCTAAGAATTGTCTATATCAAAGGCAGATATTTAATTAACATTGTACAATGAATGGATTCACATACAAGGCATAAAGCTTAAATTACAAAGCGTTAACAAGCATTACAAGGCATTTTTCCAAGCATATAGATCCTAAGGTTAACTTACAGGACAAAGCATGAACAAAGAGATGCTTACTATGCCAGAGGCCCAGAGGCCTAGGAAATGAGAATTGATCAAACAACCTTCCTCCATGGACTGGATACAGCATAAGAGAGAACAAAGGCATTGAATTCCATTCATAACATCTGAAGGTGTAACCTTTCAACCCAAAACCAACCACCATTGACCAATACAACGATACCAAGTTTACAGTAACCTAAACTCTCCCAGGCCCAATTTCCACAGGGTGTCACAGCATTTAAAGGCTTGTGTGGGGGATGACACCAATGTAAATAAGACAGAATTCCTGAGGGGACCATAGAACCTCTTTGAGAGTAATTTAGAGTTCACCCTGTACAGATACAAGTAACTACAGAGATCATACATCCATATAGAGAGCATCAGAGTTATCCTCAGTGAACAAGTTTCAGATAGAAACCAAACATGGATACTATAGTATTATTCTACCACATTCAATATTCAGTGCTCTGGTTACTGTAACAGAGAGATACATTTTGGCCCCCCATAGGGGGAAGGGCTGACTAGTCCTTGGGCATTGTCCTTTGTTCCTGGACCATTTGCCTTGCAACTCCAGGTGTCAGAGAGCACAAATTAGGATGGAGCCTACAAAACAACAACAAAACCTCTCACAATGGGGTTTCATTAACACTGGGTAATTTGACAAAAATATGTCCACCACTGCCACACACACCCTAAACTGGGCCCTCAACCCAGTATGAAAATGTATGCACTCACTAACTGTAAGTCGCTCTGGATAAGAGCGTCTGCTAAATTACTAAAAAAAAAAAAAAAAAACAACGGAAGAAGAAATTGCCCTCTGGGCCACTTCAACAAACATCATTCACCTCAGCTCTGTCAAGCAGCAGTTGTGTGACAGCAGGAAGGAAATAGAAAGTGAAGTGGGTTTTCCTTGTTACCTAAGAAACTGCCTCATTCTCAGGGTGACCACGAGTCATACATACAGAGCTGCACTGAGACCTCAGCTCAAGAGGTAAGATCCTGTCTTCATCTGACTGTCTGTTTGATACTTTTTTGAGAGGAAATGGCTCATGCAGCTGATACAGTATCTGTTCTTCAGTAAGTGCCACAATTGGTTTTCTTTGTTTGATTGGTTTGCACATGAGGCCATTTTAAGGATAAGATAAGAAACTAGGTATTCCTTGAGGTCAATCCCTCAAGGCCTTGTCAATTTGGTGGCCTCTACCTAACCCTGGCATTGCTGGATGATTATTAGGATTCAGTCCTTCCAGTTGCCATTCACAGTATAGGCCTATTGCGTATTCCGTTACTGCAATGCTCAGCAGCATGCTAAAGAAGTGCATTTCTTTTAGAAGTGATCGACAGCATCTAAAGAGCAAAGATTTAGGATTAGTCTTTATGACTGTGAGTGGTAAGTGTTTGAAATTACTCTCATTCTGAATCTGCTGCAAAGCAATGCATAGGTTTCTATTCTGTGGAGGTTTCATCTGTGCTATCTCTTTTAGTTGTCATCATAGCCATAGCCTCGGCAGCCGATGGGCGCTAGATCTCTTCTGTGAGAAACAGGGTTGGGGTCAATACCATTTCAATTGAGTCAATTCAGGGAGTTAACTTAACAATTCAGGGAGAAACTCATTGCTTGTCATTGCCTAGATTGACTGAATTGAAATTATATTTAACTCAACCCAGGTGAGAAATGACAGCATTGAAATGGAATTGACCCCAACCCTGGATGAGAAATGCAACCTATTTCAGGGGAGCTTTATTTTGTATCTGTGTTGAACTGTGAGGATACAGAAATGGTGGAGTCTCCTGTTGCTGTGTACAGTGGCTTGCGAAAGTATTCACCCCCCTTGGCATTTTTCCTAATTTGTTGCCTTACAACCTGGAATTAAAATTGATTTTTGGGGGGTTTGTATCATTTGATTTACACAACATGCCTACCACTTTGAAGATGCAAAATATTTTTTTGTGTGAAACAAACAAGAAATAAGACCAAAAAAACTGAAAACTTGAGCGTGCATAACTATTCTGCTTTAGCAGTATGCTTAGGGTCATTGTCCTGCTGGAAGGTGAACCTCCGTCCCAGTCTCAAATCTCTGGAAGACTGAAACAGGTTTCCCTCAAGATTTTCCATGTATTTAGCGCCATCCATCATTCCTTCAATTCTGACCAGTTTCCCAGTCCCTGCCGATTAAAAACATCCCCACAGCATGATGCTGCCACCACTGTAGGGATGGTGTTCTCTGGGTGATGAGAGGTGTTGAGTTTTGCGCCTGACATAGCGTTTTCCTTGATGGCCAAAAAGCTCAATTTTAGTCTCAGCTGACCAGAGTACCTTCTTCCATATGTTTGGGGAGTCTCCCACATGGCTTTTGGCGAACACCAAATGTGTTTGCTTATTTTTTTCTTTAAGCAATGGCTTTTTTCTGGCCACTCTTCCATAAAGCCCAGCTCTGTGGAGTGTACGGCTTAAAGTGGTCCTATGAACAGATACTCCAATCTCCGCTGTGGAGCTTTGCAGCTCCTTCAGGGTTATCTTTCGTCTCTTTGTTGCCTCTCTGATTAATGCCCTCCTTGCCTGGTCCGTGAGTTTTGGTGGGCGGCCCTCTCTTGGCAGGTTTGTTGTGGTGCCATATTCTTTCCATTTTTTAATAATGGATTTAATGATGCTCCGTGGGATGTTCAAGGTTTCAGATATTTTTTTATAACCCAACCCTGATCTGTACTTCTCCACAACTTTGTCCCTGACCTGTTTGGAGAGCTCCTTGGTCTTCATGGTGCCGCTTGCATGGTGGTGCCCCTTGCTTAGTGGTGTTGCAGACTCTGGGGCCTTTCAGAACAGGTGTATATATACACTGAGATCATGTGACACTTAAATTGCACACAGGTGGACTTTATTTAACTAACTATGTGACTTCTGAAGGTAATTGGTTGCACCAGATCTTATTTAGGGTCTTCGTAGCAAAGGGGGTGAATACATATGCACACACCATGTTTCTGTTATTATTATTTTTTTTTAATTACAACTTTTTTCTTTTTTTCAGTTCACCAATTTGGACTATTTTATGTATGTCCATTACATGAAATCCAAATAAAAATCTATTTAAATTACAGGTTGTAATGCAGCAAAATAGGAAAAACGCTAAGAGGGATGAATACTTTTGCAAGGCACTGTATATCTCTGTGTCAGAGTTGAGTCAGATAAGTAAGTATTGGTTAGCAGCAAGCTAGCTCAGGCGTTCCAGGAAACATTTATCCACTAGGGAAACGTGTCAGTGGGCCCCATGAGAGTTTAGTGCGTTCTCACAGCAGACAGACAAGTATGTGGTCGCACACACATGCACACACACACCTACTTCACACACACACACTGGGCCGGCTCCAGGCATAAGCAACATAAGCGGTTGCTTAGGGCCCCCGGCTGCTGTGAGAACAAACTAAACTCTCATGGGGCCCACTTTATTTTTATTTGGAACTCAGTCAGGGTCTCAACTTATTATTATTGTAAAATACAATTTCATGCAATTTCAATATTTGGTTGTGTATCAGCAGTTTTTATCTTGTTATGTCAGTCACTCAGTTCGCTGACAATTAGCCATGTACATTTTTTGATTGGTAGTTGGTCTGGTCAGCTATCTAAAGTTGTGTTAATCATGGCCGAATACCAGCCAGGCATGCAGCACACGTGCCCAGGGGCCCTGACCACCAGGGGGCCCCCATTGATTTTGTTAGTCATTCTCACTCATATATCATATTAACATGGCATAAGTCATGGCAAAATGTGTAGAATTGTAGGAATTTTGCATTAAAGGCCCCCACCAGAGGGCAATGCCGCCCCTATTTCAACATAATTCCTGTCCTATAGCAGAAATTCTCATTTAGGTTCCACCTCCGAAGAATAACACAGGTTGCTAATACGTATTCACGAATTGGGGGTGGGAACGTTGTGGTGATTTCCACATGGAGTGGAGAAATAACAACAAGTAGCTGTCAGTGTAGCTAGATAGCATGCTAACTTTATCTAGCTAGCTAATGTTATCTGTTGTTGCTAGGCTATGGCTGGATTTGTCATAAGCTTTTAGGGAAAACTTTGCCACAGATGGACAGGAAGTATCTTTGACTTTGCCATCTATTGTTATCTCCAAAGTTTTGGCATCTTCCATAAATTGCGGATCCGCTATAGAAATAAACAGAATGTGACCTGGCGAGATCAGGATGGTTCGAGAATGTGAGCTGGCGAGATCAGGATGGTTCATTCGAGGCTATCAAAGCAGTGGAGCATGGTCATTCATCTCGGGGCGACGGGGGAAGCGGGGTTCCAAAATGCAATCAATTTTACCATTTATAAAATGGTCATATATATTTATTTTTTGACAGACTGCCTAAAAAATAAGTGAAACTTAACAAATTATCTAATGGATTATGATAATTTGCTGGTAAAAAAAAAGTGGAGGTGCAAAAAAATACGTTTGCACCCCCGATTTTAATTTGCTCCATGGCTCAGGCGAAAAGCTGTTTGGCTCAGCTAAAGATGATCGATTATATTGCTCAGCTCAGTCACAACTCACAAAGAGGAAGAACTTTGCAGGTGTTTCTGATTAATAAACAATGCCATGCTGGTGGGTGGTAACATTCAAATAAATCCTGCCCTGAAAATAAACGTAGACTGAAAGGTATTAACATGTCCTATCATAAGGCCAGCAGCATACCACCCTGCATCCCACTGCTGGTTTACCTCTGAAGCTAAGCAGTGTTGGTCCTGGATGGGAGACCAGATGCTGCTGAAAGTGGTGTTGGAGGGCCAGTAGGAGGCACTCTTTCCTCTGGTAAAAATATAATAATATCCCAATGCCCCAGGGCAGTGATTGGGGTCATTGCCCTGTGTAGGGTGCTGGCTTTCAGATGGGATGTTAAATGGGTGTCTCTCTGTGGTCACTAAATATCCCATGGCACTTATTGTAAGAGTAGGGGTGTTAACCCCGGTGTCCTGGCTAAATTCCCAATCTGGCCCAAATACTATCATGGCCACCTAATCATCCCCAGCTTCCAATTGGCACATTCACCCCACTATTCCCCAGGTTGTTGATGTGAATGTGTTCTCAGTGAATTTACCTGGTAAAAAAATTAGGGGAAAATATCTGAAATGATCACTTTGGATTTCCCACGTCAACCCCAAATATATCATACAATGACTTATTGCGAAACATCATGTGTAAGCTATGGGCATCGTCTTTCAGCTGAAAAAAAATAATTTACACTCTCGTTGCTTTTCAAAACTGCAAAGAATTCTCTCCACCCCATGACAAAATGTACAACTTACTTTTTCTCTCTGCCGTCAAGAGAAGGACCACTAAAATGTTTTGCCATCAATGAGGTGGGGGGCACCCCAACCAAATCTCGCTTAGGGCCGCCAGAAAGCGTGCACACACACACACACACACGCACCCACACACGCACCAACACACGCACAGACACACAGTCAGGTGTCCTTCTACTGTCACTACTGTGGTGGGTTGAATCAGGTCACCGTCACGTCCAGGAATTCATCATCCCCATTAACCAAGCATGGTCCTCATCCCCATTAACCAAGCATAGTCCTCATCCCCATTAACCAAGCATAGTCCTCATCCCCATTAACCAAGCATAGTCCTCATCCCCATTAACCAAGCATAGTCCTCATCCCCATTAACCAAGCACAGTCCTCATCCCCATTAAACAAGCATAGTCCTCATCCCCATTAACCAAGCATAGTCCTCATCCCCATTAACCAAGCATAGTCCTCATCGCCATTAACCAAGCATAGTCCTCATCCTCATTAAACAAGCATAGTCCTCATCCCCATTAACCAAGCATAGTCCTCATCCTCAATAACCAAGGATAGTCCTCATCCCCATTAACCAAGCATAGTCCTCATCCCCATTAACCAAGCATAGTCCTCATCCCCATTAAACAAGCATAGTCATCATCCCCATTAACCAAGCATAGTCCTCATCCCCATTAAACAAGCATAGTCCTCATCCCCATTAACCAAGCATAGTCCTCATCCCCATTAACCAAGCATAGTCCTCATCCCCATTAACCAAGCATAGTCCTCATCCCCAATAACCAAGCATAGTCCTCATCGTCATTAACCAAGCATAGTCGTCATCCCCATTAACCACACTTAAGCTGTCATGGTGGTATGCTAGCGCCGGTAATCATGAAATTAGTGCATTTCACCATGACAGTTTAAAGGTTTAATATGACCGTCAGAAATGGACTGACATTTGCCACTGAAATGTTGCACTGTTAGGCTGAAGGCTGATGCTGCATTTGAAAAACAGCTCCTGAAAATACCTCGTACATTTTTTATAAGCATAACTTCAACCCCCGCACACAGATGAGAAACAATGTGGAAGAGCTACTTTTAATTATACATGGAACTTGTTGCACTCTCTCTGCCTCAGGCAGCCCCATTCTGATCTTTTTTTCCCACCAATTGGTCTTTTGATCAATCACATCAGATCTTTTCACATCAGATTTTTGCAAATTAGGTCATTTTCATTGCTGATCTGATTGGTCAAAAGACCAATTAGTGAGAAAAAAAATCAGAATTGGGCTGGCTGTGTAAACTCAGCCTAAAAGCCTGTGTGACCACTAATGAACAAAGTGCAGCCTGCCTTTAAAGGCCCACTGTAGCCATCTTTATCTAAATATTAAATCATTTCTCGGTAAGTAACTTACTAAATAAAAACGTTTTTCAGCCCAATGTTTTTTTCTCAAAAAAGAATTTAGCTAGAGCTGTCTGGGAGTGGTCTGAGTGGGGAGGGGAAAACTGAAAACGATCTGTTATTGGCAGAGGTTTGGAACTCTCTTTGTTCTTGGTCTATTACAAAGTATACCAAAACTCCACCCATGCAAAACCTGCTGATTAGAAGGTCCTGTAGATTGTATTTTCAACCAGCAAGTATCAGGAAATAACACAGATTTTTTTTTAAATAAACTTTTACAGTATTAGTTTCATAAGCTGTTGTACAATATTAATTTTGACTGCACTGGGCCAATAAAAGCATATAGGGCTGATAACTATTCAGTGTCTCCTGTCCACTCTCTTTATAAGACATACAGAATATACATCCCAAATGACACCCTATTCCCTATCTAGTGCAATACTTTTGAGCAGGACCCATAGGGCTGTAGGGTATAGGGTGTCATAGGGTGTCATTTGGGACACAGTCATAAAGATGCTGCTGCTTCCCCACTAATCACATTTGACACTGATTGTTTAACAGTGGCCCTCTGCTGCTCTGGATAATAGCAGAGACAACACATAGTGGCATCCAGTCACTGATGAGGCTCTTTCATCTTTCTCACCATACTTCACATCACATCCCCTCTTTCTCACCATTTATTTATTTTATTTTACCTTTATTTAACTAGGCAAGTCAGTTAAGAACAAATTCTTATTTACAATGACGGCCTACACCGGCCAAACCCGGACGACGCTGGGCCAATTGTGCTCCGCCCTATACTTCACATCACATCCCCTCTTTCTCACCATCCTTCACATCACATCCCCTCTTTCTCACCATACTTCACATCACATCCCCTCTTTCTCACCATCCTTCACATCACATCCCCTCTTTCTCACCATCCTTCACATCACATCCCCTCTTTCTCACCATCCTTCACATCACATCCCCTCTTTCTCACCATACTTCACATCACATCCCCTCTTTCTCACCATCCTTCACATCACATCCCCTCTTTCTCACCATCCTTCACATCACATCCCCTCTTTCTCACCATCCTTCACATCACATCCCCTCTTTCTCACCATCCTTCACATCACATCCCCTCTTTCTCACCATCCTTCACATCACATCCCCTCTTTCTCACCATCCTTCACATCACATCCCCTCTTTCTCACCATCCTTCACATCACATCCCCTCTTTCTCATACACTCTGAGAAAAGAAGGAAAAAATAAAAAGAGAGACATTGGTTAACGTGTGTCTGTGTTGCGTGTGTGTGTGTGTGTGTTGCGTGTGTGTGTGTGTTGCATGTGTGTGTTGTGTTTGTGTGTGTGTGTGTGTGTGCGTGCGTGCGTGCGTGAGTGCATACGTGCGTTCGTGCGTGTGTGTGTGCGTGTGTGTGTGTGTGTGCGTGTGTGTGTGTGTGTGTGTGTGTGCTGCCTTCACTGGAGTATCACTACATTACTGTAGCAGCAGTAGGCAGCTTGCTGTGAGAGGAGCGGTGCATGTTGGCGCTGTGGCCAGACCAAATGGGATTTACTATTCTGAGCAAAGTGCTGTGACGTTAAGGGCAAGTGTACAGTACAGGAGTTATCAGATGGCTTTGATACTGTAGCATTATACACAGCACCAGTGGAGGCTGCTGAGGGGAGGACGGCTCATAATAATGGCTGGAATGGAGAGAATGGAATGGCATCAAACCATATGTTTGATTTATTTGATAGCATTCCGCTTATTCCGCTCCAGCCATTACCACGAGCCCATCCTCCCCAACTAAGGAGCCACCAACCTCCTGTGCACCGCATATGGCATTGTAATTCTGTTGGTCTTTCCCTGTTCTGTCTTAGTGAGTGGGGCATTACTGTGAGGGCTACAATGACTGACTGACTGGTTGCTCTTTTCTTGTTCTAGTGAACAAAGTGAACATCAGTCATCGGACTTTGTGAAGAGAATCCCTGCGACTATAGGTCAAACTATGAATGGGTTAGAGAGCAGAGCATAAGAGGTAGTGAGGGTCACCAGAGCAGAAACATCAGAAGATCCATCCACATCAAGGTCTGTGATGCGTAGTGAAAAAATAGCTTCTGTGAATATCGTGACGGGGAGACGGGATGTCTCTGACTGTACAATGAAATCAACACGACCTTCATTCTGCCCTCAGTCTGGTAACAAGTGAAGGCGTCGTCCAGCTTGTAGAAGCATCCGGCACCCAATAAAAAGAGACAGAGAGTGGAACAAAAGGAGGAGAGAGAAAAGGAGAGACTAGAGATGTAAAGTGGGGAAGAGAGAAGAGAGGAAGTGAAAGAAAGAAACTAACATTTTTCCAGATGGATCTGATGGTGCTCAAGGCTCTGGAGAGAGAGAAGGTTCTGGAGGTTCTTCAGAGAGACAAACTTGTACGCAGCACGGACGACGACAGGATAAGGTAGACAATATAATTTACTTTAGCCAAGCTTTTCACATTTACTGCATGGACACACTGTATAACAACTCCACTCAGAGGGTACATCAGGGTCTGTGGAGACTGTGAAAATGGCAATGACAACAGTGAACTAATGCTCCTCAAAATAGTATTCACAATTGTTGTACCATTGATCAGTAATAGTATAATGCATTTAATTGGAATGAATTACCAGTGGAAAACTGACAGGAAAAGTGGACGCGAAGAGCAGTTCAGTACAGTTGTTAAAACACTGCCATCATTACTGTATCTCAGGTGGCTGAGGGGAGGACGGCTCATAATGATAGCTGGAACGGAATGGCATCAGACGCATAGAAACCATGTGTTTAGTACCATTCCACTTATTCCGCTCCAGCCATTACCACAAGCCTGTCCTCCCCAATTAAGTTGCCACCAACCTCCTGTGCTGTACCTCCACCTGCCACCATCTACTGTTACAGGAGGCTGAAGACAGAGCTACAGGAGATCCGAAGGAAAGGTGGCAAGAGTTTTGCCCGGCAGTACAGCGAAAGGACGTGCGCCCGCTGTCAGAGGCCGCTGGGAATGTTCTGGAACTCGGGCGCCGTGTGCCAAGGCTGCAGCCACCGCGTCTGCAACCAGTGTCGAGTGGGCTTGTCCACCCTGGACTGGAAGTGTACCATCTGCCACGCCTACAGGTAGGAGGCATATCAGAACCGTAACATAGACTGACATGTCAGCACTGTAACATAGACTGTCATGTCAGCACTATAACACGCGGTTGACTGTAATATTGACTTTATTGACTGCTGTAACCTTTTTATTGTTAGTATCCTCTATCCTTTATTCAATGTTTTAAGGCGTGTTAACATGTTGAGAGAATGAACTGACCAAAGGTACAGTATTTCCTTTGTAATCTAAACCAGGGCTGTTCAGTCCTAGTCCTGGAGGGCCGAAACACCTCTGGTTTTCATCCTCTCCTTCTAATCAGGGACTAATTCAGACCTGGGACACCAGGTGAGTGCAATTAACTAGCAGGTAGAAACAAAAACCAGAAGTGTTTCAGCCCTCCAGGACCGGAATTGAACAGCCCTGGTAAAGAAAGGTCAATTAATCTAAAATCCAGTTCTTCACACTTCTTAGGGAGGTTAAGATCAGATCTGGGGAGTGGTTTCTGGAAGAAAGGGCCAAGAAATGTCCACCTGACACAGGTTTGTTTCCTTTACTTCTCACATGCCCTATTCACTCATAATTCATATGCATAATTCTCTCATAAGTAAAATGCCAGTACGAAAAAGTAAGAAAAAACTATGCACTCATGAAATGACATTTTTAATACATCATACATCATACAGGTAGATGTGTTTCAGTTGTTTGCTTGGTATTTAAAAGTGGTCTTCTACATCATCTTCTGATGTGTGTATGGTTTAGAGAACTGCTTTGACTGAATAATGCATTGTTGCTGTCTGCTAGGACATTGCCCGGGAGAGTGGGAGAGGGTCCATGAGAGTAATATTTAATAGTGTGTGTGTACTAGTTTTGGCAGGTATAGCAATACTCTTTTAATTTACAGAAAGGCATGAGACTGTTGGGGAGAAACTACTAAAGTCTTACCAGAGGTTGAGGTGAGTCGATGGGCGGTCATAATTTATTGTACACTACTGTATTATGTGACCATAGTCTCTGGTAGAGATACAGTTGAAGTCGAAAGTTTACATACACATTAGCCAAATACATTTAAACTCAGTTTTTCACAATTCCTGACATTTAATCCTAGTAAAAATTCCCTGTTTTAGGTCAGTTTATTTTCACCACTTTATTTTAAGAATGTGAAATGTTAGAATAATGCATTTTACATTTACATTTATATTTTAGTCATTTAGCAGACTCTTATCCAGAGCGACTTACAGTTAGTGAGTGCATACATGTTTTCATACTGAATGTACCGGGCATTCAGTATGAATGTATGGAATAGCTCCAACACTACTTTTTGCCCCGGGCCCCCAGATAGCATATGACAGAAAAATTTGTAGAATTGTAGAAAATGTGCTTTAAACAGCAACATTTTCTCTCAGCCTCATGGCAAAATGTGAACAAAAGCATGAGATGAGCTATAAAACAGCACACGTTCTTCTCTGCCCCATGGCAGAAAGTGTAGAATTGCAAGAAATTAGCTTTAAAAATGCAACATTTTCATAGCCTCATGACAAAATGTGTAGAATAGCATTCTAAAACTGCTAATTGTTCTCTGTCCACCATGGCAAAATGTGTACAAATGCAGGTGGTTAGCAGATTTCACTCCGCTCCCCATGAAAATATCAACATTGTTGGGGGTGGGGGCCCCCAAATGCGGTAGTACGGCCCTGTTTTTCCCCTAGAATGTTAGATCTCTAGTCCAAGTATTACCTTCCCCATTCTTCTCCCTTTCCGCATGAATTTGAGACAACATGTTGGAAATACATTACTA
The DNA here is from genome assembly GCF_964263955.1 of Coregonus lavaretus. Taxonomy (NCBI): domain Eukaryota; kingdom Metazoa; phylum Chordata; class Actinopteri; order Salmoniformes; family Salmonidae; genus Coregonus; species Coregonus lavaretus. The sequence goes on along the minus strand of NC_140020.1, from coordinate 6,871,075 downwards.
GGGTCCCTGCGGTCCACACATCTTGTGACGGTCCAAGGTGTTAAAATCAAGCTGCCCCTCTAGGGCTCGGCGATATGGACAAAATATCATATCACAATATTTTTGACAGTACGCCGGTATTTGACAGTATTTTATGTTTTTAATAATAAAAGTTCTAAATATGCTTTATGAGTAGTTCATGACCCTAGGGTGGCAACAAAGTGATTTCAATGGGGCTTTCTCCGTTTACACTGTTCAATCCAACTTCCAAAGAAAAATCATTTCCTGCACTTTTATTATTTCCACACTGTGCCACGCAGCATGATATGGGCCTAGTTAATTGGTGAACTGTTGGAATCATGGAAATATGATTATTCTATATTTAACCCAACAAAAAAAAAACACGCAACATGCAACAATTTCAACAATTTTACTGAGTTACAGTTCATATAAGGAAATCAGTCAATTGAAATAAAATCATTAGGCCCTAATCTATGGATTTCACGACTGGTATTACAGAAATGCATCTGTTGGTCACAGATACCTTGAAAAAAATAAAGATAATAATAATAATAATAATAATAATAATAATAATAATAATAATAATAATAATAATAATAATAATAATTGGGGTGTGGATCAGAAAACCAGTCAGTATCTGGTGTGACCACCATTTGCCTCATGCAGCGCGACACATCTCCTTCACATAAAGTTGATCAGGCTGTTGATTGTGGCCTGTGGAATGTTGTCCCGCTCCTCTTCAATGGCTGTGCGAAGTTGCTGGATATTGGCGGGAACTGGAACAAGCTGTTGTTCACGTCGATCCAGAGCATCGCAAACATGCTCAATGGGTGACATGTCTGGTGAGTATGCAGGCCATGGATGAATAATAATAGTAGAGAGAATTATTTCTTTCAGCTTTTATTTCTTTCATCACATTCCCAGTGGGTCAGTTTACATACACTCAATTAGTATTTGGTAGCGTTGCCTTTAAATTGTTTAACTTGGGTCAAACGTTTCGGGTAGCCTTCCACAAGCTTCCCACAATAAGTTGGGTGAATTTTGGCCCATTCCTCCTGACAGAGCTGGTGTAACTGAATCAGGTTTGTAGGCCTCCTTGCTCGCACACGCTTTTTCAGTTCTGCCCACACATTTTCTATAGGATTGAGGTCAGGGCTTTGTGATGGCCACTCCAATACCTTGACTTTGTTGTCCTTAAGCCATTTTGCCACAACTTTGGAAGTATGCTTGGGGTCATTGTCAATTTGGAAGACCCATTTGCGACCAAGCTTTAACTTCCTAACTGATGTCTTGAGATGTTGCTTCAATATATCCACATAATTTTCCTTCCTCATGATGCCATCTATTTTGTGAAGTGCACCAGTCCTTCCTGCAGCAAAGCACCCCCACAGCATGATGCTGCCACCCCCGTGCTTCACGGTTGGGATGGTGTTCTTCGGCTTGCATGCATCCCCCTTTTTCCTCCAAACATAACGATGGTCATTATGGCCAAACAGTTCTATTTTTGTTTCATCAGACCAGAGGACATTTCTCCAAAAAAGTACGATCTTTGTCCCCATGTGCAGTTGCAAACCGTAGTCTGGCTTTTTAGGGCGGTTTTGGAGCAGTGGCTTCTTCCTTGCTGAGCAGCCTTTCAGGTTATGTCGATATAGGACTTGTTTTACTGTGGATATAGAAACCTTTGTACCTGTTTCCTCCAGCATCTTCACAAGGTCCTTTGCTGTTGTTCTGGGATTGATTTGCACTTTTCGCACCAAAGTACGTTCATCTCTAGGAGACAGAACGCGTCTCCTTCCTGAGCGGTATGATGGCTGCGTGGTCCCATGGTGTTTATACTTGCATACTATTGTTCGTACAGATGAATGTGGTACCTTCAGGCGTTAGGAAATAGCTCCCAAGAATGAACCAGACTTGTGGAGGTCTACAATTTTGGCAGATTTCTTTTGATTTTCCCATGATGTCAAGCAAAAAGGCACTGAGTTTGAAGGTAAGCGTTGAAATACATCCACAGGTACACCTCCAATTGACTCAAATTATGTCAATTAGCCTATCAGAAGCTTCTAAAGCCATGTCCTAACCGACTTGCCAAAACTATAGTTTGTTAACAAGAAATTTGTGGAGTGGTTGAAAAACAAGTTTTAATGATTCCAACCGAAGTGTATGTAAACTTCCGACTTCAACTGTATAAGACACAGATATACGCAGGTATGTACATTGTCAATATTTAAAAACATGTCATTTCATCGGAAATTGGTGGGCAAAACACTGTCCAGTGAAAATCTCACTTTTAAAAGCTCATTCTGTTAAGTCATACCCAAATAATGTTTTTGACTTATCCTATACTTGTGTGGCCAAAGCATACATTTGTGAGAATATATATATATATATATATAATCTTCAAACAGTTGTTTTTTTTGTGCTATTTCCTCATATAACGTGATGTAACGTTTTTGGCTGAGACGTCTCATTGGCTGAGCTGGCCAATCAGCTGTTTACTTGTTATGAATATTTTTAACGACCAGTATACACCCACACCATTCAAACACAGAAAAGCTGCTTTTTAACATACTTAATTTAAAGAAAATTGGGAAGGAAAACTATTTCACTCATATTGTAATGAATTATAGGTCATGTTTAATAGAAATGCGGAAACCCTGGACTATTACTTGAAATAGCATTCCCTGTGTGTTTCACTTTCCAGTCACATAGCAGTTGTTCCGCCAACCCCTCCACCCTATTACAATGGCCCAGCCTTCAGCAGATCAGGGGTAAGGTGAAATAAAGATATCTAAATGATCTACCACTTAAAAGGCTTTAAAAACCAACTAAAAATGCTTAACTTATTGTAAAAGGGCAGGATAAACCAAGTAAAAAGGTACAAAATGTATGGCTAAAACTGTCTCACCTTATACACACAAGAATCTCTCAAACAATGACACACCTGCTGTTAAAGGCAGTTCCTTCAATAATTAGGTGAGAGGGACCACGCCTGTGTTCAAACAGCCACTCAATTAACTAGATAATCAGGATACAGACCCAATTAAAGGGATAGTTCACCCAAATTACAAAATGACATTGGTTTCCTTACTCTGTAAGCAGTCTATGGACAAGGTATGACAGCAATCCATGCTTTGGTTAAGTTTCCCTGGCACTGTTTCCACATGCCAGCATTTGTGGCACAAATCCCACTCAAGATAATAGCATTTTTCGCGCATCATGTCCAAATCATCCAAAAGTATCTCAAATTGATTGTGAAGCTCAACAAAGTCACTTATAGATGATTTGAACATGATGTCTGAAAATTGCTAAGAGGTGCAATTGACATTGTAGCTATAGTATTGCCTGGAATTATGAATTGTTAAAATGAAAGGGATTCTGCATACAGCTTGTTTTATCCAATAAATAAGTTGTGAAGGGCTCACTCCTTCACAGTTTCATAAACCACAATTATGACTTGGTCTGTCAGATGTATTGTCAATGATTTGGTAATTTGGGGGTTTGGTGATCTCTAGGGACTGAAGAATTCCTTTAAAAAACCATTCACCAAGTCTATAGAGGACCTGATGGTTTCCCTCACCAGCCAAATGAGAAGTAAGTGACTATTTTGAGCCATTTTGGTATTTACAAATAAAAGGTCTCTGGAAAAAACAAAACTATATGATCTTTCAATGTGAAGTCATTTTAAGTATGTCTTGGTGAAAACTAGGATCCAAGAAAGTCAAAACAGCGACTAATTTCCTCTGAGCGTTATCGCAGACCTTAACGTAATTTGTCGATAAGATATCAGTCGTTTGTGCTTAGGAAACCGCACCTAGGAAACAAGATAAGATATGACATCTATATTGAAGCTTGTTCGCAAGCAGCACGTCAGAAGTGCTACATTACGGATGGAGAAGGTCTGTGTGTGTTATTCGCCCCACCTTTCGGGTTGCAGGGTTCTCCAGGTCGCAAGAAGATGTGCGAGTGAAACAGGATCTTCTTACAGTGGACAACAGCACTGGCTGGAAAAGCCTCTCTGACACAAACATCAACAAATCCATCAATGTAAGAGAAACCAAATACATATCAACCCCTCGACTTTTCAAAGTATCACACTATCAAGACATACATTTTTCGCTAAACCCCTGAGGTAAAATCAAAGAGACCCCACCTACATGTTCAAAACCAAGTGAGATATTGATCGTATGACACTGACAACTATTTCAGACAGGAAAGAGGGAGACTTTAGAAATAGCTATTGGAACAACCTTAAATAATAATACACATTGCCATCTTGTCAAGAGGTTCAAGCCTCTCGGTGAAATGGCTAAGATGTTGGACTGACAGACGCAGGGACCCGGGTTCAAGTACCAGTTGCTCTTTGCCCAAATTCACTAGAATATGAACAAAAGTATACTATATTTCAACAGACACAACATCTCTCCTCACAGCTTACCAAAGGCCCCAGTCTTCCCAACCTGTTCAAGAAGAGCCGGAATGATGACCAGAGCAGTTTTTCATCAGGGGCCGATGAGGCCCATTCCCTGGGCTCAGAGTGCTCAGGGGGAAAGAGGGTGAGTTGAGTGGCCTGATGATGGAGAAATAAACAACACAAGGACTTGTGCAAAACTACACAATTTATTTGGCATATGATTAGATATGGATTGTTGTTATGTGGACATGTCTTGCATAGCTGCATAGTCTTGTAGCTGGCGGAGAAGCTAGAAAGGAATGCATCCAAATCATCTGCATGCTTAACTACAGAATAGACCTGCATTGTCTATATGTTGTCATGACATCCTTTTAAAGAGGCAATATGACATTTTGATCTGTATTAAAAAATAAATAATCATATTACAGGGCAGTAGTGCTAGTAGCACTGCTACAGACTATGGTCTCTTGGAGATCAACAGAGTGACGGGGGAGCTAGAGCTCGCCATCGCCTTCAACCACAACACTTCCTGCCTGGAGATCACAATCAACGGCTGCAGAAACCTGGCGTATGGAGACATCAAGAGGAAGAAGTGTCATCCGTAAGCATTATTACTCAATACACCAGATCATAGAAATAGGCCCACCCATCATTGAATGCTGACTTGAATGGGGAGGCCCATTCTAGTAATTCTATGTCTTTGATACCAGATTTGTACTCTCTGTTGTACTGATATATCCATTTGCAAACTAGATCTCCTGTACTGTATGTGTCACCATCATGGGCAGGTATGTCAAGGTCTACCTACTGCCGGAGAAGTCTCAGAGCAACAAACTGAAGACAACCGTCAAGAGGAACACAACGGATCCCATTTATAATGAAATTTTACAGGTAAGGAGACAAATCTGGGTCATGTTCATTAGGACACACTACAAAACATAGCAAAAACTTTTTCAACTGAAAATCAAAACAAGCTTCAAATTGGTGTCTAAAGAATACCCTGAACTGGCTTAAAAGTGTATGCACACATGACTGTAAGTCGCTTTGGATAAAAGCGTCTGCTAAATGGCATATTATTATTATTATTGAGTGAAATAGGCTACATGGCAATGAAATATCCTGTGTTTCACCCACCCATGTGTTTTATTCCCTGATGCACAGTGCCAGATGGAGAGCCCCCTGTTGTCCAGGAGTACTCTGCAGGTGTCTGTGTGGCACTGTGGGACCCTGAAGAAGAAAGTGTTCCTAGGAGAGGTCCTCGTCCCGCTGGAGGGGTCTATATTTGAGGAGAGCGCCACCCAGGGCTCCAACTGGTACCGCCTGTGTCCCAAGGTAGGGTATAACTGCTGATCATGAAGCAACATTCACACAATACCCTTTGGTATCTTTATAAAACAATATTTTTGGTTAAGGAAAAAGTTTTGTTCAACTAGCTTGTATGTCTCCTCTGTCCTCTCTCTGTCTCACTATTATTTCTCACTTGGTCAATAGCCTGAGAGTCCAGAAGGGAGTGCAGTCGAGCAGGATACAGCAGGAGAACTGCTGGTCAGAATGAAGTTCACCTCCTTGTCCCAGCTGTCCTGGGTTTGCCACACAGATGGTAAGCTGACTCTCTACCGTTCACGCACCAAAAGCATTTAAATCTCAGTTTATCCCTGTTTTATTCTGTTTTCGCCCGTTTGATGCCTAATAAATAAGACCTCATTTTGAAACAGTTTACAGTGTTTTTACAGCACTAGGCGTCAGACGATCCTTATATTGGATTGAAATGACCTTGATGTCTTTTGTTCCTCCTCACAGAGGTTCATATTGGACCACATGACGTTGGTCAACTGACTGTTCTCGTCAATGGTGCCAAAAACCTGCCCACTAAAGCAAACACCAGTCAGAACACCTATGTGAAAGGGTAAACGTATGATTAGTGTGTGTGTTTGCTGGGGTGTGATATTGTTATTAGACTGTCTGTTCTAGGTGTGTTGTGTGTGTGTGTTCTGGTGTGTGTTTATGTATCTATGCGTACATTTGTGCGTGTGTGTGTTTACAACTATATGTTTATTTATTTTTGTATTTTAGGTGCCTGGCTCTCCCCGGGCCCAGGGAGCTTGTCCAGAGGACCCCTGTCCTGAAGAATCCCAGTCCAGAGTGGTCTCACCAGCTGCTCTTCAGCAGGGTCACGCCCTACGACCTCCAGATCAGCACTCTGGAGCTGGACCTCTGGGACCACGCCCCCTTTACCTTCTCAGACCGCCTCCTGGGCTGGGTCAGAATGGAAGACGGTAATATGGCTGTCTGTCAGTCTTTCAATGACTGTTATACCTTTACAACTATACAGTAGATTTTAATCCGTTTGCATGAAAATGAAATGGTCTAAATAGAAAAGTTTGACCAGGCCCATTCAAGGGGGCTCGAGATGAGATACAATATACATTATTTGTTTTTAAATTCTTAAAATGTGTTTACTTTATCTAATACCAACTCCAGTTGTCTAAAATGCCAGACAGTCTGAGTCAAACGTCAATGAGAATTGAATTAACAAGAGCACAAATGTCATATTTCACACTAATGGAATTTAGAGAAAGCCATCTGAGGAAACGGGTTTCACCTATTTCACTCTCAGGGTATTGAGGGCTCTTTCTCCTCAGCATATTTTCTCTCTCTCTCTCTCTCTCTCTCTCTCTGTCTCTCTCTCTCTCTCTCTCTCTGTCTCTCTCGCTGTGATGGACTCAGTTTAGTGCAGTCTGGTTTCACAGAACTATATAAAAAAAAATATATCTTTGTGAGAGGAAGCAAGGAATGGGTGGTCCTCTGTAGCTGAGCTGGTAGAGCACGGCGCTTGTAACGCCAGGGTAGTGGGTTCGATCCCCGGGACCACCCATACACAAAAAAATAATAATGTATGCACGCATGACTGTAAGTCGCTTTGGATAAAAGCGTCTGCTAAATGGCATATTATATTATATTATAAAAGGAAGGACTGATGATGTCACTGACCTGGCACTCTCTGTTAACCACATGTCTCCCAGGGTCATCATGGCAACTGGTGCTGCAGACGCCCAACATGTGGCATGACTTCAGTTTACCCATGCAAGCCAACATCAACAGCAGGAGAACATGATGATGTCATCAGAGTCAACAGGAAAAAAAGCCCCTGGACTGGACACTGTCTCCCCACAAGAAAGACATCAGCATTTTAAGGGCTCTATTCAATCCGTACTGCAGAAATTCAGCGTTACAGCGTGATTGAAATTTAAAGGCAATGCTCCCGCATTAGCGGAGTCTGCATTTACGGTAAACGTTGCGGATATCGGCTCAATATGAAATTACTTTTACATGACTATGTGTAATGCTTCAGCAATACAGATTGAATAGAGCCCCTACTCTACCTTTAACTCTATTTGCACTGACCGTCGGTCTCTTGCTTTGTGAAAGTCCCTCCTATTAGCTATTTATGTTAAATTTGATGACCTTTTATGTATTAAAGGGATGTTCTACTCAAAATACAACCCAACATGATTATTCCACTTTCCTTGGGAAATGGCCTACAACTAAGGTATTAAGGTGGAAAATCATGTTAAGTTGTAATTTGAGGGGAATATCCCTTGTGCTTTAAGCATGCTCACCTGATAACATTGAATGAATGAGAGTCATCAAATATCTGTGAGAAAGTGACTGTCTACAACACAAGAAAACTTGTGGTTGTCTTTCATTCTTTCCCTTGCAGTTTCTTCTTGTCCTTTCTCTTTATGAGTTTCTGTAACCTGTAGTTAAACCCTAGTTAAAGTTTTTCCCTCAAGTCAGAAGATTAAAAAGCTGAAAGTGAAAACACAGTACAAAGTTGAAATCATAGGAGATCTTTATTGCCAATATGCTGAACACCTCATTTATAAAATCCAGTTTGAATAAAGAACAGCGGGCCAGAGGCAGCGCTGTGTGTCGTTGTTTTGGTTATAGTGTCAGTAAAAACTAGTCTAGTACACATCCAGATAGAGGGAATGGCGAGACTGGGGCTGCAGCCTACAGGGGCTCCAGAGGGACATCCAACAGTAAAAGGTATCTCGTGGGGTTACAACCACAAATGTGTGCCCAGCGGGCAAAACTGGTTGAAATGATGTCATAATAACATAATATCAACCAGTTTTGTTCGCTAGGTGACGTCATAACATTTAGAATAAACACGTCCTCCTCTCATCCCTCCCTTCACGGGAACATAAACAGAAAAAAAGAGAGAAGGAAAAATGATGCTCTATTCAATCTGAATTGTAGAAATTCAGCGTTACAGCGTGATTTAAATGTAAAGGTAATGTTCCCGCGTTAGCGGAGACTGTATTCACGCTAAATGCTGCATGTGTCGGCTCAATCGGAGATTACCTTTACGTTTCTAAAACGCAATCTGTAACGCTTCAGTGATACAGATTGAATAGAGCCCTAAGTGTTTTTGTATAAGCACTTTGCTCCTGGAGAAGATGCACGTATGCCTTGGAAATGCTGCTAGCCACCTTGAACTGCATGACAAAATGCTGCTAGCTACGGTGAACTGCATGACAAAATGCTGCTAGCTACGGTGAACTGCATGACAAAATGCTGCTAGCTACGGTGAACTGCATGACAAAATGCTGCTAGCTACGGTGAACTGCATGACAAAATGCTGCTAGCTACGGTGAACTGCATGACAAAATGCTGCTAGCTACGGTGAACTGCATGACAAAATGCTGCTAGCTACGGTGAACTGCATGACAAAATGCTGCTAGCTACGGTGAACTGCATGACAAAATGCTGCTAGCTACGGTGAACTGCATGACAAAATGCTGCTAGCTACGGTGAACTGCATGACAAAATGCTGCTAGCTACGGTGAACTGCATGACAAAATGCTGCTAGCTACGGTGAACTGCATGACAAAATGCTGCTAGCTACGGTGAACTGCATGACAAAATGCTGCTAGCTACGGTGAACTGCATGACAAAATGCTGCTAGCTACGGTGAACTGCATGACAAAATGCTGCTAGCTACGGTGAACTGCATGACAAAATGCTGCTAGCTACGGTGAACTGCATGACAAAATGCTGCTAGCTACGGTGAACTGCATGACAAAATGCTGCTAGCTACGGTGAACTGCATGACAAAATGCTGCTAGCTACGGTGAACTGCATGACAAAATGCTGCTAGCTACGGTGAACTGCATGACAAAATGCTGCTAGCTACGGTGAACTGCATGACAAAATGCTGCTAGCTACGGTGAACTGCATAACAAAATGCTGCTAGCTACGGTGAACTGCATGACAAAATGCTGCTAGCCACCTTGAACTGCATGACAAAATGCTGCTAGCCACCTTGAACTGCATGACAAAATGCTGCTAGCTACGGTGAACTGCATGACAAAATGCTGCTAGCTACGGTGAACTGCATGACAAAATGCTGCTAGCTACGGTGAACTGCATGACAAAATGCTGCTAGCTACGGTGAACTGCATAACAAAATGCTGCTAGCTACCTATAGGATCTCATTATGTCGATTTGATGACATACAGTGGAATATTTTCTAAAGTAAAAAAAAAAAAAAAATGAAGTAATAATTTACAAATAAATCTCTTTAATTTAGTGATCTAAAAGAAAACCTTATGGAACACAAAACTATCATTATTTTGGTTGATATAGAACCTTTGATACATATTAAATGTTCTTGTGATCATTAGTAGAATAGCAGAAATATACAAACCAAGAGGAAATAACCCTTTTTTAAATTATCCATATATCGTATGAATATTAAACTATTCATGATTTCCCAGCTACTGTAGAGCAATATTAAACATAAACGAAAGTGTTCCAAATATTATGGAAAAACACAATGAAACTGAACATAGTACACTTTTCTGTGAGTAAGAGTAAAAGTTTCAATATACTGTATGTTCCCCTTTCTGAGTGGTCCCTGTGAGAAAGAATTGCCCTTTTTCAACGTTGACACCACATTTAAGAAACACCAAAAAGCAAGGCTCTGATTGGCTGTACTTGATGTCTATCATGTGCACATCATGGCGTACTATAATTGTCTAGTCCCACTACTCATCATCACACCTCTGGTTAAAAACAATGGTGAGTGATTTTGTCTGATTGCATCAAATTGCATACAATCAAAACAGAAAGAAGATTTGTTATGCTAAAAGAAAATAATATATATATTTTGGCACTAGTAAGTTCTTACAAGAATTTGAAAAGCCTTTTTACAGGAGTAAGTTATCTCACTGTAAGGGGGAACTGGTAAAAGTGGTGATGCAGATGTGTGTATCACTCACTCTCTTTATACTGCTCCTGTGTGTGTGTGTGTGTGTGTGTGTGTGTGTGTGTGTGTGTGTGTGTAGCAGTGGAGGGATTAGTTCAGTGACCATTCAGAAAGGGTACGTGGCTGTGTGGCCCTCGTGGCCTCTGGGGAGGGGTCCTCTTATAAGGCCTCAAACTCGTCGATCCTCTGCTTGGTGTTGCCCGATCGGATCTGCCGCAGGGTCTTGTACTTGTCCCGGCCGGCGCGCACGTTCTCCGTGTGTAGCAGATCGTTCTGGGTATGCTTAGTGTCGTCGCGGGCCTGGGCCAGCTCTGAGCTCAGGGCCTGCAAGGAGGAACAACACGATGAGTCAAGAAGAAGTCAACAAGGGAGGAACATGCCAAGGACATGAGTGAACAAGCGGACAAGCTGTTGAAGATCTGGATCTAGATTTGAACCTATACAGTGGGGAAAAAAAGTTTTTAGTCAGCCACCAATTGTGCAAGTTCTCCCACTTAAAAAGATGAGAGAGGCCTGTAATTTTCATCATAGGTACACGTCAACTATGACAGACAAATTGAGATTTTTTTTCTCCAGAAAATCACATTGTAGGATTTTTTATGAATTTATTAGCAAATTATGGTGGAAAATAAGTATTTGGTCACCTACAAACAAGCAAGATTTCTGGCTCTCACAGACCTGTAACTTCTTCTTTAAGAGGCTCCTCTGTCCTCCACTCGTTACCTGTATTAATGGCACCTGTTTGAACTTGTTATCAGTATAAAAGACACCTGTCCACAACCTCAAACAGTCACACTCCAAACTCCACTATGGCCAAGACCAAAGAGCTGTCAAAGGACACCAGAAAAAAAATTGTAGACCTGCACCAGGCTGGGAAGACTGAATCTGCAATAGGTAAGCAGCTTGGTTTGAAGAAATCAACTGTGGGAGCAATTATTAGGAAATGGAAGACATACAAGACCACTGATAATCTCCCTCGATCTGGGCCTCCACGCAAGATCTCACCCCGTGGGGTCAAAATGATCACAAGAACGGTGAGCAAAAATCCCAGAACCACACGGGGGGACCTAGTGAATGACCTGCAGAGAGCTGGGACCAAAGTAACAAAGCCTACCATCAGTAACACACTACGCCGCCAGGGACTCAAATCCTGCAGTGCAAGACGTGTCCCCCTGCTTAAGCCAGTACATGTCCAGGCCCATCTGAAGTTTGCTAGAGTGCATTTGGATGATCCAGAAGAGGATTGGGAGAATGTCATATGGTCAGATGAAACCAAAATAGAACTTTTTGGTAAAAACTCAACTCGTCGTGTTTGGAGGACAAAGAATGCTGAGTTGCATCCAAAGAATACCATACCTACTGTGAAGCATGGGGGTGGAAACATCATGCTTTGGGGCTGTTTTTCTGCAAAGGGACCAGGACGACTGATCCGTGTAAAGGAAAGAATGAATGGGGCCATGTATCGTGAGATTTTGAGTGAAAACCTCCTTCCATCAGCAAGGGCATTGAAGATGAAACGTGGCTGGGTCTTTCAGCATAACAATGATCCCAAACACACCGCCCGGGCAACGAAGGAGTGGCTTCGTAAGAAGCATTTCAAGGTCCTGGAGTGGCCTAGCCAGTCTCCAGATCTCAACCCCATAGAAAATCTTTGGTGGGAGTTGAAAGTCCGTGTTGCCCAGCGACAGCCCCAAAACATCACTGCTCTAGAGGAGATCTGCATGGAGGAATGGGCCAAAATACCAGCAACAGTGTGTGAAAACCTTGTGAAGACTTACAAAAAACGTTTGACCTGTGTCATTGCCAACAAAGGGTATATAACAAAGTATTGAGAAACTTTTGTCATTGACCAAATACTTATTTTCCACCATAATTTGCAAATAAATTCATAAAAAATCCTACAATGTGATTTTCTGGATTTTTTTTTCTCATTTTGTCTGTCATAGTTGACGTGTACCTATGATGAAAATTACAGGCCTCTCATCTTTTTAAGTGGGAGAACTTGCACAATTGGTGGCTGACTAAATACTTTTTTCCCCCACTCTATATTATTATTATTATAATTCAATATATATATCCAGTATATTATATTTAGACACAAATAGTAAATCAGCAGTACGTATGCACTGTGTGTATTTAACGCTTCACTTCTGCTCAGAAACTGCACTATTCTGAGAAACGGCCACAACGCTGACAGAGAAATTCCTCTGCTAGGGCTGCTTATTCCCGGCTGACGAAGACACATTCTCCTGGAAGGGAAACTCGAGTTGTTAACCATATATTTTCAACTACCATGTTAGGTCCCTGTTAACATCATTTTAATGCCATATTTGGCTAAGTAGTTTTCACCTGTTAGTCTATAATTATATGTTGTAGTGGACTACCGAGTAACCTTTTCCGTGTTATTCAATTAAATGTACGGGTAGTTCTGTACCATCCAATCAGAATTAGCGATGTGACAAATGGAACAATTTTCTTAACGTTTAAAATACAATTTTTATCTGTTTTCCATTAAAACAACAAGACAAATTCATTCAATTCCACATTAATTCACAATGCAGAATATGGTCCTATTTCGCATGGTGGTCCTATTGGGTATGTCTGCTAGAGGGAAATGAAGTTCTATTTACCTCAGTCATAGGCTAAATCTCAAACCGAACACTTGGCCCCTAAACCCTTTATCACGTGGCCACTTGCTGTTGTGTTCGATAGATAGTGATCACTCAAGTTTGCAAGTGTTTTGGCCTAAATGAGCATTGAGACGATGTACACTCGTCGTCTCAACTGACACGTATCAATATTCTATTATGGGGCGGCGGGTAGCTTAGTGGTTAAGAGCGTTGTGCCAGTAACCGAAAGGTCGCTGGTTCTAATCCCCGAGCCGACTAGGTGAATAATCTGTCGATGTGCCCTTGAGCAAGGCACTTAACCCTAATTGCTCCTGTAAGTCGCTCTGGATAAGAGCGTCTGCTAAATGACTAAAAAAAAAATGATAAATTCCATTTGCGAGCATTTTCTCCCACGACCTGTCTTGTGCATGACTCACTCGCTATGAAACACGGGCACTGGGGCAGACACGGACGCATACTCTGATAGACAGTAAGAAAGTTGTAAAAACAACATCTCTCTACTCCTGCACAAAATATGTGCAAATATATCGGTCGCCAGTGACTTCATCAGCTGATTTAGCTTGTTGTAGCCTGCATGCTGCTAGCTACCTTCACTGACAAACACAGGGATGGAATTTTAGCTAGCTAGCTAAGGATGTTGGGCCCTGCACTGATAAACAGTGTGTAGCTTGGCACTTAATTACAATAGTTTGACAACTTGCTGATGAAGTTGTAGACATGTTCCCAGCAGTCAGTCTGTACTTCTGCATGTTTCCAAAGCACCAATCGCTATGTTGTAACGTTGGGTCAGCTCAAAGCACAGCGTAGCAGCAGACTCGATAGGGGCAGGGCAGGCTGTTTGCTGCTGTCGCTTGCCTTTCTCTGACATGTTTTCTACTTAACAACGATGACGTGTGGAGCGCTTTATATCCGTGGCAAATCATTTAAAAGATTCATATCTCCTACTAACATTACATCATTGTTGCATTAGCTATTTGTTTAATAAAAAATGTTCCCTTTATGATGATGATCAGGACCTGTTAGTAATAGTTTTGTGATAACTGCACTGTGATGTAAATCTTGTGGAAGAAAAAAAAACATTTTTTTTCGGTTAGTGATTTTTTCTTAACGATTAAAACGACAGTAAGAGAGGGAATATAGGTTGCTTTTCTATCAGTAATATACAATTCAAGACTGAATGATTTAATTCATTAATTATTTAAACAATCAATCAAGTGATCAATCGATCACTCAACCCATTAAGCAACCAAACAATCCCTGCAAACTCGCACGACTAATCTCTCTTACCATGAGCTGCCTCTGCACACGCTCGTTCTTCTCGGCCTCGGTGAGGCGCTCCTCCTCTCGGCGGTGGTCGTTAAAGCCTTCGTTCTGCAGGTCGGCGCTGTACGTGCTGTTGTTCTCGCTGTCGTGGTCGTTCTGCTCCTCCACCATCAAAACGTCGTGGTTGTCCACAAACATGGGCACCTCCACAAACATGGGGGGAGGGGGCGCCAGAGGAGGGGCCGTCATGACCATCTGCAGCTCCTCCTTGGTCTTCAGCAGGTCGTTCTGGGCCTCCTGAGCCTGAGGGGGTGGGGTGGGAGGACAGGGAGAGGTTTACTATTACAGAACACTATGGAATGCCCCACATTACAATACAACCTGTTCTGATCTTGAGCCACAGAAAAAAAGTGATTCCATATCAATGGTAGAGTAAATACAGTTAAGTGACTAGGTGACATAGGTTCAATCAGATCGAGTGTTAACCGGCGATATCGCATAGCTGATATCTTGGCGTTGGTGTAACTGTGTTGGTGCTGTCAAATCGGTGAGCAGCTGCCCTTGTTCATTGTCACGAAGCCACACCCGTCCCACTCTCGTTAGAAGTTCAGAACCAGAAAGTGTAGGCTATATAGAAATAATACGGATTTCTATCAGCCTAATCTAGGTGTAGATTACATCTCACATTCCAGTGTTCCAACTTGTATTCAAGGCTACATGGGATTTCTCTTAATGCGACACCATGCAGCCAATGAAAATGTCCTCTTTAGGTATAATACCAGGAGCCACTTGGATCTGACAGCTCTAACACAGTTCCACCTCCAACACCGGCTAAAGCGGATCTGATTTAATAGAGCCCTGATTGTGTGTGTGCATGTGTGTGTGTGTGTGTGCATCCAATTGTGCGTGCTTGTGTGTGCGTACATATGCGCGCATGCGTTTGTTCATGTGTGTGTGGGTGTGTGTGTGTGTGTGTGTGTGACTCACCCTGTGTTGCCATGTATCAGCCTCCTCCTCCTTGCGTCTCCTGGCCTCCTCCAGCAGGGCGATCCTGGCTGTGTGCTCGGCCAGCTCCGCAGCCTGATACAGAGAACAGAGGAGAGAGGAGAGGAGGGAAATAGGTGAGGACTTAAACATCTGGGACAGACAAGGAGGAGGACAGTTTGGGTACAGTAGACAAAATACTACAGGTCTGTGGGAAGGGATGGAGAGACAGAGAGGGGTGGAGGGGATAGTGTGGAGGGGATAGTGTGGAGGGGACAGTGTGGAGGGCTACAGGTTTTAATTAAGGGCTGGACATTTTGAGTAAAAAGTGAACATTAGGACAGAGATGTATAAGTCACCTTCCAGAAGAGAGAAAAGAGAAGCAGAGAGCAGTACAGGGCGGAGTAGTCCAGTCTGTCTCAACATGTACTGGGGCTGACCAGAGTCCAGTCTGTCTCAACATGTACTGGGGCTGGCCAGAGTCCAGTCTGTCTCAACATGTACTGGGGATGGCCAGAGTCCAGTCTGTCTCAACATGTACTGGGGCTGGCCAGAGTCCAGTCTGTCTCAACATGTACTGGGGCTGACCAGAGTCCAGTCTGTCTCAACATGTACTGGGGCTGACCAGAGTCCAGTCTGTCTCAACATGTACTGGGGCTGGCCAGAGTCCAGACTGTCTCAACATGTGCTGGGGCTGACCAGAGTCCAGTCTGTCTCAACATGTACTGGGGCTGGCCAGAGTCCAGTCTGTCTCAACATGTGCTGGGGCTGGCCAGAGTCCAGTCTGTCTCAACATGTACTGGGGCTGGCCAGAGTCCAGTCTGTCTCAACATGTGCTGGGGCTGGCCAGAGTCCAGTCTGTCTCAACATGTGCTGGGGCTGGCCAGAGTCCAGACTGTCTCAACATGTGCTGGGGCTGGCCAGAGTCCAGACTGTCTCAACATGTGCTGGGGCTGGCCAGAGTCCAGTCTGTCTCAACATGTGCTGGGGCTGGCCAGAGTCCAGTCTGTCTCAACATGTGCTGGGGCTGGCCAGAGTCCAGTCTGTCTCAACATGTGCTGGGGCTGGCCAGAGTCCAGACTGTCTCAACATGTGCTGGGGCTGGCCAGAGTCCAGTCTGTCTCAACATGTGCTGGGGCTGGCCAGAGTCCAGTCTGTCTCAACATATGCTGGGGCTGGCCAGAGTCCAGTCTGTCTCAACATGTGCTGGGGCTAATAATCTGGTGATGAGGTATAATGACTTCAGGGCCATAGAGTTAGATAGAGGACTCATCTTTGTATCTGTGCCAATCTGGCATCTGTGAAAGCATGGGCAGCACCATTAAAACTGGTTATATCCATCTAGAGTCCTCTTTCTAACTCAATGGTGTGGGCCATATAGTAGATCCACCATGGTACCAGAGAGCAGAGAGACCTGCAGTAGAGTACATCAGAGTAGAGTGCAGTGCTCAGTGCTTATTGTAGGGCTAAGTAAGTCTGCTTTTGTTGTTCGCAGCGTGCGTGTGATGTCTGGGACGGTAAATACTGCACACACACACGCATGCACACACACACACACACACACACACACAAAGCCCAGCACAAAAGCACCACACACACACAGTGGGGATACTTGACCATAAAACACCTCTGTGAAGTGTGTTCAGCTGGGAAAAGGGCCAACACAGCCTCTATTGAAAATAGTCAACAGGTTGCTAGGCTAGACTGCTGCTTAGTCACTGGAGCCTCCAGTGTACCTAGTTAAAGCTGAGGAGATTTTGAGAGAAACAGTAGATCATGTTGCAATGTTCATACCAGTGGTGCCTATGGTATATATGGGGTCATAGCGAGGCAATACATGTTTGAGGAAAGCCCCATTAGAGCAACTCTTGTAGCGTATCCTACATTCCGTTTCTTTGCAGAGACTATAGTGTCTTAATGTCTGGTGTCTTTATCTGTTTATCATGACACATTGCTCTGTTATGGGGTTGGTTCAGAGTGGCTGTTGTCCAACGTGTCCCTATAAAAACAGCCTCAGTGTTCCACTGTCAATTGCCTTCACCCTGGACTACAGGTTTACTGTCAGGTCTGGTAAAGTGACCTGTGTGTGGTCTGATGCAGAGCAAAGCAGGGTGCAGAGCAGGGTGGGGTGGGGTGGACACTGTCTGGCATAATAGATTGCAGTCCAGTTTTACTATGGTGAGGACATTATTACAGTAAGGTTTGGTCTAGAGAGGCGCAGTCTTCAGTGCTGCATAGAGGAGTTCATTTCAGCTCTGCACAGTGCGCTGCAGTGAGGTGTGGTTTGGAGTTGTACATGTTAAAGAGGTGCTGCCTAGGCTTAAGCTCAGCAGGCTAACACAGTCTTTTGTCACAGATACATCAACTTCAGAATTGTACAGTATAGTACAGTGTAGTAGGTTATAGCGGGGTTTCAATTTGCTGTGACATGGTAGCATTATTGTACAGTACAGTAAGGTTATGGGGGTTGTGACATGTTATAACATGGTTGTACAATGGTTGTGTGGTGGTTCTCACCAGCTGCTCCTGGTTGTGCATCTGGTCCTGGGCGTGGCGGGCCAGCTCCTCTTTGGCCAGCAGGGCGGCCTGACGCTCAGCCTCCAGGCGGGCCGCCTCGTCCTCGGCCAGCCTCCTCTCCACCTCCAGCTGCGTGGCACGTTGCATCTGCTCCTGGAGGTCTGGAGAGGAGAGAGAGAGGGGAGGAGAGAGAGAGAGCCAGAGTGAGAAGGGGGAGAGAGAGAGAAGGGGAGAGAGAGAGAGAAGGGGAGAGAAAGAGAGAGAGAGAGAGAGAGAGAGAGAGAGAGAGAGAGAGAGAGAGAGAGAGAGAGAGAGAGAGAGAGAGAGAGAGAGAGAGAGAGAGAGAGAGAGAGGGGGGGGGGGGGGGGGGGGAGAGACAGAGAGAGGGAGAGATAGAAAGAGAGATAGAAAGAGAGATAGAAAGAGAGAGAGAGATAGAAAGAGAGAGATAGAAAGAGAGAGATAGAGATAGAGATAGAAAGAGAGAGATAGAGATAGAGATAGAAAGAGAGAGAGATCGAACGAGAGAGGTAAGACACACGTACACACACAGCTGATACACAGAGAGACAGAGAAGACACAAATCATACACACGACACACACACATACTGAATGATTTTGCAGAAGAGCCGCACATCTAAGAATATTGCTAATGCATGTTAATGATTGAATATTGAATAGAATATATTGAATATTGAACACTGTTGTGAAGGGTTTGCAAGTTAAGCATTCCACTGTGCATGTGACAAATAAAATATGAAACTTGAAACTAATGTGGTTTCAGAGATGTTGGTTTAACCTTTTCACACGTGAGTTCCAAATAGTCGCCCCCCAGCGTGAGTTGTTTTATGCAGGTGATGTCAGAATGCACTCACTGTTCCAACATGTGATTGTTACACAACAGGACAGTTAACACGCGATGCCTGCTAATTATCTATAGGCTATGTTTCAACTTGTCAATTTCAAATTATTTTCTAACAAGTTGTATTTTCTAACAACAGTTTGAATTAAGGTGTGTTCCGCCTCCTCATTAATTCACATAGTCTGTGTAATCATGGCAATAATAATACAATAATAATCCTGTTAAGTAAATCCGAGAGACGGTATACGCTATCGGCTAGACTGAATATGGAGAAATTGCAGAAATGTTTTGCAACGGAAAACGAAAACAAGCATTTCTTATTGTACACGTTCAGGTAGTCCCTCCCTGTTTTAGTAGCTTTTCTTCCCGTTGATGTCTAATGAATATGACCCATGTATATAGGGTTACAAACAAAGGTCGATGAGGAAGCCTTGACGGTCAGTAAATGCCTTATCAGCCTGATAGCTGATATCTAACCCTGCAGAAACAATCCCGCCGGGCTATCTGGGGTCCACCAGGACATAAGCACAAGGCTACCTGTATACTACTACTTCCAGTAAAATAGACCAGAATGTTTGAACTATTTCAATGCAAATTGTTGTCAACTGAGCGCGATGTTCTCAAATATCGTTACTGTTTTAGGCTATTTTATTTAATGCGGCATGAAAATGCAGCACACACACACACACACACACTCTCTGTCTCTCTTTCTCTCACACACATACACACACACACACGTCTCCCTACATTTAGGTGATAAATGTGCTCTGGTTGACCCTAGTGTCCTCCCCAGTCAGACCCTGTTCTCCCCGGTCCTACCTTTCTCTGCCTTCTTGGTCTTCTCCTCAAACTGGTAGAGTCTCATCATCAGCTCCTGCTTCTCTCTCTCCATCTGCTCCTTCTCTTTCTCTATGGCCTCCCTCTTCTTCTTCTCGTTCTCCAGCTGGGC
The DNA here is from genome assembly GCF_964263955.1 of Coregonus lavaretus. Lineage (NCBI taxonomy): Eukaryota > Metazoa > Chordata > Actinopteri > Salmoniformes > Salmonidae > Coregonus > Coregonus lavaretus. The sequence continues at coordinate 6,851,185 of NC_140020.1, read as the reverse complement.
CCTGCAGATAAGAGAGGGCCGGTGTGAGACACAAAGAGAGGCTGACGTGTGCTGACTAATAAACTAACAACCACTCAGGGGCCACTGGCCCCTCTCGCTGTGTGTGAGGGCACACACACACACACACACTGATTTTACACACATTGAGTAGAGACACATACTTTCTACACACACACACTGATTTTACACACATTGAGTAGAGACACATACTTTCTACATACACACACACAGATTTGACACACATTGAGTTGAGACACATACTTTGTACACACACACACACACACTGATTTTACACACATTGAGTAGAGACACATACTTTGTACACACACACTGATTTTACACACATTGAGTAGAGACACATCCTTTGTACACACACACACACACACACAAAGCAAGCAAACACATTTGGGGGCACAATGTAGCAGGCATAAACTGTCATTCTACAGATACCCTTTGTAGTTTGTTCAGTGATGTTAAATAAGCTGGTTAAACAATCTACACTAGCGATACAATGACACCCTTTCCCTTTATTGTTGAGGGTTGGCAGTGTAGGGTTAGGGTTAGGTTCCAGTGTAGGGTTAGGGTTAGGTTCCAGTGTAGGGTTAGAGTTAGGTTCCAGTGTAGGGTTAGGGTTAGGTTCCAGTGTAGGGTTAGAGTTAGGTTCCAGTGTAGGGTTAGAGTTAGGTTCCAGTGTAGGGTTAGGGTTAGGTTCCAGTGTAGGGTTAGGGTTAGGTTCCAGTGTAGGGTTAGGGTTAGGTTCCAGTGTAGGGTTAGGTTCCCGTGTAGGGTTAGGGTTAGGGTTAGGTTACCGTATAAAGAAAGTCCTACAGGTGATTGTGACAGACCCTGGCCATGTCCAGCGTAATGAATGACTGTGTTACATGTTGTTTGAACATCTGTGCAGAGACGATACTGTCCAGCTGACACTAGCAGAGACAGCACCGGCAGACAGCTCCCACAACCTTGTCTTCAGGTCGCTTCACTCATCCCAGAATGAAGTCATGCTATTGAATCATCAGTGCTACGCTGGGATTAATCTAGTTATGCTAGTGACCTAGCGCTGCAGTACTTCATGTACCTGTGAAGCCTACAAAGGTGCTGAGCATGTCTTGCTATAATGAAGAGCGTGCTAAGCTTTGGAGCAAGAGATACATGCTAAGATATGATTAACGGCACATTTTTGCTACTCTGGACAACTCTGATCATGTGAAGTGGGATACAATATATCCCTTTTTGTGAGTGATATTCTGAAACTGATCAGGTCTGTTTGTGTAGGGATGGAGCAAAAGCATGCACATACAGTAGTTCTCCAGGAGGAGAGTTGGCCACCCCTATTCTAAACTCATAAACACGCACAAGCATGCGCACACACACACACACACACGCACATTCACACACACACAAGCGCAGACACGCACACACCTCTCCATCTGTTTCTGGTGTTTCTCCTCGCGGGCCTGGGCCTTCATCTGCTGCACCTCGATGGTGTCTGGCTTGCGGCGGCGCATGTACAGCTCGTGGTTGCCCATGCACAGCTGGAGGATACGCTTGTTGATGCGCAGGCGAGGGGCGAAGAACACAAAGTCCTGAGAGAAGGAGAGAGAGAAGAAAGACGGGGGTAGAGAGGGGGGTTGAGAGAGAGGGGGGTAGAGAGAGGGGTAGAGAGAGGGGGGTTGAGAGAGAGGGGGGTAGAGAGAGAGGGGGGTAGAGAGAGGGGGTGAAGACAGAGAGGGAGTAGAGAGAGGGGGTAGAGAAAGGGGGGGTTGAGAGAGGGGGTAGAGAGAGAGAGGGAGGTAGAGAGAGGGGGTAGAGAAAGGGGGGGTAGAGAGAGAGAGGGGGGTAGAGAATGAGGGGGGGTAGAGAGAGAGAGGGGGGTAGAGAAAGGGGGGGTAGAGAGACAGAGGGGTAGAGAGAGGGGGTAGAGAAAGAGGGGGGTAGAGAGAGGGGGTAGAGAGAAAGAGGGGGGTGTAGAGGGGGGTAGAGAGGTCAGACTAAATAGTCTTGCAGCCAGCCATCTTTAGTGTTTCCATAACGTTGACATGACAAAGGCTCTACTAACAGTAGGCAGGTGCAGAGTCCTACACTCTGTATGACAACACCCATAGCGACCATTTAGCTTGGAATGGAAAGTTAAAATGGCAGCTGAAAGGAGCAGTAGGGATGACTAAACTAAACCATTCATTTGAAGGAGACACTTCCCATCTGCGGTTACTGACCACAGTTAGGCTGACCCCACACACACACACACACACACACACACACACACACACACACACACACACACACACACACGTACACCAGGGTTTCCATTAGGAAAACGTGGTGCTGGATAACGTGACCGGAAATATTTTAATTTACTGGAATCATATGCATTGTGTGCGTAACCGATTAGGGCGTCCAACCACGATGCTCAGAATGACAGAAATCACATTTAGATTATGGTAATTCATCTTAACAGAACACGCAACTCCTGTAATGAAGCAGCCAATAAAATGTCATTTTCAAACATTTGCCAAAATGCAATTGGCAAGAAAAACACCATTCTAAACAGCGCACCTGATGCGAGCGGTTCCACATGTGACAGAGATGAAAATATCTATTAGAAACTAAAGAAATGCAACAACTATGATGGGTTGCTAATATGACTATGATTGTGCCTTTGGCTTCTGGACAATGAAAGAAAGTTGATATGAAAACCAATAGAACAGGAGAGAAACACTTGTTTCCATGGCATATGAGGAAGTCTTTATAAAATAATTGCCTCCACGTTTCAAGTATATGTTTTCAAAATGCATACTGCTTCCGCCTGCCTACCTACCGTTGCCTATGCACTTGAATGGCGAATGGGAAGCGTGCTTCAATTACCAGTTGAGAAATAAAAATAGTAGCTCTTTTTAATCCAGGCCATCAAAACTGTTTTAAGCACGCAATTACATTTAGAATTGCTGGGCTTTTAAAAGCATGTTTCATTTACATCATTTTAGCAGACACTCTTATCCAGAGCAACTTACAGTTAGTGAGTGCATACATATATATATATTTTTTCATACTGGCCCCCCGTGGGAATCGAACCCACAACCCTGGCATTGCAAACGCCATGCTCTACCAACTGAGCTACATCCCTACCGGCCATTCCCTCCCCTACCCTGGACGACGCTGGGCCAATTGTGCGCCGCCCCATGGGTCTCCCGGTCACGGCCGGCTACGACAGAGCCTGGATTCGAACCAGGATCTCTAGTGGCACAGCTAGCACTGCACCACAGCTAGCACTGCACCACAGCTAGCACTGCACCACAGCTAGCACTGCACCACAGCTAGCACTGCACCACAGCTAGCACTGCACCACAGCTAGCACTGCACCACAGCTAGCACTGCACCACTCAAGCAGCAACAAGCTGAGGAGCTGCAGCAGCTCTAGTGCTGAGGTGAGTAGGCTCTCTGTATGCTGTGCACGGGTAATACATAAGATACATGATGACTAATGAAAATAAAGATGCCCCAATTTAATTCCACTAAATTCAGCAAATGTACCCATAGACCAATAAGCATGATGGTCAAATGTATTTCCATCGACTGATATTTCCATCAATGAATAAAAACATTATTTTGCCATGGGATTGTTTTTTCTCACGGTCAATTTGGCCAGCAACAATTTTATTTATTGGCTTTTAATCGTTTTTATCTGCCATAAGGGCGGCAATTACCGGCTAACGGAAACCCTGAGACACACACACACACTGGCTTGAGCAGAAAGAGATAAGGTCTGTTGAGCGTAGAGGCTTGATGGACATTAGGACATTAGAAGAGCACTCAGGGTGTGTATGCACATGTGTGTATGGACGTGCGTGTGTGTCTGTGTGTGTGTCTGTGTTTGTGTGTGTGTGCACATGTGTGTGTGTGTGCACATGCATCCTCGTTCACGTTTGTGTGCATGTGTGTCTGTGTTGCTCCCTATCTGTGCCAACAGGGGCTGTACCCAAGGTTCAGTTGACAATGGGTGATGGGATTGAGGATAGGGCTAATGGGCCTGCTGCTCCCAAGGAGACAGGAGAGGAGAGGAGAGGAGAGGAGAGGAGAGGAGAGGAGAGGAGAGGAGAGGAGAGGAGAGGAGAGGAGAGGAGAGGAGAGGAGAGGAGAGGAGGGGAGGGGAGGGGAGGGGAGGGGAGGGGAGGGGAGGGGAGGGGAGGGGAGAGGAGAGGAGAGGAGAGGAGAGGAGAGGAGAGGAGAGGAGAGGAGAGGAGAGGAGAGGAGAGGAGAGGAGAGGAGAGGAGAGGAGAGGAGGCAGGCAGAACTGGCAATATGGGAGGTGAGGGAGCCAACACCCACATACTGTAACTGTACTAACCATTAATACACAGTAAACATCATCCTTTCCCTCTTACTTACACTGTATTGTGTTTTAGCCTGGTCCCAGATCTGTTTGTGCTGTATAGCCAACTCCTATGGTTGTTGTTTGGCCTAACACAAACAGATCTGGGACCAGGCTTACTGTGTTTTGTATTGGTCCATCAGGACAGCTGCTGCAGCTGTTTGCTAAGTGTGTTGTGTGAAGACAGTGTGTGATGTGGTGAATACCATCCATCATCAAAACAGTGTTATTGTGGTTCTGGATCATGGCGACTTGAGTCTGATGCCCGATTCTGATATTGAGTTGCATCCCCTTTTGCCCTCATAACAGCCTCAATTCGTTCGCTTAAAGGTGGGGGGCGCGGACCGGTCATAGAGCCCATAGAGTTAAAGTTGGTGGACTGTAACCTGTAAAATCCATAGATTTAGGAGGTCTTCTAGTGGCCGTTAGCTGTAAAAATCCATAGATTAGCCGCACCGTTATATAAGCCGCAGGGTCGAAAAATTGGAAAAAAGGCGCGGCTTATAGTCTGAAAATTACGGTAACCTGTCTCCTAATGTTTTGTACACTCAGTGTACAGTGTTTAACTCACCGGGGCCTTCTTGTCGATGGGTTTGATGATGAACTTCTTGTCGTTGAAGGAGATGTTCCTGATCTCGCTCCAAGGGAAGCCGATCTTTGGGGTCAGTCTGGTGGGGGAGGAGGCAAACCAGTGTAAGTATTGTGTAGGCCGCATGTGCTTTAAGCAGGTTGGCTTTTATTGGGATGACTCATGTACTGGAGGCAGCTCTGCAGGGTAGTCACTAGCTGGCACAGCCACAAAGTCATACAATATCATTTAAAACCTAACCCTCACCTTAACCCTTAACATTAACCACACTGCTAACCGTATGCCTAACCCTAACCTTAAATTAAGACCAAAAAGCAAAATGTTTGTTTTCATGAATTTTTACGATATATAGCCAATTTTGACTTTGCAGCTGGCCCATCTAATGGAAATCACTCAGCGCTGCCTCCAGGACAAATATTTACATGGCTTAATAGTGGACATTACAGTGTACATTTTCCATAGATTTATTCCAGATTATTTTACAAATCACAATCCAGGGTTATTGTAGCCAAATCTTTCAATGGAAATGATTTTAGGCAGGCGGATCAGAGCTAGGTGGCTGGGCCTGCCCCACCCATACAATGTTAGGAGAAACACTGAGGCACCTTATTCCTTATATAGTGCACTACTTTTGACCAGGGCGCCATAGGTCTATGCCATTGGTTACGCATCCTGGGATGTGGTAGGAAACAAGTGCAAATAGGAGATGATTCATCCATGTCTGAGGCAGGACCGTGTGTATTACTGTATTGTACATGTTGGCCTCTGTATCAATAGGGCTAGTTGGGAGGAATCTCGGGCGAGGCTCGTCCATTGTGTACTAGAGAGAGACACATTGACTGGATGCCAATCTAATTTGGTACTTTACAGACACACACGCACAGACACACACACACCTTGTCTGATCCACCTTACAGTGACACACAGTGACACACTGTGAAACCCTGCTGCTGCCTGAACTGGTATTTCAATCAATTACAGACGCTGGGTGACATACACTTAAGGAATCCCAGATCTGTTTGTGCTGTCTTACTAGCACCTATGTCATGTTTTGTCACGTGTTGTACAAACAGATCTGGTACCAGGCTAGAGGTTATCTGAGCAGTTTGCTCTTTCACAAGCTTTTCATAGGGATCCCAACCTGAACTCTACAGGGTATTTTAGCATCAATGTTAGTGAGCATTGTTACAGTTTTTGCTCTGTACCGAAAGTGCTCTATCTTGAAAACATAACTGCTGACATGCACCATGCACCAGATTGAGTTAGGATCTCGAGTGCTTGGCTGTGTCTTTTGGAGAGATTAGCATTGTCTCTCTGGGCGTTAACTTTAGGAACCTGGTTATCCTGTTTGTGGTAGACGAGGATCAGATAGAGGAGGACAGAGACAAGGTCTTATTTAGAGGCATGTCTAAGTGCTAGATTAGATTTTGTATACGGTAGCCCCTCCCAATGACCCCTAACGACTGTTATCCACAGTACCCACAGAGGTTGAACAGAGGTATGTTCCATTGAAGAACAATGAGTTCACCAGTCAAATTGCCAGGGTCAGAGGCTCTTAGCCCATTCTAAAGATTATATGGTGTGTTCCGGGTTATATAGAATCTCATAGAAACTCAAACATGCATTTGTATGGATTTATACAGCAATCAGGGACAATATAGGACATCCTATTTTCTCCAAACTAAAAGGTCCCAGTGGTGTGGTATAGGGTCCAAATGGAATCATGTCCTGAAAGCTAGCTATATGTCTTGTGCTGAATGAGGGTGTGTGTTTGTTTGACAAAGGGCCTAAGGACTAAAACCGTGGCAGAATGGTCATAACTGACACAAAAAGGAGCAATGCTGTGTGTGTGTGTGTGTGTGTACGTGTGTGTGTGTATGTGTGTGTGTGTATGTGTGTGTGTGTGTGTGTATATGTGTATGTGTATGTGTGTGTGTGTATGTGTATGTGTGTGTGTGTGTGTGTGTGTGTGTGTGTATGTGTGTGTGTATGTGTGTGTGTGCGTGCGTGTGTGTGTGTATGTGTGTGTGTGTGTGTGTGTGTGTGTGTGTGTGTGTGTGTGTGTGTGTGTGTGTGTGTGTGTGTGAGAGAGAGAGGCCTTGGTAGTAGTAGTGCTGCATATTGTCTGTGGCCTGGAACTCTCGTCGCGGGGCCTGCGCTCTAAGTCAGTTTCTCATTCTTCAGAACCGCACAGCTTGAAAAACCAGTCATGGTTACAGCCGAGGCCCAGAGTGCACAAACACACACATGCACGCACACGCGCACACACACACACACACACACTCAAGGACACTAAGAACCCTACAGACACACACAAAGCCCTGTGTTTGAGTGTCTCTCTCTTCTCTTTGGTTCGCCAGATTTACAGGTACCAGACTACTAAATTAAAATAAAAGCGTTAGATTAACTTTAAAGCCATTCTATGGAACAATAGTTTCTGTAAATAAACACTTTGATGGAACACTCATCAATTTGTGCTTTGTGTGGATTTAAAGCTAAATATAAAACCCCCAGACAATTTGGACACAAGCCACAATAATGTGGGTAGAGAGTAAGACAATGGGGAATCCCAAAAAATCCAAGTTACAGAGTTACAGCATTACCATCTGTAGCCACTCAAGTTACAGAGTTACAGCATTACCATCTGTAGCCACTCAAGTTACAGAGTTACAGCATTACCATCTGTAGCCACTCAAGTTACAGAGTTACAGCATTACCATCTGTAGCCACTCAAGTTACAGAGTTACAGCATTACCATCTGTAGCCACTCAAGTTACAGAGTTACAGCATTACCATCTGTGGCCACTCAAGTTACAGAGTTACAGCATTACCATCTGTGGCCACTCAAGTTACAGAGTTACAGCATTACCATCTGTAGCCACTCAAGTTACAGAGTTACAGCATTACCATCTGTGGCCACTCAAGTTACAGAGTTACAGCATTACCATCTGTGGCCACTCAAGTTACAGAGTTACAGCATTACCATCTGTAGCCACTCAAGTTACAGAGTTACAGCATTACCATCTGTAGCCACTCAAGTTACAGAGTTACAGCATTACCATCTGTGGCCACTCAAGTTACAGCATTACCATCTGTGGTCACTCAAGTTACAGAGTTACAGCATTACCGTCTGTGGCTACTCAAGTTACAGCATTACCATCTGTGGCCAGACAGTCTTTTGGGGGGCCTAGGACCACACTGCTTTCAATAGACTTTTGGCATGGAGAGTTTAAACAGTGCATGGAGCTCTAGGGAGGGAGCAACGGCCGTTGTCAACAACACAACCCAGCAAGAGGTTAGTGCACTGCACTCAAAACACTACTTTGGCATGTCTTCCAGACATACTTTTCAGTGCTTTTAGCTGTGCTTGATTGAGTGGAGTAGTCCCAAAAGTGCAAAGTGCAAACCCCACCCATCTAGCACTTTGGGCAGGCTCACTCAAACACTCAAAGTATTTGAAAATAAACAAATACTATTTGAACCCTCTGCCAGAGGGTCAGTGACTGCAGGGCCATCGACTGTATATTTGATTGGTCACATACACATATTTAGCAGATGTTATTGTGGGTGTAGCAAAATGCTTGTGTTCCTAGCTCCAACAGTGCAGTAGTATCTAACAATTCACAACAATACACACAAATCTAAAAGTAAAAGAATGAAATTAAGAAATATATAAATATTAGGACGAGTGCAAAGTTGCTTAGGAGCTAGAAGCAGAGCTGCCATGTCTGTCTGCGCCATCTGGAACTCTGGAATATTATGTCACAATCTACTTTAACCCATTAACTTTAGTGACCTCACCGGGAACAAGTAGTTAACACATAATCACGCAGTTACCGCTTGTGTCGCTCGAGCAATCTCGTAAAATATTGTACTTTTGAGCTTCAGCAAAGTGTTTGGTGGATCACAGATCCACAGAGCAACCTTGGGTATGAAGACACAGTAGAAGCTCATCAAAGTGTTTGGTGGATCACAGATCCACAGAGCAACCTTGGGTATGAAGACACGGTAGAAGCTCATCAAAAGATAGAGAGAGTGGAAGGGAATAGAGTTGTGGTAACTGTCTGTTGAGAATAATCTTCATTGGTACTGATTAACTAAAGACGTGGGTTAACCTGGACGGCTCCAATAGTCAAATCCATTGGAATTAGGCTTCAATGTCTGACACAGAACTGTAGCGAAGGCCGGAAAACAAACTGGTATCGTTGACAAGCAGAACCAGAATGGGTAGATAGACTACATGACTTTAGACCTGGGTTCAAACAGTATTTTAAATATTTCAAATACTTTAGCTGTGTTTGATTGAGCTTGCCTGGCTCAATGGAATCAATGGAATAGACCCAGAAGTGTAAACCTTGCCCAACCGGCAGCATCAATCGAATCGTAGTTCAACCAAGTTTTGCATGAATTGACCCCCTAGTGGTCAGTTCAGAGAGGGAACATGGGTGGTGTCCAGTAGGGAATAAACGTTTTGAAACAGACTGAAATGGGGCGGGACTACCTGGACATTTACATTTTTCTTTGCAAAACATTTTGCTCCGGTGTGACCTACTGAACAGGACTCTGGAGGCAGTTGTTTCTTAATTATTATTATTATTATTATTAATGTTTTTAGGGGTAGATCAGCTTAATATTGCAGATAGATTGTAACTTCATCAATGTAATTGTCTGCATCACTTCCAATCCCCCATGTTGTTTCTTACTTGTCCTCCTTCTCGTAGATGTTCAGTCCCAGGGCGTCCACTCCCAGCCACAGCTCGGTCCCCTTCTTGTTCTTGATGTCAAAGTAGTTGACTCCGTACATCTCCAGGTCCTGGGCGATCTTCAGGTACTCCAGCATGGCATCCTCCCTGCAGGATCAAACATGGACAAATGAAGGAATGGTTTAGGATTGATTTGACTCTCCACACACACACAAACACAAACACACACACACACACACAGTCAACGCTGCTGTGCTATTTATTTAATATTTATTCATCTGCTCTACAAGACACTATCCACTCTATTACTTGTAAATTGCTTTCTGAGGTACAGCAAATAATGCAATTGACCTGTTTCCTTATGACAGGGACAGCAACACAGAGACTCATACAAACCAAAACAGACAGGAACTCACTTGAGCATTCCACGGTGTTCCTCATGCCACACCTGGATCCTCTCCTCCCACTGCTCCCTGGACAGCTTGTGCTGCTCCAGAACCCTACAGAGGAGGAGGAGGAGGAGGAGGAGGAGGAAGAGGAAGAGGAAGATGATGAAGATGAGGAGGAAAAAGATGAGGATGAGGACAAAAAGGGAAAAGAGGAGGAGGGAGGAGGAGGAACAGAAGAGAGGGTACACAGAGAGAAGATACACTGAATAAAGGGTACTCGTGTTATGATCAATATTGGGTTTCTCATGACATGGATTTTTTTGTGTTTATGTACATACGTGTACACAAAACTTCATCCTGTTCCAGTTTATAACAGTATCACACTTAGCTATTGTCTAGTATCTGTACTCCTGGCTTCCTATGTTCCAATGTCGATACTAGCATACCACTTAGAATGCATCCCCAATACATCGACATGAAGCAAGGAGTGTGCTTCATGCTACTGTGGCTATTGGAAAAGTTGTCTCGGTTGTGTCCTAAATAGCACCATATTCCCTATGTAGAGCACTACTTTTGACCAGAGTCCTATGGTGCACTACTTTTGACCAGGACCTATAGGACTCTGGTCTAAAGTAGTGCACCGCATAGGGAATAGGGTGCCATTTGGGATGCACCCCTAGTGTGGGCTGGGAGTGGATCGACGCTCACCGCTGGGGCAGGAGACGGTCTGAGGTGAGGTAGCCGGGCCGGTGGAGGTCCCGGGTATAGTCTCCGAACTTGGCTTGGACGGAGTATGAGGCCAGCAGCACGGCCGTCTCCGGGGGACAGTACACCTCATCGCTCAGGATGCCCTCCTTCACCTGGACACACACACACACTTAACAACTTTGTTTGTATCAGCAATGAAGCATTGTGAGTACAAAGAATAGTATGACAGTGTGTGTGCGTGTGTGTGCGTGGTGTGTGTGTGTGTGTATGTGTATGCGTGTGTGTGTGTGTATGCGTGTGTGTGTGTGTATGCGTGTGTGTGTGTGTGTGTGTGTGTGTTACCTGCATGAAGAACAGCTTCTGGGTGATGTCCTGGATGACCTCCTCAGACACGTCCTCGGGGAAGAACTTGGCGCGGAACTTGAACTGCAGCGGGTTCTCCTTCTTCACGTCCTGGGACGACACCTGGTTGGAGAGAGACGATTGATTGATCATTGATTGATTCATTGATTGATGATTGACGCATTTATTGTCCCAATGTCCTTCAAGAGGATCTCCGTCCCAAATGGCACCCAATAAAGTTGATCCAATCCTATCATTCTTTGCTAATCATGAAACTAGTAGACATAGGGCTACATTCCAAATGGCACCCTATTCCCTATATAGTGCACTACTTTTGACCAGAGCCCTATGGTGCACTGTATAAGGGAATAGGGTGCCATTTGGGATGTAGCCCTATGTCTACTAGTTTCATGATTAGCAAAGAATGATAGGATTGGATCAACTTTATTGTTCCCGGGGGCTTAAATTGTCTTGGACGCACAGTGCTGCATAAAAAAAATGCACTGTCATATTCCTCTGTAAAAGAGGGATGTGTAAAATGCATGGTACTGATAAAACTTGAATGATCCTCTGTGTTGTTTACTGACGTTGGCCTCATCTTCTGTGTTGGCTCCAAAACAGGAACTACAAGGTATTGATGAGGCGAATGGGGTGGGTGTGTGAAACGACTGGAATATTCCCATTAGAGCATTGTGCTGATAGAGCAGCACAGTCAGCACACAGCTTTTCAACTGGCCTGGCCAGCCTGCATGAAGGGAAGCAAGACCAACAAGTCTCTGCCTCTGCCTCTCTCTGCCTCTGCCTCTGCCTCTGTCTCTCGCTCTGTGTCTCTCTCTCTGTGTCTCTCTCTCTGTGTCTCTCTCTCTGTCTCTCTCTCTGTGTCTCTCTCTCTGTGTCTCTCTCTCTGTCTCTGTGTCTCTGCCTCTGCCTCTGTCTCTCTCTCTGTCTCTCTCTCTGTCTCTCTCTCTGTGTCTGTCTCTGTGTCTCTGTCTGTGTCTGTCTGTCTCTGTCTCTGTCTCTGTCTCTGTGTCTGTCTCTCTCGCTCGCTCTCTCACCACTGGGTTGTCAGGAAATTATAAAATTCTACTGTAAGTGCTAGAGCTGGTACAATAAACTGAAAATGATCAACACTGACCATTCCGATCACTTATCGCAGGCATTTTTCTGATATCGTTCATTACTATAAGTAGCATATACTAGAGAAATGTGAAGTTTGTTAACGGGACAATTGATGTCTACAACCACCAAAATATTAGTAGTAGTTTAAGTATAATTTCAAAAAGACTGTGGTGCATTAATGTTATAAATATATTGTTCTATTTATCGATATCGCATAAATTAATGCATTTTTTTTCCAATATTGCCCAGCTCTAGTAAGCACCCCACTGTCCTGTGTCCTCAGTCAATCTGTACTTCAAATGTCCTTGTGAACCCACAACCGGCCTAACACCTTTATACACCTTTCACTGTAAACTATGTAAAGCTACTCTACTAGCCCTATAACATCACTACATTTACACTAATGCTAATAGTCTATCTCCTCACATTGGGCCGTAATGCTAATAGTCTATCTCCTCACATTGGGCCGTAATGCTAATAGTCTATCTCCTCACATTGGGCCGTAATGCTAATAGTCTATCTCCTCACATTGGGCCGTAATGCTAATAGTCTATCTCCTCACATTGTGCCGTAATGCTAATAGTCTATCTCCTCACATTGTGCCGTAATGCTAATAGTCTATCTCCTCACATTGTGCCGTAATGCTAATAGTCTATCTCCTCACATTGGGCCGTAATGCTAATAGTCTATCTCCTCACATTGGGCCGTAATGCTAATAGTCTATCTCCTCACATTGGGCCGTAATGCTAATATAGCAAAAGGAAACGGTTTACTATCCGTGCAATATAAATCAGCCCAAACCAAATAATGTAAGGTGGGGTTGGTGGGTTTGTGTGACCTCCATGATGTGATAACCAGAGCCATTTTATACATACAGTGCGCAACGTGTATATACAGCTCTGGTGATAACCATCTGACGCATTTGGAAATTCTGCACATTGACACAGGCTCAACTCCATTCCACAGACACAGGTGGATGTGTTTTAGCTATAATGTAACTATACTGTAACTATACTATAACTATACTATAACTATACCGTAGCTATACTGTCAGTACAGAGTCTACAGGGTCTACAAGTTAATGAAGACAGAGCAGTGTGACATTTTTGTTTGCTCAGTAACAACAGCAAGAATGAAGTAGAACTAGTATTTTAGTATCTAGTGGTTCACTAAGAGTTCACACTACTGGCTGCACAGGAATTTCATTGGTGTGGATTTGACTGGAGATTGCTTGCGTCACAAATGGCACCCTATTCCCTATATAGTGCACAACTTTTGACCCGAGCCCTGTGGGGCTCCTTATGGGCCCTGGTCAAAAGTAGTACACTATATAGGGAATAGGGTGCATTTTCAGACAGTCACTGACAGGATGTGAAAATAAAAGAAGGGAGATTCAGAATTAGCCACCGGCCTGCACAGGAGTGAGAGAGGGTGGCCATTCGCCAGCCCCAATGCATTATGTGAATTCAATAATGCAGTGAGTGAGTGGCTACTGATTGATTGAGTGAGTGGTAAGCAAATATAATGTGGAGTGATTTGACCCCGCCTTTAAAAGAATGTGCTCTTTTTGTATGGTCTATTTTATTTTGTTGATTGTAGAATGGTTATGCCAAAAAATATGCGGAAGTCCAGCGGTTTAAGAATAGAGCGGGAAATGGTTTGAGAATGCCTTAGCAGATATGAACACATATTTGTACACGGTACTACATCAGGCAAAATACAGGGGACTTGTAACATTGTCAGTCCTATTGAATAGAGTTGAAGGATGGGACTAATAACAAATAACAACAAATAATAACAAAGATAGCTAATAATGTAAGCATACTGTGTCCATAATAAGTATATAGGTTGTATGTTGGGAGCTTTTGGGAAAGAGCACAGTTAGAAAGATATGGCATGTAGAAGCAAACCGGATGGACATCATGAAAATGATCGGAGAGGTTGAGAGTAGAAGAAGTTCAGGAGCAAAAAAATAAATAATATATATATATAATTATTGGAAAATTAACTTTGTCCATAAGGTGTAGATAGTAAGTATAGACCGGAAGTAGAGGCCTGGGCATTGTTGTTCACTAATTTACTCCAAGTAGGGAAAGGATGGCGGGGTTGAAAAGTAATAAAGGGGAGTATATATATAAAAAACATGGGGGATTGGAAGTGATGCAGACAATTACATTGATAGAAGATACAATCTATCTGCAATATTAAGCTGATCCATCCCCCCCCCCCCAAAAAAAAAAAAAAAAAAAACCCATTGTCAGTCCTAGATGAACCTTACCTTTTTGTCAAGCTTCAGCCAGGTGAGGTATCCTTTACCGTCCACATACTGAAGACCAGAGTACCAGACTTCCCTCAAGCCGATGGTCTTCACCACCTGTGGACGAGAAAGAGACAGTACCATGAATCAACTCTGTCAGTAAGACACTTACTAGAGACACAAACTGTACCTACCAAACACAAACAAATAGGATACACTGAAGGCAGGATCCTAACTTGAGATCTGAGCACTTCTTGATGATTGCATAAATCATGCATTGATGTCAATGGAAGATTTGAGTGAAAACTCAAGTTATGTGAGCAGATCTCCAGGCCTAAATGAATTGATAAGTAAACAATGTTTAGTACCTCTATATATTAAACCCACTAGCTTACACAACTGCCACACAGCAGTAGTGTACACATCCAAGAACATCTTGGAATACAGAACTTGCTTTTATCATCAAACCACAAGATTATTTTTCACAGAGATGAGGTAACATTCGGGAAAGTAGTCAACCGAAACCACTCAAACCATAATTCATTCACAACGTAAAAAACAATGAAGTCATTTGTGCAAAATAAACTAGATTGTACCACCAGTGCTGCATGATCACAAGCAGAGCATAGCGTCTTCTATAAACAGGCCTTTGAGCCCTGTGGCTTTATGTTGACACGGCCCGGAATGACATACTCAGGTACCAGGCTTAATCTGGCCAGGCCTCATAGGATTACGCCTTTCCCAGCCCCGGACATACATGCTGGCTCCTTCTAGCCTAGATCTGTGATGTCTTGGAGGAAAACTAAACTTCCGGAGGACCTATCATCCTTTCACTCCCTTCTCTTCCTCTGTATCCACTGCTAAAGCTACTTTCTATTTTTACTAATGACCTGCCACTGGCATTAAACAAAGCCTGTATGTCTATGTATGCTGATGATTCAACCCTATATGCAACCACAGAAAGTGAAATCACTGTAATCCTAAACAAAGAGTTGCAGTCTCTAAAACTAAGAGCATTGTATTTGGTACAAATCATTCCCTAAATTCTAGACCTCAGCTGAATCTGATAATGAATAATGTGGCTGTTGAGCAAGTTGAGGAGACTAAATTACTTGGTGCTACCATGGATTGTAAACTGTCATGGTCAAAACATATTGATTCAATGGTTGTAAAGATGGGGAGAGGTATGTCCGTAATAAAGAGATGCTCTGCTTTTTTGACACCACAGGCTGCAGGCTCTAGTTTTATCCTATCTTGATTATTGCCCAGTCATATGGTCAGGCACTGCAAAGAAAGACCTAGTTAAACTGCAACTGGTCCAAAACAGAGTGGCACATCTAGCTCTTCCCTGTAATCAGACGGCTAATATCATGCCAGTTTCTCTTGCCTAAAAGTAGAGGAGAGACTGTCTGCATCACTTCTTTTTATAAGATACAATGTGTTCCAAATAGTTTGCATAGTCAACTTACACACAGCTCTGACACACACACTTACCCCACCAGACATGCCACCAGGGGTCTTTTCACAGTCCCCAAATCCAGAACAAATTCAAGAAAACGTACAGTATTATATAGAGCCATGATTGCAGCATGGACCTCCCTTCCATCTCAGATTGCTCAAGGGAACAACAAACCTGGTTTCAACAGATAAAGCAACACCTCATGGCACAATGCCTCTCCCCTATTTGACCTAGATATTTTGTGTACATACTGATATGTAGGCTACGTGGGACATTTTAAATGTATGTAATCCTTGAGCTGTTGTTGTCTATTAATGTTCTGTATTATGTCATGTTTTATGTTTTGTGTGGACCCCAGGAAGAGTAGCTGCCCTAGGAAACTCTTTTCCACCTTCTCCTCCCGCCTTAATCATCCACCCCTCCCCCTCCCTCCTCCCTCTCTGAGGTCGACTTTGTTTTTTTTGTTTTTTAGGGGGTAGATCAGCTTTAATATTTCAGATAGATTGTAACTTCCATCAATGTAATTGTCTGCATCACTTCCAATCCCCCATATGTTTTTTTTCTCGTAAATATATATATATATATATATATATATATATATATATATATATATATATATATATATATATATATATATATATATATATATATACACACATACACACACACACACACACACACATACACATATACATACATCCATACACACACTTCCTCCACCCTCTCTGAGGACGACTTTGTTAACCACTTTGAAAAGAAGGTTGACGACATCCGCTCCTCACTCAATTAGCCTATTGAGTCCACTGGTCCCACTCACACATAACTACCCTACGCCTTGACCTCTTTCTCCCCTCGCTCTCGAGTTGAAATTATGTGTGAGGTCCGGTCCCCTGACAATCTGCCCACTCGACTCCAAACCCCTCCTCCCTTCTCCAGACCAGCTCTGGAGACCTTCTCCCATTCCTCACTTCCCTCATCAACTCATCCTTGACCACTGGCTGCATCCCCTCTGACTTCAAAATGGCTAGTCGCTCCCCTCCTCAAATAAACAACACTCAACCTCTCTGACTGGTATCCCTTCTTCCTTTAATTTCCAAAACACTTGAGCGTTCTGTCTTTGACCAACTTCCTCGTTATCTCTCTCAGGACAATCTTCTTGACCCTAACCAGTCAGGCTTCAAGACGGGTCACTCAACAGAGAATGCTCTCCTCTGTGTCACGGAGGCTCTCCGCACTGCCAAAGCTGACTCTCTCTCCTCTGTTCTCATCCTCCTAGATCTATCCGCTCCATCTGATCCTCCTCTCAACCCTCTCAGTGCTGGGCATCCTACCTATATTTTCTCTTATTTTTGCCAAAAAAAGTTGTGTGTAGTTCCAGTAGTTAGCTACACCTCCACATGGCAAAAAAGTTATTAACTACTGAAAACACTACCAATATTATAATTTAGTTCAACTACCACCAAGCTACTGCAAAATGTTATTAAATTACTACATATAGTTCACTACTCCCCAACACCGGTCTACTCCCCAACACTATGCCTCTATTGCTTGACTTCTGAGGAGGAACCCTAATAGTGAATGACTAGTGTGTACTGTCTGTAAGACTGGCTTCTTTACAACACATTGGAACATTAGGAAATGATAGGGCTGGGGATTGCCAGGGACCTCACAAACCGATATTATCACCATACTTAGGTGCCGATATGATATGTATTGCGATTCTCATGATTCTATATGTATTGCGATTCTCATGATTCTATATGTATTGCGATTCGATACTGTCATTTTATTGCATTTTCGGCGTTCCAAACATATTGCTCACCATATGTCAGCAGCAGAGGGACAAGAGAGAGACATGAGAAAACAAGTTTTGATCAGTCATGAAACTGAAAGTGCTAAAAACAAATTGGCTCCCTATTTAAAAAGAAGATGGAGAACAAGCTTTTGGTGCAGGTGCAGACAACTAGCCCAAAAATAATGTTGCGCTATTGTCAAAATGATAAGATATGATATATCGTAAAAAAGAATATCCTGATATATAACTGTATCGATTTTATTCCCCCATCAATACGAGATTAGTGTAGAGAGAGGGAAGAGTAGTCGATTACAGATCTGGGAATCACTTGTTGCTGTAAGAAGAGATGCTCTTTTCCGCTGACTTCGGAGCGCAACCGCGAACGACCAGAGACTACTTCTGGTCAAAAGGTGTTAACTATAGGGACTAGGGTGTCAAATTCGGACAAACCCTATGGGTAGGTTTCCCAGACACAAAATAAGTCTACCACTAGACTAAAAAGCGCTTCCAATGGAACATTTCCATCGAGAATTATTTTTAGTTCAGGACTAGGGTTATTCTGTTTCCGGGAAAACAGTCCCTTTAAGTGATATATTATGGGTTATAGAGAGTCTATAGACCAGAAATGTAATTTAGGATGGGAAACTCTCACCAGTCGCCAGGCCATGTTCTGTTTGTACTGCTGCCAGATTCCCCACCCAATCATCATGTGGGGTGCTTAGCTGGCTGGGTGAAGCAGCTTGAGTGAACACCACACACACACACACACAGCAGGCACTCCGGCCAAACCCATTCCTATCCGATAAGCAGTGGCCAAGGTTAACATAAAATCAAGCGCCCCAGCACTTACTTAGCCGACACCTAATACGAATCTGGGCTAACCTTCCGGGGTTGCAGCAGATTAATGACTTTGATTCAGGTGGAGTTCTCTCCAAATTGTATTTTAGCACAACAAGCACTGACTGGTAAGGCCTGAAATGCGAGAGTGCCTCTGACTGCGTTGTCTCCCCTGGAATGAAAGTCCTGAAGGTTTCAGGACACAAACGGCCCCTTTCATGGGGCTTTGGGACCGGGAAGCACACAGAGAGGGGGGAGAGGGAGAGAGGGTACTGAAGGATTCCTTTTCCCAGGGGGGATAAGCTACAGGGGCTCTGGTACAACTAGACACCTTTGTCTGTCTGCAAAAGCAGAAAATGTACCTCTAGGGATGGGTCAAACGGCTTTTTATCAAATAATACTAGATTTTTTAGGCTGAAAAGTGGTTGACCAAAGAGTTACAAACTGGGTGTGCCACTCACTGCCAGGCCACTTCCATCAGCCAATCATTAAACAGCTCTAAGACAAACATTTGCAGTTGAGTCAATGAAGCTCAAACTGTAGATTACATGTTAGCTGTTCTCACCCAACACAAAAGACCTAGGCTAGCTAGGTCCCAGAATGGATCCAAGAATCCTGTCATGCAGGACATCTAAACATTCTCTCATTCTTTATCTTTGGGGCCGCAGATCATTGTTAAATATGCAGTATTATTCAAAGGATTAAAGATGTATAATATACACCATCTACATACTGCATATAAAACTAGAGGGGAAAAAACTATTGAGAATCAGCTTGAACCACCTCTGGACAACTTTTCAGAATCCCCTCCTCTGCATCACGTGCAGTCTGAACAGTTGAACAGGGGCACGAATGCCACGCCTTGCACGGTCACTCCAGTCAGACTTCCAAGTGAACGTTTCTCTCAGTAGCGTTTATGATGGCAAAAGCCCTGTGATTAGAGAGAGAGAGAGAGAGAGAGAGAGAGAGAGAGAGAGAGAGAGAGAGAGAGAGAGAGAGAGAGAGAGAGAGAGAGAGAGAGAGAGAGAGAGAGAGAGAGAGAGAGAGAGAGAGAGAGAGAGAGAGAGAGAGAGAGAGAGAAGGGCATAACTCCCTACATTCACTGACTAATGTGACGTTCCAGAGCGGTCGGGGGAAGGGAGGAGGGATGGAGTGGAGGAAGAGGAGGAGGAGTAGGAACATACCCAGACAGGGATCAGACAGACAGACATACATACACACCACACAGAGGCAGGGAGAGAGATAATGGTAAATGTATAGCTATTTATATATCCATTAGAACACACATGCAAAGTGAGTGGAGAGGGAAAGCAACTGAAATCCTAGGTTTGAAGACTTGTCGGTCTTCATGTTATTACTGCATGAGTGTGCCACCTATTGAAGTAGCTGTTCAACTGTTTAGGTGGCCTGTCCTGAATGTATAAATACACAGTATCTATGAAAAACTGAAGTGGGTAAAAAGGCTTTGAGCAGTTCTATGGAAAATCTAAGTGAGTGTGTGTTGAAGAGTTAGGGCTGCACGTCACTGGTCCTATGAGAGGGCTGAGGCAGCAAGGCTATGTTCAGGTCCCACCACAGAGAGGAGGATATGATCAGGTCCCACCACAGAGAGGAGGATATGATCAGGGACCACCCTAGAGAGGAGGATATGATCAGGGACCACCCTAGAGAGGAGGATATGATCAGGGACCACCCTAGAGAGGAGGATATGATCAGGGCCCACCCTAGAGAGGAGGATATGATCAGGGACCACCACAGAGAGGAGGATATGATCAGGTCCCACCACAGAGAGGAGGATATGTTCAGGTCCCACCACAGAGAGGAGGATATGATCAGGGACCACCCTAGAGAGGAGGATATGCCTAGAGAGGAGGATATGATCAGGGCCCACCCTAGAGAGGAGGATATGCCTAGAGAGGAGGATATGATCAGGGACCACCACAGAGAGGAGGATATGATCAGGGCCCACCCTAGAGAGGAGGATATGATCAGGGACCACCCTAGAGAGGAGGATATGATCAGGGACCACCCTAGAGAGGAGGATATGATCAGGGACCACCACAGAGAGGAGAATATGATCAGGGACCACCACAGAGAGGAGGATATGATCAGGGACCACCCTAGAGAGGAGGATATGATCAGGGACCACCACAGAGAGGAGGATATGATCAGGGCCCACCCTAGAGAGGAGGATATGCCTAGAGAGGAGGATATGATCAGGGACCACCCTAGAGAGGAGGATATGATCAGGGACCACCACAGAGAGGAGGATATGATCAGGGACCACCCTAGAGAGGAGGATATGATCAGGGACCACCACAGAGAGGAGGATATGATCAGGGCCCACCCTAGAGAGGAGGATATGATCAGGGCCCACCCTAGAGAGGAGGATATGATCAGGGCCCACCCTAGAGAGGAGGATATGATCAGGCCCCACCCTAGAGAGGAGGATATGATCAGGGCCCACCCTAGAGAGGAGGATATGATCAGGGACCACCCTAGAGAGGAGGATATGATCAGGGCCCACCCTAGAGAGGAGGATATGCCTAGAGAGGAGGATATGATCAGGGACCACCCTAGAGAGGAGGATATGATCAGGGACCACCACAGAGAGGAGGATATGATCAGGTCCCACCACAGAGAGGAGGATATGTTCAGGTCCCACCACAGAGAGGAGGATATGATCAGGGACCACCCTAGAGAGGAGGATATGCCTAGAGAGGAGGATATGATCAGGGCCCACCCTAGAGAGGAGGATATGCCTAGAGAGGAGGATATGATCAGGGACCACCACAGAGAGGAGGATATGATCAGGGCCCACCCTAGAGAGGAGGATATGATCAGGGACCACCCTAGAGAGGAGGATATGATCAGGGACCACCCTAGAGAGGAGGATATGATCAGGGACCACCACAGAGAGGAGAATATGATCAGGGACCACCACAGAGAGGAGGATATGATCAGGGACCACCCTAGAGAGGAGGATATGATCAGGGACCACCACAGAGAGGAGGATATGATCAGGGCCCACCCTAGAGAGGAGGATATGCCTAGAGAGGAGGATATGATCAGGGACCACCACAGAGAGGAGGATATGATCAGGGCCCACCCTAGAGAGGAGGATATGATCAGGGACCACCCTAGAGAGGAGGATATGATCAGGGACCACCCTAGAGAGGAGGATATGATCAGGGACCACCCTAGAGAGGAGGATATGATCAGGGACCACCACAGAGAGGAGGATATGATCAGGGACCACCCTAGAGAGGAGGATATGATCAGGGACCACCACAGAGAGGAGGATATGATCAGGGCCCACCCTAGAGAGGAGGATATGATCAGGGCCCACCCTAGAGAGGAGGATATGATCAGGGCCCACCCTAGAGAGGAGGATATGATCAGGCCCCACCCTAGAGAGGAGGATATGATCAGGGCCCACCCTAGAGAGGAGGATATGATCAGGGACCACCCTAGAGAGGAGGATATGATCAGGGCCCACCCTAGAGAGGAGGATATGCCTAGAGAGGAGGATATGATCAGGGACCACCCTAGAGAGGAGGATATGATCAGGGACCACCCTAGAGAGGAGGATATGATCAGGGCCCACCCTAGAGAGGAGGATATGCCTAGAGAGGAGGATATGATCAGGGACCACCCTAGAGAGGAGGATATGATCAGGGACCACCCTAGAGAGGAGGATATGATCAGGGACCACCCTAGAGAGGAGGATATGATCAGGTCCCACCACAGAGAGGAGGATATGATCAGGGACCACCCTAGAGAGGAGGATATGATCAGGGACCACCCTAGAGAGGAGGATATGATCAGGGACCACCCTAGAGAGGAGGATATGATCAGGGCCCACCCTAGAGAGGAGGATATGATCAGGGACCACCCTAGAGAGGAGGATATGATCAGGGACCACCACAGAGAGGAGGATATGATCAGGGACCACCACAGAGAGGAGGATATGATCAGGGACCACCACAAAGAGGGCCCCACGCCAGGCCACTTTAACAGGGGATGAGCTCACCAGTGATGCTGAGTAATACCGGGGGGGGCTCTCTGTGTGTGTGTTGTTGTGGGGGGAGGCCAGGGGGCTACATGGAACAGGACTTTGCAGAGAAGCTGCTTAAATACCAGCCCCTCGTAGCACGCTTGGACAGCCTCGGGTGTAGGTGGAAGCTGGTGGCGCTGATATTTGGCAGTCTCGGCCAACGTACACAGGCTTGCAGTACGTGGCCTCCAGATTGCGGGCCTGACAAAAACTAGGGCAAAGCAATTGGCTAGGTACTGCTCTGTTTCAGCTGTCGTGGGCAGCCTAGCTGTTTGGAGAAGGAGGTGCTTTCTATACCATTGAGTGCCATGCTTACAGGGACCTTTGAAATGTTTGGATCCTTTTTTTGTACATTTGATTGGTGGATTCAAATAAAGTATTTAAAATGTGTGTGTATGTTTGTGTGTGTGCATGCATGCTTCTGTCTGACTGTCTGTGTCCTTCTCTGCAGGGGATTTCTGCTACTGACTTCACCTGCCCAGGCCAAGATTCTAATTCAATTAGGTCACAGGCTTCAGACGGACACATTGCTAACCAGAGGAAGCAGTAGTTAGATGTTAGTAGACTTCAACTTTGGCTACTGGTGGTTATCAGATGGACAGTTCACAAGACAAAAAAACCTTTACGTGCATCTGTATTGTGAGCGGCGATAAACTGTTTCCAACACAAATTATTCTGGTGCACGACAATGTCTGACACACCCCACTGAGGCCTTTCAACATGTAGGTGGAGGAATTTTTAGTGACACGGAAGTGGAACATCTGAATCTAATGCTAATATCTCTGCAGAGAGCCTGAAAGTAAAATTCCCTAAACATGTATCCACACACACAAACAAGTTATTCAGGAAATGACAATGCCCTTCCTTTCCCCATTGCGTGATGGAATAAATGCCTGCTACAGATGTAGGATCTTAATTTGAGCCAGTTTGCTACAGCAGGAAAATAATCCTGCAGCAACAGGAAATGTGAGTTATTATGTGGATTATAATTAATGGACATTGTAGGGGCACACATTTTTCATTAGGGCAAATCAAATCTGAAATTTTAAAGTGGAAATTACAAACTTTAGAAGCCTTTTTAAACCTTGAATAAACTACAATTTTGCATTTCCTGCTATGCAGGAAAATTCTCAGCAACAAAAGAGTGAGCAAATTAAGATCCTACATCTGTACATCTCATGATGCCTTTGGAATCCAGTCCACACTGTAGCTACAGAAGTGACATCATGGGACTCAACCATTACATAAGCACATCAAAAACAAAAGTTTTATTTATCAAATACACCGGAAAGGTGCAGTGAAATGTGTTGTTTTACAGGGTCAGCCATAGTAGTTCGGCACCCGGAGCAAATTAGAGTTAAGTGCCTTGCTCAAGGGCACGTCGACAGATTTCGATTACTGGCCCAACGCTCTAACCACTAAGATACCTGCCACCCTCTCACATACAGTACATTACAGTACACTGATGTACCAACCAACAAGAGGTTACGGCAGAAACATACTATAAGCTCTTGTCAATGTACAGTAATCTGAGAACAATACGATATTATCTTATTGCCCCTCTATACTTACCGTACAAACATGCTGCATTCAAACATGTTGTACAGAAAACATTGATGTCAGGGACAGGCTCAAACAGATGTATTTCTGGGTTCCGTGGGAAGGACAATGGTTGGGATGATTCACTTCCATAAATCATGTCAATTTTACATCTACATTGTCATACATATTGTAATCTGATCAAAAGAAAAAGGCTTTTATCATACTCTCTCTTCTCACATTACCAGTATTCAGTTTCAGTATCCTCTTGACTCTCTCTTGTCAGACTACCGGTAATCAGTTTCAGTAACCTCACACTACCGGTAATCAGTTTCAGTACCCTCTTGACTCTCTCTTGTCAGACTACCGGTAATCAGTTTCAGTAACCTCACACTACCAGTAATCAGTTTCAGTACCCTCTTGACTCTCTCTTGTCAGACTACCGGTCATCAGTTTCAGTAACCTCACACTACCGGTAATCAGTTTCAGTAACCTCTTGACTCTCTCTTGTCAGACTACCGGTAATCAGTTTCAGTAACCTCACACTACCGGTAATCAGTTTCAGTAACCTCTTGACTCTCTCTTGTCAGACTACCGGTAATCAGTTTCAGTAACCTCACACTACCGGTAATCAGTTTCAGTAACCTCACACTACCAGTAATCAGTTTCAGTAACATCACCCTAATGGTAATCAGTTTCAGTAAACTCACACTACCGGTAATCAGTTTCAGTAACACTTGCACTTGTACTCACACACAGGATAGCCTCAAAATACATTAATTTAAAATGTCTGCCAAAAATGTATTGTAAATACTCTAGGTGCTCTGCTGTTGCTGGGACCAATCCATTGAATATAACAGCTAGAAGGGTACTGTAAACACTGACCTGGTCAAAGAGCTGTTTACCAGTGGTGCTGGGCTGGACGGCAAACTCCAGCTCAGCATCCATGGTGGTGACGCGAACATTGACCTGTGGAGAGAGAGACATGACAGAGAGACATTAGTAACACTGCGAAGAGTCAGAATCATTAGATCTTTGTTTAGGTATTGTCCATATGTAGCTTATTTTTGGTCGCAGGTTCAGGAATGGCTGAAGAATTGCAACATTTACCTGGAGCTAACTCAGCAAATAGCACTGCTGGGTGATTTAAAAAGTTATAGTCAATCGATCAATAATATAATAATACTCTTAGCAAAAATGTTTATCTTTTATTTACAATATGTAGAATCTATGAGAATAGAAAGGTTCAGAACTTTTGTGAAACATCACAGCACAGTTTAAAAATATATGGCAAATAGAAATCAGAACTGGATGGTGTTCAGAGATAGAAAGCAAGGGTTGAGTGGAGCTCAAGGATGAGACTAAAATATAACAAAAGATAACTATTGTAAAATATACTGTGTCCGTAAAATGTATATAGTATGTATTAGCTGGAAGTAGAAGCCTAAGTGCTGTTGTCCATTAGTTTACTCTAATTAGGGGATGGATGGTAGGGTTAGGGGAAAATAATAAAGGGAAATCTATATATTTACAAAATAAAATATGGGGGATTGGAAATGATGCAGACAATTACACTGATGGAAGCCACAATCTATCTGCAATATTAAAGCTGATCTACCCCCTAAAATGTTTTTTTAATTTAAATGAAATAAAAAATAAAACATGAGTATTTAATATTTAGTAAGAGAGAGAGGGGTTCAAACACTATAGGAACTAACAGTGACAGAGCAGCTGAGGAGCAATGTCACAAAGACGTGTACTTCAAAGGGGATGATACTGTATGTAAAGACAGAGGAAACACAACAGATCATGTCTTTGTTTATCTATGCTTTGTTATAGACAAAAAGACTGATCGGAGGGAATTGAGTGTGAAAATCACAAGGTGTTTCACTTAAAACATTTACTCCTGGGCTCTCGTTTCAGATTTCATACTAAGGTAGTCTGGTAAACATCTATGTTTGACTCTAAAGTAAATTGTGTGTGGTTGTGAAAAAAACTAAACATCCTACTGCACGTCAGCCTTTAGAAGCATCCCAGCAGTAGTTAGCTAGTTACAGTAAAGGCACCTGGTTGACTTCAGAAGGGGCCCCTGTCAGAGACAGCCATAGGTGGAGAGGGCCATAGTGACATAACCCCTCGACACAGACCAGCCTATCACGATAGCGTGGGTGGGCAGGGAAGTTAGCCTGTATTGACAATGTCCATTCACTGCTGTTTTGAGAAAAGGCATGCCTTTCCATTCTTCAGTTAATGATTGATAAGGCTGAGCTATGCTGCACAAACAGGGCAAGTCCTTCTAGTTTTGGCCTGCTTACTGAGGTCCACTGAGGTAATAACATGATTCAAACGACTAAAACGTTAAAAATACGTATAAAAACACCAGCCTCAGAAGTTGCAATGAGAGCGTCTTCCAATTTCCATGAATGAGACATGACATCAGCTGTGTAAGGCTTTCACAATAGAGACTGAATTCCACGTAGGCAAGTTATCCCCACATGATATCATCACTTCACTGACTAAAGTCCTGCTAAAATACATAATATTCCTTACAATGTCAGCATTGTGAGCTCTCTAACACACACTAGTCCTTCAACTCTCTCTTCTAGGTCAGATGTTGTTTCTGTTGAGAAAACGAGGCCTACAGTATTTACCCAGGTTATTGGTGTGCACTGACTGACAACCCTATAAAGATGTGTGTGGACTTAGAGATGATGGAGAGGGAGCCTGCTGTTAGAAGAGCCTTTGTTGTAATCTGTCTTCTCCTGGCCATTGTGAATGACCTTGAGGCTCTGTAGTGAGAAAACTCAATGACGCCTACTAGAAACGGGGGGCCCGGGTTCTGACTGACTAACTGTTGACTCAAACGGGACGTCTGCTGGGCTGGGGCCCGGGTTCTGACTGACTAACTGTTGACTCAAACGGGACGTCTGCTGGGCTGGGGCCCGGGTTCTGACTGACTAACTGTTGACTCAAACGGGACGTCTGCTGGGCTGGGGCCCGGGTTCTGACTGACTAACTGTTGACTCAAACGGGACGTCTGCTGGGCTGGGGCCCAGGTTCTGACTGACTAACTGTTGACTCACAGCCATGCTCCCTAGCTGCCTCGTGGGCTACATATCGAGCCTACACAGAATAACTAACGTGATGATGGCAGTAGATATGGCCAAATTAACAATTATTCCATAGAAAGAACAATTCAACCCTTTCAGAACTAAATGAATGTGAATTGACTACTAGAGAAAATTGCATTTACATTTAGGTCATTTAGCAGATGCTCTTATCCAGAGTGACTTACAGTCAGTGCATTCAACTAAGGTAGTAGATAAAAGGTTAGGTGGGTAAGGTAGATAAAAGGTTGTTTCTTTTTTGCATAGGAAAAGCCTCATAAATCAACATAATATTGAATGTTGTGGGCAGCTGTGACTGGGCCAGTCTGAGTGTGGGAGTCCAGTAGGAGGAGGAGGGGAAGTTCAACAGGAGGGGATGTTCAGTATGGCACACTGTATCAAAATGTTTTGCAACAGAGAAATTAAAATATGTGTTGTTATTGAACAGATTTAGCAAGTTCCTCTTTGTTTGACTCCATTTCAAAATATTTTATCTCTATTGAACACAACCAAAGACTGACATTATCACCACCAAACCTGGAGGTGAGGGGCTCCTAGCTCCCACTTGAGGGAAGCAGCATACAAAAAAGAGAGAGAAAAAAAAGAGAGAAAAAAACTCCATTCAACAGCAAAACAAAGATCCCCTTTCAGCTGGGCCTCCCCAGCGGTCCCTCTCCTGTACCACTATGCATTCTAATGGACCTTAGCTCCCAGACCGCACACAGTCAAACTGACTCCAGATCAGCTGTGTGAGGGAGCCAGACAGGCCTCTTCCCTGTGACGATGGCGTTAAACTGACTCCAGATCAGCTAAGTGGAGGAAATGGACAGGAAACGTGCACAATGTTATCCCTCCACACGCATGCACACACACACGCACGCACACGCACACGCACACAAAAACCAGTGGGTGAGTGACATCTGATCTCATGCGAATCGACCAACGGTAAGTCACTGAAGCAATTCAGTCAGAACGTTAGCAGAAAACATGACATTCATGCTAAAAATACACTGGGCAAAGACCTACATTTCCAGTATGTGCATCTCTGGTGAGAATGACTATAATTATTATTCTGAAACCACAAGAGAAGTACACGTATGCTTATGACAGCAAACTTTCCAACTGACTCGAAATGGTCCTTTGTATATTAATCAACAAACCGAATGTGATTTGGCTCAATGCGATATGGTTCGATGCACTAACATTTGCTGCATAAACACATTAATTTTCCATTCTAAATTAATATCTGTTGCTGATGGAGCTCCTGAGCTGGGCCTCTCTGAACTGGATATGTCTGAGCTGTGTGTGTTATTATTTTTTATTTTTTAATAATCTAAACAGAAATCGAACCGAATAGCTCTACTTGGTCAGTGTGCAAAGCTGCGCACAGCGCGTAGTTTGATTAGGCTATTGCTAGTGCCTGGGGTTGTTGGGTATGCAAAATGACTTGTAGATCAATGACTGTCAACACAACTACATGCTTAGTTCGACACTGAAGGCGAGGTCGCAGTTGTCACAAAAGATGAGGGGTACCGTGGACCGATCCACTCATATTTTAAACATTTGACTCGTGACCCAAATTGAGGTTTTGAGAGGATTGCGGGTGTCTAAGTTTTTAAAAATACTTCAGTCTGAATTTAAACAACATACCAGGTAGAAAGTGTGTAGAAATTAATTCTCTCAAAAAACAATCTTCAATAAAGATATTTTCAATATGTACAGTGAGGGAAAAAAGTATTTGATCCCCTGCTGATTTTGTAAGTTTGCCCACTGACAAAGACATGATCAGTCTATAATTTTAATGGTAGGTTTATTTGAACAGTGAGAGACAGAATAACAACAAAAAAATCCAGAAAAACGCATGGCAAAAAATGTTATACATTGATTTGCATTTTAATGAGGGAAATAAGTATTTGACCCCTCTGCAAAACATGATTTAGTACTTGGTGGCAAAACCCTTGTTGGCAATCACAGACGTCAGACGTTTCTTGTATTTGGCCACCAGGTTTGCACACATCTCAGGAGGGATTTTGTCCCACTCCTCTTTGCAGATCTTCTCCAAGTCATTAAGGTTTCGAGCCTGACGTTTGGCAACTCGAACCTTAAGCTCCCGCCACAGATTTTCTATGGGATTAAGGTCTGGAGACTGGCTAGGCCACTCCAGGACCTTAATGTGCTTCTTCTTGAGCCACTCCTTTGTTGCCTTGGCCGTGTGTTTTGGGTCATTGTCATGCTGGAATACCCATCCACAACCCATTTTCAATGCCCTGGCTGAGGGAAGGAGGTTCTCACCCAAGATTTGACGGTACATGGCCCTGTCCATCGTCCCTTTGATGCGGTGAAGTTGTCCTGTCCCCTTAGCAGAAAAACACCCCCAAAGCATAATGTTTCCACCTCCATGTTTGACGGTGGGGATGGTGTTCTTGGGGTCATAGGCAGCATTCCTCCTCCAAACACGGCGAGTTGAATTGATGCCAAAGAGCTTGATTTTGGTCTCATCTGACCACAACACTTTCACCCAACATCATTCAGATGTTCATTGGCAAACTTCAGACGGGCCTGTATATGTGCTTTCTTGAGCAGGGGGACCTTGCGGGCGCTGCAGGATTTCAGTCCTTCACGGCGTAGTGTGTTACCAATTGTTTTCTTGGTGACTATAGTCCCAGCTGCCTTGAGATCATTGACAAGATCCTCCCGTGTAGTTCTGGGCTGATTCCTCACCGTTCTCGTGATCATTGCAACTCCACGAGGTGAGATCTTGCATGGAGCCCCAGGCCGAGAGAGATTGACAGTTCTTTTGTGTTTCTCCCATTTGCGAATAATCGCACCAACTTTTGTCACCTTCTCACCAAGCTGCTTGGCGATGGTCTTGTAGCCCATTCCAGCCTTGTGTAGGTCTACAATCTTGACCCTGACATCCTTGGAGAGCTCTTTGGTCTTGGCCATGGTGGAGAGTTTGGAATCTGATTGATTGATTGCTTCTGTGGACAGGTGTCTTTTATACAGGTAACAAGCTGAGATTAGGAGCACTCCCTTTAAGAGTGTGCTCCTAATCTCAGCTCGTTACCTGTATAAAAGACACCTGGGAGCCAGAAATCTTTCTGATTGAGAGGGGGTCAAATACCTATTTCCCTCATTAAAATGCAAATACATTTCTAACATTTTTGACATGCATTGTTCTGGATTTTGTTGTTGTTAT
Organism: Coregonus lavaretus; assembly: GCF_964263955.1. Classification (NCBI taxonomy): domain Eukaryota; kingdom Metazoa; phylum Chordata; class Actinopteri; order Salmoniformes; family Salmonidae; genus Coregonus; species Coregonus lavaretus. The sequence goes on along the minus strand of NC_140020.1, from coordinate 6,820,716 downwards.
TCTGTCTCTCACTGTTCAAATAAACCTACCATTAAAATTATAGACTGATCATTTCTTTGTCAGTGGGCAAACGTACAAAATCAGCAGGGGATCAAATACTTGTTTCCCTGTAGCTATTAGCAGCGCCAATTAGCAGATTTTGTGGTCTCAAACAAGTAAGTTTGCCAACGTTCTTCATCAAGAATATGATCAATATGGAATTATTGACAATGAAAAAGGTAGGAATGTTGTTCACTTGTGTAATATAATTGCTACATTTACGGTCAATATAACATTAAAAATAAAAAATAAAAAGATATGAATATTGGGTCGCGACTGAGACAACCTGGTTCATTCTGGGTCCCGAGGCAAAACAAGTTGAGAACCTCTGGTCTAGTACACAACACCCTTTACTGGTTAATGAGTTGGTTCCGATGGTGATCATCATCTCACCACAGTGGCTCAACAGAATGGACTGCATGCTGCATTCCCATTCAATATTTAACTACGGTTTGTATGGCTTTAAAGGAATCAGTTGCAAGGTGGGGTTGTCATGGGAATGTGTCTGAAATTCCCCACAGAGCCATATAGTCATAAACCACCACTGGGCTGGGTGCTACCTGCTGACGTGCTGAAGGTCCCATGGAGACTGGAGAGGGGGTAGAATACACCCCTGCTGCGCCCTTTTCAATAAGGTATTTAGGACTGAGACCTCTAATAGTGGATTCGTTTTGCAGACTGGGGCACCTCAGCTTGGCCAACTTGTTGACTAAACACAGTGTATTCACTTTTACTAACAACTAAAGACTATATAATGATGTCTAAATGTAAAATGGTGTGATAAGTGCTAACATGATGACTATTCGGAGTGACACGCCCAGAGGGCGTAACAGCAGGCGTCATCATATTATTGACTTATCAATTATACACCAGAACAAATTCTTAACAATGGGTTTCAGACATGAGAAGGAAACACCCACATCTGTGTGTGTGTGTGCTGTCTTACTGTCAAATGGATGTTCAAGGGGCCGTGAAACAGGATTCAGGGAGAGCCAAGGAAGGAACACTTGCTGACAATGTGCAGGTTGGCATTTATTGGGATGACTCATGTACTGGAGGCAGCTCTGCAGGGTAGTCACAAGCTGGCATAGCCACAAAGTCATACAATCTGAAACCTAACCCTAACCTTTACCCCATTGCTTACCTTATGCCTAACCATAACCTTAAACTAATTTTTGTTTTTATGAATTCTTACGATATATAGCCAATTTTGACTTTGCAGCTGGCCCATCTAGTGGAAATCACTCAGCTCTGCCTCCAGGGCAAGATTCATCCTATTAAACGTCAACTTGCTGACAATGTGTCATTCTGACAAGAGAGCGAGAAGACACCAAACCAGGATCTCAATCTCAGCTGCTCAAATCTCAACTTTCTCTTGTCAGATTTATTTCTCTGCTAAACCAATGAACTCTAGTCTAGTTTTCGTTCTCTATATGATAGATACATTCTACCATGTTTGATGTGTTTTTCACAGTAAAATAGGATTTTGGCTTAAATGGTTGATAGTCTTGCATCACAAATCACGATACAGAATCTCAATAAGGGCTGATCATCATTTTTTTTTTAAATACAATTTATAATTTAAATTTTTCAAATGTTGTATTTTTTAGTATTTGTCTTTTATTTTTTTATTTTTTATACTGCCCCCCCGTGGGAAACGAACCCACATCCCTGCCAGCCAAACCCTCCCCTACCTTGGACGACGCTGGACCAATTGTGCGCCGCCCATTCATGTCAGTTAAACTCTACCAGTCAGTTCTAGAAAGCCCTTGCAGTCAGTAGTGAGTGTAGCAGCCTCAGCCTAACCAACCAACGCTATAAATAGAACTCTGCATTTTGATGATTAAATTGAGACTCTAAAAACTATTGACTTCAAGATTTTTTTTTAAATTAGGAGCAAGTTCATTAAAAAACCTTAGCAATATTCTATTTCTTGCTTAACTTTCTTAACTCTCGGTATATAGAGTGAAGACAGTCAGCGGCAGTAAATCAACGCTTATTCCTCATCATTGATATCATAGAGAGAGAAAAAATTGTCTGCCATTATATTACCAAAAAGGGCAGGTTTTCAAGTTGTGTGCCTAACAGAGGAATACCAGAGAGTGCTACTGTGTCATGCAGCCAGCACCAAAATGATGATGTCACCTTCCAGTGATGCTCTTAACAACACTTTACATGACTCCTAGTCTTCTACTGGTGGAGTGTCTCGGATGAGAGACAAGGGGGTAGAGCATGGCGCTTGCAACGCCAGGGTTGTGGGTTCATTTCCCACGGGGGGCCAGTATGAAAATGTATGCACTCACTAACTGTAAGTCGCTCTGGATAAGAGTGTCTGCTAAATGACTAAAATGTCAATATAAATGTAATGAAAGTCCATTGTTTTTTGGAAGTGCTGTCAAAGACGAATGTCACCAAAAAGATGACCAGCTGTAAACCCACGTAGGCCACTGCTACCAAATTACATTAAGTCAAATAAAAAGGTTCTGAGAGTAAGACTAATGAAGATGACTCAACTTCATGTGAGAAAGCACATATATTCAGACAGTGTGACCACTTACAAGAGGCCAACCTCTTATTCTCATATTCAAGAGAATGTATTCCTATAAGGACGTTTGTATTTTCATCTACAAGTGAAACTACAAATTAAACCATAGAAACATAATACATCTTTGGTGTAAGGTAGTCATTACATCACAAATAGCCTATAGCCTTCAGCCTATAGTACCTCCTCTCATCATGAGCAGACATCGTGGCAATATGTCTCTTGCCTGCCTGGACTACTTGGATCACGACTCAGGACTGCCAACATATTACTTTAGTTCCCAAGCATATGTTTAGACAACTCAGTAAAAGGCTGAATACATTAACATCTTTGAAATATATAAAACCACTGCAATACTTACAGCTTTAGGCATGGTGTGTCCTTTTCCTGGGTCCGGGCGCTGAGCTGTAAAGTTGGTTTCCAAATACTTCGGATAGCCTACTAGATGACGTCTCCACAGTCAGTGCCTTCCTGTCAGAGAGAGCGAAAGAGGATAAACGCGTTTCAGCCACTCCGGTGATACTGAGTCAGACTGGACTACCCTTCCTTCTTTAAACGCCGGTGCGAAATAGAGATTGGTTGACGCAGCCCTCGTACAGCCGTATGAATCACTTTTTATAAATAGTCTATGGAAATTCAGATTAACGAGCCTCACCCATAACAGCCACAAAAAGGAGAGTCGGGCTTTAACACAGTAGAAGTTAGGAGTCTCCACCCTTATAGGTAAACATCTTACTTACTTCAGCACCACTACTGTGGTATCTAGGTGTGATCCTTGCTCGGATAAAATTATGAGGGGACGTTCGATGTAGCCTATACTGCAGAGACATTTTCCTTCAGAATCAATTAATCTTGGCTACTACTGGGTGATGTGAAGCCGATACAAAGTATCAGGGTCAGACAGACAGACAATGTTATATTGTATCAAATATACTGTTGCGTTTAGGGTCTGCCGTCTTTTACAATGTAACAACTTGTCTATATCGTTCAACAGGGCGCGAGATCAGTTGGGATCACAAATAGCAATGGGCTTGATTCACTTCTGAAGAAAGTACACATTAGGCCAACACTGTTTAGGCTATTTCAAACGTAACAAAACCTACTAGGTTCCACGACGTGTGTAGAAATAGACAGACCTACAAAGGAAACCAGTTGAGTCCACCTATCAACCTAAATCTGCAGTTTACCTAAAACAGATAGCATAGGCTACTAGGCTAATCAGTGAATTTGGCATAGCCTCTTCTTTGTTGTCAAGTCATAATATTATTATCCAATATAATTATTTGACCGACTCGAATAGGCTTTAATTTTTCATTTTGGAGCAAACATTCGAATAAAATAGCCGTTGCATCATGGATAACCTTCAATTTCTAGCATTTTAACAAGCCACAACCCACTACAATAATCCCAGACACCTGTTGTTATATTTTCCTTCCTTTGTGGGAAGCGGCGGCAGAAGTGCTGCAACAAGTGCGGAAACAAATTAGTGAGCATCTCTATTCTGCTCAACAGTCTCACGTTCACATAAATGTTCGATACACTATTCATTAATAGGTAGAATGGCTTACCAGAGCAGGTGTGATTTGAGATGGTTCTACCGCAGGGCAGCCTCGGACACTCCTCCTCCTCTCCAGAACTAACAGTGCGGCAATATGGCTGACCCTCCTCTCACTTCAGCGCTCCGACTATTGCCGCCTGCTTGCATGAGTTCCTGTTTGTCACCGGTGCCAGGGAGAGGGGCCGTCATTCGTACAACAGCGACTCCCATCAATGACACGTAGCTTATACTGAAAACTGTTGAACTCAAGCAAGCTTGTAGAAAAGTGCATAAAATAAGGGCAAAATCCCCCAACTGATCTACTGTAGGGTTAAAACGGTATGTTTATTATGGGGACATATTATTTTAAATGAGTACCCTAATTTGTGATAAGTAATTCAAAGTAATTTGAGGTTAAAATATATGGCATAACTTTATCATAGCAAAATGTTGACTATTGAAGGATCAGTGATTCAACGTAGCACCCAATTCTGTGGTCAATCACTCTTTATGGGCACATTGCTTCTGGTACCCTGACAACCCTTTATTGGGCACCTATGTCATTTATCACCGTTGAAACCACTCAGTAGGCCTACATTTATAGGCTACTGCGCCACCATTTCACACTGAATCTGAATCTCACTACATCATCCAGGCCAGAATAGAATAGAATATGACTTTGGTTACTGTCAAAGCAAGTTTTCTTAATAATATATGCTGCTCATTGTTGACTAGGTCTATCAAACAATTATACAGTTATGGATATAGCCTGTTATATTTGGCTATTATAAGACAGGCACTATACAGCAGATTTATTTCACAAATGCTATGGCTTCACTCCATGACCTTGAGGATAAAACAGGATGGAATAGTATCGTCATTGTACAGAAGGGAAGACCTTGAGATAACCAAGAGGCCACATCATAAGAGTGTTAAAATGAGTGCATTATGTGAGCCATAAGCTTATTATCAGAGTAGCTTTAACATGATTCATTGGGTTTAGGGTTTTGGCGTATATATGTTGGAATTTTGGTGTACAAAAAAATTTAATAAAGCAAAATTAATGTACATTAAAATGTCCTTGATAAAGACACCCCATAATCTTTATTTTACGCATTGCTGTTGCTATACAAGATAGACTAACTAACCCACAGAAGGCCTATAGGCTATTATGTGAAGTGGTAATTTAATAGCACACTAAATCATTCTAACAAAAGAACTATGGTGTCATAAACAAACAAAAGAAAGATATTAGATGCACGTGTATATTTGTTTGACTACCATACTTTTGTTTCTATTTGTATAGTTGAGGAATAGCGCGCGCGTCAGAAGCACACGCCCTGTAAACTCAACCTAGGAAGCGCTGTGAAAGGGTTGGGGAGGTTTCATAACTGGAAACGGACCAATAGTTGAGCAGGATTAAAATAGAACGGTATATATCAGAGATAACGCTGAAGTGCGTGTACTAAAATGCGCGCTGTAGGTTAGAGCGCACCACATGCAGTCTGTTGGACCGAAACGGCCACTTGTAAAGAGGAAATTGTTTACAATCTATTAATAAACAACAAGGATAGTGTACTGAAACACAGATGTACTGTACTTTCCTGCATTTTACTTATTGGTTTTGAAAATGATACTTTTTTTAGCAAAATGGGTATGACCTCAAGAGCTAAGGTTTGGTTTGGTAATCATTTTCAAGTCGCCAATATTTTTGTTTTAGCAGATTACTTTCAAGTAAAGGCGCTAGTACAAATACTATAGGATTTTTGTTGAGGGATGTGACTTTTTGTAAACAGAAACAGGAATTTAGTGATTGAACACCAGTATAATTTCAAGAGACATACAAACATAATTTTGGGAAAATGACTATACCCCTGGGGAAAATAAGACAAGCAACCAATTGCAGATCATGGGCTACTGAAACATGAGCCTACAACACATCAAAAGTCAGTCAACTCTGTCTACAACAGTAAGGGTAAGGACAGGAAACTAATAGGCTGTAAAAGCACTGTCCATGAAACCAGAGACTAACGCGATTTGTGGAAAATGCTTAGAGTTTAATCTATGGTCCAGAAAAATCTTTATTGAAGACAGTTGTTTGAGATTTTTCATCTTGAAATCATAAATATAAACGTTGAGGATATTTTTTCAATAAGCATTTCATGTACTGTGTTGCACAGATATGTAGAGATTTTCCTTTCACCATTCAGCTCAACTGTTCATTTGAAATGCATTCCCTGTAAAGAAAACAGACAAAAAAAACAAAAACAATATGGTTTATGTTAACTTTCAGGACACAGTAGCAGCAGCAGAGATTCACTTTGTAATGGATTTTATTACAGTGGCTTGCGAAAGTATTCACACCCCTTGGCATTTTTCCTATTTTGTTGCCTTACAACCTGGAATTGAAATGGATTTTTGGGGGGTTTGTATCATTTGATTTACACAACATGCCTACCACTTTGAAGATGCAAAATATTTTTTATTTGAAACAAACAAGAAATAAGACAAAAAAACAGAAAACTTGAGGGTGCATAACTATTCACCCCCCCAAAGTCAATACTTTGTAGAGCCACCTTTTGCAGCAATTACAGCTGCAAGTCTCTTGGGGTATGTCTCTATAAGCTTGGCACATCTAGCCACTGGGATTTTTGCCCATTCTTCAAGGAAAAACTGCTCCAGCTCCTTCAAGTTGGATGGGTTCCGCTGGTGTACAGCAATCTTTAAGTCATACCACAGATTCTCAATTGGATTGAGGTCTGGGCTTTGGCTAGGCCATTCCAAGACATTTAAATGTTTCCCCTTAAACCACTCAAGTGTTGCTTTAGCAGGATGCTTAGGGTCATTGTCCTGCTGGAAGGTGAACCTCTGTCCCAGTCTCAAATCTCTGGAAGACAAACAGGTTTCCCTCAAGAATTTCCCTGTATTTAGCGCCATCCATCATTCCTTCAATTCTGACCAGTTTCCCAGTCCCTGCCAATGAAAAACATCCCCACATCTCGGGGTGATGAAAGGTGTTGGGTTTGCGCCAGACATAGCGTTTTTCTTGATGGCCAAAAAGCTCAATTTTAGCCTCATCTGACCAGAGTACCTTTTTCCATATGTTTGGGGAGTCTCCCACATGGCTTTTGGCGAACACCAAACGTGTTTGCTTATTTTTCTTTTAAGCAATGGCTTTTTTCTGGCCACTCTTCCGTAAAGCCCAGCTCTGTGGAGTGTACAGCTTAAAGTGGTCCTATGGACAGATACTCCAATCTCCGCTGTGTTGCTTTGCAGCTCCTTCAGGGTTATCTTTGGTCTTTCTGTTACCTCTCTGATTAATGCCCTCCTTGCCTGGTCCTTGAGTTTTGGTGGGCGGCTCTCTCTTGGCCTGGTTTGTTGTGGTGCCATATTCTTTCCATTTTTTAATAATGGATTTAATGGTGCTCCGTGGGATATTCAAAGTTTCGGATATTTTTTTATAACCCAACCCTGATCTGTACTTCTCCACAACTTTGTCCCTGACCTGTTTGGAGAGCTCCTAGGTCTTCATGGTGCTGCTTGCTTGGTGGTGCCCCTTGCTTAGTGGTGTTGCAGACTCTGGGGCCTTTCAGAACAGGTGTATATATACTGAGATCATGTGACAGATCATGTGACACTTAAATAAAGTGTGCAATTCAACTAATTATGTGACTTCTGAAGGTAATTGGTTGCACCAGATCTTATTTAGGGGCTTCATAGCAAAGGGGGTGAATACATATGCACGCACCACTTTTCCGTTATTTATGTTTTAGAATTTCTTTAAAAAAGTTATTTTTTTCATTTCACTTCACCAATTTGGACTATTTTGTGTATGTCCATTACATGAAATCCAAATAAAAATCAATTTAAATTACAGGTTGTAATGCAACATAATAGGAAAAACACCAAGGGGGATGAATACTTTTGCAAGGCACTGTATCTACAGTACATATGATTAAAGGTGCTGTGCTGCCTGGCATAGATTAAACATTTTAAAATAATCCATTGGTGTTCGTTCAGAATATCAACCAATTATGTGATTGGATTCTGTTTGGAGAAAGACCAGACAGATATGAGTGATGAAACTGTCTGAATGGAGGTGAATGCCCAATACGTAATCTTGATGGATTTTTGCATTTAGCCAGGACCGTTGGATTAACAACAACATGCTGAAGCAAATATCGTTTTCTTTCCCCAACACTGTGGCTTTAGACAGTACAAACATATCTGGGACCAGACCAGAATGGCTATAATTGTATGGGTTATTTACTGTATATGCAATAGCAAACATGAGTCGTCAGGTGTAAACACACTGCTCTAAGCCTCTTCTATTCTTACAGATTTGTGTGGTTAAAATAATTAATATCAACCTGCTTCATCAGTCACTCTACCATCATGATTTTGATTGCAACTCTTGAGGGAGGTGCTGTTGAGTGGTGTAGGCCAGCATGAGAAACATGTAGTACCGCATCGCTCAAAGGGCCGAATCCTAACTTGAGATGAGCACATCTGACTTTTGTGTGTAACATCATGCATGATAGATTTGTATGAAAACTTGAGTTACGCAGGCATGGATTTCAAGCTACACTCTTAAAGGGTTCTTTGGCTGTCCCCATAGGACAACCCTTTTTGGTTCCGGGTAGAACCCTTTTGGGTTCCATGTAGAACCCTCTGTCGAAAGGGTTCTATCTGGAACCAAAAGGGCTCTACCTGCAACCAAAAATGGTTCTTCAAAGGGTTCTCCTATGGGGACAGCCGAAGAACCCTTTAAGAGTGTAGCTTGAAATCCATGCCTGCGTAACTCAAGTTATAATACAAATATATCATGCATGTTACACACAACAGTCAGACTGAAGTGTGCTCATCTCAAGTTAGGATTCGGTCTCTTTCATTCAAACTAACACACTCACAGCATCAATGGTTCTGGCTCCAATATCAAATAATGCACCTTAAGAAGCATACAGGCAGTGGGTTTATACATTTGTTTATACCATCAACAACTGCTGGTTCTTTCGGATTTGCTGATGTTACCTGTATGCCCCCCCATAGTGGCACAGGCCCTCATTGGGACGAGTGGTCGTGGGGCCTCTTCTGGGTGACATCATGGATGAGCACTGAAACAAAGACGGAGAGGGTATGCTATAACTCTGTTGGTCTGCGTCAGAGTACCCTGGTGGGTTTAACCCTTGTGGGTCTAGTACCCCTTGTGGGTATAAAACAGATATAAACGTGTCTTTGAAATGGCATGTTATATGTTGCATCATGGTCTTTGTAGGATATTTGAGTTCAGAACCGCAGCACTGTAAATGCCAGGGGGGCTGGTTCTCTAAATTACAATGGCCTCTGTAGTATTAAACAATGGCCACTGGATGGAGCCAAAACCATGTTCATGACCAGTTAAATCTCAAGAGGGCCTCACAGCAAATGCACTTTTGTGGTAGGCCTATGGGGATGTGATTACTGTACAGATTTGGAGATGCAAAGTATTGATCTTTGAAAAATCTCAGAACTGCATCCATCCACTTACTGTCCAGCACTGCTCTTGCCACGTATCTCTTCTCCAAAGTGTTACCGACATGAGCCATCAGCCACGGGAGGAAGCCAGTCTCAATATCTGGACATTAGAGAAGACCAGAGCACACATGCAAAACACATTGAATGTTAAACACTGTAAATATCCATGTTGGTACTTGAACTATACATAGGGAGAATCTCAATTGCATACTCCTTGCGTCCTCTCTCGCCTCCTTCTCAAAACCCATTGTATGAGAAAGCCAGTTGTCCCTGCCCTCTGACCTTCTCCTCCAATGAGTTTTGAGAAGGAGGTGAGGAGAGAGGACGCGAGGAGTATACATTGAGATTCTCCCATGGATCTTCATGTGGACCCCAGGAAGACCAGCTGCTGCTATCGCAACAGCTAATGGGGATTCAAATAAGGGCCCTGGGGGAAGACTGACCTCTCTCCACAGGGTCGTAGAAGTAGCCGTGGTCCCTCAGCGTGGTGTAGACCGAGGGGAGCAGATCGGCCAGGTAGTGCTGGGCAAACGCCCGCGCCGCAATCTTGTCCGCAGTCTCCATCTCCTTCTTCAGCACCTCTCGCTGCTGGGTGATCCGACGCTCCTGTTTAGAGAAGAGAGATAATGAAAGTCATGGTTCACTTGTTTCCCTCCAAAGAGTCTGTCTGGAACCTCATGCTATGGTGGCCGAGCAGGTATCGAACCCAGGTCAGGGATTGACATTAAGGGTTTCCTCATTGCCTGAGGCAAGTGACCTGAGTAGTCGCGCAAGTTGAGCCTGCTCTGAGGTTGCCCCATTTGCTCTGAGGTTGCCCCATTAGGCAGGCGTTTTATTTTATTTGACTGATAACAGCCAAAATACTCCTGACTTGCCCAATGGACGAGTGTCTTTCAGACCTTAATGTCAATCCCTGCAGGCTGATTAATTGCCTAGGCTTTCACTCGGGAAGCTAATGTTCAGGTCTCAGGCAAGGTTACTCATCACACGAGCAGACCACCACTCAGCACCCTAACAAACCACCTCTGTTACACTATTGATTGAGAGTAATGGACATTAACTTTTTTAACTAACCTATCCCTTCATTTATCTATTGACCTGAGAATTGGTTAAAATGTATCCGTGTGGCAGCAGCCATGTCTGGTGGTCCTGTTCCTGTACCTTCTCCTCACGGTGGCGTCTCTCTTGCTCCTCCAACCGCTGCACCTCCACCAGCTCGGCGTTGCGGAGCTCCTCGAAGGCCCGCTGCTGCGCCCGCAGACTGGCCAGCTCCTCCTCCTCCATGACCTCCAGCAGAGCCTGCTCCACCGTCTTCCCCACCAGCACCTCCAGCACCGGGCGCACCTCCATGTCAAAGTCAAACAGCTGCAGGGCCAGGCAGGGGACATGGGCAGGGAGGGGTTAAAGAGTGAGTTTCAACAGATGAAACTACACCTTATGGAACAATGCGGACTGTGAAGAGACACACCCACACAGGCACACGCACGCACGCACGAACATGCACACACACAAACACACACACACTGTAATATTGTTGTATTATACATTTTGTATTGTAGACATGTAGTGGTAGAGTAGTGTTGTAATAATGTGTTGTTTGGACCCCAGGAAGAGTATGGGGATCCATAATAAATACAAATACATGCCTAATGTGTTTTAAACCTGTTGCCAATCCATTTGAAGGAAGCTCCTTCACAAATGTTGAATTGTTTTCATTGAACAGCAATGAAAAAGAGGGAAAAATAAAAATATGTTCTGTCATCGTGTAATACCTCTCCCTCCTCGATCTGTGTGGCCACATCTTTACCGGACTTGGCAGGAATGAAGAGGGGGGTGGCCGGTTTGTCCAGGAAGGCATCGGTCTGGCACTCGACGCTGGTGTCCTCTATGCGATCATTCAGCTCCTCAAGATACAGCTCTGAAATAATCCAAGTAATTATTTCCAGCTCTGGAAATAATCCATCCTCTGTGATGTCCTATCAATCAAAAATGACAGTAGGCAGCTGAGATGCTGTACTGTTTTACCCATAGATTTAGGTTTTACCTGTCTGTACATCTATGTGCTTCCTTCCCTCCAGAGCCTCTGGAGTCCTGGGCCTGAACTGCTCCATGGCACGCTTCCGAGCGAAGGCTCTCCTTCTGGCCTCCTGCTGTCTCTGGACCTCAATAGGGTCAGGTTGAGCTGCCTGGCCAATACATAATGATACAAGATGTAATGGAGAAAAAAAATGTGATTATCACCTTCAATATCTGACTTGGTGAGCTGGAGGGATTCATTGAATACTCACCACTGGTAGGATGTGCTGGGCATATGTGTTTCCCCTGACAACACGTCGGTCATACATGATGTTTCCATAATTACTCTGTTCATCACTTCTGCATGGCAAGGAAACAGGCGCTCACGTTTAAAAAAAATGTAAAATCTTGATAAAAACTAATTAGCATACACTTATCCACAACCGTGCATTACTGCAGTTACATTAATGCACCTGTTTTTGCACCTGTTTTCGATCAATCAAGACGGGATAGACTACTTATTGAAAACCTGAACAGTTGCTAACAACATTTCAGCTGCCTGACCCTGCAACACATGCAGTACAACAACTGACAGGAATCGAAATGGAACTGACCCCAACTCTGCTATGCTGGCTACTTGCTAGCTACTCATTTCATTATGCATTATGCAAAAAAATCTACTTGTTTATGCTGCTGAAGTGAGCCTTTGGCTAAATTGTCAGTTACTGACAGCATATGTAGTTATCAAACCAATGATGTCAATCAAACTTACTGCTCTGCGGCGGGCTCTCTGTATTTGGTACGGTTTTGAACAGGTCTTGGGCGACTGGCGAATGTGTAAGTCCCGTTTGGAGCCTCCTTTTGAGGCTGTAAAACGGATGTCATTCTTTGACTTACTGTTAGCTATCAACTAATATCTAACTAGCAAAATTATTCTAATGAAAACAAACCGTATTATTTGATAAAAACAGAAAAACTGGTAGCTAAAGGAAAGTGAAGACGAGTGTCTAGTTGATGTTTGTCATAGCAACGGTATCCAGGAAGTGGAACTTTGCTGTTACATTACTTCCTCGGTTGCCTGCTTGTAGTTATTTTTTTTTTTTGGGGGGGGGGGGGGGCTAGCTAGCTAAGACAGGCATTTTAATTTTATGCAAGACTGACATATATTCAGCTCAAGTAACTTCATTTTAATATGAATGTCTTCACACAAGTATTCACACCCCTTGACTTTTTCCACATTTTGTTGTGTTACAGCCTGAATTTAAAATGGATTAAATTGAGATTTTGTTATGGCAAGCCTAAAAAAGTTTAGGAGCAAACATTTGCTTAACAAGTCACATAATACACTGAGTGTACAAAACTTGAAGAACAACTTCCTAATATTGAGTTGCACCCCCACCCCCTCTTTTGCCCTCAGAACAGCCTAAATTCATCGGGGCATGGACTCTACAAGGTGTCGAAAGCACTCCACAGGGATGCTGGCTCATGTTGACTGCAATGCTTCCCACAGTTGTGTCAAGTTGGCTGGATGTCTTTTGGGAGGTGGATCATTCTTGATACACACGGGAAACTGTTGAGCGTGAAAAACCCAGAAACGTTACAGTTCTTGACACAAACCGGTGTGCCTGGCACCTACTACCATACCCCGTTCAAAGGCACTTAAATCTTTTGTTTTGCCCATTCACCCTCTGAATGGCACACATACACAATACATGTCTCAATTGTCTCAAGGCTTTAAAATCCTTCTTTAACCTGTCTCCACCCCTTCTTCTACAATGATTGAAGTGTATTTAACAAGTGACATCAATAACAAGTGACTTCACCTGGTCAGTCTATGTCATGGAAAGAGCAGGTGTTCTTAATATTTTGTACACTCAGTGTAAGTTGCATGGACTCACTCTGTGTGCAATAATAGTGTTTAACATGATCATCTCTGTACCCCACACATGCAATTCCAATACAACACTTCACTGATTACCACTCTCCATATTTTCAAGCATAGAGGTGGCTGCATCATGTTATGGGTAGTTATGGGTATGCTTGTAATTGTTAAGGACTCTGGAGTTTTTCAGAATAAAAAAGAAACATAATGGAGCTAAGCACAGGCAGAATCCTAGAGGAAAACCTGGTTCAGCCTGCTTTTCACCAGACACTGGGAGATTAAGTCACCTTTGAGCAGGACAATAACCTAAAACACAAGGCAAAATCTACACTGGAGTTGCTTACCAAGAAGACAGTGAATGCTCCTGAGTGGCCGAGTTACAGTTGTGACTTAAATCTGCTTGAAAATCTATGGCAAGACCTGAAAATTGTTGTCTAGTAATGATCAAGAACCAATTTGACAGAGCTTGAAGAATTTTGAAGGAAAAAAAAAAGGTGTGGAAAGCTCTTAGAGAAAGACTCAAAGCTGTAATCCCTGCCAAAGGTGATTCTAACATGTATTGACTCAGGGGGTTGGATACTTTTCTAATCAAGATATATTAGTGTTTTATTTTTCAGAATTGTTTTACAAATGTTATACATTTTCTTCCACTTTGGCATTACAGAGTATTTTGTATATATTGTTGACAGAAAAATGACATTTAAATCAATTTTAATCCCACTTTGTAACACAACAAAATGTGGAAAAAGTCAAGGAGTGTGAATACTTTCTGATGGCACTGTATGTACAGAAGTGGTATACTGTATTGTGAATTGACACACTCTGTTCATAATACTTTTGTTTAGCATTCTAAACATTCTCACTGTGACCAGGAAGCAGTTGTGGTCTCATCGTGAACAGAGAGAACACTAGTCGATGCATGAGTGGCATGAAACCACATTTGAAATGTTCTTATTTTGCTCTGCTTATATGGAGTTAAAACATGGGCACAAAAAAAGACTTAACAACAATATATGAAACAGACTTCGGCTATCGCACTTCGACTTGCCTCAAGAAAAAAATGTGTATGCAGGAACAGCCAAAATAAATACCTGCCGAACACCAAAATGTACAAAAACGTCAAAAAGGTTCATCATAATATATGTGCGAACTGTTTCGAATGGAAAGCATGAGACAGACCTTAATCTGTGTTTACACAGGCAGCCCAATTCTGATCTTTTTTTCCACTAATTGGTCTTTTGACAAATTTTCAGAGATGATCTGATTGGTCAAAAGACCACTTAGCGAAAAAAAAATATCTGAATTGGGCTGCCTGTGTAAACACAGCCTAAAAGTCCCCAAAAGTGAAAGAAAGGAATATATGCCACAGGAAGTAGACACAGGCTAGATCTATGTAGTGACAAAGGTGAAACCACTGTGGTAAAAGTAAACATTGCATGAGATGCTTTGCTTGGCTGCAACTATGCAAGTTTGTATAAACAGTAATGATGCAGTATTTATGGTTACACTCTGTTATCTTTTCAATTAGGCTCTCTGGTCCTCACCACTCACACACAGACATTATTGAATTGTATTTGTGAATGTGTATTTATATTATGTAGTGAACCAGGTACCTGCCTGCATTCCATTGTTCATATTCAAACCATAGTTGATGTATTTCCAACCATTTCATCCCATTCAGGCTATTCTTTATTGTGTAATTGTTGTTTAATGTATTTTTGATATATGTATGATAGCCAGTGGGACAACCACATTTTTTTATGGGGGGTGGGGGAAGAAGGATTACTTTATACTATTCCAGGTATTCCTTAAAGAGGTAGGGTTTCAAGTGTCTCCGGAAGGTGGTCAGTGACTCTACTGTCCTGGCGTCGTGGGGGAGCTTGTTCCACCATTGGGGTGCCAGAGCAGCGAAAAGCTTTGACTGGGCTGAGCGGGAACTGTGCTTCCGTAGAGGTAGGGGAGCTAGCAGGCCAGAGGTGGATGAACGTAGTGCCCTCGTTTGGGTGTAGGGTCGGATCAGAGCCTGAAGGTAAGGAGGTGCCGTTCCCCTCACAGCTCCGTAGGCAAGCACCATGGTCTTGTAGTAGATGCGAGCCTCAACTGGAAGCCAGTGGAGTGTGCGGAGGAGCGGGGTGACATGAGAGAACTTGGGAAGGTTGAACACCAGATGGGCTGCAGCATTCTGGATAAGTTGTATGGGTTTAATGGCACAGGCAGGGAGCCCAGCCAACAGCGAGTTGCAGTAATCCAGGCGGGAGATGACAAGTGCCTGGATTAGGACCTGTGCCGCTTTCTGTGTAAGGTAGGGTTGTACTCTCCGAATGTTGTAGAGCATGAACCTGCAGGATCGGGTCACCGCTTTGATGTTAGCGGAGAACGACAGGGTGTTGTCCAGGGTCACGCCAAGGTTCTTTGCACTCTGGGAGGAGGACACAATGGAGTTGTCAACCGTGATGGCAAGATCATGGAGCGGGCAGTCCTTCCCCAGGAGGAAGAGCAGCTCCGTCTTGCCGAGGTTCAGCTTGAGGTGGTGATCCGACATCCACGCTGATATGTCTGCCAGACATGCAGAGATGCGATTCACCACCTGGTTATCAGAGGGGGAAGGGAGAACATTAATTGTGTGTCGTCTGCGTAGCAATGATAGGAGAGACCATGTGAGGATATGACAGACCAAGTGACTTGGTGTATAGAGAGAATAGGAGAGGGCCTAGAACTGAGCCCTGGGGGACACCAGTGGTGAGAGCACGTGGTGCAGAGACAGATTCTCGCCATGCCACCTGGTAGGAGCGACCTGTCAGGTAGGACGCAATCCAAGAGTGAGCAGCGCCAGAGATGCCTAACTCGGAGAGGGTGGAGAGGAGGATCTGATGGTTCACAGTATCAAAGGCAGCGGATAGGTCTAGAAGGATAAGAGCAGAGGAGAGAGAGTAAGCTTTAGCAGTGCGGCGAGCTTCCGTGACACAGAGAAGAGCAGTCTCAGTTGAATGACCAGATAAGATTAATCTTATCAACCTGCTAATTATTAGAATCAGGTATGTTAGATTAGGGTTCGAGCAAAAACCTACAGAACGGTAGCTCTCCAGGAACAGGGTTGGGCAGTCCTGCACTAGAGGCTATGGCACAGCGAACATAATTGCTTGTTTTTTGTTGTGTATATTATTATTAGCTAAAACGTAACAGAAAGTGTTACAACACTAAGCAAATTAATTAGGCTACATCTTACCTTTGGAAATATTTTCAGTGTATTGATCTACTCCTGCCCTTTTCAGTTGTGGGGGTCATGGGGTCAACATTTACATAAAACATGATTAGTGGAAAAAACCTGCCGAACACCAAAATATACAAAAACATCAAAAAAGTTCATCATAATATATGTGCGAACTGTTTCGACTGGAAAGCATGAGACAGACCTTAGGCTGCATTTACACAGGCAGCCCAATTCTGGCAAGAGCCCAATATAGCCCATGAACACTTTAATAAAAAATCTCATAAGGGCTATTTTCAAACCATCCCTTTACGTCCTCCTTTGAATAGCTGGAGGGATGGGATCTCCCATTCATTAAAAGTATGGGATGCTTTATTGATGTTTGTTGACTTCCTCCGTCACCCTCTCTTCACCCTGTTCTCTCTCTGTGTGTACATTGTTTACTGCTGTCACCGGTCATTAAGGGTTGTAAAAGGGTACAGCCTGGTATTGTAGTGTGCCTCTGCTCATTAGTCATTTCTGTAGACTCCATGTTCTTATACTGACGTAAAAACATCCATTCATTCTGTCAATCAGTCAGTCCTTTACTTTACAAGGCTCAATGGCTGCGTTTACACAGGCAGCCCAATTCTGATATTTTTTACACTAATCTTTTCGCATCAGATCTTTTTCAATTTTTCTTTTAACCTTTTGTAGTTGGCACTGTAGAGGTCATGTGTGCAGGTACAGTAACCTGGCTGACCCCTTTCTCTGTAGCCTCAGTCTCCATCATGCTTTATTCCATTGTCATCTATGGTCAGTAAGGCTCATAATGGTTGGGTTCAGCATAACAAAACATTGGATCTTCATGTGCTGTATAAAATACATTGGTGGCACCTTAATTGGGGAGGACGTGCTCGTGGTAATGGCTGGAGCGGAATTGGTGGAATGGTATCAAATACATCAAACACATGGTTTGATGCCATTCCATTTGCTCTGTTCCAGGCATTATTATGAGCCTAATGTTTTCTACCATATATTACAACAGGACATAAGAGCATTGTCTAACGTCAGGCTGTGTCACGCCTGCATGATGCTAGTACCTCAACTGTCAAACACAGACGTATAGCGGCAGTTAGGCTAGCGGTTAGAGCATTGGGCCAGTAACTGAAAGGTTGCTGGTTCAAATACTTTTAGCTGACAAGGTGAAAGATCTGTTGATGTGCCCTTGAGCAAGGTACTTAACCCTAATTTGCTCAATGGGGTGTTGTACTACTATGGCTGACCCTATAAAGCAACACATTTCACTGCACCTGTCTGGTGTATGTAACGATACAACATCTTGAATTTTTTTACGTAAGACAATAGACATTAGAGTGCCATAATTCTCTGGGTGAATAGTTGGAACATTCTACAGGACCTGAAAAACATCCTGAAGCATCACATAGCCTATTGGCCATAGCTTCATATTCTCTTCACACAGTCCCCGGAATGTGTTCAGAAAACAAATAGCATGCTTTGTGTGTTAATCCAACTCTCTTCATGTCTCTCTTTCCCATTGCTTAAGTATTATAATGACCGTTGCCAAAATAATAATAATAATTTGGTGGGTGCTTAAATTGTCCTCTTTCACACATGTAGAAGTGTGTATTAATACGCATGACCCTGGAGCAATTAGTGTTAAGTGCCTTGCTCAAGGGCAAATCAACAGATTTTTATGGACGGACACGTTGCCCTAGGTCGGTTACGCTATTTTCTCATCACGGCTACTGGCCTAACAGGCATCTTGGATTTTAGGAAATGAATCACGCTCCTAGTAAATTAATCTAGGAAAGATTCTAGGAAGTCTAGGAAATGAATCCTTCTTGGTGAGAATAGTAATGAGTAGGTAAGGCCTTAATCATCACAGTTAAATGAATACTTTAGTCCATTAAGGGTGTCTGCCCTGCAGGCAAATTAAAGCCTACTGGAACTGAACACCATTAATGACTTAGAGACCAACACTAAGAGAGGAAACCTCTAACTAAAAAGTCGAGAGAGGAAGGCGAAGCTGTGGCATCGGATTGGCTGATCAAGGCAGCCATGACAACGAGCAATTCAGAGAAAAACCAAATCTGTCCACGTGATCAGTGACTGATTTCCTCTTCCCGACCCACCAGCCAGAACATGCTGTTCTCTCAATGAAGGCTGTTAGATTGTGTTGCATAATTGGCCTAAAAAGGAGAAGCAAGCCGGGCCTAACTGGTCTAACGCTCACCGTGACGACCCTGCATGGCCCATATTAGTTCCTCATTAATGCATTTGCTAATGGCGTAGTCGAATGGTGAGAGGAAGTCCATCTAACCTAGCCTGGTTCCATTATGATTTGTGTGTTCTTAGTGTGACAATGGTAAGACAGCGCAAACAGATCTGGGACCAGGCTACATCTACAAGCCTACAATCCTTCTAAAATGACTGTGTTAATGTTGGTGGAGCCCATGGGATGAACTGAGAAAGCAGTATGGCTTATGTAAGTATGGGAGCTCATCTCTTGTACTTGCATGAGTACAAGGTTGTTTTTGAGTGGCACTGCGTAATTGGGGTTGCAATGGCCAAATGATTCTAACCAAAGCTTCAAAGTCAAAGGATTTACAGTGAGGGAAAAAAGACACCTGTCCACAGAAGCAAACAATCAATCAGATTACAAACTCTCCACCATGGCCAAGACCAAAGAGTTCTCCAAGGATGTCAGGGACAAGATTGTAGACCTACACAAGGCTGGAATGGGCTACAAGACCATCGCCAAGCAGCTTGGTGAGAAGATGACAACAGTTGGTGCGATTATTCGCAAATGGTAAAAACACAAAAGAACTGTCAATCTCCCTCGGCCTGGGGCTCCATACAAGATCTCACCTCGTGGAGTTACAATGATCATGAGAACAGTGAGGAATCAGCCCAGAACTACGCGGGAGGATCTTGTCAATGATCTCAAGGCAGCTGGGACCATAGTCACCAAGAAAACAATTGGTAACACACTACGCCGCGAAGGACTGAAATCCTGCAGCGCCTGCAAGGTCCCCCTGCTCAAGAAAGCACATATACAGGCCCGTCTGAAGTTTGCCAATGAACATCTGAATGATTCAGAGGAGAACTGGGTGAAAGTGTTGTGGTCAGATGAGACCAAAATGGAGCTCTTTGGCATCAACTCAACTCGCCCCAAGAACACCATCCCCACCGTCAAACATGGAGGTGGAAACATTATGCTTTGGGGGTGTTTTTCTGCTAAGGGGACAGGACAACTTCACCGCATCAAAGGGACGATGGACGGGGCCATGTACTATCAAATCATGGGTGAGAACCTCCTTCCCTCAGCCAGGGCATTGAAAATGGGTCGTGGATGGGTATTCCAGCATGACAATGACCCAAAACACACGGCCAAGGCAACAAAGGAGTGGCTCAAGAAGAAGCACATTAAGGTCCTGGAGTGGCCTAGCCAGACTCCAGACCTTAATCCCATAGAAAATCTGTGGCGGGAGCTGAAGGTTCGAGTTGCCAAACCTCAGCCTCAAAACCTTATGACTGAAGATCTGCAAAGAGGAGTGGGACAAAATCCCTCCTGAGATGTGTGCAAACCTGGTGGCCAACTACAAGAAACGTCTGACCTCTGTGATTGCTAACAAGGGTTTTGCCACCAAGTACTAAGTCATGTTTTGCAGAGGGGTCAAATACTTATTTCCCTCATTAAAATGCAAATCAATTCATAACATTTTTGACATGCGTTTTTCTGGATTTTTTTGTTGTTATTCTGTCTCTCACTGTTCAAATAAACCAACCATTAAAATTATAGACTGATCATGTCTTTGTCAGTGGGCAAACATACAAAATCAGCAGGGGATCAAATACTTTTTTCCCTCACTGTAAGTGATCCTAGGGCTTCTCACCCCCCCCCCCAAAAAAAAAGTTTGAAGTGTACAGGACTTTAATAACTGGAGAACAAAGTCACAATGTAACATAAAGTTGCTTTATTGTAGTGGAAGGAAATATGTTGTAGAGTCAAGACACAAAAAGAAACACAGAAGAAGAATAACATTTACACAAATTTACACATTTATGTACAGGACATATCATTATATTAACAAAAGTTAAACTGTAGAAGAAATATCCAAAATAGCATATCGTTCTATACCCTCTATACCTGCAGATTCAGATTGTGATTATTTACATAGCTTTGCTGTTCCTAGAGTAGAGGAGTATCTACCTTCATAAATAGCTTTTCAGGTGGATATCTTTAATTCTGTATTCTAAACAGTGCTACTCAGCAAGTTCAACTTAGCAGTTGTACATTATAATTTGTGTACATTCAAAGTGAAAAAAGTGAGATATAATGTCAGAAAAAGGCCATTAAACGTAGGACTCCTTGGCGTAAGAATTCTCCTCGAACACGGGCTGGCTGCACCTCCGTGACACAGTCTCATGGTGTGACATGGTCTCATGGCATGCTCTCGGCACAGACTCAGACATCGCTCGCTGGCGGAACACGCCGGAATGTTGTTGGGCTGCGGTGACATCATCACTGTCTGTCCCCTGAGAGAAGCAGTCTGTGTTTTGATTGACGGTACAGGAGTACAGGACGTTTTCGTTCATAGAGGCTGGGCGGGGCTTCCTGCTGAGAGTGGCGGCTGCGGCTCTGACAGTCATGGAGCCGTAATGTGACAGGGCGGGCTGAGTCACACACTGGACTGCCTGCTCATACGAGGGGAGCTGGGAGGGCAGTCTGCTGTCCACCCACTGGAAGACCACGGCAGACAGGGGGCGCTTCTGCCTGAGATGGTCCTCGGCCACCGGGGCCTCTGCCTCACTCAGGGAGTCCTCCTGGAGGGTTCCACAGGGGAAAGGCTTCTCCTTCTGGAGATCGCCTTTCTTCAGGCTGGTCCGGGAGAAGCCAAAGGCTCCCAGGCTCTTGGTCCTCATCGAGGCTTTGCTGTCCACCTTCATGGACTGGGTGCGTCGCTTGGCCACTTCCACCGTGTCCGCCCTCGGACGTGTGGACTGGGCCCTGCGTGGGCAGACCGGGGAGGCCAGCGGCGAGCTGGTAAACACAGAGCCATCCGATGCGTTGGAGTTGGCGCTCTCCAGGGAGCAGGATGATGAGCATGACAGGTCAAGCTGCCGCCAAGTCATCGTCTGGCTACCGCCGAGTTTGGGAAGGGACAGCGTGGCGGCGGGCCTGGTGGAGGCACCATGCCCCGGGAGCAGGAAGGAGTCATTAGAGATCTGCTTTTTGAGTGGCTGTTCCTCAAAGTCCCGGCCCTCCACGGAGAAGTCATCATGGCTACAGGCCAGGTTCCTTGTCTCGGCAGAGGGGAAGATGATTGGCTCTGAGCAGCGGCGGTTAAACGGCTTCATGTTGGTGAAGGTGTGGAAGATGGCATTGGAGGGGCAGGAGGGGACAGCGTCGCGTTCCATCCCGCACTCGGAGAGGAGAGATGGGGACGAGCTGCCCCTTTCCCCCTCTCCCTGCGTGGACCCGCTGCTGTCCCCCTCAGAGTCCGGGTCGGTGCTGTCATACGCAGAGTCGTGCCGCTGTGACGACACAGATTCTGAGGAGAAAGAGGCAGAACATTGATCAGTTGCAGTGTATGATTCCTATTCCCATTGTTCTACTTGATTTCAAGCCCTTTGAAATGGGTTCCCAGAAATCTGTGCTCACAGAATGTTCTCATGTTCTGTGAAACAATGTGTAGCACTGCAAAGAGTGGAGCCCAAAGCAGCCCAGTTCGCTTACCTGAGCTATCCTCATCGGGACCTCCCAAAAGGCTCAGGACATCTTCTCCAAAGATCTCACAGCAATACTCTATCAGGAACCTTGTCAGTTCTGCCGCCTGAAGGAAACATCACAAAGAACATGAAAGGTCAACATTACTTAGAAAGAGGGTTGAGTGATTGAAAGTAATATTGTTTGAAAGTGTGAAGATTTCGCATTTCCTTTCGCTGAACAACTCAGTGCTGTTTCAGTACAGGCTACAGACACACAAAACACACATACACACGCTGTGGTTTTCAGTGTATGAAAACCACATTGGCAGCTTCAAGGAGTCCAGTCTGAACCGTATTCTCACCTTTTCCACGGTCTGCAAGTCTAAGGACATGATGTCCTTCTGCAGCAGAGTGGGTGCGATGCACACCGCCAAATTCTTGGCGTCCATCTTGTTGGCGCGCCCGCTCTCTGTGATGTGGTGGAGCACACACAGAATGTTCCGCAGCAGGAGGATGTTAGGCCCTGGTAGCTTGTCTACCACCCTGAGAGGAGGAGGGAAGAGAGAAGGGAGGAGAGAAAGAACAGGAAGAAAATGTAGATCAGTTTGGCGCTCTTTTTTTTTTTAAGTGTTATTTTTAGCTTCTCTTTTTTGAGTGGGGGAATTCAACGAAAAAGAGAAGTGCCTTGTCTGAATCATACACATTGAGGGGAGAGGCACTACTTCCTCTTTGTCTGAATCTCTGAAAAACTCCATTCAAAAGCCCCCTGAATATATGCTTTGCTACACCTACAACAGCAATGGAAAAGTTCAGGGTTTTTTGTATTCAACCAAACGCCTTTATTAGTTTTACATTAGCATTTCATTTGTGTACGGCCTCTCGAGTAGCTTACAGATTTATAGGTCACCAATGGGGGTGACTGGACAGGTGGTATAGTAGCTAGTAGCTATAGTAGCTAGCGCTAATGCCACATTTAGAATAGCATTAGCAGTTGGTCCTAGTAGAGGCTAGCTAATGCTACTTTTAGGCTAGCATCAGCTCGTTAGTGTTTGGTAGCTTACCTCTTGAGCTCCAAGCTTCTTTGGTGGACGTCCTCACTCTCCAGGGCCTTCATCCAGGTCTCATACAGCTCCGACACTAGCAGGCGTCCCGGGAGCTCGTTCAGAAAACTCTGTAATTAGGAGGGAAGGTGTCGGAGGTTAGAACACAATAGAAGACTGCTGATAAGTAGCGAGGGCGTCCAACGGAACGATGGACGGACAGATGGGACAGACTCTTTACCTTGAGTAGACCCACCAGGAGAACCACGGGCAGGGCCTCCATCTCCACCTCCATCCCACTGTTGAGCTGCTCCCTGATGGCCTTCAGGGTCTTATTGTTGCAGGCCTTCCTGAACACCCCCTCTGTGGAGGGGCCTTTCTTCCACAGAAGCACCAATATCTCCTGGTGGGGAGAGAGAAGAACAAGGAGAGGTCAGACCAGGCTGAGAAAAGGCATGAACAAATCAAACACCCTGCTGTGTGTGTGTGGTGTGGTGTGGTGTGTGTGACTGTGTGTGGGACTGTGTGTGTGTGTGACTGTGTGTGTGTGTGACTGTGTGTGTGTGCACATCATGTGTTCTGTGAGGGGGAGGGCGGGGTCAGAGTGAGACAGGCGGTTGGTGCGTTATGCGTGTTTATCAGCTGGAACATCAAATGTAGACCAAATCTATGGTTGGGTTGCAGACAGGCAGGTTCTTAGCAACCATTATCAAGTGCTTTGTTAACTAACTGCACTTATTAGTGATAATTCAATGACCTGATTAATCAACTGCCCTAATCAATAAATCCTTTCTTGAACTGAACTGCCGTAATGAGTCCTAGTGACAACTTTTGAATTGACATGTACCTCATTCTACCAAGGTGTTTAGTTAAAAGGGTTTATTTATTTTATTTTATTTTATTCGGATCCCCATTAGCGGACGCTACCTAGCAGACACTTGGTAGAATGTGGTGCGGGTCAAATCAATAGCTGTCACTAAGACTCATTATGGCAGTTCAGTTCATGAAAGAAAAGTGTTATGTTATGTCGCACAATCAATAAAATCTTTCTCACTCAATGCCCACAGCCACACACCTTGTCCAAATGATGACAATCTGACATACCAAGATAGTACAGAACCAAGATAGTACAGAACCAAGATAGTACAGAACCAAGAAAGCTGTGGTAGACTGACGTACTGTGATAGGCTTGGGAAGCATCCCATCCTCTGGGCAGGTCTTGGAGAGAGGCTGTCCAAACAGTTGGCTCTTGGAGTCTGTGTCTGGACAGAAGGACATGCTGGTGAGGGTGGAACTCCTCTTCAACTTCCTCAAGATGCTGATGCTTCTCTTACTGATGCCGCCATTTTCTGTTACGAAAGAAGCCAAATGATTAGACAACTTGTGTAGGTATACATGTAGTATGCAGTATTGCGTAATAAAAGGGAGATATTATAAGGGGCACAGTATACAGTAATGCTAACTGATACCATGACGTTGTTTTTCAGCGATGTTCAAACTCACCAATGGGCTGCGTTGCTTTTGCCTTACACAACTCTCTGGGCAGGGTGGGGATCTTTGTGCCGCCCTGAAAATACAAAACAGGAGATGTTGTCATGAGCATGTGTGAGGAACGTGTGGCAGGGGAGGGAGGGGAGGGGAGGAGCCTCTGCTCTAAGCCCCCTAAACCACACACCCTGTGTCTGCACGCCTGTTTCCATGTGCAGGGTGGTCCGCACTCCCTCCTTAAACTCCTCCATCACACAAGCAATTTACCCCACAAAAACACCCCTCAAAAACACCCACCACTTTCACACCAATATGCGCTCAAGATCAACACAAGGTCCTCCATTTGAAGAAACACAAACCCTCCTTCAAAAAGCATCATCACTGTACAGTATCAATCAAGTGTTACAATGTATACACTTCTGTTATATATATATATATATATATATATATGTTATATTATTATTTGAGCAACAGATTGCAGTAGTTCGAATTCCCCCATCAAACCTAAAAATAAGCCTCATATTTTCCCCCTGAGGTCCAGGGAAACCAAAGGTGTTTCCCAACACGTGTTGATTCCAGAACAATTGACACATGGATGAGAGAAGCAGAAGCGTGGTCTGTACTGTACGGTACTCACATCAAGGAGAAACTCGATAAACGGCTCCTTGCCACTTCCTGTCATAGTTTTAGCCTGAAACACAGAGAGAGAGAGAGAGAGAGAATTATCTATGATGCAGATGAAAGTTGTTGAAGATAAAGTCGACTCCTTCCAGAAGCAATTATACTATTTCGGTAAAGGTCAATGTATGCTCGTTCTAATTCTATAAGTACAATTTTAATGGTGTCAAACAAAGGTCTATAATGCCTGAATGACCATAGAACATCTTTTGACGTGCTGCAATGTGTCTGCATTGAGTGCCTTTCTAAGAATGTCCGATACACCGTCCTTACTGTTAATGGCTTTTTTTAGAGGTTATATGCCTCTTCAGAGCCATCAAAGCCCATCAACATGAGAGCAATAGATTGAATAAGAGTGAATATTATGAATTGGCAAGACAATGATATCTTGATATCAATAGCCGAGCAATACAATGGTATCTCGATATCAATGACCGACTGGACACAGGTGAAAGCAGATCCATCTTTTCTACAGTATCTGCCATCACCACCTTTGGTAACAAGAATCTGAGTGAGGTATCAGGGAATATGTCTACATTCGACACAGTATGTGCTATGGTAATAAATCACACAGCTCTTCTCTGTTTCAGGTGTTCTAATAGCAGTTGCTGTATATCTAGCACACTGGAGAGTAAGCTAAAGTTGCATCCCAAATGGCACTCTGTTCCCTACAGTTCACTACTTTTGCAGTGTACTGTATACAGGATAGGGTGCCATTTGGGACAGGCCCTAAGTGAGAAACTTACTGTGATACTGTTGTTGCTCAGCACCTTCATCAGAACACTTGGGAGAGGTGTGATAGAACCTGCCCTCTCTGTTGCTACTTTTACTTTCCTGGAATGATTCAAAAAACATACAAATATTAACATTTGATTGATCTCAAGTAAATTCCTAACTATTCTGGTGAGCCATACTAGAGAGAGACTAGTCCCTGTTTAGAGGGCTGTGGAGAGAGACTAGTCTATATTGTGTTTGCGTGTGTGTGTGTGTGTGTGTGTGTGTGTGTGTGTGTGTGTGGTGAGGGGTGCATCATGTTTTAAAAGAGGATCAAATGGATATTTTCAATATGATAGAATCTTAATTTGATTATGAATGAAAATGATGATTACCACTAATATTTCTATTTTAACTATATACTATAAGTTGTGACATCATGAAGAATATGGTAATATGAACTAAAATACAGTTCCTATCTCCATCAATGTCTTTATACTACCCTTCAGTACTAATTAATATAATATATGCCATTTAGCAGACACTTTTATCCAAAGAAACTAACAGTCAAGCGTGCACACATTTATATATTATACTGTATGTAATTGAATGACATTGACAGTACAGTCCCATTGATACTGCAAGTTATTACAAATACATTGATAGATCACAATTACATTGATAGATCACACAATCTTTTCGCAATATTTAAGCTGATCTACCCCCTAAAAAAAAAAAAAAAAACTGTTATTAAAGATTATGACTATCTCAATGATATAGTATAACCCAGTAACCAGGGTAACCATTTACGGCACAATCAAGAGGCATTTACAGTATGTATAGAGTTAATAGTGCTGAATTTTAGTTAGCTATTTTTTTTTTTTTAATGTGTCTATGAATTGTATGTGCAGGGCTCCCTTGCGAAAGAGACCCTGGTCTCAATGGTGACTCCCTGTTTAAATCAAGGTCCAATAAAAACTAAACAAATACATTTTAGTAGACAAATAGTAGTGCTTACCTGTGAAGAGTATCCAACCAGCGTTCTTTCACCTCAGGCAAGCTGCAGGCAAAATAACAGCGTGGCGTGAGTTACTAATCCACAGTGAAAGAGGAACGAACCAAACATACGGACGGACAGACTAACAGACTGAAGAGACACAGCACGCCCTTGGGCTCTTTTAACTACAGCACTGGAAACTCTAACTCAGTCATGGGGACAGGAAGCAACGTCATGGCGGCCCCCGACCAAAGACACCACTTCCTCCTGTGCTGGGGCTGCTGCTGTCATCGCCGTGTGGAAAGAGACACACGGGAGACTCTAACCCTCACTCACCTGTATCGATGATAGTCATTTATTTGTAAAAGGGGATCACTTGACTCTGGGGAAGCGTGGATGTGAGTGAGGCCTTTAGAAGTGCATCTGTTTTATTGTCTTTTGTTTTCCTTCACCTTGGGTTGTGGCTTCGTTAGGGCCTTCGTTAGGTTCTTCGTTAGGGCCTTCTTTAGGGACTTCGTTAGGGCCTTCGTTTGGGCCTTATTTAGGGCCTTATTTAGGGCCTTCTTTAGGGCCTTCTTTAGGGCCTTCTTTAGGGCCTTCGTTAGGGCCTTCGTTAGGGCCTTCGTTAGGGCCTTATTTAGGGCCTTATTTAGCCCTTTCTTTAGGGCCTTCGTTAGGGCCTTCGTTAGGGCCTTCGTTAGGGCTTTCTTTTGGGCTTTCTTTTGGGCCTTCGTTAGGGCCTTCTTTAGGGCCTTCTTTAGGGCGTTCGTTAGGGCGTTCGTTGGGGTCTTCTTTAGGGCCTTCGTTAGGGCCTTCGTTAGGGCCCATACTTTTGGATTACTATAAAATAGGCTTTTACATACACTTTCCCAACAGACCAGCTCATGTACAGTTGGTGCTTACTGGTAAACAGTAGGCTGATAAACTGGCGAACCCCAGACTCTAAGAATGACTCGAGTCAACAACGGTCACACTTATTTGACTAGTTTGTTTGACACGAAACTGTGGGAGTCCATGACTCAGACCCCAATAAGATGACTAAATTACCCATATCTACACCAACAAGGGATAGCTATCATTCCTGATAAAAACAGGCACTGATTGTTATTAAATAACTATTCAATCCCCTTTCATTTTTTCCATTCAATGTTATGTCTGTTTGTCTCCATTTGTGACATTACAATTCCCACCCTCTCTCTTTATTTGAAAGTCCATTGCTGTAAAGCCCCTGACATGTGACCTGAGGTCTGATGGTCAGCTTCACACTTCCTGTTTCACCAGCCATTATCTTGTGATGGTGCAGATTTTTCTAACTTCCCTATTCATTCAAGACCTTATGGAAAGCATTTCTGAAGAAACTCAATATATATGTTAGGTCAATCCAAGGATACTGCTGTACTGCTGTTTGTGCACAGTGTATCTCCCAGGAAAACCAAATGGGTCAAAAGGAACTGTTCATATGAATCTTGAATTTGAATTTATGGATGTTAGAGTTAGGTTGACTCCATTATCCTCAAATTGTAATAGTTGTACTTTGAAATGCCAGTAAGCTGAACTTACTGCTCAGTAGTGGCTCATTATGTAGTTTTCTAACCTTTACCCTTTGGGTGCTCAGAGAATTAGTCATTGTCCTGTAATGTCAGTAGTGAGAAAAAAGATAGAGAAACTTCACTTGTTATTTGTTATGTCTACGTTGAGAACGATGTGTGAGAAATGTTTCTCATTGAGTTAAAAGACACGTGTTTTGATCTGTGTGTGTGCCTGCCTGGGCATCTGTCTCTCTGTGTGTGCCTGTGCGTCATCTGTGTGTGTGTGGGTGCGTGTGTGTGTATGTGTGTGTGGGCACCTGTCTGCCTTACGCATCTACATTTTAGTCATTTAGCTCTTATCCAGAGCGACTTACAGTTAGTGCATTCTTTTTTTTTTTTTATACTGGCCCCCGTGGGAATCGAACCCACAACCCTGGCGTTGCAAGCGCCATGCTCTACCAACTGAGCTACACGGGGCCCTATGTGTCTTTGCACAAGTATGAGTGTGCACACGGAGGATGGCTGTTGCTCACCGGAAGGACACCACACAGAAGGCAAGGGGCCAGGCCAAGACAAGGGAGGTCCTGAGGTCGATCACTCCCCGTCCTCCCTCTTCCTCCTCGGGCTCATCCTCAAAACCATAAAGCCACAGATCCTCCAGACTCACCCTGTGCTTCAGACGGTAGCTAGCACTGGATCTAAATGAAAAAGAGATAGGGAGAGAGAGACAGAGAGAGAGGGAGAGACAGAGACAGGGAGAGAGAGAGAGAGAGAGAGAGAGAGAGAGAGAGAGAGAGACAGGGAGAGAGAGAGAGAGAGAGAGAGAGAGAGAGAAACAGAGAGAGAGAGAGAGACAGGAGAGAGAGAGAGAGAGAGAGAGAGAGAGAGAGAGAGAGAGAGAGAGAGAGAGAGAGAGAGAGAGAGAGAGAGAGAGAGAGAGAGAGAGAAGGGGATAATTAGGTGGCCATGATGGTATATGAGGGTTAGTAGGTTGAGAGTTCAAGGACCTCAGTTTATGTTGTCATCAGGCCTGGCTAGGACTGTATCTCTGCTCATCAGGCCTGGCTAGGACTGCATCTCTGCTCATCAGGCCTGGCTAGGACTGCATCTCTGCTCATCAGGCCTGGCTAGGACTGCATCTCTGCTCATCAGGCCTGGCTAGGACTGCATCTCTGCTCATCAGGCCTGGCTAGGACTGTATCTCTGCTCATCAGGCCTGGCTAGGACTGTATCTCTGCTCATCAGGACTAGATAACTGTATGACCCACTTCTCTATCCCAATGGTTTCTATAGGTACTAATGTATTCCTCATTGTTGTCATCTATTTCTGAATCAGTGATTGGTTGTCAATCACTCAGAAACAGGAAGTGATCTTATTTCTATCTCTTTATGAATGCATTGTGTTCCATGACAAGCTTCCTGTCTGTCTTTGTCTGCCTGTCTGTCTGTATGCGTCTGCCTGCGTCTGCCTGTCTGTGTCTGCCTGTCTGTCTGCCTGTCAGTGTCTGCCTGTCTGTGTCTGCCTGTCTGTGTCTGCCTGTCTGTGTCTGCCTGTCTGTGTCTGCCTGTCTGTGTCTGCCTGTCTGTGTCTGCCTGTCTGTGTCTGCCTGTCTGTGTCTGTGTCTGCCTGTCTGTGTCTGTGTCTGCCTGTCTGTGTCTGCCTGTCTGTGTCTGCCTACCTGTCTGTGTGTGACTGTCTTTCTGTATGTCTGTCTGCTCGTGAGGAGGAAGGCAAGCTCTCATGACCTAGGTCACCATTTTTGATTTGCTACGACATTGAAATTGTCACGCTGTCACGTGTGGGTCCACAGACCCTGTAAGCCTGGTCGTGGGAACATTTTGTGATTTCGTGTAGAGCCTAGAATCAAGAAGTGATCCGGTAATCAGGGTCAATTCAGGCAACGTAAATAGAATGGAAAGTGGGTGCATCCAAAATGGCATCCTATTTCCTCCCTATGAGCTTGGCTCTGGTCTAAATTAGTGCACTATGTAGAGAATAGGGTGCCATTTGGGACGCAAAATCAATGGAAGGTGGGAAGGGGGAGAGAGAGATGTGAGGAAGGGAGGAAGGGAATTGAGGTTGCGTAAGTGTACCGGTTAGTGAGGACATCTACACACAATACCCCATAATCACAAAGTGAAAACATGTTTTTATACATTTTTGAAAATGTATTGAAAATGAAATACAGAAATATCTCATTTACATAAGTATTCACACCCCTGAGTCAATGCATGTTAGAATCACCTTTTGCAGCAATTACAGCTGTGAGTCTTTGCATACCTGGATATTATATATACAATTCTTCAAGCTCTGTCAAGTTGGTTGTTGATCATTGCTAGACAGCCATTTTCAGGTCTTTCCATAGATTTTCAAGCCAAGTTAAGTTAAAACTGTAAGTAGGCCACGCAGGAACATTAGATGTCGTCTTGGTTACGCCTACAGGGAAGAGGTCAGAGACCTGGCAGTGTGGTGCCAGAACAGCAACCTCTCCCTCAACTTCAGTAAGACCAAGGAGCTGATCGTGGACTAGATGAAACGGGGGGGGGGGGTGAAAACGCCTCCATCCACATCGACGGGGCCGCAGTGGAGCAGGTCGACAGCTTCAAGTTCCTCGGTGTCCAAATCACTAAAGACTTAAAATGGTCCAAACACACGAAGGTTGAGAAGGTGCGGCAGCGCCTCTTCTCCTTCAGGAGGTTGAAAATGTTTGGCATGGGCCCTCAAATCCTCAAAAAGATCTACAGCTGTAACATTGAGAGCATTTTGACTGGCTGCATCACTGCCTGGTATGGGTTTACAGTAAGGGAGTCTATAACCCTACAGAGGGTGGTGCGGACAGCCCATTACATCACTAGGGCCGAGCTCCCTGCCATCCAGGACATCTATATCAGGCGGTGTGGTAGGAAGGCCCGGAAAATTGTTTAAGACTCCAACCACCCAAGACACAGACTGTTCTCTCTGGTGCATCAAGTCTGACACCAACAGGCTCTTGAACAGCTTCTATCCCCAAGCAATAAGACTGATAAATGGCTAGACGGACTATCTGAGTTAACCTTGTATCCTTATTGACCTTTTATTTATGCACACTCACAGGGCCCTACACACACACACACACACACACTCACAGGGCCCTACACACTCACACACACACTCACTCCATCATCTGCGCACTCACAAATAACATGCTGGTTGAGAGAATGCCAAGAGTGTGCAAAGCTTTCATCAAGGCAAAGGGTGGATACTTTGAAGAATCGCAAATATAAAATATATTTTGATTTGTTTAACACTTTTTTGGTTACTACATGATTCCATATGTGTTATTTCATAGTTTTGATGTCTTCACTATTATTCTACAATTTTGAAAATAGTCAAAATAAAGAAAAATCCTTGAATGAGTAGGTGTGTCCAAACTTTTGACTGGTACTGTACATTTATACTGACTCTACACACGCACTCCCACTTACATACAAGCTGCTGCTACTTTGTTTATCTTATATCCTGATTCCAAGTCACCTTACCCCTATACATATGTACCTCCATCACATTTTACATTTACATTTACATCATTTAGCAGACGCTCTTATCCAGAGCGACTTACAAATTGGTGCATTCAACTTATGATAGCAATAACTTATGATAACTTACGATAGCACCCCAGTATCCCTGCACATTGTAAATATGGTATTGGAAAGGCCCTGTATATAGTATGCTTACTTATTGTGTTCTTCATATTTCTTCTTATTTCTCATGTTTTTTAAATTCTAGTATTACATTCTTATTGATTATTGCATTGTTGGTTTTTGAGTTTGCAAGAAAGGCATTTCACTGTACTTGTGCATGTGACATTAAAACTTGAAACTTGAAAAAGCAACTCCAGTGTATATTTGGCTTTGTGTTTTAGGTTACTGTCCTGCTGAAAGGTGAATTTGTCTCGCAGTGTCTGTTGGAAAGCAGACTGAGACAGGTTTTCCTCTAGGATTTTGCCTGTGCTTAGCTCTATTCCATTTATTTGTATCCTAAAAAATACCTCTTAGTTCTTGCCGATGACAAGCATCCAATAGAATGATGCAGCCACCACCATGCTTGAAAATATGAAGAGTGGTACTCAGTGATGTGTTGTGTTGTATTTGCCCCAAACATAACTCTTTGTATTCAGGACATAAAGTTCATTTCTTAGACAATTATTTTGCAGTTTTACTTTAGTGCCTTATTGCAAACAGGATGCATGTTTTGGAATATTTTTTATCCTGTACTGGCTTCTTTTTTTAAACCCTCCTGCTACGCTGTTACACTAACTTCACCTTTCATACTCCCTTACTGTAAAACCTCCGGCTATACTGTTACACCTACTTTACCTTATAGACTCCATTACTGTAAACCCTCCTGTTACGCTGTTACACTAACTTCACCTTTCATACTCCCTTACTGTAAACCCTCCTGCTACGCTGTTACACTAACTTCACATTTCATACTCCCTTACTGTAAATCCTCCTGCTACGCTGTTACACTAACTTCACCTTTCAGACTCCATTACTGTAAACCCTCCTGCTACATTGTTACACTAACTGCCCCTTTCAGACTCCATTACTGTAAACCCTCCTGCTACACTGTTACACTAACTGCCCCTTTCAGACTCCATTACTGTAAACCCTCCTGCTACACTGTTACACTAACTGCCCCTTTCAGACTCCATTACTGTAAACCCTCCTGCTACACTGTTACACTAACTTCACCTTACAGACTCCATTACTGTAAACCCTCCTGCTACATTGTTACACTAACTGCCCCTTTCAGACTCCATTACTGTAAACCCTCCTGCTACATTGTTACACTAACTTCACCTTACAGACTCCGATACTATCAACCCTCCATAAAGTTGATTTCTTTGCCACATTTTTTGCAGTTTTACTTTAGTGCCTTATTGCAAACATGATGCATGTTTTTGAATATTTTTATTCTGTACTGGCTTCTTCTTTTCACTTTGTCATTTAGGTTAGTATTGTCGAGTAACTACAATGTTGTTGATCCATCCTCAGTTTTCTCCTATCACAGCCATTAAACTCTAACTGTTTTAAAGTCACCATTGACCTCAGTGAAATCCCTGAGCGGTTTCCTTCCTATCCAGCAACTGTGTTAGAAAGGACGCCTATATCTTTGTAGTGACTGGGTGTATTGATACACCATCCAAAGCGTAATGAATAACTTCACCATGCTCAAAAGGAAATTCAATGTCTTATTATAATTTTTAAAAAATGTAATCTACCAATAGGTGCCCTTCATTGCGAGGCATTGGAAAACCTCCCTGGTCTTTGTGATTGAATCTGTGTTTGAAATTCACTGCTCGACTGAGGGCCCTTACAGATAATTGTATGCGTGGAGTAAAGAGATGAGGTAGTCATTCAAAAATCATGTTAAACACTATTATCGCACACAGAGTGAGTCCGTGCAACTTATTATGTGACTTGTTAAGCAAATGTATACTCCTGAACTTATTTAGGCTTGCCATAACAAAGGGGTTGAATACTTACTGACTGAAGACATTTCAGCTTTTGATTTATATTTAACTAGTAACAATTTCTAAAAACATAATTCCACTTTGACATTATGGGGTATTGTGTGTAGATCAGTGACACAAAGTCTCAATTTAATCAATTTTAAATTCAGGCTGTAAAAAAATGTCAAGTGGTGTGAATACTTTCTGAAGGCACTGTATTCAGAAGAAGAGATCTGCATTAGTCACAAATGTATTTAGCTCCTCGTGGTGCCTCTGCTGAAAAAGAGGGTAGCAAAGTACAGTAGAGTGAAATGAAAACCTGCCTTCACTCAATGGACCAGAGCGTTTGACTGAACACCCACTTGAGACCTGAAGAATGCGTCCATTGTCTTCGTTGAAACAGAGATCATTCTGAATATTTTATCTTGGTTAGCATCAAGTTTTACATTAACTGAATTTAAATTTGGATTACACTAATCTACTTTCATACTGTATTGTTTAATCTACGAGCTTACTACTGTCAATATCTTATAATAAGAAAACAAAAAACTCTGACCTAAATGTGCACTGTCTATTTTTTTTTACAAATGTAGTGGGCTAAAACCTCAGAGCTAGAGATTACAAACATTATCTTAGATATTTATATCACATTGAAAAAGGAGAAGAAAGATGATAAAGAGAAAATGAAAGTTCATCCAGTCACCCATTTCCTGTTTGGGCTAACATCACTCTTAGAGGAAATCACCCTGCTTTCTGCTTTGGATTTAGATGACCAACGATGACTTTACTGTTTACTATAATAGAGAAGCTGTTAGGAAAGAGAATTCCCCGGACTCCCCGACCATATACCCTCCTGCTATACTGTTACACTAACTTCATCTTTCAGACTCCATTACTGTAAACCCTCCTGCTACGCTCTTTCACTAACTTCACCTTTCAGACTCCATTACTGTAAACCCTCCTGCTACACTGTTACACTGACTTCGCTAATACAGGCCTACAGATCTACAGGTCTACAGATCTACAGGTCTACAGATCTACAGGTCTACAGGTCTACAGGTCTATAGGTTTATAGGTCTACAGGTCTACAGGTCTATAGGTTTATAGGTCTACAGGTCTATAGGTTTATAGGTTTATAGGTCTACAGGTCTACAGGTCTATAGGTTTATAGGTCTACAGGTCTATAGGTTTATAGGTCTACAGGTCTATAGGTTTATAGGTCTACAGGTCTACAGGTCTACAGGTCTACAGGTCTATAGGTTTATAGGTCTACAGGTCTATAGGTTTATAGGTCTACAGGTCTACAGGTCTACAGGTCTACAGGTCTATAGGTTTATAGGTCTACAGGTCTACAGGTCTACAGGTCTATAGGTCTACAGGTCTATAGGTCTACAGATCTACAGGTCTACAGGTCTACAGATCTACAGGTCTACAGATCTACAGGTCTACAGGTCTACAGATCTACAGGTCTATAGGTTTATAGGCCAACAGGTCTACAGGTCTACAGGTCTACAGGTTTATAGGTGTATAGGTCTACAGGTCTATAGGTCTATAGGTCTACAGGTCTACAGGTCTATAGGTCTATAGGTCTACAGGTCTACAGGTCTATAGGTTTATAGGTCTACAGGTCTATAGGTCTACAGGCCAACAGGTCTACAGGTCTACAGGTCTACAGGTTTATAGGTGTATAGGTCTACAGGTCTATAGGTCTATAGGTCTACAGGTCTACAGGTCTACAGGTCTACAGGTCTATAGGTTCATAGGTCTACGGGTCTATAGGTCTATAGGTCTATAGGTCTACAGGTCTACAGGTCTATAGGTTCATAGGTCTACGGGTCTATAGGTCTATAGGTCTACAGGCCAACAGGTCTACAGGTCTATAGGTCTACAGGCCAACAGGTCTACAGGTCTACAGGTTTATAGGTCTACAGGTCTACAGGTCTACAGGTCTACAGGTCTTCTCATGCGAGTGTGTATTTCTATAATGACAGTGTTGTTGGGCAGTTAAATCAGTTCCGTTCTCTGAAGACAAAACTTTAAAGAGAAAACTAAAAGAATCAGACAATCTATAGTATGTGGTGTGTCTGGGTCCTTCTGTGGACTGTATGTGTATGTATTACTGTGTGTCTGGGTCCTTCTGTGTAGGTGTGTCTGGGTCCTTCTGTGTAGGTGTGTCTGGGTACATCTGTGTCGGTGTGTCTGGGTCCATCTGTGTAGGTGTGTCTGGGTCCATCTGTGTCGGTGTGTCTGGGTCCTTCTGTGTAGGTGTGTCTGGGTCCTTCTGTGTCGGTGTGTCTGGGTCCATCTGTGTCGGTGTGTCTGGGTCCTTCTGTGTCGGTGTGTGTGGGGGTCCATCTGTGTCAGTGTGTCTGGGTCCATCTGTGTCGGTGTGTGGGGGTCCTTCTGTGTCAGTGTGTCTGGGTCCATCTGTGTCGGTGTGTCTGGGTCCATCTGTGTCGGTGTGTCTGGTTCCATCTGTGTCGGTGTGTGGGGGTCCTTCTGTGTCGTTGTGTGTGGGGGTCCATCTGTGTCGGTGTGTGTGGGGGTCCATCTGTGTCGGTGTGTCTGGGTCCATCTGTGTCGGTGTGTGTGGGGGTCCATCTGTGTCGGTGTGTGGGGGTCCTTCTGTGTCGGTGTGTCTGGGTCCATCTGTGTCGGTGTGTCTGGGTCCATCTGTGTCGGTGTGTCTGGGTCCATCTGTGTCGGTGTGTCTGGGTCCATCTGTGTCGGTGTGTGGGGGTCCTTCTGTGTCGGTGTGTGTGGGGGTCCATCTGTGTCGGTGTGTCTGGGTCCATCTGTGTCGGTGTGTGGGGGTCCATCTGTGTCGGTGTGTCTGGGTCCATCTGTGTCGGTGTGTGTGTGGGTCCTTCTGTGTCGGTGTGTCTGGGTCCATCTGTGTCGGTGTGTGTGGGGGTCCATCTGTGTCGGTGTGTGTGGGTCCTTCTGTGTCGGTGTGTCTGGGTCCATCTGTGTCGGTGTGTGTGGGTCCTTCTGTGTCGGTGTGTGTGGGGGTCCATCTGTGTCGGTGTGTGTGGGTCCTTCTGTGTCGGTGTGTCTGGGTCCATCTGTGTCGGTGTGTGTGGGTCCTTCTGTGTCGGTGTGTGACCGGGTCCTTCTGTGTCGGTGTGTCTGGGTCCTTCTGTGTCGGTGTGTCTGGGTCCTTCTGTGTCGGTGTGTCTGGGTCCTTCTGTGTCGGTGTGTCTGGGTCCTTCTGTGTCGGTGTGTGTGTGCTCATCATGTTCCATATCTTACTTCAGCTTAGAGATGACAATCACGTCGCTAAAGAGGAAGAGTTGTCTCTCTCTGGTCTTCATGCCCTCTGTGATCTGAACACAGGCATCCAAGACCAGCTCTGCATTCTCACTGCTGAGACCTAGGACAAAGGGGCACTGCTCCATCGACACAAAGCACAAAGTCTCCTCCCTAGGGTAGAGAGGGCAGAGAGAGTGGGGGTCAGAGCCATGGCGGAACCATGCGTGCGTGATCAGCCTTCCATCCCACTTGTACCCATTCATCAAGACACAGATCAGTCTTGGACACTTCAAATCCTTTTGTCATTCTTTCTTCATAATATTTTCAGGAAATGTCATAGTTTGTGGGTTATTACAGTAAAACCTTCATTTCAAAGTAGAAGGTCAGTCATTCCAACACTCAGGGCCTACGCTACCCTCGGATCAATGCTAGATAAGCTTTTCAAAAAAAATCCACTTCAATCAGTGTAGATGAAGGGGAGGAGACAGGTTAAAGAACGACTTTCAAGCCTAGAGACAATTGAGACATGGATTGTGTATGTGTGCCATTCAGAGGGTGAATGGGCAAGAGTAAATATTTAAGTGCCTTTGAACGGGGTATGGTAGTAGGTGCCATGTGCACTGGTTTGAGTGTGTCAAGAACTGCAACGCAGCTGGGTTTTTCACGCTCAACAGTTTCCTGTGTGTATCAAGAATGGTCCACCACCCAAAGGACATCCAGCCAACTTGACACAACTATCCCTGTGGAACGCTTTCGACACCTTGTAGAGTCCATGCCCCGTAACTCAATATTACGAAGGTGTTCCTAATGTTTTATGCACTCAGTGTATACAGGAACATGTATCAAATAGTTCTTAGTGGGCAAAACTGGTAATTATGACATCACTTCAACCCGTTTTGCTCTGTTTTGCCCATTGAGTTGTTTTGGAGGCAGCAACAAATGAAATTATCATGTATGGTTATTTTTAAAGGGAGACAGTATGAGATGAGCCCGTATGCAGAACGCAAAGCAAATACATATTGGCTTCCAGCCAGTTGCTATGACTCTCACAAGGACATAATGTATCTATAGAAAGGAGGTGAAGTGCATTTAAGGACTCTGTGAAATGGTGTGGTTTGTGACTGTTGAATGACAGTTTTCACAAGTTTATTCTCCTATTTCATATTACACATCAGATGAAGTTAGAACTCTCTCTCTCTCTCTCTCTCTCTCTATCTCTCTCTCTCTCTATCTCTCTCTCTCTCTCTCTCTCTCTCTCTCTCTCTCTCTCTCTCTCTCTCTCTCTCTCTCTCTCTCTCTCTCTCTCTCTCTCTCTCTCTGACCTTTCTTCAGGACTTGTTCTTGCCTCCCACGGTTGTGAAAGAAGAAAGAGGATGTTATTTGCAATTTTCATGTTTGTAATGTTTCTCATCTTTTTTAGAGACCTAAAATATCTCCTGATTCATTACATAATGTTTCCCTGTATGAACAGAAACATTCACAGTTAATTGTGGCATTCCCATGCTTTGAGTGTCTATGAAGACAAACCTTTGCTGTTTAAGCCCTGACTTCCTTATAATGATTTTCTTATATTCTTATAAACATGAAATAAATAACATTATGGACATAGTTATGAGAATTCACAATGGAACTTGTCTGTCATTTGACTATTTCCCTCTTTCAACTGTTTTGGACTGATATTCAAATCCATATCACAGAGGGACTCTCCCATGTTAACCTCTCCTCTCTGACCTACTTGGCCTACACGACTTAACTACATAACATATTTCAACATTATCAGTAGAGTATAGGCTTAAAATAAGTGTCCAGTGTTTCCAGTTTTCAATTAAATATAAATAATTACAATATGAGTGAAATAGTTTTCCTTCCCGATTTTGTTTTAAAGAAATATATTAAAAAGCAGCTTTTTTGTGTTGAAATTATGTGGGCATACCCCAATAACAGAATGGTGTGGGCGTATACTGGTCATTGAAAATATTAATTCGAGTAGACCTCTGATTGGCCAGCTCATTCTCCTCAAGAGGATGACATCATTCTCTGAGGAAATAGCAAGCATTTTTGAAATGGTCTGTTTGAGATACAAGTTTGAGGTGGGGTTTTTGAAGAGTTTTTTCTCCAATTTATGCTTTGGACACAAATACGAGTATAGAATGAGTCAACAACATTATTTGGGTATGAGTTAACAGAATATAAACTTTTAAAAGGGAGATTTTCACTGGACAGTTACTTTAAAGATCATATGACCATCTCTAAGATATTCTAATTCAAAGACACCCAGCCACTGTAGTGAAACTAGCACCCTTCACCCCCTCACTTTAGCTCAGTGTTCACTTCCTTGTTGTGTGTTGAACGTGTGGGAGTGAGACGGTATGACGTCTCTGATGGAAGTCACATTGTGTGGTTGGAGTGGACTCCCCCACGTCTCTGTCTGTGACTGGGTGGTCTGGGTATCAACTACTGCATGGGCTGATCAAAGACTGGAATAATGATTGGACAGTTTGGACAGACCTACTCATTCAAGGGTTTTTCTTTATTTTTACTATTTTCTACATTGTAGAATAATAGTGAAGACATCACAACTATGAAATAACACATATGGAATCATGTAGTAACCAAAAAAGTGTTAAACAAAACAAAATATATTTTATATTTCAGATTCTTCAAATAGCCACCCTTTGCCTTGATGACAGCTTTGCACACTCTTTGCATTCTCTCAACCAGCTTCATGAGGTAGTCACCTGGAATGCATTTCAATTAACAGGTGTGCCTTCTTAAAAGTTAATTTGTGGAATTTCTTTCCTTCTTAATGCATTTGAGCCAATCAGTTGTGTTGTGACAAGGTAGGGGGGTATACAGAAGATAGCCCTATTTGGTAAAA
This sequence comes from Coregonus lavaretus, assembly GCF_964263955.1. Lineage (NCBI taxonomy): Eukaryota > Metazoa > Chordata > Actinopteri > Salmoniformes > Salmonidae > Coregonus > Coregonus lavaretus. The sequence continues at coordinate 6,780,192 of NC_140020.1, read as the reverse complement.
GACCAAGTCCATATTATGGCAAGAACAGCTCAAATAAGCAAAGAGAAACAACAGTCCATCATTACTTTAAGACATGAAGGTCAGTCAATCTGGAAAATTTCAAGAACTTTGAAAGTTTCTTCAAGTGCAGTCGGAAAAACCATCAAGCGCTGTGATGAAACTGGCTCTCATGAGGTAAAAAATAAAATAAAGAAAAACCCTTGAATGAGTAGGTGTGTCCAAACTTTTTACTGGTAGTGTAGATAGACAACTCTAGTGCCCAAAAGCCTGTTTTAGCACAGCAGCGCCATTGAGGACTTTCACCATTTTGAAGTAGTTAACTGTGTGGGACTTCGTATTGGTTAAGGAATGATCACATAATTCCATCCAGGTCATAAGGAGGGATCAGCCAATGAATAAAATAATTAATATATATTTTATAGGCTTTATACCTGTTCAAACAACACACTACAGGTGGCAGTGTGCACCCTTTCAGTTTGTTTACCAACTCATAGAAGTAGTAGAAGAAGAAAATTGACTACTTCAAAGTGGAAATTGCCTTAATTAATGGCACTGGTGTACTCTCACAAACTCCATAATGGGCCAGATGTAAAGATGGGTCGACTATCTAAGTCTGTGGATCAGCCACATCATTCAACAATATAGAAAATGTCATAATTTAATCCACTGGATGAAACCATATAAATCTTCATAACACTATACGTCAAAAGATTTATAAAAAGGTTAATACGTATTTTATAAACGGATCATTTTTTGTTTATAGATAGTTTACAAAATATGTAGTAAAGACTTTAAATACATTGGTTGAATTTGTTCCTGATACAGTACCACCTGAGGCGATTACAGTATCGTTCAATGTGAGACACAATAGATGAGTTCTCACCAAGCAGGGGTCAATAGTACTGCAATAATGTGAGCCACATCAGATCAACCTTACAGGCTGCGTTTACACAGGCAGCCCAATAAGTCGAAAAAGAACAGAATTGGGCTGCCTGTGTAAATGGAGCCATATTGACTTTTACTAGTAATCTCTTGAACCACAGGCTGGAAAATCACATTATGTTCAAGGATTAGATATTGAGGGTGACCTGATGGACAGTCAGTTATTATTGGGGTTATCTATTCGATTCTCCCCCTTTGTCCTTCTGATATTTACTGTGGTTGATTAAAACAAATAAAAACAATCAAGTAAATATCACGTTTATCATCTTTGCCACAACCCCACATTTGTTTGTCTGTTTTCTGGTTTAAATTTCCATCCCCCCTCTATATGTCCTCAGTGTCACCCTAAGCTTGATGGGCTGATGAGGGAGTTTTGAGTGGGTTCAGACAATGGTTGCCAGAACTTGTGGAAAATCCCCCTACATGACACCTGTGTCCACAGTTACCATAGAGAGTGGGCATTGCAGCCCCCTTTACAGCTACTGAGGTGTCATTGTGAGTCATAGTGACACCATTCAACATGTGTTCAGAGCAGGTTGATCTCTGTTTATTTTTATGTCATGTACTGAATGTAGGCTGTGAAATGTGAACAGTTGTAAATGAGCAATTCTTGTGTAAATGACATGTCCCATTGAATTATGCTTTGTGCTTGTTTGCTTGTGAATAAATAATTTGACGGTATTGAATATTGAATAAGCAATGAGTTTTTTCACACGTCAACAGTGGCGACCCATCATTCAGGGCAGGTGGGGCAGAGCGGAAAATACGGAGCGTAGGGGTTGGTAATGTTCTATAGTTGCTCCGTGATTGGCTCAGTGTTCTGTCACTCATTGGGATACTACATCACTGCCAAATCTAAATCTAAAATTCAAGCCCCTTGGGTGCTGCCATAGAGTTACATTAGAAGTGCCCATCCAAGAAGGCTCAAGGTCATTGGCCACAGATAAAATGACGGCAAATCAAGTTATATCTACGGTAGCTTTGATTGGCCTGATCATGTCAACATCATACTGTCACGTCTCCTCCCGTTGCTCCCCTCCAGCGCTCTGATTCGCCGGTCTACTGAGCCACCGGTCTGAGCGCACCACCTCGGCAAACACAGGAATGGAAATCCAACGCACCCTAATCACCTCCAGCGCACCTCATCATCTCATCACCACCACTATATAGCCCTGGACTGTTCGTTCATTGTTGTGTGTAATTGTTACCGTCGTGTCGTTTACTCACTCTTTGTTATTCTCTTTCTCATTGTTAAGTAAACCTTTACCTTGTTAATTCTTGCATCTGCGTTCTGCACTTCGTATACTCAGTACTCGTCACAGAAATACACACAACTCACGAAAATGGATGCAGCAGGAGTTTCCCATCGCCTTGACCAGCACCAGCAGCAGCATGCCCAGTTGAACGCCGCCATGCAGGAAGTGCTCCAAACTCTGCCCAGCGCTCCGGTTCCACCTCAGGGAGCGGCGAATGCCCCCAATCCACCTGTTCCCGTGCCATCACCCACTTCTGAGGGAACCCTGGCCCTACTGGAGCGCTATGACGGTAAAACTACTAAATGGAGCGCTATGACGGTAAAACTACTAAATGGAGCGCTATGACGGTAAAACTACTAAATGGAGCGCTATGACGGTAAAACTACTAAATGGAGCGGCTTCCTGCTACAGGTTTCACTTTATCTGGCCCGTCAACATGGGGCATATCCATCTGACCAAGCCAGGATAGCGCTGGTGATTTTGCTACTTAAAGGAAAGGATTGGGCCACGGCAGTCTGGGAAGGAGGTGAGGCCGTGGTGCTTCCCTACTCCACCTTCCTCGCTCGGTTCAGGGCGGTGTTTGATCATCCCACGGAGGGAAAGGACGGGGGTGAGTGTCTCCTGCAGCTACAACAGGGAGAGGGGCCCGCGTCCGTGTACACTCTGAGCTTTCGCATGGTGGCGGCGTCTTCCGGCTGGAATGAGAGTGCTCTGCACATGGCCTTCAGGAGGCTTATGGGAGGACATCAAGACGGAACTCGCATGTCGGGACGACGAGATGGACCTTGATACCCTCATTGCCATTTCCATCCGTCTTGACAACATGTTGAGAGACAGATGGCGTTCCCAACACCTCTCGGAGCCTCGACGCTCACCCCATCTGAGCTATGGAAGCCGCCCTGCCTCAGAGTCCTCACCCATGGAGGTGGGCAGCACCCCCTGCACCACCACGGACCACAGATCTCCTGGCGGCTCCCAATCAAGGCGGTATGACTCCCGTAGCAGCTCCGGGAGTGTTACGTCATCTCCTATCACAAAACCATTGTTTTTAGTTCCCATAACGGTGACTGGTTATTCCTTCTCTAAAATGTCCACTGCAATGATAGATTCCGGATCAGTGGTGAACCTTATAGATAGGGAGCTGGTCTCTGAATTGGGGTTACCCACCGTGCCACTGCCTTCTCCGCTACACGTCACCTCGCTGGACAATAAACTACTTGGATCAGGCATCATTACTCACGTCACTCTCCCCATCACCATCACCATTCCCACACTAACGGAGCACCACGAGGAGCTGTCATTCCACATCGTCACGTCACTCCTTCAACGGATCATCTTGGGATTGCCCTGGCTCAGACTACATAACCCCACCATCAATTGGATCACCAAGAGGATCACAGCCTGGTCCACCTCATGCCGGAAGACCTGCCTGCCGTTGGTTTGTTCCACGTCAATGGAGAGTCCGGAGTCCGCCCTCCAGCCCAACATTCCACGTGAGTACGCAGATCTCTCTGATGTCTTCTCTTCATCAAAGGCTACTTGTCTCTCTCCTCACAGGCCCTGGGACTGCGCCATTGACATGCTGGAGGGACAACACCCCATGAAGAGTCGCATTTACCCCCTTTCCATGGCGGACACTGAGGCAATGGAGAAGTATGTGGCGGAGACCCTGAAACAGGGATTCATCAGACGCGCTACCTCTCCTGCCTCCGCCAGCTTCTTCTTCGTGGCCAAAAAAGACGGAGGACTGACTGACTACAGGGGGCTGAAAGCAGTCACCACCAAGTACCGGTACCCCCTTCCTCTGGTTCCGTCGGCCATCGAGCAGCTATGAGGGGCCCGGTACTTTGCCAAGTTGGACCTGAGGAGTGCCTACAACCTGATCCGATTCAGGGAAGGAATTCAGAAGACGGCATTCAGCACTACCTCAGGCCACTATGAATGCTGCGTCATGCCCTACGGCCTAGCCAGCGCACCTTCTGTGTTCCAGTCCTTCGTCAATGACGTGTTCCGAGACATGCTGAGTAGACAGGTGGTGGTGTACATCGACGATATCCTGAGCTACTCGGCTACGTTCGAGGAGCACGTCAGGGACGTCAGAGCTGTCCTACTCCGCCTCCAGGAACACAGCCTGTTGGTGAAGGGGGAGAAATGCGAATTCCACCAACAGGCCATCTCCTTCCTGGGATACAGGATCAGTCCTCAGGGGGTGTTCATGGAAAGAGCGAAGACGGACGTCTTCAGGTCATGGCCAGTCCCCACCACCATCAAGGGCCTACAGAGCTTCCTGGGCTTCGCCAATTTCTACCAGCGTTTCATCAGGTCCTTCAGCTCCATAGCCGCCCAGCTCACCTCTCTCCTTAAGGGTGGACCTCAGAAGCTGGCCTGGAACCCTGAGGCTGACGCTGCCTTCAAGAGGCTGAAGGAGAGGTTCACCACAGCGCCCATCCTAAAACACCCAGATCCATCTTGTCCTTTCATCCTGGAGGTGGATGCATCGGAGGAGGGCGTGGGTGCGGTCCTCTCCCAGTGGCACGGTAAGCCAGAGAAAATGTATCCCTGTGCCTTTTCCTCTAAAAAGCTTACCCCCGCAGAGAGGAACTATGGAGTTGGAGACAGGGAGCTGTTGGCGGTGGTCCTCGCTCTGGAGGAATGGAGACACTGGCTGGAGGGCACAGTCCAGCCATTCCGGATTCTTACTCACCACCGGAATTTGGAGCACATACGGGCAGCAAAACGGATGAACTCTCGTTAAGTCAGGTGGGCCCAATTTCTTACTCTCTTTCAATTCATTCTGTCCTGTGTGTATGTACCCACCAGTGTCCGTGACCGCCTGCTGATCTGGGCGCACACCACCCTTACGGCACGGCACTCCGGTACTACGCGCACCCTGCAATCTCTAGCACAAAAATACTGGTGGCCCACCTTGGCTTCTGATGTCTCTCGCTATGTCAACTCGTGTTCCGTATGTGCCCAAACGAAGACCTTGGAATGCCCTGGGCAGGCAAACTAGTTCCTCTACCAGTGCCTCAGCGACCTTGGTCACAGCTGTCCATAGACTTTGTCACCGACCTCCCACGGTGTGACGGCTTCACCACAGTCATGGTTGTCGTAGATCGGTTCTCAAAATCATGCAGTTTTTTGCCACTAATTGGTCTTCCTTCTGCTCTCCAGGTTGCTGAGGTCCTGTTCCAACAGGTCTTCCAGCACTATGGACTTCCGGAAAACATTGTCTCAGACCGTGGCCCCCAATTCACCTCCCGAGTGTGGAAAGCTTTCCTGGAGAAGATCGGGGCCACGGCCAGCCTCACTTCCGGGAATAGGCCTCAGTCAAATGGGCAGGTGGAGCGCATGAACCAGGAGCTGGAGAGGTTTCGTCATTGCCACTGTCAGGACCAGCAGGGTGAGTGGGCGAGGTTTCTTCCCTGGGCAGAAAATGCCCAGAACTCCCTCGTTCACTCCGCCAAGGGGCTCACTCCCTTCCAATGCGTCCTGGGGTACCAGCCGGCCCTTGCCCCTTGGACATCCAGCCAGACCAATGCGCCCGCTGTCGACGAGTGGTTCCGCAGGGTTCGACAGGTCTGGGATGCCACCCATGTCCGTCTCCAGAGGGCCATTCGTCGGCAGAAGGATCAAGCTGACCGCCACCGCAGTGAGGCTCCCATATTCCAGCCTGGTGATTGCGTCTGGCTGTCCACTCGAAACCTCCCACTCCACCTGCCCTGCAAGAAACTGAGCCCCCGGTTTGTGGGGCCGTTTAAGGTCCTCCGGGGGATTAATGAGGTGTCGTACCGGCTGCTCCTTCCCCATCACTACCGTGTCTCACCTACTTTTCATGTGTCTCTCCTCAGGCCGGTGGTTCCTGTTCCTCTGGCGGATGCCGTCCCCCGGGGTACGCCCCCTCCGCCCCTGGACATTGACGGGAGTCCGGCGTATGCTGTGAGGGATCTGCTGGACTCCGTGGGGGACGTCTCCATTACCTGGTGGACTGGGAGGGGTATGGCCCTGAGGAGCTGGGTTCCGGCTGGGGACATTCTGGACCCCAATCTAATTCAGGACTTCCCCCGTCGCCGCCCTGACCGGCCCGCTCCTCGTCCTCGGGGTCGTCTTCCTTGCCGGCGACCGGGGGGGTACTGTCACATCACCTCCCGTTGCTCCCATCCGGCACTCTGATTCGCCGGTCTACTGAGCCACCAGTCTGAGCGCACCACCTTGGCAAACACAGGAATGGAAACCCAACGCACCCTAATCTCCTCCAGCGCACCTGCACCTCATTATCTCATCACAACCACTATATAGCCCTGGACTGTTCATTCATTGTTGTGTGTAATTGTTAGCGTTGTGTCGTTTACTCACTCTTTGTTATTCTCTTTCTCATTGTTAAGTAAACCTTTACCTTGTTAATTCCTGCGTCTGTGTCCTGACCCTTCGTATACTCAGTACTCGTCACAGAAATACACACCACTCACGAAAATGGATGCAGCAGGAGTTTCCCAGCGCCTTGACCAGCACCAGCAGCAGCATGCCCAGTTGAACGCCGCCATGCAGGAAGTGCTCCAAACTCTGCATAATCTGCCCAGCGCTCCGGTTCCACCTCAGGGAGCGGTGAGTGCACCCAATCCACCTGTTACATACTTTCAAAATCTTAGCTAGCAGTCATCATCATGAATCAAGTAGACAATCTACTGGCAAATTATTTTTAATCCTTGTCATATGAAGAGAAATAATGAAGAGAAATTATAGATAAAACATATCGGTGCTCATTGGACATTAACATTACACAACAAGTTGGAAATCGCTAATTCAACAATGAGTGGTTTGGAAGGAATCAGTGGCTAACTGCAAGCATTGCAAAGCAATCACTAGCCTGCTATTCAGTGGAGTGGGTGTGTGATCCCAATTCTGGGTTTAAGGGTCTCTTTTCCAAGTTTAAAATGATAAATACTGGCCATGCTGTCAATCCAGCATGATTTCTGCTGCGCTCAAAACAACTGTTAACTCGAACTGGGATACAGTGAGGGAAAAAAGTATTTGATCTCCTGCAGATTTTGTATGTTTGCCCACTGATAAAGACATTATCAGTCTATAATTTTAATGGTAGGTTTATTTGAACAGTGAGAGACAGAATAACAACAACAAAATCCAGAAAAACGCATGTCAAAAATGTTATAAATTGATTTGCATTTTAATGAGGGAAATAAGTATTTGACCCCTCTGTAAAACATTACTTAGTACTTGGTGGCAAAACCCTTGTTGGCAATCACAGAGGTCAGACGTTTCTTGTAGTTGGCCACCAGGTTTGCAGACATCTCAGGAGGGATTTTGTCCCACTCCTCTTTGCAGATCTTCTCCAAGTCATTAAGGTTTCGAGGCTGAAGTTTGGCAACTCGAACCTTCAGCTCCCTCCACAGATTTTCTATGGGATTAAGGTCTGGAGACTGGCTAGGCCACTCCAGGACCTTAATGTGCTTCTTCTTGAGCCACTCCTTTGTTGCCTTGGCCGTGTGTTTTGGGTCATTGTCATGCTGGAATACCCATCCACGACCCATTTTCAATGCCCTGGCTGAGGGAAGGAGGTTCTCACCCAAAATTTGACGGTACATGGCCCCGTCCATCGTCCCTTTGATGCGGTGAAGTTGTCCTGTCCCCTTAGCAGAAAAACACCCCCAAAGCATAATGTTTCCACCTCCATGTTTGACTGTGGGGATGGTGTTCTTGGGGTCATAGGCAGCATTCCTCCTCCTCCAAACACGGCGATGGTGAGTTGATGCCAAAGTGCTCGATTTTGGTCTCATCTGACCACAACACTTTAACCCAGTTCTCCTCTGAATCATTCAGATGTTCATTGGCAGACTTCAGACGGGCCTGTATATGTGCTTTCTTGAGGAGGGGGACCTTGCGGGCGCTGCAGGATTTCAGTCCTTGACGGCGTAGTGTGTTACCAATTGTTTTCTTGGTGACTATGGTCCCAGCTGCCTTGAGATCATTGACAAGATCCTCCCGTGTAGTTCTGGGCTGATTCCTCACCGTCCTCATGATCATTGCAACTCCACGAGGTGAGATCTTGCATGGAGCCCCAGGCCGAGGGAGATTGACTGTTCTTTTGTGTTTCTTCCATTTGCGAATAATCGCACCAACTGTTGTCACCTTCTCACCAAGCTGCTTGGCGATGGTCTTGTAGCAGAAGCAATCAATCAATCAGATTCCAAACTCTCCACCATGGCCAAGACCAAAGAGCTCTCCAAGGATGTCATGGACAAGATTGTAGACCTACACAAGGCTGGAATGGGCTACAAGACCATCACCTAGCAGCTTGGTGAGAAGGTGCCAACAGTTGGTGCGATTATTCGCAAATGGAAGAAACACAAAATAACTGTCAATCTCCCTCGGCCTGGGGCTCCATGCAAGATCTCACCTTGTGGAGTTGCAATGATCATGAGAACGGTGAGGAATCAGCCCAGAACTACATGGGAGGATCTTGTCAATGATCTCAAGGCAGCTGGGACCATAGTCACCAAGAAAACAATTGGTAACACACTACGCCGTGAAGGACTGAAATCCTGCATCGCCTGCAAGGTCCCCCTGCTCAAGAAAGCACATATACAGGCCCGTCTGAAGTTTGCCAATGAACATCTGAATGATTCAGAGGAGAACTGGGTGAAAGTGTTGTGGTCAGATGAGACCAAAATGGCATCAACTCAACTCGCCGTGTTTGGAGGAGGAGGAATGCTGCCTATGACCCTAAGAACACCATCCCCACCGTCAAACATAGAGGTGGAAACATTATGCTTTGGGAGTGTTTTTCTGCTAAGGGGACAGGACAACTTCACCGCATCAAAGGGACGATGGACAGGGCCTTGTACCGTCAAATCTTGGGTGAGAACCTCCTTCCCTCAGCCAGGGCATTGAAAATGGGTCGTGGATGGGTATTCCAGCATGAAAATGACCCAAAACACACGGCCAAGGCAACAAAGAATTGGCTCAAGAAAAAGCACATTAAGGTCCTGGAGTGGCCTAGCCAGTCTCCAGACCTTAATCCCATAGAAAATCTGTGGAGGGAGCTGAAGGTTCGAGTTGCAAAACGTCAGCCTCGAAACCTTAATGACTTGGAGAAGATCTGCAAAGAGGAGTGGAACAAAATCCCTCCTGAGATGTGTGCAAACCTGGTGGCCAACTACAAGAAACGTCTGACCTCTGTGATTGCCAACAAGGGTTTTGCCACCAAGTACTAAGTCATGTTTTGCAGAGGGGTCAAATACTTATTTCCCTCGTTAAAATGCAAATCAATTCATAACATTTCTGACATGCGTTTTTCTGGATTTTTGTTGTTGTTATTCTGTCTCTCACTGTTCAAATAAACCTACCATTAAAATTATAGACAGATCATGTCTTTGTCAGTGGGCAAACGTACAAAATCAGCAGGGGATCAAATACTTTTTTCCCTCACTGTGTGTTTATTACATAGCTCTGAAATGTGAACGTGATAAAACTGAAACAAAAGGTCAAATAATTTTTACCAAAAAAATATATTTCTCTCCATTGAAACCCCTTTCTATCAAATCAAATGTATTTTATAAAGCCCTTTTTACACCAGACTGAATCCCCAAAGAGCAAACACTGCAGAAGCAGAAGTCAAGCACAGTGGCTTGGAAAAGCTCTCCAATTTCTACCCATTAAAACCTCACAAAGTGGCAACTGACTTTTAGTGGAGGGGTGTTGTTACCAGGGGAGGCTGCCAAGGGAGGACGGCTCATAATAATGGCTGGAATGGAGTCAATGGAATGGTATCAAACATGTGTTTGATGTGTTTGATACCATTCCATTCTCTCCATTCCAGCCATTATTATGAGCCGTCCTCCCCTCAGAAGCCTCCCCTGGTTGGTACCACAGTGAGAACAGAGTGGACAGGAGCAGAGCCAACTCACCTGATGGAAGACCATGGCATGCTGCCCAGAGCCTTCTCAAAAGTCAGGCAAGGGGCAGAACGCCGCCTCTGAGCCAAACTGCGAAGGTGCTGTATGGAAACAGAAGGTTTGAGCATAATGTTAATCAGCATTGTCAAGTAAAAGGCATAAGCTGACGCACACCTAAAAATGTTTTACAGAGGTGCTGACTAACTGTCACGTTCGCTTAAGGAGGAGGACCAATGCGCAGCGTTGAATGCGTACATATTATTTATTAAACAGATCACCCGATCAAAACAACGAACGAAACGTGAAGTCCTTCGATACACACAAACCAAAAGGAACAAGAAACCACAACACAAAGTGAAAAGACCGATAGTTAAATATGGCTCCCAATCAGAGACAACCAGCAGACACTCGTTGCCTCTGATTGGGAGTCACTCAGGCCAACATAGATATACAAAACATAGACTTACACACCCTGGCTCAACATAACATAGTCCCCAGAGCCAGGGCGTGACAGTACCCCCCCCCCAAAGGCGCGGACTCCGGCCGCGCCAAACAACCACAACAGGGGAGGGACCGGGTGGGCACAACGCCTCGGCGGCGGATCCGGCTCCGGACATGACCCAGGCACGGGTTGTGCTGGACTGACGACGCACACCCCTGGCTTGATGCGTGGAGGAGGAACGGGCCGGACCGGGCTGACGAAGCGCACCCCTGACTTGGTGCGGGGAGCAGGAATGAGCCGGACCGGGCTGACGACGCGCACCACTGACCTGGTGCGGGGAGCTTGGATGGGCCGGACTGGGCTGGCGACGCGCACCACAGACTTGGTGCGGAGAGCAGGAACGGGCCGGACAGGGCTGACGAAACGCACCATAGACTTGGTGCGGAGAGCAGGCACGGGCCGTGCCGGACTGACGACGCACACCACTGGCTTGGTGCGGGAAGCTTGGATGGGCCGGACTGGGCTGGCGACGCGCACCACAGACTTGGTGCGGAGAGCAGGAATGGGCCGGACCGGGCTGGCGACGCGCACCACCGACTTGGTACGGAGAGCAGGAACGGGCCGGACAGGGCTGACGACGCGCACCACAGGCTCGGTGCGAGAGGCAGGAACAGGCCGAACCGTACTGGGGACACACGCCACTGGCCCTATACAGGGATCAGGAACGGGCCGGACCGGACTGGTAATACACCCCAGTACCTCTCGCCGTGCCTCCACACTTTCCCTCTCCTCTGTGACCAGTGGCCCCCTTAACCTGGCGGCCTCCTCTTCACACCCGCTGGACCGCTCCATCGCGGCCTCCTGCTGCCCCGTCGCCCACGTCGTGAGCCCCCCCCTAAAAATTTTCTGGGGTTCTCTCCTCCCCGTGGACCAGGCCTCCCTAGCTCTCGCCAGACTCTCGATCCATTGCTTCATAGACCAGCCTCTCTCCTCTTCACTTAGCGTGGCCCAGCCGAAACTCCTACTCCCCTGATCCAAGGCCTTTCCTCTCTCCTCTTCACGCTGCTTGGTCCTGTCTTGGTGGTTTCTTCTGTCACGTTCGCTTAAGGAGGAGGACCAATGCGCAGCGTTGAATGCGTACATATTATTTATTAAACAGATCACCCGATCAAAACAACGAACGAAACGTGAAGTCCTTCGATACACACAAACCAAAAGGAACAAGAAACCACAACACAAAGTGAAAAGACCGATAGTTAAATATGGCTCCCAATCAGAGACAACCAGCAGACACTCGTTGCCTCTGATTGGGAGTCACTCAGGCCAACATAGATATACAAAACATAGACTTACACACCCTAGCTCAACATAACATAGTCCCCAGAGCCAGGGCGTGACACTAACAGGAGAGTCAATTATAAAAATATGCTCGCACACACACACACACGTCCCTACATTTTCACACTTTTTCTGATCAAGTGAATCAAATAAATCTCTTCAGGGTAAAATGCATAAAAATAGAATGACTAATAATTATTGGGCTATATTTTTCAAAGATACAGTAAACTGCAAACTGTGACATTTGGATTTCAGAACCCCATTATAGCTATTCCTTTATCTGTACAGACTCATGTTAAGAGCTGTAATTTGCCAAGCTGATTTTGTACAAAAAAATTATATACTTAAAATCATACCTCATTAACATATTTTAAATTTATTTAAAATTATCTAAATTGGAACAATTTTAAATACATTGAATGGATTTAATGTCAATTTTATTTGTATTTTAATAGCATTTAAGTGTATTAAATACATAAAATTACCTAAATTGGGACACTTTTTTACTTAAGTATATTCTCAGTATATTAGATAAAGAGCAAAACAAATCTACTTTGAATACACCTTAAGTACATTAATGTACACTTCTCATCAATTAGAAATATACTAAAATGGTATTTTAATTATAATTCCTCTATTTTCATTTCAAATAAATTGTATTTATAATGTGTTTCAAGTATACTTTTACAAATACACTTCTACTCATTAACCACATTAGCTATTGTAATTAGCCATGTAAAGGTTACCTTGATTGACCAAGGCATCTTCTCAGCCAACGTTAACGTGTTATTTACAGAGCAGCTCTGGCTTGAGCAGCAATTTACAAATAACACTTTTGAACGGGGGCGAAACTTTGGTTTTAGAAGTGGGGGGGACATAATTATATATACACTACCAGTCAAAAGTTTTAGAACACCTACTCATTCAAGGGTTTCTTTATTTTTACTATTTTCTACGTTGTAGAATAATTGGGAAGACATCAAAACTATTAAATAACACATATGGAATCATGTAGTAACCAAAAAAGTATTAAACAAATAAGAATCTATTTTATATTTGAGATTCTTCAAATAGCCACCCTTTGCCTTGATGACAGCTTTGCACACTCTTGGCATTCTCTCAACCAGCTTCATGAGGTAGTCACCTGGAATGCATTTCAATTAACAGGTGAGCCTTCTTAAAAGTTAATATGTGGAATTTCAGTCAATACGGAACATTTCAATAACTTTGAACGTTTCTTCAAGTGCAGTCGCAAAAACCATCAAGAACTATGATTAAAATGGCTCTCATGAGGACCACCACAGGAATGGAAGACCCAGAGTTACCTCTGCTGCAGAGGATAAGTTCATTAGAGTTACCAGCCTCAGAAATTGCAGCCCAAATAAATGCCTCAGAGTTCAAGTCACAGACACATCAACATCAACTGTTACATTTTTACATTTACATTTTAGTCATTTAGCAGACGCTCTTATCCAGTGAGTGTATACATTTTTTCATACTGGTCCCCCGTTTGGAGAGGTTTACGCCTGTCTACAACAAAACCCACATGCCAAAGATAACCTAATGTTTAGAATGCAATGTCTCAAGATATTGCATAAGTAAAATGGTTAAGAAGCATTTAGTTTATTCCTCCTGTGAAAAAAATAAGGAAACAAACACAATACAGACCACATAACAACCTAGTCTACTCTTAAATGTACTTACTTTTTTAGATGAAATGTATCAATATATGGATTTAACATATAATTGTAAATGCTGAACAGTTGGTTTTAATAATTGTTTAATAACAACAATAAGATGTATTTTGAAATATTTCATGAACCATTGAGAATGCAAAGAAAGGACATACATTTAAAGCTCTTTATATCAGCCAATGAAAATAAAAACTCCTAGACTACAGGTTCACACAGCTGTATATCCTCAAAACAGTTTCATCACAAGAATACCAATAACCCAACAAGCAGCAGCCATATCTATTTAGTTGTTGAAGGCACATAGATCTATATGTAGGGTGCTACATCTACGGGAAAGTCAGACACTGCAAGTCATAGAACTTGAGCAAGGCAATGACTATGCCATGATGACAAGCCACAATAGAACTACAGAAATCTGCCACATCTACAAATAACACTGTTTGTGCTATACAGTCAGCACAGCGTACTGGCTTGTTGCAGGCTCTATATTTATTTGTGTTCAGCTGTTAGGGTGTAAAGCTGGGGGCTCTATCACAGGAAATCTATCAGCTAAATTTGAGATACTGTGAATGTAGCTGTAACTACTAATCTCGTTATTTGAATTCTATAATACACAAATATACAATTTTGCTAATTAATCTACACAATTTTCTAGTACAGGTACAATATATAGAATATCACATAATTCAGTATAAAAATGCACAAATGTAGATATTTACCGTTGAAGACAACTTGAAATGAAATGCCTCAATTTGACTTGCTATGTCACGTTCGTTGAATGACGGGTCAGACCAAGGCGCAGCGTGAAATGCGTACATGTTTATTAAATGCTAAACACACGACAAAACAACAAACCAACGACACGTGAAGTCCAAAGGCTAACACAAAACAAGGCTAAACACGGAACAAGATCCCACAACATGACAGTGCCAATAGGCTGCCTAAGTATGGTCCCCAATCAGAGACAACGAGCGACAGCTGCCTCTGATTGGGAACCACACCGGCCAACATAGAAATATACATACTAGATCCCACCCATAGAAAAAGCACAACAAGGAATATACACACTGACTCAACATATAAGCGTCCCCTGAGTCAGGGCGTGACAGTACCCCCCCCCCAAAGGTGCGGACTCCGACCGCACAACATAAACATAACAGGGTAGGGACCGGGTGGGCATTCCGCCTCGGAGGCGGATCCGGCTCGGGTCGTGACGACCTCTCACTCTCCGCCTCCCTGTTGCGCCCCTGGTCTGGTCTGGACCTCGGCGCGCTGCTTCCACTCTCCTTCCTCCCACGATACGCCAGGCCCTGTCTGGACCCTGGTGTGGGAGACCCCGAACCTGGAGAGGGGCTAACGTCATGGTCTGGACTGGAGCCGCTGATCGGAGCTGGACTGGACCCCGGTGGAGCAGACTGCTCTGGCTCTGGAGTGGCGCAGCTGACCGGAGCTGGATCAGGCACCGGTGGAGCGGACTGCTCTGGCTCCGGAGTGGAGCAGCTGACCGGAGCTGGATCAGGCACCGTTGGAGCGGACTGCTCTGGCTCCGGAGTGGAACCGCTGGCCGGAGCTAGACCAGGCACCGGTGGAACGGGCACGGACCGTGCTGGACTGGACAAACGCACCACTGATCTGGTGCGAGGAGCAGGCACGGGCCGAACCTGACTAGGAACACGCACCACTGGCTTGGTGCGAGGGACAGGAACGGGCCGCGCCAGACTGGCGACGCGCACCACTGTCTTGGTGCGAGGAGCAGGAACGGGCCGGGCCGGACTGGCGACAGGCACCACTGGCTTGGTGCGAGGAGCAGGAACAGGCCGGGCCGGGCTGGCGACGCGCACCACTGGCTTGGTGCGAGGAGCAGGAACGGGCCGGGCCGGGCTGGCGACGCGCACCACTGGTTTGGTGCGAGGAGCAGGAACGGGCCGGGCCGGGCTGGCGACGCGCACCACTGGCTTGGTGCGAGGAGCAGGAACAGGCCGGGCCGGACTGGCGACGCGCACCACAGGCTTGGTGCGAGGAGCAGGATCAGGCTGGGCCGGACTGGTACGCGCACCACAGGCTTGGTGCGAGGAGCAGGAACAGGCCGGGCCAGACTGGCGACGCGCACCACTGGCTTGGTGCGAGGAGCAGGAACGGGCCGGGCAAGGCTGGCGACGCGCACCACTGGCTTGGTGCGAGGAGCAGGAACAGGCCGGGCCGGGCTGGTCGACGCGCACCACTGGCTTGGTGCGAGGAGCAGGAACAGGCCGGGCCGGGCTGGTCGACACGCACCACTGGCTTGGTGCGAGGAGCAGGAACAGGCCGGGCCGGACTGGCGACGCGCACCACTGGCTTGGTGCGAGGAGCAGGAACAGGCAGGCCGGGCCGGACTGGCGACGCGCACCACAGGCTTGGTGTGAGGAGCAGGAACGGGCCGGGCCGGACTGGCAACGTGCACCACTGGCTTGGTGCGAGGAGCAGGAACGGGCCGGGCCGGGCTGGCGACGCGCACCACTGGCTTGGTGCGAGGAGCAGGAACAGGCCGGACCGGACTGGCGACGTGCACCACAGGCTTGGTGCAAGGAGCAGGGACAGGCCGGGCCGCGCTGGCGACGCGCACCACTGGCTTGGTGCGAGGAGCAGGAACAGGCCGGGCCGGACTGTGGAGGCGGACTGGAGGTCTGGAGCAGAGAGCTGGCACAACTCGTCCTGGCTGGATGCCTACTTCCGCACAGTATGTGTGAGGCATCAGCACAGGACGCACTGGGCTGTGCACGCGCACTGGCGATACAGTTCGTAGAACTGGCGCAGGATATGCGGGACCGAGGAGGCGTACTGGAGACCAGGAGCGTTGAGCCGGCACACCCCGTCCTGGCTGGATGCCTACTTCCGCACAGTATGTGTGAGGCATCAGCACAGGACGCACTGGGCTGTGCACGCGCACTGGCGATACAGTTCGTAGAACTGGCGCAGGATATGCGGGACCGAGGAGGCGTACTGGAGACCAGGAGCGTTGAGCCGGCACACCCCGTCCTGGCTGGATGCCCATCTTCGCACGGCACGTGCGTGGTGCAAGCACAGGACGTACAGGACTGTGCCGGCGCAATGGCAACACAGCACGTAGCTCCTCATAACACAGAGCTTGCCCAGTCATACGCTTCCTCGCGTGAGTACGGGGAGTTGGCTCTGCTCTGACACTAGGCTCCGCCAACCACCCTGTGTGCCCCCCCCAAACATTTTCTTGGGGCTGCTTCTCGGGCTTCCTCCTCCACCGGCCTCCTCCGTGTTGCCGTTGCTCCTCTCCTGCCTGGGCATCTACCTTAGCCCATGGTCCTTTCCCCGCAAATATCTCCTCCCATGACCACAAATTGCCCACATGACATGGCCATTCGCTCCGCCTGGGCACGCTGCTTGGTCCTCGCTTGGTGGGATCTTCTGTCACGTTCGTTGAATGACAGGACAGACCAAGGCGCAGCGTGAAATGCGTACATGTTTATTAAATGCTAAACATACGACAAAACAACAAACCAACGACACGTGAAGTCCAAAGGCTAACACAAAACAAGGCTAAACACGGAACAAGATCCCACAACATGACAGTGCCAATAGGCTGCCTAAGTATGGTCCCCAATCAGAGACAACGAGCAACAGCTGCCTCTGATTGGGAACCACACCGGCCAACATAGAAATATACATACTAGATCCCACACATAGAAAAAGCACAACAAGGAATATACACACCCTGACTCAACATATAAGCGTCCCCTGAGTCAGGGCGTGACATGCTATTACAGGGGAATTCACCATTTCACAAGGTAAAATGAATTAGGCCTCAAAACCTTTAAAATGACAACATTAAATTGTCATGTTTAAACATGTCAAATGTCCATCGAAATGTTTCAGAGTTTGCTTTCGAAAACGTTTCATATCATACAAGCACCAAGAAATAAAATGTAAAAAAAGTTATTTGTTTGTCATAGATGAATACAATAGGAATGGTATTAATGCACTCTAAAACAATTAGTGTCTAGCAGTAATCAGAGTAGAGTAAACTGAAAGTGAGTGTGCTTCTGGCACCACCATGTGATGGTAGTCATACTCAACCTCTGGAATCATGCAGCGTCCGCCACTGCACCACAACCCCATACTGTTCAGAGGGGACTGTGTGAATCAGGCCTTTATGGTCGAATTGATGCAAAGAAACCACTACTAAAGGACACCAATAAGAAGAAGAGACTTGCTTGGGCCAAGAAACACGAGCAATGGACATTAGACCGGTGGAAATTTGCCCTTTGGTCTGGAGTCCAACTTGGAGATTTTTGGTTCCAACCGCCGTGTCTTTGTGAGACGCAGTGTGGGTGAACGGATGATCTCCACATGTGTATTTCCCACCGTAAAGCATGGAGGAGGAGGTGTTATGGTGTGGGGGTACTTTGCTGGTGACACTGTCTGTGATTTATTTAGAATTCAAGGCACACTTAACCAGCATGGCTACCACAGCATTCTTGTCAATGATCTCAAGGCAGCTGGGACCATAGTCACCAAGAAAACAATTGGTAACACAATATGCCATGAAGGACTGAAATCCTGCAGCACCCGCAAGGTCCCCCTGCTCAAGAAAGCACATATACAGGCCCGTCTGAAGTTTGCCAATGAACATCTGAATGATTCAGAGGAGAACTGGGTGAAAGTGTTGTTGTCAGATGAGACCAAAATTGAGCTCTTTGGCATCAACTCAACTCGCCGTGTTTGGAGGAGGAATGCTGCCTATGACCCCAAGAACACCATCCCCACCGTCAAACACAGAGGTGGAAACATTATGCTTTGGGGGTGTTTTTCTGCTAAGGGGACAGGTCAACTTCACCGCATCAAAGGGACGATGGATGGCGCCATGTACAGTCAAATCTTGGGTGAGAACCTCCTTCCCTCAGCCAGGGCATTGAAAATGGGTCGTGGATGGGTATTCCAGCATGACAATGACCCAAAACACACGGCCAAGGCAACAAAGGAGTTGCTCAAGAAGAAGCACATTAAAGGTCCTGGAGTGGCTAGCCAGTCTCCAGACCTTAATCCCATAGAAAATCTGTGGAGGGAGCTGAAGGTTCGAGTTGCCAAACGTCAGGCTCGAAACTTTAATGACTTGGAGAAGATCTGCAAAGAGGAGTGGAACAAAATCCCTCCTGAGATGTGTGCAAACCTGGTGGCCAACTACAAGAAACGTCTGAGCTCTGTGATTGCCAACAAGGGTTTTGCCACCAAGTACTAAGTCATGTTTTGCATAGGGGTCAAATACTTATTTCCCTCATTAAAATGCAAATCAATTTATAACATTTTTGACATGCGTTTTTCTAGATTTTTTTGTTGTTATTCTGTCTCTCACTGTTAAATGTCACGGTCGTTGAAGGACGGGTCAGACCAAGGCGCAGCGTGAAATGCATACATGTTTATTTAACTGAATAAAACATAAACATACAAAACAACAAAAGGCAACGAAACGTGACGTCGAAAGGCTATACACGAACATTACATAGATCCTCACACCCTGGCCAAACATAGACATAAAAACCCTAGATCTAAACATAGATCTACCACCACATAGAACTCAACATGCACACCCTGACCAAACTAACTAGAGTTCTGTAGGTCAGGGCGTGACATTAAAATAAACCTACCATTAAAATTATAGACTGATCATGTCTTTGTCAGTGGGCAAACGTACAAAATCAGCAGGGGATCAAATACTTTTTTCCCTCACTGTAGATGGCATCATGAGGAAGGAAAATTATGTGGATATATTGAAGCAACATCTCAAGACATCAGTCAGGAAGTTAAAGCTTGGTCGCAAATGGGTCTTCCAAATGGACAATGACCCCAAGCATACTTCCAAAGGTGTGGCAAAATGGCTTAAGGACAACAATGTCAAGGTATTGAAGTGGTCATCACAAAGCCCTGACCTCAATCCTAAAGAACATTTGTGGGCAGAACTGAAAAAGCGTGTGCGAGCAAGGAGGCCTATAAACCTGACTCAGTTACACCAGCTCTGTCAGGAGGAATGGGCCAAAATTCACCCAACTTATTGTGGGAAGCTTGTGGAAGGCTACCCAAAATATTTGACCCAAGTTAAACAATTTAAAGGCAATGCTACCAAATACTGTGGACTGTCATGAACACAATGGTGTTGTCACGCCCTGACCTATAGAACTCTAGTTAGTTTGGTCAGGGTGTGCATGTTTAGTTCTAGGTTGTTGTATATCTATGTTTAGATTCTAGTTGTTATATTTCTATGTTTGGCCGGGTATGATTCCCAATCAGAGGCAGCTGTCGCTCGTTGTCTCTGATTGGGGATCATACTTAAGTAGCCTGGTTGCAGTCCTTGTTTGTGGGATCTTGTTCCGTGTAGGCTGGGTGTTGTATAGCCCATAGGACTTTCACGTCACGTTATTTTGTTGTTTTTTTGTATGTTATTCTATATAATAAACATGTACACTTTTCACGCTGCACCTTGGTCCGACCCGTCTCTTAACGTGCGTGACAGGTGTACTCCGTTATGCTCTACGACCCCACAAGTGTCATGGGACTTGTCTGAAGGTAACCCGGTACCGGTTTAGTTTTGTGCCAATAAAAAAAGGGGTTGAATATGAGTTCAAAATACTAAAATATTTCCTGAGCTTTCTTATATCTCCTAGACACTTCAAAACCTTATTCCTTATGATACATTTTTTGACTGTTTAATTTAGCTATTTATGAATGTGTTGTTCAATGTGTATCTATGGGCTATAGATGTAAATGCGAAATTCAATATTTTATCAAATAATAAAAAAATATTTTTGGGTGATACATACAGGGGTCTTAAAATTCAAAATCAAATAGCGAAATGATCTATGGTATGACCATATTAAACTAATTGTATATGTTAATTTAGTAGAACCCCAAAGGCTTAGACTTTTAGAGATTATTAAAGTGCATGGTGCATTACATTACATAGATACAGACATAGATGCCATTTGGGACACATTTGTCCAGACTGTTTCCCCAGCCCCCACCTCCATCACTGTGGATCCAGACTAGAGCAAACTGGCTCTGGCAAAAACAATTACAGCTTTATCAGACATAAAAATTAATTTAAAAAAACACAGGCCCCATAATTCACCACCCTAATCTGCCACTGTGTACTCTCTGTTCAGAATTAATGAGTGTTCATTTTGACAATGTGTGACAACAATCTCGCAACACGAATGCCCTGTGCACCTTTTAATATCGCTGAAGAATTGCCAAGGCACCCACCGCAGACAGAGCTTTGGAGGAGTCGCATAGGGTGAAAGCTGTGTCTGGATTTACAGTACGCAAAATGTATCTGAATTTACAAATGCTCGAAATATAAATGTGTAGTAGGCATGATGGGTTTGGATTTCTTTAGCCTATCATAGTCCTGTCAACAAACAAAGAAAAGAAAGGTCAAGAAAGGTAAAGGATTAGTCCTCATATTACAGGCATTATGCAGCTACTGTACAGTAGGAAGCTGCCTTTGGTTTGGAACACAGCCATAGACATAGCTGAGTTTTGTCTGTGTAGCTTGCAGTAACTAGAAGTCTGTTCCGTTCAATGACATGACATATCACTCGAGCTCCTGCTAAAACAAAATGCTATACTATGGAAATATGGTAAAATAAGTTCAAGTTTTAGTGATGTCTTTATGTCTTGCTGATTGAATACCACGCCATTGTACAGTATGCTACAGTATAGATATTAGATATTGGTGAGCACAAGAGCTCAGACAGCATTACTGAATGTAGAATGGTGAAGGTGAGGTGTCGAGCAGTTGCAGTTCCTCACTGTTGTTTGTAATTGCCACATTTGTTGATAAAATACAGGCGCATTGTTCCTTTAAAAAAACTGGAAAATTAAGGTGAAAGCAATGAAAAAAAAAAAGGACAAGCCAGTGGAAAGAATAATCTCCAAAGTCTTGTCAACAAGCAGAATATAATAACTTCCTTGACATCTATTACGACAGTGAACGTATCTGTTCATCCATTCTTATCATCTACCCCTCCATAGAAAACAGCACGTGTTTTTGTGGACCAACTTTATCCAGGTCTAATAGTAAAAAGAAAACAAATCAAAGAGAACAAAGTGTGTCATCGGGATCATCTGGCAGCCATCTTGTTTTTGAAGCACTGTCCTTTTTTATTTTTTCCTTTACTTTTTTTTAGGGGGTAGATCAACTTTAATATTGCAGATACATTGTGGGTTCTATCAATATAATTGTCTGCATCATTTCCAATCCCCCATATACAGTGCATTCGGAAAGTATTCAGACCCCTTAACTTTTTCCACATTTTGTTACGTTAGTCTTTATTCTAAAATGGGTTAAATAAAATAATTTAATCTTCAATCTACACACAATACCCCATAATGACAAAGCGAAATCAGATTTTTTGCAAATTTATTAAAAATAAAAAACAGAAATACCTTATTTTAATAAGTATTCAGACCCTTTGCTATGAGACTCGAAATTGCGCTCAGGTGCATGCTGTTTCCATTGATCACCCTTGAGATGTTTCTACAACTTGATTGGACATGATTTGGAAAGGCACACACCTCTCTATATACAGTGGGGGAAAAAAGTATTTAGTCAGCCACCAATTGTGCAAGTTCTCCCACTTAAAAAGATGAGAGAGGCCTGTAATTTTCATCATAGGTACACGTCAACTATGACAGACAAAATGAGGAAAAAAATCCAGAAAATCACATTGTAGGATTTTTAATGAATTTATTTGCAAATTATGGTGGAAAATAAGTATTTGGTCAATAACAAAAGTTTCTCAATACTTTGTTACATATCCTTTGTTGGCAATGACACAGGTCAAACGTTTTCTGTAAGTCTTCACAAGGTTTTCACACACTGTTGCTGGTATTTTGGTCCATTCCTCCATGCAGATCTCCTCTAGAGCAGTGATGTTTTGGGGCTGTCGCTGGGCAACACGGACTTTCAACTCCCTCCAAAGATTTTCTATGGGGTTGAGATCTGGAGACTGGCTAGGCCACTCCAGGACCTTGAAATGCTTCTTACGAAGCCACTCCTTCGTTGCCCGGGCGGTGTGTTTGGGATCATTGTCATGTTGAAAGACCCAGCCACGTTTCATCTTCAATGCCCTTGCTGATGGAAGGAGGTTTTCACTCAAAATCTCACGATACATGGCCCCATTCATTCTTTCCTTTACACGGATCAGTCGTCCTGGTCCCTTTGCAGAAAAACAGCCCCAAAGCATGATGTTTCCACCCCCATGCTTCACAGTAGGTATGGTGTTCTTTGGATGCAACTCAGCATTCTTTTTCCTCCAAATACGACGAGTTGAGTTTTTACCAAAAAGTTCTATTTTGGTTTCATCTGACCATATGACATTCTCCCAATCCTCTTCTGGATCATCCAAATGCACTCTAGCAAACTTCAGACGGGCCTGGACATGTACTGGCTTAAGCAGGGGGACACGTCTGGCACTGCAGGATTTGAGTCCCTGGCGGCGTAGTGTGTTACTGATGGTAGGCTTTGTTACTTTGGTCACAGCTCTCTGCAGGTCATTCACTAGGTCCCCCCGTGTGGTTCTGGGATTTTTGCTCACCGTTCTTGTGATCATTTTGACCCCACGGGGTGAGATCTTGCGTGGAGCCCCAGATCGAGGGAGATTATCAGTGGTCTTGTATGTCTTCTATTTCCTAATAATTGCTCCCACAGTTGATTTCTTCAAACCAAGCTGCTTACCTATTGCAGATTCAGTCTCCACTTGCCGTGTTTGGAGGAAGAAGAAGGATGAGTACAACCCCAAGAACACCATCCCAACCGTGAAGCATGGAGGTGGAAACATCATTCTTTCGGGATGCTTTTCTGCAAAGGGGACAGGACGACTGCACGGTATTGAGGGGAGGATGGATGGGGCCATGTATCGCGAGATCTTGGCCAACAACCTCCTTCCCTCAGTAAGAGCATTGAAGATGGGTCGTGGCTGGGTCTTCCAGCATGACAAAGACCCGAAACACACAGCCAGGGCAACTAAGGAGTGGCTCCGTAAGAAGCATCTCAAGGTCCTGGAGTGGCCTAGCCAGTCTCCAGACCTGAACCCAATAGAAAATATTTGGAGGGAGCTGAAAGTCTTTATTGCCCAGTGACAGCCCCGAAACCTGAAGGTCTGTATGGAGGAGTGGGCCAAAATCCCTGCTGCAGTGTGTGCAAACCTGGTCAAGACCTACAGGAAACGTATGATCTCTGTAATTGCAAACAAAGGTTTCTGTACCAAATATTAAGTTCTGCTTTTCTGATGTATCAAATACTTATTTCATGCAATAAAATGCAAAATAATTACTTAAAAATCATACAATGTGATTTTCTGGATTTTTTTAGATGTTTTATTTTTTAAATTTAGATTCCGTCTCTCACAGTTGAAGTGTACCTATGATAATTACAGACCTCTACATGCTTTGTAAGTAGGAAAACCTGCAAAATCGGCAGTGTATCAAATACTTGTTCTCCCCACTGTATATATATATTGTTAAAGTTATTCAAGTATAAATTACCAAAGTTACCATAGATTGCCACAGATTACCTGTTAATTACCAAAATTACTGAAGATTCCGGTAACTTTGGTAAAATACCAGTAGCTTTGCAACCCTACAGCCATCATCACATGGCAACACCACTAAAACCATTATAATTTGACCCTTGCCATGGCAATTCCCTCAGTCTGCACCGCTCAAAATTCTAACCATAAAGGCTTACTAAAGTTGGTTAATACTCACAGGACGTAGTCCTAAAGCCTCAGCTTCATCATAGCTTCCCCTCCTCATCGCTGCGATCCCAAGATCTTCCAGTGTTCGTGTTATTGGAGCTTCCATGTCTGTGTCCCTGTATCCCTGTCCGTGTCCCTGTATTCCTGTCAGTGTCCCTGACAGGGTCCAGTCTGTATGTGGAGCGGAGTGCAGGGGAACAGCGTTGGGACGTGGGAGTAGACCACTGGGGCTCTACAGCACACAGGAGGAGTGCAGGAACAGAATGGGGCACCAGGTCCTTCTGACCGGCTTCTTCAGCTGGTGCTAATGAAGGTTTAGAACAATGGAGGCCCTCTGGACAAAATAGGAAAGGGGTTCTGCTTGACCTGGGCCCGCTGGCCCCACAGTCCCCCTCCTCCATCTCTCTATCTGGCTCCACTCAGACAGGCTTCCTGCAGTAATGAGATCGCCGGGCGTCCCACCAAAGCACTCGCCCCCATTTCGAGGCTAACGAGCAGGGCGCCGCCGTGACAACCAGGCCCAACAATACCTCAGAAAAGAGGGGGCTCACACACACACACACGAACAAATACAAGAATGCACGCATACACACCCCTCAACCCTCTCAGATCTGGATGTGTTTGGAGTGTGATTAAAAAGGGCATGAAGGGGTACGAATAAAGTATCCTCCGTCCTGCACCCTCACATCATTCTCAAGCCCTCGCACCGACTATGGGGATCTTGTTAGGTTTGAAAAACAAGAGGTAAATATCCTCACCTCTAACCCACATCTCATTATTCTCTGTTCCTGGAGCTGTTGCGCTCAGGGTTCGGCTCTAAAGGAAGGAAAACATCAGGACGTGATTCCAAGACGTGGGGTATAATAAATAGCATACTCTTGACTTGATTGGTTTCAATCCAATGTGTCTGACTAGTCATTCATTACCTCAACAGTCCGTTTGAAGAGGATATTGGCTGTTGTGTTGAGGAGTCTTGAAGTTGATTCCATGGAGATGGACTTGGGTTGCACAGACTATTTATTTCCAGCTAGGCAACCCAAGTAATTTTCCTTCCAGTGATCAATGGAAATAGGATATACTGTTGAGAATATCAAAAGTTATTTAAAGGGGAAATCAGCTGTTGAAACAATAACAAAGCGTACTCCCCGTCACTGTTTCAATAAAAAGAGGGATGGGGCTGAAGAAATATAACCAATATCAAATTCATAGACAGATTAGAAACATTTAAAAAAGTTATCCTTTATAGATAACTATCCTAATATATTCACGTCACCAAATAATTGATTAAAACACACTGTTTTGCAATGAAGGTCTACAGTAGCCTCAACAGTACTCTGTAGGGTAGCACCATGGTGTAGCCGGAGGACAGGTCGTTTCCGTCCTCCTCTGGGTACATTGACTTCAACACAAACCCAGGAGGCTCACGGTTCTCACCCCTTCTATATATTTACACAGTAATTATGACAACTTCCAGAGGACGTCCTCCAACCTATTAGAGCTCTTGTAGCATGAACTGACATGTTGTCCACCCAATCAAAGGATCAGATAATTAATCTAGTACTGAAAGCATAAACTACAGCTAGCTAGCACTGCAGTGCATAAAACGTGGTGAGTATTTGACTCAAAGAGAGAGAAAAACAACAGTTGAACAGTTTTGAATAAATTAATTTATTCAAAAATGAAGGAGAAGCAAGAGAAAGAGAGCTAGCTGTGATTCTTTGTATTTTTTTAAACTTTCACTTCATTAGCTAGCAAATGCAGCTAGCTAGTTTAGCCTACTCAAACACCTGGCTCAATCAGAGACGGATGCTATGTTAGCTAGCTGGCTATGGCTATCCAACACTGGAACTCTTCCAAGTCAAAGTACGTTTTTGGTTTGATTAATTTCGGCCACCAGGGCCCGCCGGTGTAGCTGCTAAACTGCTTGCTGACTGTACACTGTACAGCACGATTGTAGCGGTTTTACTAACGCATTAGTTCTAGTAGCTACAGTATGTTGACTGTGATGTTAGCTAATGTGGTGAAAACGATGTAAGCTGTGTGTAGCGGTTATGGTATGAAGGTTTGGCTTGGAAAGCTTTTTTCGCCTGGTCACAGACAGCTGATGTATTGTGCATTGAAGACCACAAGCAAATTAAAAAAGTGAGAGGAGGAGAGCACATAGATGCGTGATCAATCTGTTTGTATTACATTTACGTCATTTAGCAGACGCTCTTATCCAGAGCGACTTACAGTTAGTGAATATATATATATATATTTTTTTTTATACTGGCCCCCCGTGGGAATTGAACCCACAACCCTGGCCTTACAAACGCCATGCTCTATCAACTGAGGTACATCCCTGCCGGCCATTCCCTCCCCTACCCTGGACGACGCTGGGCCAATTGTGCGCCGCCCATGAGTCTCCCGGTCGCGGCCGGCTGCGACAGAGCCTGGATTCGAACCAGGATCTCTAGTGGCACAGTTAGCACTGCGATGCAGTGCCTTAGACCACTGCGCCACTCAGGAGACTGTATGTGGCTGCTATGAAAGTGAACTGTGTTTGCGTGTGATCAGGGGTGTGTCCATTCCACCGATTCTGTTGAAAAACTGTTCTTAAACGGAAGCAAACGGAACGAAACGGGGATAAACATGCCTGAATTTGTCCAAAAGAAACTCTCATTTGCAGCTGTTGGACTAATGATTACACTCTATATCAGCTAGATGCAGGCAAGAGTGTGCAAGGCAGTATTGAATGTGTCACTGTCTGTCACATTGAATACAAAAAAATGTCTCTCGACCTGTGCACCTACGCTGTAAACTTTTTTTCATAGGCTAGGTTGTAGCAACCTCATGATGGGTATAGGGAAAATATGAGTATCATGTAGTAGCCTAAACATATCGATGTTACATTGAGCTGGGTGAATGGAATATGAATGACAGTCATCCAATATACTGTAATAGAAATAAGGCCATGCTCATAAAAAAAAGAATTGTCCTCCCTCATCTTAAACGGCACTGACCACCACTGGTTTCGTGGCTGTACAGTGTTTGTTTCCATTTACTTTGTTTACAAACATTGGAGTAAAACAAGCTTATATTTTGGGTTCTGATGGGGTATGAGAGTTGAACTAAGCTCATGAGGCATTTATAAGTTACAGTGAGGGAAAAAAGTATTTGATCCCCTGCTGATTTTGTACGTTTGCCCACTGACAAAGACATGATCAGTCTATAATTTTAATGGTAGATTTATTTGAACAGTGAGAGATAGAATAACAACAAAGAAATCCAGAAAAATGCATGTCAAAAATGTTATAAATTGATTTGTATTTTAATGAGGGAAATAAGTATTTGACCCCTATGCAAAACATGACTTAGTACTTGGTGGCAAAACCCTTGTTGGCAATCACAGAGGTCAGACGTTTCTTGTAGTTGGCCACCAGGTTTGCACACATTTCAGGAGGGATTTAGTTCCACTCCTCTTTGCAGATCTTCTCCAAGTCATTAAGGTTTCAAGGCTGACGTTTGGTAACTCGAACCTTCAGCTCCCTCCACAGATTTTCTATGGGATTAAGGTCTGGAGACTGGCTAGGCCACTCCAGGACCTTAATGTGCCTCTTCTTGAGCCACTCCTTTGTTGCCTTGGCCGTGTGTTTTGGGTCATTGTCATGCTGGAATACCCATCCATGACGCATTTTCAATGCCCTGGCTGAGGGAAGGAGGATCTCACCCAAGATTTGACAGTACATGGCCCCGTCCATCGTCCCTTTGATGCGGTGAAGTTGTCCTTGTCCCCTTAGCAGAAAAACACCCCCAAAGCATAATGTTTCCACCTCCATGTTTGACTGTGGGGATGGTGTTCTTGGGGTCATAGGCAGCATTCCTCCTCCTCCAAACACGGCGAGTTGAGTTGATGCCAAAGAGCTCGATTCTGGTCTCATCTGACCACAACACTTTCACCCAGTTCTCCTCTGAATCATTCAGATGTTCACTGGCAAACTTCAGAAGGGCCTGTATATGTGCTTTCTTTAGCAGGGGGACCTTGCGGGTGCTACAGTATTTCAGTCCTTCACGGCGTAGTGTGTTACCAATTGTTTTCTTGGTGATTATGGTCCCAGCTGCCTTGAGATCATTGACAAGATCCTCCCGTGTAGTTCTGGGCTGATTCCTCACCGTCCTCATGATCATTGCAACTCCACGAGGTGAGATCTTGCATGGAGCCCCAGGCCGAGGGAGATTGACTGTTCTTTTGTGTTTCTTCCATTTGTGAATAATCGCACCAACTGTTGTCACCTTCTCACCAAGCTGCTTGGCGATGGTCTTGTAGCCCATTCCAGCCTTGTGTAGGTCTACAATCTTGTCCCTGACATCCTTGGAGAGCTCTTTGGTCTTGGCCATGGTGGAGAGTTTGGAATCTGATTGATTGATTGCTTCTGTGGACTGGTGTCTTTTATACAGGTAACAAACTGAGATTAGGAGCACTCCCTTTAAGAGTGTGCTCCTAATCTCAGCTCGTTACCTGTATAAAAGACACCTGGGACCCAGAAATCTTTCTGATTGAGAGGGGGTCAAATACTTATTTCCCTCATTAAAATGCAAATCAATTTATAACATTTTTGACATGCGTTTTTCTGGATTTTTTTGTTGTTATTCTGTCTCTCACTGTTCAAATAAACGTACCATTAAAATTATAGACTGATCATTTCTTTGTCAGTGGGCAAACATAGAAAATCAGCAGGGGATCAAATACCTTTTTCCCTCACTGTATATTGTTCAAGAATCAATGGGTACATATCATTGATTTATAAGTCCAAAAATGTATGTAGCAACTGCAGATTGTCCCTTTAAATGTAAATGTGTAGTCTACTCACTACACAAACAGATATTCAATGAGGAGAATGTAAACAGGAGAATGTGAAGAGGAGAGGAGATACAATACTGAACACTAATCACCTAAAAGCATGTGGACGACATGAGTCTGATATCGCTAATATGGAAGTGTATGGGAATACATACAAGTATATCTTTCCGTGACGAGCGATCAAGATTTTGGAGAAAAGTGGCTCAATTTAAAATGTATTTAATCTACAAGATTGTCTCTACAGACATAACAGCGTCATATCAAACAGTGATTGGGTGTGATATGCCGATAACACATTTCAGACATAAACCCAGTAAACGTTATTGTTATGCACACTACATGCCTACCAACAATGACATCAATGCTTCCATTAGCCTATACATAAGAGCAGCAGGCAGACAATCCCGAGCATGTTAGAGTTTTCATGGCTGGCTGGATCAAAGCTGCCTTGGAGACTGGCAGTGATATATGAGTTATGTAACAATACTGTGATGCACTGGTTCCCTTCCAAACGGTTACAATGCCTAACAACAAC
This sequence comes from Coregonus lavaretus, assembly GCF_964263955.1. NCBI lineage: Eukaryota > Metazoa > Chordata > Actinopteri > Salmoniformes > Salmonidae > Coregonus > Coregonus lavaretus. The sequence continues at coordinate 6,750,469 of NC_140020.1, read as the reverse complement.
GGCCCCTTGAGAAGACAGTTTGGTCTTTCGAATGAAAGAACAGAACATTGAATGTAAAAATATCGTCTGTCAATTAGTCTGTCAATTCAAAAGACTTGGGTTGGGGTGTCGGCCGAGTCGCAGTTGTCACACAATTATCAAAATCTATGTATATACATTCTGGCTTCGTGTATCCATCCTCAGACAATGTCGGCACATGAGAGTCGATTTTTATTTGCAAAACATCTCATGTGCGGCATGTCCTTGGCTCTTGTGCGCCAATTGTATAAGTGTTCCTAACAGCGGGTTTGAACCCGGGTATCCTGTTTGTCACAGGACTGTGCTAGCCCAGAATCCTCAAGTGGTGGCCCGTGAATACCTGTGAATAACCTCTTGTTATTATCTTAAAGTGGCCCTCGATCTAATCTAATTGAGTATCCCTGGCCTAGGCATTACGTCGGGGAGTCAACGCCTACTCCTCAGGTCTCAGACAAGGTAACTAATTCACAACAGTGGTTCTAAACCAATTCTGTTACATAAGGATGGATTCATAAAGGCAGGAAGTATTTCTATGGATTTAAATGATGGTATTATTGGTCCCATAATATTACTGTACCGTTAGGCATGTTCTTAGTGTCATGACAGATCAAAATACTTCTGTAATGGTTTATGTGACATATAGCACACACAGATTACACCCCAAGACAAGAAATTTTGTTTATGAAAGTTCAATCAGGAAGGCTGGTCTGAATGCTTGTTTAACTTCATCCAGTAAGCATAACATCATTCACTCTGTTTCCTATTCTACAGACATTGTGGGAATTATTACAAACGTATCATCATCAGCATAGCGTCTCATTCTTCTCCTCTTTCCTATTAGCCATGTGTGGAACGTCATTCACCTATTGACCTTTAGCATATAAGCACCGCACAATAACGTTTGCTGTTTAACCTATTTTATTTATTTTTATTTTTTATTTCACCTTTATTTAACCAGGTAAGCCAGTTGAGAACAAGTTCTCATTTACAACTGCGACCTGGCCAAGATAAAGCAAAGCAGTGCGATAAAAACAACAACACAGAGTTACATATGGGGTAAAACAAAACATAAAGTCAAAAATACAACAGAAAATATATGTACAGTGTGTGCAAATGTAGCAATTTATGGAGGTAAGGCAATAAATAGGCCATAGTGCAAAATAATTACAATTAGTATTAACACTGGAATTATAGATGTGCAAGAGATGATGTGCAAATAGAGATACTGGGGTGCAAATGAGCAAAATAAATAACAATATAGGGATGAGGTAGTTGGGTGGGCTAATTTCAGATGGGCTGTGTACAGGTGCAGTGATCGGTAAGGTGCTCTGACAACTGATGCTTAAAGTTAGTGAGGGAGATAAGAGTCTCCAGCTTCAGAGATTTTTGCAATTCGTTCCAGTCATTGGCAGCAGAGAACTGGAAGGAATGGCGGCCAAAGGAGGTGTTGGCATTGGGGATGACCAGTGAGATATACCTGCTGGAGCGCATACTACGGGTGGGTGTTGCTATGGTGACCAATGAGCTAAGATAAGGCGGGGATTTGCCTAGCAGTGATTTATAGATGGCCTGGAGCCAGTGGGTTTGGCGACGAATATGTAGTGAGGACCAGCCAACAAGAGCGTACAGGTCACAGTGGTGGGTAGTGTATGGGGCTTTGGAGACAAAACGGATGGCACTGTGATAGACTACATCCAATTTGCTGAGTAGAGTGTTGGAGGCTATTTTGTAAATGACATCGCCGAAGTCAAGGATCGGTAGGATAGTCAGTAGTACGAGGGCATGTTTGGCAGCATGAGTGAAGAAGGCTTTGTTGCGAAATAGGAAGCCGATTCTAGATTTAACTTTGGATTGGAGATGCTTAATGTGAGTCTGGAAGGAGAGTTTACAGTCTAACCAGACACCTAGGTATTTGTAGTTGTCCACATACTCTAGGTCAGACCCGTCGAGAGTAGTGATTCTAGTCGGGTGGGCGTGTGCCAGCAGCGTTCGATTGAAGAGCATGCATTTAGTTTTACTAGCGTTTAAGAGCAGTTGGAGGCTACGGAAGGAGTGTTGTATGGCATTGAAGCTCGTTTGGAGGTTTGTTAACACAGTGTCCAATGAAGGGCCAGATGTATACAAAATGGTGTCGTCTGCATAGAGGTGGATCTGAGAATCACCAGCAGCAAGAGCGACATCATTGATATACACGGAGAAAAGAGTCGGCCCAAGAATTGAACCCTGTGGCACCCCCATAGAGACTGCCATAGGTCCAGACAACAGGCCCTCCGATTTGACACATTGAACTCTATCTGAGAAGTAGTTGGTGAACCAGGCGAGGCAGTCATTTGAGAAACCAAGGCTATTTAGTCTGCCAATAAGAATGCGGTGGTTGACAGAGTCAAAAGCCTTGGCCAGGTCGATGAAGGCGGCTGCACAGTACTGTCTATTATCGATCGCGGTTATAATATCGTTTAGGACCTTGAGCGTGGCTGAAGTGCACCCATGACCAGCTCGGAAACCGGATTGCATAGCGGAGAAGGTACGGTGGGATTCGAAATGGTCGGTGATCTGTTTGTTAACTTGGCTTTCAAAAACTTTCGAAAGGCAGGGCAGGATGGATATAGGTCTGTAACAGTTTGGATCTAGAGTGTCACCCCCTTTGAAGAGGGGGATGACCGCGGCAGCTTTCCAATCTCTGGGGATCTCAGACGTTACGAAAGAGAGGTTGAACAGGCTAGTAATAGGGGTTGCGACAATTTTGGCGGCTAGTTTTAGAAAGAAAGGGTCCAGATTGTCTAGCCCAGATGATTTGTAGGGGTCCAGATTTTGCAGCTCTTTCAGAACATCAGCTGTCTGAATTTGTGTGAAGGAGAAGCGGGGGGGGCATGGGCAAGTTGCAGCGGAGGGTGCAGAGCTGGTGGCCGGGGTAGTGGTAGCCAGGTGGAAAGCATGGCCAGCCGTAGCAAAATGCTTGTTGAAATTCTCGATTATTGTAGATTTATCGGTGGTGATAGTGTTTCCTAGCCTCAGTGCAGTGGGCAGCTGGGAGGAAGTGCTCTTGTTCTCCATGGACTTTACAGTGTCCCAAAATGTTTTGGAGTTAGTGCTACAGGATGCAAATTTCTGTTTGAAAAAGTTAGCCTTTGCTTTCCTAACTGCTTGTGTATATTGGTTCCTAACTTCCCTGAAAAGTTGCATATCGCGGGGGCTATTTGATGCTAATGCAGTACGCCACAGGATGTTTTTGTGCTGGTCAAGGGCAGTCAAGTCTGAGGAGAACCAGGGGCTATATCTGTTCTTAGTTCTGTATTTTTTGAATGGGGCATGTTTATTTAAGATTGAGAGGAAATTACTTTTAAAGAACAACCAGGCATCCTCTACTGACGGAATGAGATCTATATCCATCCAGGATACCTGGGCCAGGTCAATTAGGAAGGCCTGCTCGCTAAAGTGTTTTAGGGAGCGTTTGACAGTGATGAGGGGTGGTCGTTTGACCGCGGACCCGTTACGGACGCAGGCAATAAGGCAGTGATTGCTGAGATCCCGGTTGAAGACAGCGGAGGTGTATTTAGAGGGTAAGTTAGTCAGGATGATATCTATGAGGGTACCCATGTTTACGGATTTAGGGGTGTACCTGGTAGGTTCGTTGATAATTTGTGTGAGATTGAGGGCATCTAGTTTGGATTGTAGGATGGCCGGGGTGTTAAGCATATCCCAATTTAGGTCACCAAGCAGTACGAACTCTGAGGATAAATGGGGGGCAATCAATTCACATATGGTGTCCAGGGCACAGCTGGGGGATGAAGGGGGGGCTGTAGCAAGCGGCAACAGTGAGACACTTATTTCTGGAAAGGTGGATTTTTAGAAGTAGAAGCTCAAACTGTTTGGGCACAGACCTGGATAGTATGATAGAGCTCTGCAGGCTATCTCTACAGTAGATTGCAACTCCACCCCCTTTGGCAGTTCTATCTAGACGGAAAATGTTATAGTTGGGGATGGAAATTTCAGAATTTTTGGTGGCCTTCCTAAGCCAGGATTCAGACACTGCTAGAACATCAGGGCTAACGCAGTGAATAACTCAAACTTAGGAAGGAGGCTTCTGATTTAACATGCAGAAAACCAAGGCTTTACGGTTACAGAAGTCAACAAATGATAGCTCCTGGGGAGTAGGAGTGATACTGGGGGCTGCAGGGCCTGGGTTAGCCTCTACATCACCAGAGGAACAGAGGATGAGTAGAATAAGGATACGGCTAAAGGCTTTAAGAACTGGTCTTCTAGTGCGTTGGGTACAGAGAATAAAGGGGGCAGATTTCCGGGCGTTGTAGAAAAGATTCAGGGCATTATGTACAGTAAAGGATGTGGAAGGATATGAGTACAGTGGAGGTAAACCTAAGCGTTGGGTAACAATGAAAGAGATAGCATCACTGGAGGCACCGATAGAGCCGGTCTCGGCGTGTATGGGGGGTGGAACAAAGGAACTATTTGAGGCAGTTTGAGAGGGACTTGGGGTTCTACAGTGAAATTGTATAATAAGAACTAGCTGGAACAGCAATAGGCAAGGCATATTGACATGGGAGAGAGGCATAAAGCAATCACAGGTGTTATTAGAGAGAGCTAAGACAACAACTGGTAATGGCGATAAAGTTTGGGCTAAGGATAAACAGAATAAACAGGACAGGATACCGTGTAAAGGAACAGTCCAGCAGGCATCAGCTGTGCAGCTGAGTGATCATAAGTTCCAGTGAACAGCAATATGTGAGTCAGAGAGCAGTTCGAATTGGTGCTAAAGCACAGGCTAGCAGGAAGCACGGCTGTTGTTTTCGTGTGCTAGCGGGCCGGGGCTAGCAGATGGATCTTCATGGTCGACGTCGTAACGGGAAGCCTGTTGAAACCACATCAGACGATTTCGTCGGCAAACCAGTCGTTTTGGATCGGCTGGGCTCAGTGTCAACACTAGGAGGTCCCGTCCGGTTGACAGAGAGGTAGATAGCCGGGAGATGGGCTTGGCTCGAGGCTAGGTCAAGGCTAACTGGTGCTGCTAAGGAGCAATGGTAATTAGCCAGCAACAGGTTGCAGCTAGCTGGTTGCAATGATCCGGCGCTAGGGTCCAGTGATTCCGGCAGAAAATCCGAAATGCTCTGGGTCGATAGCACGCTGTGCAGACTGGCCGACGAATTGTCCAGGCTAGAGCTAGAGCTGGCTGGTGGGTAGTGCAGGCCACGGACAATGGTGAAGACGCTAACGGTGGCTAATAGCAAGTAGCCATTCGGTTGCAGGTAGCCTAGTTTCAGCTTAAGGTTCTTGATAAAGGTAATAAAGAAATAGAAGAATCCTTTCCACGTTGGGTGAGGCGGGTTGCAGGAAAGTATATTTAGTTAAAGAATGAAAAGTAAAATTGAGAAATATATACAAAATAGACAAAAAAAACAAGAAACTGGCTATTTACACAAGGACACAGAAAAAAAACACGACCGCACTGCTACACCATCTATGGGCTCAGTCTTGCGATTATTACTTCCCTCTCTCTCAACCGATGGGTGTAGATCTTGGGATGTGTTTATATGTCAACTTACCCATGTTTTATATGTCAACTTACCCATGTTCTCTCACTTGCTGTTTTTCAGCAAAGGTTTTCGAATGATGATCTCTGCTTTCCGTGCTGTTTAAGTCATGTCAGACACTGAAAATCCCCCCTGAGGGAGAGGATACATCCCTTGTTCCTCCACAACTAGGTTTCCCCGAGAATAAGTTAGAGAATCACCATTAGGCAAGTGGGCCATTTCCAACAATCAACTTCTGGGAATCCTGGCCGAGATGGGAATTGACAGTGGTTCATGGCTGGAAATGCCTGGAACCACTGTCAATTCCCATCTCGGCCAGGATTCCCAGAAGTTGATTGTCGGAAATGGCCCACTTGCTCCTCACACCTGGCTACAGATGTACTCGGCTCATCTCTGCACTCCCAGATGACGGTATTCCTTTCTCAGGAGAAGAGGTCATTTCTCCTAGAGGGAAGAAAAGGTTCCAGTATTCGGCTTCGCCAGCTAAGGGAGAATATTCCAAGTTGCGAGGCTATGGGCGTCTCCGACCAGGCTGATCCTTCTTCCTCTGCTCCCTACGCCGCTGTTGCAGCCTCCTCCACCCAGACCACTATTGCTGGGCCCAAGTGACCCGGCACTGGCGGCTATCCAGTCTTTAAAACCTCTGATCCCAGGCCACAGCGTATCCTTTTCATAACAGAGTTTGTGGTAGCATTTACAGTATTTGCTGCATTGTTTTGCTCCATGCTTATTCCCAGGAGAAGAGAGCTTGATAATTACATCTAATTACATCTGCGGGTGTGGTTAGCTGTCATTCCACATTGATATATAATATAATTCACTTCAGCTATCAGATCCGGTTGGATTTATTGTTAATACTCATTTTACACAGTCTTTCGAGGCTATTCATTGGGAACACTCAACCTATGGGCTTTCTTTACTTCCGGGATTCATTTCACTATCATTAATATTTTACTATGGCTGTTTGCTAAACAACACATTGTCTCGTGTCATAAACTTCATTTTGCAGGGAGTGCACAGAGTTATTTGCAAATATAGCTATCCTCTCTGCAGGGACAAGGCCGCATAAATACAGCTGGTAGTGGCTCGCAAGTATAATTCATGATTAGCCTATATTTATCTGACGATATTACTCATTGTCACTTAATTCTTAAGTTCTGCACACAATGCATAGTCATTATAATATAGCCTTCATTGTAGCGGCTATTGTGCCTGCCAAATCAATACAATCAAATGTTATTGTCTAATGTACAGGTTAGACGTGGTGTAGGCTTCACAGTTCAATGAAATGCTTACTTATGGCAATCTTATTCACTCATCATGGGGCTATGCTGTTTTTATCATGTTGATCTAGCACAGATCTAGCGCACATTTTCAGTCTTTATGTTTGGTTTCAGGTGTGTAGCCCACGGGCCAACTGTAGGCTACACTACTTTGTGTAAACGTCAACATTTGTTCAGAACAATTAGCTTGCTAGCTAGAGAAAATGTTGCTCTCAAAAAGTATCTAAGGAGGATAATGAAATGTTTCAGGGAAGATTGGACAGAGATATGCATTCATCTTACCATATTTTTCCAACACCAAGCCAGTGTGTCTTATTTGCAATTAAAATAATAATAATAAGCCATTTAGCAGACGCTTTTATCCAAAGCGACTTACAGTCATGTGTGCATAAGTGTTTACGTATGGGTGGTCCCGGGGATCGAACCCACTACCCTGGCGTTACAAGCGCCATGCTCTACCAATTGAGCTACAGAGGGCCACAAAATGTCAATGTTTGCAAATAATTACATCTCAGACGTCATTATGAATCTTAGCATGGAACTTTCAAAGTGCCGTTCCTGCCCCAGACAGAGGCCAGACGCAGAAACATTGAAGCGTTAACTGCTAGCTACACATACAGTAGCAGAATCCTCCTTCGTGGCCTGACCCAACAACAGGTCTTTATTTATTTTCTCCCCAATTGGTAGCTACAGTCTTGTCCCATCGCTGCAACTCCCGTACGGACTTGGGAGAGGCGAAGATCGAGAGCCATGCGTCCTCCGAAACACGACCCTGCCAAGCTGCACTGCTTCTTGACACACTGCTCCATCGTGGCCTGACCCAAAAACAGAAGGTCACCTCCTTCGTGGCCTGACCCAACAACAGAAGGTCACCTCCTTCGTGGCCTGACCCAACAACAGAAGTTCACAAGTGCCTCCCTAAAAGCGCCTTGGTTTCTAACCAAACACAACATGCCCTTCAAAGATGCGGAGGTATTTAAAAAAGTGCATGGTGACAGTTGGAGGAATTGGTTACCGACAAGTCTATGGATAGCATATTTGGGTCTGTCTAACAGGTCCCCCTGTCTGCGTCAACAGCCGGCCGCCACGTCCATGCACTGGTGAATGATGCAAATAGGATTGTTCTAGAGGGGCTCAATCAGGCTGAGCCTTTTTTCCTGGCTATTAATGAGAGCACTGACAACACCGATGTAGCACAGTTGTGTGTATATGTCCGATGGAAATGACTTTAAAGAAGAGCTACTGCCACTGATTCCCCTCGAAGGACACACCACCGGGGACATCACATTCACAAAGCTGGAAGAATTGTTTACGCAGCTCAGCCTGTCATTCGAAAAAGTCACATTTGTGGTCACCGACGAGGCTCCTGCTATGGTGAAGGGATACAGGGTCCTGGTCAGCAGGTTGATGGAAATCGCCTTCAGGGTGATTTTTCCACAAATAGACAGGCATTTACCTTTCCATTGTAGCAAGATCTTATCTATTTTTGCTAACTTTCTATTAAAATGTATTGGAGTGAGATCCTTTCTTTCTTTCGGGATATGTATAGAGAGTATATCCACATCACCATCAGACCATTATATTGGTAAACTACAGGGTAAGGTACAAGTTGTATTTTTTAGTGATCCAATACGTAATATAGTACACTTATCATAATTTGGTTGTAATCCAGAGAGGTTAGAAAATGTATCTAGATCCTCTATGAGGCTGTGGAGGGAAACAAGTTGTGGATTTAAGAGAAAACATGAATCATCAGCGTATTCAGTACTTCGTTGAAGCACCTTTGGCAGCGATTACAGCCTCAAGTTTTCTTATATATGACGCCACAAGCTTGGCACACCTGTATTTGGTGAGTTTCTCCCATTTTTTTCTGCAGGTCCTCTCAAGCGCTGTCAGGTTGGATGGGGAGCGATGCTGCACAGCTATTTTCAGGTCTTTCCAGAGATGTTCGATCAGGTTCAAGTCCAGGCTCTGGCTGAGCCACTCAAGGACATTCAGAGACTTGTCCCAAAACCACTCCTGTGTTGTCTTGGCTGTGTGCTTAGGGTTGTTGTCCAGTTGGAATGTGAACCGTTGCCCCAGTCTGAGGTCGTGAGCACTCTGGAGCAGGTTTTCATCATGGATCTCTCTGTACTTTGCTCTGTTCATCTTTCCCTCGATCCTGACAAGTCTCCCAGTCCCTGCCGCTGAAAAGCATCTACACAGCATGATGCTGCCACCACCATGCTTCACCGTAGGGATGGTGCCAGGTTTCCTCTAGACGTGACGCTTGGCATTCAGGCCAAAGAGTTCAGTCTTGGTTTCATCAGACCAGAAAATCTTGTTTCTCATGGTCTGAGAGTCCTTCAGGTGCCTTTTGTCAAACTCCAAGTGGGCAGTCGTGTGCCTTTTACTGAGGAGTAGCTTCCGTCTGGCCACTCTACCATAAAGGCCTGATTGGTGGAGTGCTGCAGAGATGGTTGTCCTTCTGGAAGGTTCTCCCATCACCACAGAGGAACTCTGGAACTCTGTCAGAGTGACCATCGGGTTCCCTGTCCAAGGCCCTTCTCCCCCGATTGCTTAGTTTGGCCGGGCGGACAGTTCTAGGAAGAGTCTTGGTGGTTCCAAACTTCTTCCATTTAAGAATGATGGAGGCTACTGTGTTCTTGGGGACCTTCAATGCTGGATTTTAAGGTACTTCATTATGCGCTTCTTTGTAGCCTTGGAAGCTGCCAGAAACACAAACCTGATCCTCGAGGATCCATCAGAGGAGAAACTACTATTACCATCGATTTCTCCACTTTCTATTTCAATAAATGGCAGACTGACGGCCACACTTGATACACTACATTTTTACCATAGCCTGCATGTAGACACACCAAAACGTCTATTTTATTTAGTAGTGTTCAAGCAGAGGAGTTGTAATGCCTTCATCGACTCGATTTTGTGTATAGAGCACTCTTCTGGCAAAATATAATTACATTTTTCCTCAATCTTTTCTTCAGTTTTCTGCAATGTTGCAAACTAGCTAGCATACGGAACAACTTTCTACAAAATGTGTCCTACCCAGTCAGAAAAGAGTGACGAACATAACACGTACCACCCCCTTCAACGGGCGTGTGGGGGGAGGGTTCTTGAAATGTAACATCCAATCAAAATCTTGTGGACCGTTCCAAGCGTTTTTGCAATACAAAATTATCCAGACCTCCAAGGGAGGTATGACAACAACGTGATTTTGGAGGTATGGCAACGCGAGACTACATAGGAATGGACTCAAACTAAGGTCAACCCGAGGTCAGCTTGTCGAACGGCCTCGCCGACACTCCATCGCCAGCAATCATGGATTCGTATCATATAATAATCAGAGACAACATGTTTCCTAAGTCTGTCAGCATAGTCATTCATAGTTAACATTAAGTTGGTTTACATGCATAATCGTAGCCCATTTCACAAGTGGTGCTTTGTAATATCAGTCATTTTATCAATTGATTCTTCAGTGATTACATTTTTTTTATGTTTCATCCATGCTTTCTGAGCTCAGTAGACCTACTACTGCCTTTAACTCTCATCACTCTAGGTATGTTTATCTAATTTGTATTTCATCTCGTTATAAGCAAAATGTCTTCTGCTATAACTTCACATGTTGAGTCAGTCCTTGCAATCAGTTCCATCAAACATAACTGTTATATTCTTCAGGGTCCCAGCAGCAGACCAGTGGGCAGCGTGGCCATTGACAATCAAATATAAAATAAGAACTGTGGCTTTCAGCTTCAGTTATGTTGCCTGTAGCCTATTAATGCTAATTTCATGGTTTTGTCATCATTCTAATAAATGTGTTTGCGTTACAGGTGGAGTTTCAGTTTCTAAGAACGGGGTTACACCTTGCCTGAACTAATTTGGGGAGATGCTTCTCTATTCAAGCTTCTAACATTGCTTCCTAATTGTTTGTGTGCAAGGTTCATCTGGCACCTTTGCATTCTTGGTTAGTACTCAGTTTTCATAACACTTTTACTCAACTGCCTTTTCATGGTTGGTCCTACAGTTCTATGGTTGTTGCTACAGTGCCTGATTTCAACATCTCATTGTGTTAGACAGTAGGTCCTCTGGGACAGGTTTTACTATGGATGCTTCCCATCTGTGTACTTCGGGGGATTTTCAGGCTCAGTAGTCTGCAGTTCATTGGTTTACATTCCGGATAATTGGTAATTCTATAGTGGGTCTCAACTTATAGGCTAGAGACTGCATGTCGAACACTAGGCAAATCACATTATTTCAGGCAACCATTACGCCTTGTTGCCAGGTGCTTTGCAGCCTAACGAGGCCGAGTGGCCTCAGGTGTGGGCGTAGCCCTGCAGCCTAGCTTGCTGTAGCCTACAATGCTGGTTGTGGGGTGTGACTGACGCTCCAAACAGTGGCTTTCCCCGGCCACACCACCAGGGGCACCACAGCGTAAATCTTGGGATGTATTCATCTCAACTTATCCATGTTCTCTCACTTACTGTTTTTCAGCAACAGTTTGACAACCATCCACCTCCCCACCACCACCAGCTACAATAACTTTAAGGCCCGTCATTGGTTTTGCGATGCCAGCTGCCCAGCAAAGGGCTACCTGTCATCAGCATCTGGCTCTGAGGAGCGTTCCTCTGAGACGAGGCCATACTGCAAACTATTTAATACAATTCCAGATTGCATTCTGTCTCTGTTGTTCATTCAGTAAAGCCTGTACTCCATTGAACTGGTAATAACTCTTCATTTCAGTTTCAATTCACTCCATAGAACTTGTCTTTTCACAGTAAAGTCACCCCCGCCATGCAAACTGAAGCAAACAGATCATCCAAGAAATAGGAATGCATATGTCAGGGAGGATATGACCTTCTGACATCAAAACCTATTATGGACACAGCCAGCAGAACACAGAACACAGCCAGCAGAACACAGAACACAGTCAGCAGAACACAAAACACAGCCAGCAGAACACAGAACAGAAAGTAATTAACAGTCATAAACAATTCCCTCTCTCCCACTGTCACCGACTCTCACCGAGGTTGTGTAGATGCAGTCTGTCTACACGACCATAAGTATTCTGCTATCAGTCCATTTTCAGCTCTGCTTACAAGTACACTGAGTGTACAAAACAGTAAGGAATCCTGCTCTTTCCATGACATAGACTGACCAGGTGAATCCAGGTGAAAGCTAAACTCAGCTAAAAAGGAAACGTCCCTTTTTCAGGACCCTGTCTTTCAAAGATAATTTGTAAAAATCCAAATAACTTCACAGATCTTCATTGTAAAGTGTTTAAACACTGTTTCCCATGCTTGTTCAATGAACCATAAACAATTAATGAACATGCACCTGTGGAACAGTCGTTAAGACACTAACAGCTTACAGACGGTAGGCAATTAAGGTCACAGTTATGAAAACTTAGGACACTAAATAGGCCTTTCTACTGACTCTGAAAAACACCAAAAGAAAGATGCCCAGGGTCCCTGCTCATCTGCTTGAACGTGCCTTAGGCATGCTGCAAGGAGACATGAGGACTGCAGATGTGGCCAGGGCAATAAATTGCAATGTCCGTACTGTGAGACGCCTAAGACAGCGCTACAGGGAGACAGGACGGACAGCTGATCGTCCTCGCAGTGGCAGTCCACGTGTAACAACACCTGCACAGGATCGGTACGTCCGAACATCACACCTGCGGGACAGGTACAGGATGGCAACAACAACTGCCCGAGTTACACCAGGAACGCACAATCCCTCCATCAGTGCTCAGACTGTCCGCAATAGGCTGAGAGAGGCTGGACTGAGGGCTTGTAGGCCTGTTGTAAGGCAGGTCCTTACCAGACATCACCGGCAACATCGTCGCCTATGGGCACAAACCCACCGTCGCTGGACCAGACAGGACTGGCAAAAAATGCTCTTCACTGACGAGTAACGGTTTTGTCTCACCAGGGGTGATGGTCGGATTCGCGTTTATCGTCGAAGGAATGAGCGTTACACCAAGGCCTGTACTCTGGAGTGGGATCGATTTGGAGGTGGAGGGTCCGTCATGGTCTGGGGTGGTTTATCACAGCATCATCGGACTGAGCTTGTTGTCATTGCAGGCAATCTCAATGCAGTGAGTTACAGGGAAGACATCCTCCTCCCTCATGTGGTACCCTTCCTGCAGGCTCATCCTGACATGACCCTCCAGCATGACAATGCCACCAGCCATACTGCTCGTTCTGTGCGTGATTTCCTGCAAGACAGGAATGTCAGTGTTCTGCCATGGCCAGCGAAGAGCCCGGATCTCAATCCCATTGAGCACATCTGGGACCTGTTGGATCGGAGGGTGAGGGCTAGGGCCATTCCGCCCAGAAATGTCTGGGAACTTGCAGGTGCCTTGGTGGAAGAGTGGGGTAACATCTTACAGCAAGAACTGGCAAATCTGGTACAGTCCATGAGGATGAGCTGCACTGCAGTACTTAATGCAGCTGGTGGCCACACCAGATACTGACTGTTACTTTTGATTTTGACCCCCCCTTTGTTCAGGGACACATTATTCAATTTCTGTTAGTCACATATCTGTGGAACTTGTTCAGTTTATGTCTCAGTTGTTGAATCTTGTTATGTTCATACAAATATTTACACATGTTAAGTTTGCTGAAAATAAATGCAGTTGACAGTGAGAGGACGTTTATTTTTTTCCTGAGTTTATGACCCCTTATTGATATGACTTGTTCAATCAGTGTAGATGAAGGGGAGGAGACAGGTTAAAGGATTTTTAAGCCTTCAGACAATTGAGACATAGATCGTGTATGTGTGCCATTCAGAGGGTGAATGGGCAAGACAAATACTCAGAGGACCGTTATTAGCATGTTTTAACCACTCCTATGTAAATGGTAGATTATCAGACACTCAAGAAGAAGGTCTGATTTCATTATTACTGAAACATGATACAAGTGGGAAATATAAAGATCCAGTCCATTTAAAAAATTGGAGGCCCCTTACACTTCAGTGTTGTGATGCAAAAATTATAGTAAAATGTATAGCGCATGGAATTAAAAAGTTATTGTCGGACACTATTCATTCTAATCAGACAGGTTTTTTACATGGACGATACATTGGAGATAATATAAGGCAAGTACTGGAAACAATAGAACACTATGAAAAATCTGGGAAACCAGGCCTGCTATTCATAGCAGACGTTGAAAATGCATTTGATGAAGTATGACTGGAGTTTATATATAAATGCCTGGAGCATTTCAATTTTGGAGAATCTCTTATAAAATGGGTTAAAATCATGTATAGTAACCCTAGGTGTAAAATAGTAAATAATGGCTATTTCTCAGAAAGTTTTAAACTGTCAAGAGGAGTAAAACAAGGTTGCCCACTATCGGCATATCTATTTATTATGGCCATCGAAATGTTAGCTATTGAAATCAGATCCAACAATAATATCAAGGGATTAGAAATCCAGGGCTTAAAAACAAAGGTGTCATTGTACGCTGATGATTCATGTTTTCTTTTAAATACACAACTTGAATCCCTCCACAGCCTCATAGAGGATCTAGATACATTTTCTAACCTTTCTGGATTATAACCTAATTATGATAAATGTACTATATTACGTATTGGATCACTAAAAAATAAAAAATGTACATTACCATGTAGTTTACCAATAAAATGGTCTGATGGTGATGTGGATATACTCGGAATACATATCCCAAATGAAATAAATGATCACTCCAATACATTTTAATTGAAGGTTAGCAAAAATAGATAAGATCTTGCTACCATGGAAAGGTAAATAACTGTCTATTTGTGGAAAAATCACCCTGATTAACTCTTTAGTATTATCCCAGTTTACCTATTTGCTTATGGTCTTGCCTACGCCTAGTGAACAGTTTTATAAAATTATATGAGAAAAAAATATTCCATTTTATTTGGAACAGCAAGCCAGACAAAATTAAACGGGCCTATTTATATAATGAATGTGAATTCGGAGGACAGAAATGATTAAATATTAAAGCATTAGACCTATCACTAAAAGCTTCAGTCATACAAACGTTATACTTAAATCCGAACTGGTTCTCTAGCAAATTAGTAAAATTGTCTCACCCCATGTTCAAGAATGGCCTTTTTCCCTTTATTCAGATTACAACCTCTCACTTTCAGTTATTTGAAAAGGAAATCATCTCCCAAATATCACTATTTCTAAAACAAGCCATAGAAAGTTGGTTGCAATTTAAATTTAATCCTCCAGAAACGACAGAACAAATAATGCAACAAATATTGTTGTTAAACTCAAATATACTAATTGATTAAAAAAAACATTATTTTTTGAAAAAATGTTTAAAAAAGGTATAATCTTCGTAAATGATATAATCGGTAGGACTGGTGGAGTTATGTCGCACATGCAGCTAACAAAAACATATGAAAATGTCTGCTCTACCCAAAATTACAACCAAATAATTGCAGCATTACCACAAAAATGGAAGAGGAAAGTGGAAGGAGGAAAAAGTAAGGAACTTGTCTGTCGGCCCTGCATTAAAGAACATCATTGGTTAAAGAAAATTGTAATAAATAAAAAAGCATACCAGTTTAATTTAAGGACCAAAGGATTGACAGCCGTCACATATAGATTGCAAAATAGTTGGGAAGAGATTTTTGACGTACCGATTCCATGGCATAGTGTTTATGAACTGATACGCAAAACGATGCCGGATTCAAAACTTAGAATTTTTCTATATAAATTATTATACAAAATTCTTGCTACCAATAGAATGTTTTTTATATGGTGGATACAATCTTCCCAGCTCTGCAGATTTTGCTGTGAAGAGACAGAATCATTAGATCATTTGTCTTGGTACTGTCCATTTGTAGCTTGTTTTTGGTCACAGGTCCAGGAATGGCTGAAGGATTGCAATATTTACCTGGCGCTAACCCTGCAGATAGCACTACTGGGTGATCTGAAAAGTCATAGTCAATTGATCAATAATATAATAATACTTTTATCAAAAATGTTTATTTTCAATTTACAATCTGTAGAAACAATGAGAATAGAAGGGTTCAGAACTTTTGTGAAACATCACAGTACAGTTGAAAAATATATGGCAAATAGAAATCCAATATGGATGGTGTTAAGAGATAGATGGGAGGTGTTGAATGGAGCTGAAGGATGGGACTAATAACAACTAACAACAACTAATAACAACAAGATAACTAATGTAAAGCATACTGTGTCGATAATAAGTATATAGGTTATAGGTTGAGAGCTTTTGTGAAAGAGCACAGTTAGAAAGATATGGCATATAGAAGCAAACCGGATGGACATCATGAAAATGATCGGAGAGTTTGAGGGTAGAGGAAGTTCAGGAGTAAAAACAAACAACATATAATTATTGTAAAATTGACTGTGTCCATAAAATGTCTATGGTATGTATAAGGCTCCCGAGTGGCGCAGTGGTCTAAGGCACTGCATCTCAGTGCTTGAGGCGTCACTACAGACCCCCTGGTTTGATTCCAGGCTGTATCACAACCGGCCGTGATTGGGAGTCCCATAGGGCGGCGCACAATTGGCCCAGCGTCGTCCGGGTTTGGCCGGTGTAGGCCGTCATTGTAAATAAGAATTTGTTCTTAACTGACTTGCCTAGTTAAATAAAGGTAAAATAAAATAAAAAATAAAATAAATAAGCTGGAAGTAGAGGCGTAAGCGTTGTTGTTCACTAGTTCACTCCAATTAGGGAAGGGGTCGTGGGGTTGGAAAGTAATAAAGGGAAATATATTTTTTTAAAGGATATGTATAGTGTATAGTGCCTTGTATCATCCCCCTTGGCGTTTTTCCTATTTTGTTGCATTACAACCTGTAATTTAAATGGATTTTTATTTGGATTTCATGTAATGGACATATACACAATAGTCCAAATTGGTCTATTTGGTGAAGTGAAATTAAAAAAAATACTTGTTTCAAATAATTCAAAAAAATAAATAATGGAAAAGTGGTGCGTGCATATGTATTCACCCCCTGTGCTATGAAGCCCCTAAATAAGATCTGGTCCAACCAATTACCTTCAGAAGTCACATAATTAGTTAAATAAAGTCCACCTGTGTGCAATCTAAGTATCACATTTACATTTACATTTTAGTCATTTAGCAGACGCTCTTATCCAGAGCGACTTACAGGAGCAATTAGGGTTAAGTGCCTTGCTCAAGGGCACATCGACAGATTTTTCACCTAGTCGGCTCAGGGATTAGAACCAGCGACCTTTCGGTTACTGGCACAACGCTCTTAACCACTAAGTTACCTGCCGCCCTGTCACATGATCTCCTTATATATACACCTGTTCTGAAAGGCCCCAGAGTCTGCAACACCACTAAGCAAGGGGCACCACCAAGCAAGCGGCACCAAGAAGACCAAGGAGCTCTCCAAACAGGTCAGGGACAAAGTTGTGGAGAAGTACAGATCAGGGTTGGGTTATAAAAAAATATCCGAAACTTTGAACATCCCACGGAGCACCATTAAATCCATTATTAAAAAATTGAAAGAATATGGCACCACAACAAACCTGCCAAGAGAGGGCCACCCACCACAACTCATGGACCAGGCAAGGAGGGCATTAATCAGAGAGGCAACAAAGAGACCAAAGATACAGTGAGGGAAAAAGTATTTGATCCCCTGCTGATTTTGTACGTTTGCCCACTGACAAAGACATGATCAGTCTATAATTTTAATGGTAGGTTTATTTGAACAGTGAGAGACAGAATAACAACAAAAAAATCCAGAAAAACGCATGTCAAAAATGTTATAAATTGATTTGCATTTTAATGAGGGAAATAGGTATTTGACCCCTCTGCAAAACATGACTTAGTACTTAGTGGCAAAACCCTTGTTGGCAATCACAGAGGTCAGACATTTCTTGTAGTTGGCCACCAGGTTTGCAGACATCTCAGGAGGGATTTTGTCCCCTCCTCTTTGCAGATCTTCTCCAACTCATTAAAGGTTTCGAGGCTGACGTTTGACAACTTGAACCTTCAGCTCCCTCCACAGATTTTCTATGGGATTAAGGTCTGGAGACTGGCTAGGCCACTCCAGGACCTTAATGTGCTTCTTCTTGAGCCACTGCTTTGTTGCCTTGGCCGTGTGTTTTGGGTCATTGTCATGCTGGAATATCCATCCACGACCCATTTTCAATGCCCTGGCTGAGGGGAGGAGGTTCTCACCCAAGATTTGACGGTACATGGCCCCGTCCATCGTCCCTTTGATGCGGTGAAGTTGTCCTGTCCCCTTAGCAGAAAAACACCCCCAAAGCATGTTTCCACCTCCATGTTTGATGGTGGGGATGGTGTTCTTGGGGTCATAGGCAGCATTCCTCCTCCTCCAAATAATGGCGAGTTGAGTTGATGCCAAAGAGCTCAATTTTGGTCTCATCTGACTACAACACTTTCACCCAGTTCTCCTCTGAATCATTCAGATGTTCATTGGCAAACTTCAGACGGGCCTGTATATGTGCTTTCTTGAGCAGGGGGACCTTGCAGGAGCTGCAGGATTTCAGTCCTTCACGGCGTAGTGTGTTACCAATTGTCTTCTTGGTGATTATGGTCCCAGCTGCCTTGAGATAATTGACAAGATCCTCCCATGTAGTTCTGGGCTGATTCCTCACTGTTCTCATGATCATTGCAACTCCACGAGGTGAGATCTTGCATGGAGCCCCAGGCCGAGGGAGATTGACTGTTATTTTGTCTTTCTTCCATTTGTGAATAATCGCACCAACTGTTGTCACCTTCTCACCAAGCTGCTTGGCGATGGTCTTGTAGCCCATTCCAGCCTTGTGTAGGTCTACAATCTTGACCCTGACATCCTTGGAGAGCTCTTTGGTCTTGGCCATGGTGGAGAGTTTGGAATCTGATTGATTGATTGCTTCTGTGGACAGGTGTATTTTATACAGGTAACAAGCTGAGATTAGGAGCACTCCCTTTAAGAGTGTGCTCCTAATCTCAGCTCGTTACCTGTATAAAAGACACCTGGGAGCCAGAAATCTTTCTGATTGAGAGGGGGTCAAATACATTTACATTTTAGTCATTTAGCAGACGCTCTTATCCAGAGCGACTTACAGTTAGTGAATACATATTTTTTTTTATACTGGCCCCCCGTGGGAATCGAACCCACAACCCTGGCGTTGCAAACGCCATGCTCTATCAACTGAGCTACATCCCTGCCGGCCATTCCCTCCCCTACCCTGGACGACGCTGGGCCAATTGTGCACCGCCCATGAGTCTCCCGGTCGCGGCCGGCTGCGACAGAGCCTGGATTCGAACCAGGATCTCTAGTGGCACAGTTTGCACTGCGATGCAGTGCCTTAGACCACTGCGCCAATACTTATTCCCTCATTAAAATGCAATTCAATTTATAACATTTTTGACATGCGTTTTTCTGGATTTTTTTGTTGTTATTCTGTCTCTCACTGTTCAAATAAACCTACCATTAAAATTATAGACTGATCATTTCTTTGTCAGTGGACAAATGTACAAAATCAGGGGATCAAATACTTTTTTCCCTCACTGTAACCCTGAAGGAGCTGCAAAGCTCCACAGCGGAGATTGGAGTATCTGTCCATAGGACCGCTTTAAGCCGTACACTCCACAGAGCTGGGCTGTACAGAAGAGTGGCCAGAAAAAAGACATTGCTTTAAGAAAGAAATAAGCAAACACGATTGGTGTTCGCCAAAAGGCATGTGTGAGACTCCCCATGCTATGTCTGGCGCAAACCCAACATCCCTCATCACCTTTCATCACCCCGAGAACACCATCCCCACAGTGAAGCATAGTGGTGGCAGCATAATGCTGTGGGGATGTTTTTCATCTGCAGGGACTTGGAAACTGGTCAAAATTGAAGGAATGATGGATGGTGCTAAATACAGGGAACTTATTTAGGGAAACCTGTTTCAGTCTTCCAGAGATTTGAGACTGGGACGGAGGTTCACCTTCCAGCAGTACAATGACCCTAAGCATACTGCTAAACCAACACTTGAGTGGTTTAAGGGGAAACATTTATATGTCTTGGAATAGCCTAGTCAAAGCCAAGACGACAATCCAATTGAGAATCTGTGGTATGACTTAAAGATTGCTGTACACCAGCGGAACCCATCCAACTTGAAGGAGCTGGAGCAGTTTTGCCTTGAAGTTATGCACGCTCAAGTTTTCAGTTTTTTTGTCTTATTTCTTGTTTGTTTCACCCCAAAAAATATTTTGCATCTTCAAAGTGGTAGGCATGTTGTGTAAATCAAATGATACAAACCCCCAAAAAATCCAGTTTAATTCCAGGTTGTAAGGCATCAAAATAGGAAAAATGCCAATGGGGGTGAATACTTTCGCAAGCCACTGTATATGTATTTTATGTATGTATGTGTATATGTATGTATATATATACATACACTACCGTTAAAAAGTTTGGGGTCACTTAGAAATGTCATTTTTTTGTCAATTAAAATAACATCAAATTGATCAGAAATACAGTGTAGACATTGTTCATGTTTTAAATGGCTATTGTAGCTGGAAACGGCTGATTTGTTATGGAATATCTACATAGGCGTACAGAGGCCCATTATCAGCAACCATCAGTCCTGTAATCCAATGGCACATTGTGTTTGATAATAGTTTATCATTTTAAAAGGCTAATTTATCATTAGAAAACCCTTTTGCAATTATGTTATCACAGCTGAAAACTGTTGTGCTGATTAAAGAAGCAATAAAACTGGCCTTCTTGAGACTAGTTGAGTATCTGGAGCATCAGCAATTGTGGGTTCGATTACAGGCTCAAAATGGCCAGAAACAAAGAACTTTCTTCTGAAACTCGTCAGTCTATTCTTGTTCTGAGAAATTAAGGCTATTCCATGCGAGAAATTGCCAAGAAACAGAAGAGCTCGTACAAACGCTGTGTACTGCTCCCTTCACAGAACAGCGCAAACTGGCTCTAACCAGAATAGACAACAACTAAGCAAGAGGACAAATATATTACAGTGAAGAGGCGACTCCAGGATGCTGACCTTCTAGGCAGAGTTGCAAAGAAAAAGCCATATCTCAGACTGGCCAATAAAAAGAAAAGATTAAGATGGGCAGTCTGAGATATGGCTTTTTCTTTGCAACTCTGCCTAGAAGGTCAGCATCCCGGAGTCGCCTCTTCACTGTTGACGTTGAGACTGGTGTTTTGCGGGTACTATTTAATGAAGGTGCCAGTTGAGGACCTGTGAGGTGCCTGTTTCTCAAACTAGACACTAAAGTATTTGTCCTCTTGCTCAGTTGTGCACTGGGGCCTCCCACTCCTCTTTCTATTCTGGTTAGAGCCAGTTTGTGCTGTTCTGTGAAGGGAGTAGTACACAGCGTTGTACGAGATCTTCAGTTTCTTGGCAATTTCTCGCATGGAATAGCCTTCATTTCTCAAAACAATAATAGACTGACGAGGTTCAGAAGAAAGTTATTTGTTTCTGGCCATTTTGAGCCTGTAATCGAACCCACAATTGCTGATGCTCCAGATACTCAACTAGTCTCAAGAAGGCCAGTTTTATTGCTTCTTTAATCAGCACAACAGTTTTCAGCTGTGCTAACATAATTGCAAAAGGGATTTCTAATGATCAATTAGCCTTTTTAAATGATAAACTTGGATTAGCAAACACAACGTGCCATTGGAACACAGGACAGATGGTTGCTGATAATGGGCCTCTGTACGCCTTTGTAGATATTCCATAAAAAATCAATCAGCCATTTCCAGCTACAATAGCCATTTACAACATTAACAATGTCTACACTGTATTTCTGATCAATTTGATGTTATTTTAATGGACAAAAAAATTGCATTTCTTTCGAAAACAAGGACATTTCTAAGTGAACCTAAGCTTTTGAACGGTAGTGTATATTTGTGAGAAAGAAAAACAGATGGGGGATTGGAAGTGATGCAGACAATTACATTGATGGAAGTTACAATCTATCAGCAATATTAAAGCTGATCTACCCCCAGTAAAAAATTTAAAATTAAATATTTTCACTGTACTGTTTTACGCCTGTTGTATCCTGTGCATGTTGCGAATAAACACTGAATCTTGAAACTTGTCTGTGTTCATAACAAGCAGGGGAGATGGAGAGAGAGGTGCTATACTATTTCAATGGAGAAGGAGATTCCATCATATTTCTATGGAGAACGAAAGGTGCCATACTTTTTCAATAGAGAAAGAGGTGCCATCATTTTCCTACGGAGAAAGAGGTGCCACACTATTTCAATGGAGAAATGTGCTATCAAATTATTCATGGCGTTTCATAGTGTATCCTGAGCCTCAGGCAATACCCCTCACACGCTTCCCTAAAAATACATAAAACTGGCCAATGATGGGATTACAAAACAACAACAGACCAACACAGTCTTTCTATTGTCAGCAGGTTACATAACATGGTGTGTAGTAAGATAATTGCCACATTTCAGCAGCACTGCCCTTCTGTAACAGAGTAGAGGCACCATACTGTCCTTAATGAACTCCTCCATCATGAGGCCCCTCACTGTCCTGAACAGCGATGTCCTGAGAGCATTGTGTCCCCTAAAATGTCTGCCTCTTGTCTATTGCTCATTCAGCATGTGACTTTGTCTTTTTTTATTTTTATTGCATGTTGAGCATGTGACTTGCTTTTAGGATGATGATTGTTTTGTGTAAACAACGTGAGACTTTTATGGCCCAGGTCATTCAACTCAACAAGACAAGAATGCCCTGAGGAACTTGCTGTGGTTCTCAGCTTGACTATTACAATTATTTCATGAGAAGCTTTTCATGCATCCTGTGTCCAATATCAATGTGTTTAAAGCTGAAAAGTAACACTAGAGGTTCACTTAAATCCGTTTTAAGTGGCTACTGAGAAATGGTCTTTGATGCATTACAATTTCACAGTGAATGGGGTGAAAGGGGTGGGGGATGATGTGTGTGTGTGTTAGAGCGCAGTGTCGGGGAGAGCACTGCATGTCAGAGCACGGTATCGGGAAGAGCACTGCATGTCAGAGCATGGTGTCGGGGACAGCACTGCATGTTAGAGCATGGTGTCGGGGACAGCACTACATGTTAGAGCACAGTGTTGGGGAGAGCACTGCATGTTAGAGCACGGTGCCGGGGAGAGCACTGCATGTTAGAGCATGGTGTCGGGGACAGCACTGCATGTTAGAGCATGGTGTCGGGGACAGCACTGCATGTTAGAGCATGGTGTCGGGGACAGCACTGCATGTTAGAGCACAGTGTTGGGGAGAGCACTGCATGTTAGAGCATGGTGTCGGGGACAGCACTGCATGTTAGAGCACAGGGTCAGGGACAGCACTGCATGTTAGAGCATGGTGTCGGGAAGAGCACTGCATGTCAGAGCACGGTGTCAGGGACAGCACTGCATGTTAGAGCACGGTGTCAGGGACAGCACTGCATGTTACAGCATGGTGTCGGGGTGAGCACTGCATGTTAGGAGAACACGGTGTCGGGGACAGCACTGCATGTCAGAGCATGGTGTCGGAGAGAGTACTGCATGTTAGAACATGGTGAGGGTATAATCACAGATACAGTATGTACTGTATGTATTTTGCCCGTTCATTAAAATGCATGAGATGAGGCCATCTCAAAGGGTTAATAGAAGGGGCATTAAGACTGATTAAATGCAACTATTCTACCCATATCTCATCATTGGTTTCATTTCTTCCAGTGTCCAGTATAGTTAAGGCAATCAGTCCCTCTGTCAGGTCTACTCCCACTCCTTCCCTCCCGCGTTCGATGTCGCCGGTTTACTAACCACCAGTCCTGGTAACCATCATTATGAGCACCTGGCATCAATCATTACGCGCACCTACGCTTCATCATGAGGCACACATGGACTCCATTACCTTCCCTTTATCTGGCACTCCCTTAGGTTCTTTTCCCAGGCAGTGTTGTTTCTGTGTTTCATGTCAGGAAGATACTCCTATGTTGTGTCATTCCATGTTCTTTGTTATATTAAACGTACCACCTTCTTCTGGAGTCCCAGCGTCTACATTTGGGCTGCATAATAAGGGGGAGAGAACATTTATGGTGTTTAAACATTTAAGTCATATCAATGACAGAATACCTACAGAATACCTGTTAAGAGAGAAAATTGCCTTAACTAGAAAATTATCTAAATATAGATGTAGAAAAGTCCCATGGATTTGGTGTACATCGCCCTTTAATTCATGGCCACTTGCTTAGCTGGACCAGGGCGCTTTAATTAGGTCAGGTGGAAACGTCAGACAGATCTCAATTTATTAAAAGGAGGAAATCGCCGCTACCCGACCTCGCTGCTTTCTCTTGCCCAAATACTTCTAATCCAGACATTTTGTGCGTCCACCAATCAACGTAAATCCACCGAATCTGTTATCTTTCATCTGAACTATCTGTTGTGATCGGGAGAGCGGGCCATCAGTTATTGTTTCTAGTTATGACCGCGGAGCGCTGCTTGGAGCGCACGCTTCAACCCTATTGTATTATGTCAATGGACAATGATCACGGCCCTGCAGATCATCACAGGCCAATTATGCCATTGGTATCTGGTTAAAATTTAATGAAATGTACATATGAAGACAAACCTGGAAGGATGAAATATGAAACGTAAGTATTATTTGCTACATTGATAAATCCTGATATCAAACTGATTGAGGTTATAGATTGAATAATTAACTGATCGATTTATATGCATTTTCATTCTCATGATTATGATAACTGGTTATGATCCTAAATGATTCAATCATGCTTCATATTGAATTGCTATTAAACTGAATTACCTATATGTTAATAATGAGAATGATTGTTATGATTTGACGTTTGTGATTATGAATTGATTGGATACATGTTATTCTGTTTCCTTTTATGTAACACAAACTGCCCAGTAAATATACCACCTTGTGGTTAAAGGAATTCCTGCCTCAGTCTCCTCCATTCCTGTCACCTGACCCGTGACCAACTGTTCACCTTTACTGTTGTCAGTCATCCTACCTGTCCAGCTACCCACACAGATTCCAATCATCTTTTAATTGATATAAAATAAATACTATGAATATTGCTGCGTTAGGATGTAATTCAGTGTTTTCTGTTTTGAACGTTCACAGCACATTACAGAAATATATATTGGTAACACTGTACTTAAAGCTGACAGGGATAATCCATTATTGCATGTGATAATCATGTCTAAGCATTTATGTCTTAAGTAATTTAATGCAGAACACATTCAAGTTTGTTTTGATATAATTTAATTCATTACAAATGATAATAATCAGTGGACTGAGTGACAAATGTCCTAATGTATTCAGAAATATAATGAACAGTAGCAGAATAAACCAGAATGCAATTAAAATTCAGAAACATGAACAACATCTGACACCTGGCGCTAAATTATGTAATGTACTAAGGACATGACTGTCCATGAGATCGACATACGTTTCAAACGTGAAGCTGTAGGCTACATGGTAGGTTTACACTCAAATGACAACAACATAGACAGTAGAGTAATACAAACCTAGATTTAGGGGTTAGATTAGGACCGTTCTACTAAGCTCATAAAGCATTTATAAATTATATATTCAATAAGAATCAATAGGTGTATATTAATTGAAAATGACCATTAACAGCAACTATTGAATATTGTACTGAAACCTACAGCAAATCATGTGGAAAAGCCTATGTTAATATGTTATATAAGCATCGAAGAATGCGTGACGCAAACATACCTTACAAAACGTTTATATATAAATGTATGTCAACATCCAAACAAGATGCCTACAGTCAATGCTTTCAAACTAGGCATTTTTTTTACTGAAGTGATTGGCAAAGCAGTCAAGCATTACTTTGTAAAAACCCCTATGATAACTCGATAGATGATACGCATAGAACAAGGCAACACATTTGAAAGCACCGCTCATCCGGATAATACCGTGAAATGATGGGAAAATCAATCAAATGAACAGACGATTGATTTTGACCCATAACCACAATGTGTGAAGATCATTCTTCCAATTGATCTTGGAATAGTTCAAAATGTGACTTTTTCCACACATTGTTCTGTTACAAAGTGGAATTCAAATGGATTTAATTGTCATTTTTTTGTCAACTATCTACACAAAATACTCTACTGTATTGAACCCCCTGAGTCACTACATGTTAGAATCACATTTACATTACATTTTAGTCATTTAGCAGACGCTCTTATCCAGAGCGACTTACAGTTAGTGAATACATATTTTTTTATACTGGCCCCCCGTGGGAATCGAACCCACAACCCTGGCGTTGCAAATGCCATGCTCTATCAACTGAGCTACATCCCTGCCGGCCATTCCCTCCCCGACGCTGGGCCAATTGTGCGCCGCCCATGAGTTTCCCGGTCGCGGCCGGCTGCGACAGAGCCTGGATTCGAACCAGGATCGCTAGTGGCACAGTTAGCGCTGCGATGCAGTGCCTTAGACCACTGCGCCACTCAGGAGTATCACCTTTGGTAGCAATTACAGCTGTGAGTCTTTCTGAATAAGTCTCTATGAGCTTTGCAAACCTGGATTGTACAATATTTGCCCATTCTTAAAAAAATTATTCAAGCTCTGTCAAGTTGTTTGTTGATCATTGCTAGACAGCCATTTCAGGTCTTGCCATAGATTTTCAACCAGATTTAAGTCAAACCCGTAACTAGGCCACTCAGGAACATTCAACATCATCTTGGTTAATAACTCCAGTGTATTATTGGCCTTGCATTTTAGGTTATTGTCCTGCTAAAAGGTGGATTTGTCTCCCAGTGTCTGTTGGAAAGCAGACTGAACCAGGTTTTCCTCTAGGACTTTGCCTATCTCTCTTCCTTTTCTTTTTATCCTAAAAAACTCCCCAGTCCTTGCCGATGACAAGCATACCATAACATGATGCAGCCACCACCATGCTTGAAAATATGAAGTGATGTGTTGGATTTGCCCCAAACATAATGCTTTGTATTCAGGACAAAAAGTTAATTTCTTTACCACATTTTTGGCAGTATTACTTTAGTGCCTTATTGCAAACAGGATGCATGTTTTGGAATATTTGTTTTCTGTACAGGCTTCCTTTTGACTCTGTCATTTAGGTTAGTATTGTCGAGTAACTACAATGTTGTTGATCAATCCTCAGTTTTCTCCTATCACAGCCATTAAACTCTAAGTGTTTTAAAGTTACCATTGGCCTCATGGTGAAATCCCTGAGCAGTTTCCTTCCTCTCCGTCAACTGAGTTAGGAAGGACGCCTGTATATTTGCAGTGACTGGGTGTATTGATACACCATCCAAAGTGTAATTAATAAATTCAACATGCTCAAAGCGATATTCTACCAATAGGTGCCCTTCTTTGCGAGGCATTGGAAAACCTCCCTGGTCGTTGAATCTGTGCTGGAAATTCACTGCTCAACTGAGGGACCTGACAGATCATTGTATGTGTGGAGTAAAGAGATGGGGTAGTCGTTCAAAAATCATGTTAAACACCATTAGTCCATGCAACTTATTATCTGACCTGTTAAGCACATTTTTACTGCTGAAGTTATTTAGGCTTGCTGTAACAAAATATGTATTGATTCAAGACATTTCAGCTTTTAATTTTGTTTCTTTATGCGGTATTATGTGTAGATTAGTGACACAAAATCTAAATGTAATACATTTTAAATTCAGGCTGTAACAACAAAATGTGGGAAAAGTCAAGGGGTTTGAATACTTTCTGAAGGCATTGTAGATCGATGTACTTTGTGCATCCAAGCACAAGTACAACTCTTATGGAATCTTAATCAGAAGATATTAACAATTAAAATCCATGGCGTGTATGAATAATACAAAATACATAATTTTTGTATGCATAATTTAGCTAAGTCATTTAAAATCATCCCCTATACCAGTGATGTAGGCTAGTGGTAAAACAAATTGGTGGGTAAGCTTTGATCACCGGTCGCAGTGAAAAAAGATTACGCTCCCTATACAGTACTTTCAATGCATTTTTCTTAAGGTGGGTAAACTGTCCACCTCCCCAAAAAAGTGTATAAACTGCATTTACTTGTGTTTACCCTACACTACACCACTGACTATACAAACAGTACATAACCTCGTACCCCAACTCAATTGCTACAGAGGAAGAGAGCCGGCTGGTGGACAAAATTAATACATAAAACATTGATTTCATGTTTTTATTACAATTTAGGTATTCTTGTAATTCCACTTAGGCCTAAAATGCTATTAAGAAAAGAAGAGAGTAAGAGTGTTTTTACTCCTTGTTCTCATCTTGTACTCTAGTCCAGTGCTGTCGGTGTGTTACCATAACATTATGCTGAGCTTTTCCTATTGGCTGGTAGTCTTTGCTGGCGTCTTCCTGGTTCTGTGGCCTCAGCTCTGTCTCTCTAACTCACTGCCCCTCCTATGGTAGCACCCTGCCACTGCTTCTGCAGATGGATCAACATACTTCCTGTGTACTTCCTGTACTGCTCTCAGAAGTCTCATGGGGAATCCCAAACCAGCCCCTCGCCCCTACCAACTCGCTGGGAGGGTCCTCCAATGTCACGTGCTGCTGACCAAACTTTGAGGGTGACATTAAGAGTGGCAAAGGGATCAAATAAACCCATCAACTTCAGGACACGTGACTTGAATGATGCTATTCATGTTCCACATTTAAATAATAAAACAATCATGAAATTCAAATTAACAAATTCCCCTTGTTTTACAAGCGATAAACCTCAGTAACATTTAATTTGGGAGATATTTCATTTGCTACATGTGTCAAATCTCGAAATCGGTCACAAACAAAATGCACATGGCATATATACTGAACAAATATATAAAAGCAACAATTTCAAAGATTTTACTGATTTACAGTTCATATAACAAAATCAGTCAATTGAAAGAAATAAGTTAGGCCCAAATCTATGGATTTGACTGGGCAGGTGCGCAGCCATAGGCCCACCCACTTGGGAGCCAGGCCCACCCACTGAATTCGTTTTTGAGAGCCAGGCCAATCAGAATGAGTTTTTACCCACAAAAGGGCTTTATTACAGACAGAAATACTCCTCAGCTTCATCAGCTGGCCGGGTGGCTGGTCTGACGATCCCTCTGGTGAAGAAGCCGGATGTGGAGGTCCTGGGTTGGCGTGGTTACACGTGGTCTGCGGTTGTGAGGCCAATTGGACCTACTGCCAAATTCTCTAAATGACGTTGGAGGTGGCTTATGGATATTCCTGCAGTCAGCATGCCAATTGCACGCTCTCTCAAACCTTGTGGTGTTGTGTGACAAAACTGCAAATTTTAGAGTGGCCTTTTATTGTCCCCAGCACAAGGTGCACCTGTGTACAGTCGTGGTCAAAAGTCTTGAGAATGACACAAATATTAATTTTCACAAAGTCTGATGCCTCAGTTTTTATGATGGCAATTTGCATATACTCCAGAATGTTATGAAGAGTAATCAGATGAATTGCAATTAATTGCAAAGTCCCTCTTTGCCATGAAAATGAACTTAATCCCCAAAAAACATTTCCACTGCATTTCAGCCCTGCCACAAAAGGACCAGCTGACATCATGTCAGTGATTATCTCGTTAACACAGGTGAGAGTGTTGACGAGGACAAGGCTGGAGGACAATCACTCTGTCATGCTGATTGAGTTAGAATAACAGACTGGAAGCTTTAAAAGGAGGGTGGTGCTTGAAATCATTGTTCTTCCTCTGTTAACCATGGTTACCTGCAAGGAAACACGTGCCGTCATCATTGCTTTGCACAAAAAGGGCTTCACAGGCAAGGATATTGCTGCTAGTAAGATTGCACCTAAATAAACAATTTATCGGATCATCAAGAACTTCAAGGAGAGAGGTTCAATTGTTGTGAAGAAGGCTTCAGGGCGCCCAAGAAAGTCCAGCAAGCGCCAGGACCGTCTCCTAAAGTTGATTCAGCTGCGGGATTGGGGCACCACCAGTGCAGAGCTTTCTCAGGAATGGCAGCAGGCAGGTGTGAGTGCATCTGCATGCACAGTGAGGTGAAGACTTTTGGAGGATGGCCTGGTGTCAAGAAGGGCAGCGAGGAAGCCACTTCTCTCCAGGAAAAACATCAGGGACAGACTGATATTCTGCAAAAGGTACAGGGATTGGACTGCTGAGGACTGGGGTAAAGTCATTTTCTCTGATAAATCCCCTTTCCGATTGTTTGGGGCATCCGGAAAAAAGCTTGTCCGGAAAAGACAAGGTGAGCGCTACCATCAGTCCTGTGTCATGCCAACAGTAAAGCATCCTGGGATCATTCATGTGTGGGGTTACTTCTCAGCCAAGGGAGTGGGCTCAATCACAATTTTGCCTAAGAACACAGCCATGAATAAATAATGGTACCAACACATCCTCCGAGAGCAACTTCTCCCAACCATCCAAGAACAGTTTGGTGACGAACAATGCCTTTTCCAGCATGATGGAGCACCTTGCCATAAGGCAAAAGTGATAACTAAGTGGCTCGGGGAACAAAACATCGACATTTTGGGTCCATGGCCAGGAAACTCCCCAGACCTTAATCTCATTGAGAATTTGTGGTCAATCCTCAAGAGGCGGATGGACAAACAAAAACCCACAAATTCCAGAAGTTAATTGACAGCATGCCAGGGCGGATTGCAGAGGTCTTGAAAAAGGAGGGTCAACACTGCAAATATTGACTCTTTGCATTACTTAATGTAATTGTCAATAAAAGCCTTTGACACTTATGGAATGCTTGTAATTATACTTCAGTATACCATAGTAACATCTGACAAAAATATCTAAAAACACTGAAGCAGCAAACTTTGTGAAGACCAATACTTGTGTCATTCTCAAAACTTTTGACCACGACTGTAATGATCATGCTGTTTCATCAGCTTTTAATATGCCACACCTGTCTGGTGGATGGATTATCTTGGCAAATGAGAAATGCTCACTAACAGGGATATCAAATATGAGAAATGAGCTTTTTGTGCATATGGAACATTTCTGGGATAATTTATTTCAGCTCATGAAACACGGGACCAACACTTTAATTAGCTCCTAATTCTCACTCCCTTAGCTGTCGGACACTAATGCATATGGCGGAGGCACGCGTGAACGCGCGAATGGAGGGCCGAGGGATGAGGGTGAAGGGACTGATTTGGGATTCAGTCTAAGGAGCACCACCCCCGATTCACTTTTCAACTAATCCCAAACCTATCGCAGAGTCCACTCCCCTCTCTCAGTGTTCAGGTGGGGATGGGAAGGAACTATTAGACAGGTGCTTGACTTGGATTGAAATAGGTGCCAGTACTCATTTTGGGTGCCAATACTCTTCATATTTAGCTGCAAGAGCTCCACAATACTTTTGAGCTAATATTCTGTAAGAGGAACAGGAGCTCAAGCAGTAGAACATTTGAGGTGCCGGTACTTGGCTCCAGTGAGCTCCTGCCCAAGTCAAGCACTGGACAGGTCTATGGTCCACAGCCGAGGGGGTCACTCTGATCTTGGACCCTCAGCAGGAGATCGCCCCAAATCGTGCTCCCTGTGTCCTCGCTGTTGTTGCTCCGGCTATTTCTCCCCTGGGACTCCCCCTCCAGATATCTCCAGCTCCTGGAGCTGGATCTGGATGGGATGTGGCCCCCTGGGGAGTCCCTCCAGGCCCGTGGCGGAGCGGATCCCCACACGGTTCCCGGCTAACCGGGGGTAGAAGGAGCGCAGCAGGCAGCGCAGCTCCTGACGGAAGGCCTTGTTGAAGTAGAAGTAGATGAAGGGGTTGTAGACGTGGGAGCTCTTGGCGAAAAGCGCGGGGAACACGAAGCACTCGGGCGCCATGTACCTGCTGTCCTGGTGGAAGATGAAGAGAAAGGAGACCACGGCGTAGGGAGCCCAGGCCGTCACAAAGCCAAGGCTGATGCAGAAGAACATCTGAGGGGGATGACAGAGACATTATATTGTGTCCAATATCTAGACTCAAATCCATACAGTATTCGCTAAATCCAACTCTATCGCGTAAGCGCTCATACAATAACTGGTGTCATTGGGTAGCCTCGAATAAACAGCATGTACTAAAGCCAACTCATTCAACGTTAGAGTTGGCTTCAGTATATGCAGCTGATTCGAGCCTACCTAATGACACCACTAGTAGGCACGGTGTTCCAAATTTCACCTAAGTGCATCCGCTTCCCCTTTCCCACTTCTGTACTGACTTTACTGAGCAAAATGCAGCCCAATAATTGCTTAAGTGCCACATTCTGATATATATTTGTTCAGCTCTTTTGCCAATAATTGGGCAAAAGGTAAACACAGCCTTTAAAATGACAAAGGACATCGGTAGTAGAGAAATAATCTTCAAGCCTGATAAATATTTTTTACTTCTCAAAGGACATACCTATTAATAGTTTACAACCATTAGTCAATAATGGTACTAATGCTGAACATCAAATGGTTCACAACTTCATAAACTCCCTTCAGTATAGGCCTAATGCTGTTTCTTGAAACCATGACAAATGGAGCAATATGGACAGCGTACACTACAGGCCCTTTGTAGCTCAGTTGGTAGAGCATGGCACGTGCAACGCCAGGGTAGTGGGTTCGATTCCCGGGACCACTCATATGTAAAATGGATGCACGGATGACTAAGTCACTTTGGATAAAAGTGTCTGCTAAATGACATATAATATTATATAGGTAACACTTTACTGTAGGTGTCCTTATGCATGCATTCATGAAGCCTTTATAACCTCTACTGTAGTCTGCATGACAATTTATGTAATATGTTGTTAAATGCTGCATAAGCGTCTACATACCAGATGTTATAACAGGGTGTTATGTCATTTACAAACCTCTGTGTAACATTATTACATTGAATGGAATGATGGGCGTCATAACCATGTAATATGCCCTTATAGAGTGTGCACAGACACCTTAAGTAAAGTGACAATAATCTGAAGTGTTATAAAACAGTTATGAATGTGCTTATACCACAGGAGAGTATCACACAACTTTACCATTCAAAGGATCTCAAAGAAACATGGGCAAATAGGAGCACAGATAAACTTCGGATTTTATTTATTTTTAAAAACACATTATAATACCAACAACTTTCCAAGAAAACAAAGTTGCTGAGTTGCTGGATGTGCAGGCTACAGTAACAATGACAGCTGGGTCGTTCCATGAAAAGAGTGCCTTTTGCTTCCCTTTGATATTTTAAGTAGAAATTGTGCACAATATAGAATATTAAAAGCATGTTATATTAAATGAAATACATTTACATTTTAGTCATTTAGCAGACGCTCTTATCCAGAGCGACTTACAGTTAGTGAGTGCATACATTTTCATACTGGCCCCCCGTGGGAATCGAACCCACAACCCTGGCGTTGCAATATAGACCACATGGATCATTCAATCAATCTGATTTTCAATATGAATAAAGACTTCCTAAAGTGCCAAAATGTCACTTCTAGGAAGATTTTTATCCACTTAATCCAAAAATGTCTCCAAGTTTCACCATCATTGTATATCCCCGAGTTATGTTGTTACTTTGAAAAAGTCATTTCTGAAAATTATTATTTATTTAATCAAGATTCAATTTTAAATGGTCTGTCCCTCATTTTAAGGTCAACCCTGTTAAGTGAACGAACTCTCGTGAAACTATTCCTTTTGAAATAAAATAAATAAAAAATAAAAAACATTGAACATCTAATAATCAAATCATCAGTGTAAAAGGAGGTGAGCTGGTTCTTTTCTGGCATTTTGTGGCATTTTGTGGTAGAAAACTGAGCGGGTTGAGCATATCACGTCAACCCATGCTATTTGGCCCTAAACAGAGAGTACACAGTGGCAGAATACCTGACCACTGTGACTGACCCAAAATTAAGGAAAGTTTTGACTATGTACAGACTCAGTGAGCATAGCCTTGCCAAATGTATGACCATATTAGAGACACATATTTCCCTCAGATTACACAGACCACAAAGAATTAGAAAACAAATCCAATTTTGATGAACTCCCATATCTATGGTGTGAAATAAGGCCATAAATCAACAGGAAAACGCTCATCCAGATGCAGCGCTCCTAGTGGCCGGGGACTTTAATGCAGGGAAACTTAAATCCGTTCTACCTAATTTCTACCAGCATGTTAAATGTGCAACCAGAGGAAAAAAAACTATAGACCACCTTTACTCCACACACAGAGACGCATACAAAGCTCTCCCTCGCCCTCCATTTGGCAAATCTGACCATAACTCTATCCTCCTGATTCCTGCTTATAAGCAAAAACTAAAGCAGGAAGCACCAGTGACTCGGTTAATAAAAAAGTGGTCAGATGACGCAGATGCTAAGCTACAGGACTGTTTTGCTAGCACAGACTGGAACATGTTCCGGGATTCTTCAGATAGCATTGAGGAGTACACCACATCAGTCACTGGCTTCATCAATAAGTGCATCAATGATGTCGTCCCCACAGTGACCGTACGTACATACCCCAACCAGAAGCCATGGATTACAGGTGTCACACCCTGGTTCTGGGACTCATGATGTTGAGCCAGGGTGTGTGCATTCTATGTGTTCATTTTCTATGTTTGTATTTCTGTTGGGTTTATTTCTATGTTTGGTCAATGACTCCCAATCGGAGGTAACGAGTGTCAGCTGTCGGCTCGTTATCTCTGATTGGGAGCCATATTTATACTGTGTGTTTTCACCTTGGGGTTGTGGGTTTTTGTTCCGTTTCGGTCGGTGTACCGTGGACTTCATGAGTCGTCTTTTGTTTGTAGTTCGAAACTTTAATTAATAAAGTCATGTTTCTTGCACACGCTGCGCCTTGGTCTCCTTCGCTCTTAGACGACCGTGACAGAAAAACCCACCACAAAAGGACCAAGCAGCGTGTCCAGGAGCAAGGTGATTGGACATGGGAGGAAGCGCCGGGAAAGGAGATCGAGAGGCTGGCGATGGCCCAGGTGGGCAAATCGTGGTCCTGGGAGGACATGCTCGGGGGCAAGGGACCTTGGGGGAGGATCAAGGCCCTGGCGAGAGAGGAGCAACGGCGTCAGCAGGGCCATCGTCGGAAGGACGAGAGGCAACCCCAAGACATTTTTAGGGGGGGCCACATGGCATGGACGACGGAGGCAAAGATGGGGCGAATCCAGGAGGCCACCAGGCCAGGGGTACACCGCCCTGTACGTCCTGTGCGGATGCCTCACACAGAGTGTGTGAGGGTAGGCATTCAGCCAGGACGGGTGGTGGCCGCTGTTCACTCCAGGCCTCCTATCCGTCTCCACAGCCCGGTCCGGCCTGTTCCTGCTCTACGCACCAAGGCTACGGTGTGCGTCGACAGCCCTGCCCGGCCTGTTCCTGCTCTACGCACCAAGTCTACGGTGTGCGTCGACAGCCCTGCCCGGCCTGTTCCTGCTCTACGCACCAAGTCTACGGTGTGCGTCGACAGCCCTGTCCGGCCCAGTCCTGCTCCCCGCACCAAGTCTACGGTGCGCGTCGCCAGCCCGACCCGGCCTGTTCCTGCCACTCGCACCAAACCTACGGTGCACGTCGCCAGCCCGGTCCGGCCTGTTCCTGCCACCCGCACCAAGTCTACGGTGTGCGTCGCCAGCCCGACCCGGCCTGTTCCTGCCACTCGCACCAAACCTACGGTGCGCGTCGCCAGCCCGGTCCGGCCTGTTCCTGCCACCCGCACCAAGTCTACGGTGTGCGTCGCCAGCCCGACCCGGCCTGTTCCTGCCACTCGCACCAAACCTACGGTGCGCGTCGCCAGCCCGGTCCGGCCTGTTCCTGCCACCCGCACCAGGTCTACGGTGTGCGTCGCCAGCCCGACCCGGCCTGTTCCTGCCACTCGCACCAGACCTACGGTGCGCGTCGCCAGCCCGACCCGGCCTGTTCCTGCCACTCGCACCAAGCCTACGGTGCGCGTCGCCAGCCCGGTCCGGCCTGTTCCTGCCACTCGCACTAAGCCAGGGGTGCGAGTCGTCAGCCTGGTAAGGCCCGTTCCTCCTCCACGCACCAAGCCTACGGGGTGCGTCGTCAGCCCTGTCCGGCTCGTTCCTGCCCTCCGCACCAGGTCTGTGGTGCGCGTCGCCAGCCCATTCCGGTCCATTCCTGTTCCACGCACCAAGCCAGGGGCGCGTGTCGTCAGTCCGGCTCCGGCCAGCGGGGCTAGAAAGGACCAGGGGTACTGTGGGGGGTGTATCGGAGGGTGGTGGTATAGGCCGGAGCCAGAACCGCCACCGAGGAGGTATGCCCGCCCAGCCCTCCCCTGTTTGGGGTTTTTGAGGCGCGGTCGCAGTCCGCGCCTTTAGGGGGGGGTACTGTCACACCCTGGTTCTGGGACTCATGATGTTGAGCCAGGGTGTGTGCATTCTATGTGTTCATTTTCTATGTTTGTATTTCTGTTGGGTTTATTTCTATGTTTGGTCAATGACTCCCAATCGGAGGTAACGAGTGTCAGCTGTCGGCTCGTTATCTCTGATTGGGAGCCATATTTATACTGTGTGTTTTCACCTTGGGGTTGTGGGTTTTTGTTCCGTTTCGGTCGGTGTACCGTGGACTTCATGAGTCGTCTTTTGTTTGTAGTTCGAAACTTTAATTAATAAAGTCATGTTTCTTGCACACGCTGCGCCTTGGTCTCCTTCGCTCTTAGACGACCGTGACAACAGGAAACATCCGCACTGAGCTAAAGGTTAGAGCTGCCGCTTTCAAGGAGCGGGACTCTAACCCGGACGCTTATAAGAAATCCCGCTATGCCCTCCGACGAACCATCAAACAGGCAAAGAGTCAATACAGGACTAAGATTGAATCGTACTACACTGGCTCTGACGCTCGTCGGATGTGGCAGGGCTTGAAAATTATTACAGACTACAAAGGGAAGCACAGCCGCGAGCTCCCCAGTGACACAATACTTCCAGACGAGCTAAACCACTTCTATGCTCGCTTCGAGGCAAGCAACACTGAAGCATGCATGAGAGCACCAGCTGTTCCGGATGACTATGTGATCACGCTCTCCGTAGCCGATGTGAGTAAGACTTTTAAGCAGGTCAACATTCACAAGGCCGCAGGGCCAGACGGATTACCAGGACGTGTACTCCGAGCATGTGCTGACCAACTGGCAAGTGTCTTCACTGACATTTTCAACATGTCCCTGACTGAGTCTGTAATACCAACATGTTTCAAGCAGACCACCATAGTCCCCGTGCCCAAGGACTTTAAGATAACCTGCCTAAATGACTACCGACCCGTAGCACTGACGTCTGTAGCCATGAACTGCTTTGAAAGGCTTGTCATGGCTCACATCAACAGCATTATCCCAGAAACCCTAGACCCACTCCAATTTGCATACCGCCCCAACAGATCCACAGATGATGCAATCTCTATTGCACTCCACACTGCCCTTTCCCACCTGGACAAGAGGAACACCTACGTGAGAATGCTATTCATTGACTACAGCTCAGCATTCAACACCATAGTGCCCTCAAAGCTCATCACTAAGCTAAGGATCCTGGGACTAAACACCTCCCTCTGCAACTGGATCCTGGACTTCCTGACGGGCCGCCCCCAGGTGGTAAGGGTAGGTAACAACACATCTGCCACACTGATCCTCAACACGGGGGCCCCTCAGGGGTGCGTGCTCAGTCCCCTCCTGTACTCCCTGTTCACCCATGACTGCATGGCCAGGCACGACTCCAACACCATCATTAAGTTTGCCGATGACACAACAGTGGTAGGCCTGATCACCGACAACGATGAGACAGCCTATAGGGAGGAGGTCAGAGACCTGGCCGTGTGGTGCCAGGATAACAACCTCTCCCTCAACGTGACCAAGACAAAGGAGATGATTGTGGACTACAGGAAAAAAAAGAGGACTGAGCATGCCCCCATTCTCATCGACGGGGCTGTAGTGGAACAGGTTGAGAGCTTCAAGTTCCTTGGTGTCCACATCACCAACAAACTATCATGGTCCAAACACACCAAGACAGTCGTGAAGAGGGCACGACAAAGCCTATTCCCCCTCAGGAGACTGAAAAGATTTGGCATGGGTCCTCAGATCCTCAAAAAATTCTACAGCTGCACCATCGAGAGCATCCTGACTGGTTGCATCACCGCCTGGTATGGCAACTGCTTGGCCTCCGACCGCAAGGCACTACAGAGGGTAGTGCGTACGGCCCAGTACATCACTGGTGCCAAGCTTCCTGCCATCCAGGACCTCTATACCAGGCGGTGTCAGAGGAAGGCCCTCAAAATTGTCAAAGATTCCAGCCACCCTAGTCATAGACTGTTCTCTCTGCTACCGCACGGCAAGCGGTACCGGAGTGCCAAGTCTAGGTCCAAAAGACTTCTCAACAGCTTCTACCCCCAAGCCATAAGACAGCTAATCATGGCTACCCAGACTGTTTGCACTGCCCCCCCCCCCCCCCCCCCCCCCCCCACCCCATGCTTTTACGCTGCTGCTACCATGTTAATTATTTATGCATAGTCACTTTAACTCTACCCACATGTACATATTACTTCAACTACCTCAACTAGCCGGTGCCCCCGCACATTGACTCTGCACCGGTACCCCCCTGTATATATACAGTGGGGGAAAAAAGTATTTAGTCAGCCACCAATTGTGCAAGTTCTCCCACTTAAAAAGATGAGAGAGGCCTGTAATTTTCATCATAGGTACACGTCAACTATGACAGACAAATTGAGAGAAAAAAAATCCAGAAAATCACATTGTAGGATTTTTAATGAATTTATTTGCAAATTATGGTGGAAAATAAGTATTTGGTCACCTACAAACAAGCACGATTTCTGGCTCTCACAGACCTGTAACTTCTTCTTTAAGAGGCTCCTCTGTCCTCCACTCGTTACCTGTATTAATGGCACCTGTTTGAACTTATCAGTATAAAAGACACCTGTCCACAACCTCAAACAGTCACACTCCAAACTCCACTATGGCCAAGACCAAAGAGCTGTCAAAGGACACCAGAAACAAAATTGTAGACCTGCACCAGGCTGGGAAGACTGAATCTGCAATAGGTAAGCAGCTTGGTTTGAAGAAATCAACTGTGGGAGCAATTATTAGGAAATGGAAGACATACAAGACCCTTGATAATCTCCCTCGATATGGGGCTCCACGCAAGATCTCACCCCGTGGGGTCAAAATGATCACAAGAACGGTGAGCAAAAATCCCAGAACCACACGGGGGGACCTAGTGAATGACCTGCAGAGAGCTGGGACCAAAGTAACAAAGCCTACCATCAGTAACACACTACGCCGCCAGGGACTCAAATCCTGCAGTGCCAGACGTGTCCCCCTGCTTAAGCCAGTACATGTCCAGGCCCGTCTGAAGTTTGCTAGAGTGCATTTGGATGATCCAGAAGAGGATTGGGAGAATGTCATATGGTCAGATGAAACCAAAATAGAACTTTTTGGTAAAAACTCAACTCGTCGTGTTTGGAGGACAAAGAATGCTGAGTTGCATCCAAAGAACACCATACCTACTGTGAAACATGGGGGTGGAAACATCATGCTTTGGGGCTGTTTTTCTGCAAAGGGACCAGGACGACTGATCCGTGTAAAGGAAAGAATGAATGGGGCCATGTATCGTGAGATTTTGAGTGAAAACCTCCTTCCATCAGCAAGGGCATTGAAGATTAAACGTGGCTGGGTCTTTCAGCATGACAATGATCCCAAACACACCGCCCGGGCAACGAAGGAGTGGCTTCGTAAGAAGCATTTCAAGGTCCTGGAGTGGCCTAGCCAGTCTCCAGATCTCAACCCCATAGAAAATCTTTGGAGGGAGTTGAAAGTCCGTGTTGCCCAGCGACAGCCCCAAAACATCACTGCTCTAGAGGAGATCTGCATGGAGGAATGGGCCAAAATACCAGCAACAGTGTGTGAAAACCTTGTGAAGACTTACAGAAAACGTTTGACCTGTGTCATTGCCAACAAAGGGTATATAACAAAGTATTGAGAAACTTCTGTTATTGACCAAATACTTATTTTCCACCATAATTTGCAAATACATTCATTAAAAATCCTACAATGTGATTTTCTGGATTTTTTTTCCTCATTTTGTCTGTCATAGTTGACGTGTACCTGTGATGAAAATTACAGGCCTCTCTCATCTTTTTAAGTGGGAGAACTTGCACAATTGGTGGCTGACTAAATACTTTTTTCCCCTACTGTAGCCTCCCTACTGTTATTTTAATTTACTTCTGCTCTTTTTTTTCTCAACACTTTTTTTGTTGTTGTTTTATAAATAAATAAATGCACTGTTGGTTAAGGGCTGTAAGTAAGCATTTCACTGTAATGTCTGCACCTGTTGTATTCGGCGCATGTGGCCATTAAAATTTGATTTGATTTTAAATGCCACAGTGTGCCATCACAGCAGCAAGATTTGTGACCTGTTGCCACAAGAAAAGGGCAACCAGTGAAGAACAAACACCATTGTAACTAACCCATACTTATGTTTTTATTTATTTTCCCTTTTGTACTTTAACTATTTGCACATCGTTCTAATACTGTACCTAGCCATAATATGACATTTGAAATGTCTCTATTCCTTTGAAACTTTTGGGAGTGTAATGTTTACTGTTCATTGTTTATTTCACTTTTGTTTATCTATTTACACTATAATTTTGATATCATGGATGGTCAAGCCTTGCATCCATAGTTCTGTCTATAAATTAGAGAGTGGTTACATTTCTCCAGCTCCATCCCTCAGCTATTTACAGAAACAGGGGTGGGGACTGGGCTTTCATATTGTTTCAACTGCTGGTTGCCGCTTTAAAAAAAGTGTATTAAGATTTTTAAAAGTAATTGAGTTTAAAGTATTTGTGAAAGAAAATGTATTGTGTGATATACTGCAAAGTACGCTTTATAATTTGGAATTCCTCCCGTAGCTAGCAAACTAGCCTCTTAAGATGACAGTCCCTGAAATCGGGCACTAGAAATACTTTTAAAAAATTTGCATATATTTACATGACATTTTATTGATTTCCCACCATTTTATAAGTCAGAAGACAGCCATCCAGACCTTACTAGGACCATGTCAACATCCTCTGTCGAATAAACGTGTATTTGGCATAGCAATCGCTGAATTTGTCTTGAGCAGGTGGATCTAAATACTGTACATAACTTTTATAGCTCTACAATAAAGAATGCGACCTACACACTTCCTTAAACCTAAAATAAGTAAAGAAGTAATTTTGTGTGGAAATCAAACATTTGTTTTATGTCAGAAGCAGACACATTGCATATGCTGAGAATGACAAAATGGAGCCCTTTACATAGTCCTTCTCACCTTGTCTATAGCAGGGACGCACGCTATTTCAATCGCCCAAATGTTGATTTAGACGTTCACAAATGTAAAAGATTTGGACTATCACTATGTCATGATATGTTTGGTAAAGTATTAAAGAAGGTGAAATATTTTGGGTAGATGTTCCTAAAACAGATTATAACTATATATGGACATATTATAAAGTATGAAAAGGCTTATTCACATACCATCATATTTGTATATGTTTTATTTTACTTTTGTTGTGTACTAGATCATATGGGTTGAAAAGGTTTTTTCCCTCAGACATAAATAAACAATTCCAGGTGAAAGCCTGCAGGGGGACACACACACACCCCTATCTTAATAAAATATTGCCCTCTTGCTAGATTGATGACTAAAATCATAGCGAAACAGTGCAAAATGGCTGGCTAGCAACTAGCTAAGTTAGCTAGCACCACTCTCTAGCTAGCTATGCATCGATTGGGGAACAGTGAGGCTGCTCGTGCTCATGTTGTGCCACTACAGTGTGAATGGCTAGCTAGCTACTGTTAAGTATACTGTCAAACAAAACACATTGTTTGTACTGTGTAGAGTAGGGCTCTCACCCTGTTCCTAGTTACCTGACTGACTAGCTATCTAGCTAGCTAACCATTGAAAAAAATTGCTAGCTGCTGTCTTTATTACTGTAGCCTGAACATTTTCCTTTTTTCATAGTGGTCACGAATCCTGTTGTGCCCCAGCAACGTGGATTTTGTTGTAACATTCTATTTCCATTCCGTTTTGTGTTTTCTTGGCAAGTTATTGGTATTATAATGTGTCCTTTTTTTGTGATCCTCTCAACTCATCCCGTAGTATAAGCACATTCATAACTGTTTTGTAACACCTCAAATTAATGTCACTTTACTTAAGGTGTCTGTGCACACTCTATAAGGGCATATTACATGGTTATGACACCCATCATTCCATTCAATGTAATGTGACACAGAGGTTAATAAATGACATAACACCCTGTTATAACATCTGGTATGTAGATTCTTATGTAGCATGTAATGACATATGACATAAGTTGTCATGAAGACTGTATAATGGCAGTTGTTATAAATAGTTGACATTAGAGCATACGACAACAGGATGAACAGTCATTTTTAACACCCATTATAACTGGTTTTATAACATCTCATGCCATGACTCATAACTATTTAAAACTACTTATGACAGCTTATGATAAATGTTATAAAGTGTTATATAGCTGTTATAAAGGCTTTATGAATGCATGCATAAGGACACCTACAGTAAAGTGTTAGCATTATTAATAAAAACTCATACTTCACCACAGAAAAACATTAAAACTGGGTCCTTACACCTCAGAGCTTTAAAGGTAAAGCAATATGACATCACATACACAATGGGGCTACTTCCTGCTTTAATATAGCAACAACAACAAAAGAAGAGCCAATAGTGGCAGTCATGGCAGGTTGACATTTTCCTATTGTTGACATTTGTAAGCAGAAAGTTGCTCCATTGTATATTTACATTTACATTTACATTTACGTCATTTAGCAGACGCTCTTATCCAGAGCGACTTACAGATTGGTGCATTCACCTTATAGCCAGTGGGATAACCACTTTACAATTTGTTTTATTTTATTTATTTATTTATTTGGGGTGGGGTAAGGGGGGGTAGAAGGATTACTTTATCCTATCCCAGGTATTCCTTAAAGAGGTGGGGTTTCAAGTGTCTCCGGAAGGTGGTGAGTGACTCCGCTGTCCTGGCGTCGTGAGGGAGCTTGTTCCACCATTGGGGAGCCAGAGCAGCGAACAGTTTTGACTGGGCTGAGCGGGAACTGTGCTTCCGCAGAGGTAGGGGGGCCAGCAGGCCAGAGGTGGATGAACGCAATGCCCTCGTTTTGGGTGTAGGGACTGATCAGAGCCTGAAGGTATATGATGATGTCTCCTTGCTGAGTCTACATTTAAAGCCCCAATCCTTAATCCTAAAGCTCATTAGGCATTTATAACTTAAATTATTCAAGAATTAATGGGTATACACCATTCATTTAAAAGTCCCAAAATGGATGCACCAATCGCAAATTGCCCCACAAAACGTTCCCCTGTAGCTCAGGTGGTAGAGCATGGCGCTTGCAACGCCAGGGTTGTGGGTTCGTTTCCCACAGGGGACCAGTATGAAAAATGTATGCACTCACTAACTGTAAGTCGCTCTGGATAAGAGCATCTGCTAAATGACTAAAATGTCAATGTAAATGGCAAATTTGTGAAATTTGTCAAAGTGCCTAAACCTCTCTGACTCAGTGGAGGACTGTCTCTCACAGTGGTCACCTCTCTCACTCAGGGAGAGTGGAGGTAGAGCTAGAGCAACAACACAAGATTACACCACCCCCCATCACTGCAGCGCTAGATAGAACGTTGTATAATAACGCAAATCTACAAAACATATGTACAGTTGAAGTCTGAAGTTTACATACACTTATGTTTCAACCACTCCACAAATTTCTTGTTAACAAACTATAGTTTTGGCAAGTCGGTTAGGACCTCTACTTTGTGCATGACACAAGTAATTTTTCCAACAATTGTTTACAGACAGATTATTTCACTTATAATTCACTGTATCACAATTCCAGTGGGTCAGAAGTTTACATACACTAAGTTGGCTGTGCCTTTAAACAGCTTGGAAAATTCCAGAAAATGATGTCATGGCTTTAGAAGCTTCTGATAGGCTAATTGAAATCATTTGAGTCAATTGGAGGTGTACCTGTGGATGTATTTCAAGGCCTACCTTCAAACTCAGTGCCTCTTTGCTTGACATCATGGGAAAATCAAAAGAAATTAGCCAAGACCTCAGAAAAAAATGGTAGACCTCCACAAGTCTGGTTCATCCTTGGGAGCAATTTGGAAATGCCAGAAGGTACCATGTTCATCTGTACAAACAATAGTACGCAAGTATAAACACCATGGGACCACGCAGCCGTCATACCGCTCAGGAAGGAGACGCGTTCTATCTCCTAGAGATGAATGTACTTTGGTGCGAAAAGTGCAAATCAATCCCAAAACAACAGCAAAGGACCTTGTGAAGATGCTGGAGGAAACGGCTACAAAAGTATCTATCCACAGTAAAATGAGTCCTATATCGACAAAACCTGAAAGGCTCTCAGCAAGGAAGAAGCCACTGCTCCAAAACCGCCATAAAAAAGCCAGACTATGGTTTGCAACTGCACATGGGGACAAAGATCTTACCTTTTGGAGAAATGTCCTCTGGTCTGATGAAACAAAAATAGAACTGTTTGGCCATAATGACCATCGTTACAGTGGGGAAAACAAGTATTTAGTCAGCCACCAATTGTGCATGTTCTCCCACTTAAAAAGATGAGAGAGGCCTGTAATTTTCATCATAGGTACACGTCAACTATGACAGACAAAATGAGAAAATAAATTCCTGAAAATCACATTGTAGGATTTTTAATGAATTTATTTGCAAATTATGGTGGAAAATAAGTATTTGGTCAATAACAAAAGTTTCTCAATACTTTGTTATATACCCTTTGTTGGCAATGACACAGGTCAAATGTTTTCTGTAAGTCTTCACAAGGTTTTCACACACTGTTGCTGGTATTTTGGCCCATTCCTCCATGCAGATCTCCTCTAGAGCAGTGATGTTTTGGGGCTGTCGCTGGGCAACACAGACTTTCAACTCCCTCCAAAGATTTTCTATGGGGTTGAGATCTGGAGACTGGCTAGGCCACTCCAGGACCTTGAAATGCTTCTTACGAAGCCACTCCTTCGTTGCCCGGGCGGTGTGTTTGGGATCATTGTCATGCTGAAAGACCCAGCCACGTTTAATCTTCAATGCCCTTGCTGATGGAAGGAGGTT
The DNA here is from genome assembly GCF_964263955.1 of Coregonus lavaretus. NCBI lineage: Eukaryota > Metazoa > Chordata > Actinopteri > Salmoniformes > Salmonidae > Coregonus > Coregonus lavaretus. Next base: position 6,705,517 of record NC_140020.1, on the reverse strand, counting down.
TTCACTCAAAATCTCACGATACATGGCCCCATTCATTCTTTCCTTTACACGGATCAGTCGTCCTGGTCCCTTTGCAGAAAAACAGCCCCAAAGCATGATGTTTCCACCCCCATGCTTCACAGTAGGTATGGTGTTCTTTGGATGCAACTCAGCATTCTTTGTCCTCCAAACACGACGAGTTGAGTTTTTACCAAAAAGTTCTATTTTGGTTTCATCTGACCATATGACATTCTCCCAATCCTCTTCTGGATCATCCAAATGCACTCTAGCAAACTTCAGACGGGCATGAACATGTACTGGCTTAAGCAGGGGGACACGTCTGGCACTGCAGGATTTGAGTCCCTGGCGGCGTAGTGTGTTGCTGATGGTAGGCTTTGTTACTTTGGTCCCAGCTCTCTGCAGGTCATTCACTAGGTCCCCCCGTGTGGTTCTGGGATTTTTGCTCACCGTTCTTGTGATCATTTTGACCCCACGGGGTGAGATCTTGCGTGGAGCCCCAGATCGAGGGAGATTATCAGTGGTCTTGTATGTCTTCCATTTCCTAATAATTGCTCCCACAGTTGATTTCTTCAAACCAAGCTGCTTACCTATTGCAGATTCAGTCTTCCCAGCCTGGTGCAGGTCTACAATTTTGTTTCTGGTGTCCTTTGACAGCTCTTTGGTCTTGGCCATAGTGGAGTTTGGAGTGTGACTGTTTGAGGTTGTGGACAGGTGTCTTTTATACTGATAACAAGTTCAAACAGGTTCCATTAATACAGGTAACGAGTGGAGGACAGAGGAGCCTCTTAAAGAAGAAGTTACAGGTCTGTGAGAGCCAGAAATCTTGCTTGTTTGTAGGTGACCAAATACTTATTTTCCACCATAATTTGCAAATAAATTCATTAAAAATCCTACAATGTGATTTTCTGGATTTTTTTTTCTCAATTTGTCTGTCATAATTGACGTGTACCTATGATGAAAATTACAGGCCTCTCTCATCTTTTTAAGTGGGAGAACTTTCACAATTGGTGGCTGACTAAATACTGTTTTCCCCCACTGTATGTTTGGAGGAAAAAGGGGGATGCTGTCAAGCCGAAGAACACCATCCCAACCGTGAAGCACAGTGGTGGCAGCATTATGCTGTGTGGGTGCTTTGCTGCAGGAGGGACTGGTGCACTTCACAAAATACATGGCATCATGAGGAAGGAAAATTATGTGTATATTTTGAAGCAACAGCTCAAGACATCAGTCAGGAAGTTAAAGCTTGGTCGCAAATGGGTCTTCCAAATGGACAATGACCCCAAGCATACTTCCAAAGTTGTGTCAAAATGGCTTAAGGACAACAAAGTCAAGGTATTGGAGTGGCCATCACAAAGCCCTGACCTCAATCCTGTTGAACATTTGTGGGCAGAACTGAAAAAGCGTGTGCGAGCAAGGAGGCCTACAAACCTCACTCAGTTACACCAGCTCTGTCAGGAGGAATGGGCCAAAATTCACCCAACTTATTGTGGGAAGCTTGTGGAAGGCTACCCGAAACGTTTGACCCAAGTTAAACAATTTTAAAGGTAATGCTAGCAACTACTAATTGAGTGTATGTAAACTTCTGACCCACTGGGAATGTGATAAAAGAAATAAAATGCTGAAATAAATCATTCTCTCTACTATTATTCTGACATTTCACATTCTTAAAATAAAGTGGTGATCCTAACTGACCTAAGACAGGGAATTTATACTAGGATTAAATGTCAGGAATTGTGAAAAACTGAGTTTAAATGTATTTGGCTAAGGTGTATGTAAACTTCCGACTTCAACTGTACGTTCTGTCACACGAACAGACTATATTCAGGAAGGCCAATCAACTGTGCGATACAGTTTATGTGCAGAATTTGGGTCAAGGTTTCACAATTTTACCTTTTCTGAGATCTCTGCTAACCAAGGAGAGAAAAAGCAGCCCATGGGCTTTATTGTGTATGTGTGCATTACTGCGTGTGATTCATGCTCGCTGTCCAATTTTTTATTGGGGTAAATCAAATATGCTATAATTACATTTATTATTACAATTACATTTTCAAATGGGTAGACTAAATTACAATATTTAACAAATTGCAAGGGATTTGGGCTCCCGATCTCTGTGCCACTAGAGATCCTGGTTCGAATCCAGGCTCGTAGCCGGCCGCGACCGGGAGACCCATGGGGCGGTGCACAATTGGCCCAGCGTCGTTCAGGGTAGGGGAGGGAATGGCTGGCAGGGATGTAGCTCAGTTGGTAGAGCGTGGTGTTTGCAACGCCAGGGTTGTGGGTTCGATTCCCACAGGGGGTATGAAAAAATAAAAAAAATGATGTATGCGCTCACTAACTGGAAGTCGCTCTGGATAAGAGCGTCTGCTAAATGACTAAAAATGTACATTTTGTTTCCAAGCCAGGGCCAAATCCTCGAGCAAGTGAATGTAATAATGTAATGTTATAAAATTGAAAAGTTATACTTATGTGTTTGCATCAAATACCCTACTCCTTGAAAGTTGTGTACTGATAAATGATGATCACTGGCAATCAACAGCTGCAGTGTTTGCTCATTGGATTACCCAATATCACGGAATACGTGTGGAAAAGTTTATAAAGACAAAAGGCGGACACATGGAATTATTTGATTTGGATGGATGGTTACAATGACAGAAAGATAGGCAGATATTTTCTTATCTAAAAACTGGGTGAAAGTTTGCTTCAGTATACATTTCCCAAGTGCATTAAAGCTGTATGTATGTGAAAACCTTGTATGGAATATCTGACAATCGATTGGGCTTGCATCAAATACAAATATAGTCTGTTCACTGTGACAGAACGTTTATTTCTTTTTTAGATTTGTGTAATTCAACAAAGTTCTATCTAGCGCTGCAGTAAGCTCAACATCCGCTCTCCCTGAGTGAAAGACGTACGCACTGTAACACAGTCCTCCACTGAGTCCGAGGTTTAGGCACATTGTCATTGTTCCTCTTTAAGCAAAACATAAAACCCTAACCCTTCTCACCATGGAGAGACGTATTTCGGCCTGGCTCAGGTTGAGCTGGATCCCCCGGGCTGACAAGGCGTAGGTGAAATGATACACTTTATAGAGGATCTGGACCTGGGACACCACGATGAGCAGGACGGGCACCAGCGTAAAACAAGTGAAGGAGCAGATGACGTAGAAGGCGTCTTTAAAGGAGGTGTGGTAGCTGTGCCAGGCGATGGTACAGGACAGGCCGTAGGGCTCGGGGACATACTCACCCCAGCCGAACAACGGGAAGGAGGACCAGACGGCGGCGACTAGCCATGAGGCGCAGCACACCAGCCGGATGTTGGCGCCATCCAGCCAGACTGCTGCAAGGAAAGAGACATCATCGCCTGGTTATATTCTTAAAGGGAGGGTGACATTTGGGATTGTCATTGTGTTTGGATGATTAATTGATTAATCAGTGCATGGTTTGGGCCAGAACACACCAGTACTGAGTACCACACCTCAAATTCTCTACTGCTTGAATACCTGTAAATATTGCAGAGTTAATGCACACAAATGTAAAGTCCATGGGCAAATAAGGCTATTTCACCAAAGGAAATGCTATGTGGTCTCCATTGATCTGACAGATAGATTGGTGCTCCCTGATTACCATCTATCTCACAGGTCCCCGACTGAGATGAGAAGACTGACTGATGACTAACCTGCCCGTGGCATTATTCCCCTCACCACCTGTCCTAATACACACCTGATCCCAGTACTCAGGGCTGAACACTACTCTTCTCTCACACTTAGAGAGGGAGAGAGAGAGAGAGAGAGGCTCAAATCCAAATCGATCCTTAGCCCCCTCTCATAGGCACTTCATTTAGTTTTCCAATGTATTGTAGTACTACAGTACCTCCCCCTTACCCTGTGATAGGCTAGATGGAATTGTGCCCATGTTGTCTTTCAGATCAGGGCAACAAGAGTGTGTGCCAAGGATGGGAAAGCAAGCATTATGTTCTAGCCACCCTAGGGATGGTGAGTTGTTGCTGCTACAACAAGAGATAGATCAAGCCTGTTTAACTACCTATAAATATGTATGCAATACATTATAAATACAGCCTATAAATAGACCACAGAGAAAAACTGGGCCCTTTTACCGCAGAGCTTTGAAGGCAGGACATCATCATACAGAGAGGTGATTTCCTGTTTACTGATATCATCAACAGCAACAACAACAACAACAACAACAACAACAACAACAACAACAACAGAGCCAATAGTGGTAGTCTTCGCAGATTTGAATTTTGTCATTGTTGATGTCTGTAAGCAGGACGTTGCCCACTTTGTGTGATGATGTCATATTGTCATATATTATAATATGGCAACACTTTACTTGACATACAGCATCATAACACGTTATGACACAGTCATAACCATGTCATAATATTACATTTACATTTTAGTCATTTAGCAGATGCTCTTATCCAGAGCGACTTACAGTTAGAATATAATATAATATAATATGTCATAACAGCTGACATAACTTGTTATAACCTGTTATAATATGGTCAGAACACTGTCATGACACATATTTAGACCTGTTGTGACATATATATATATATATATAGCGTTATTTTATGGCTGGTTAGGACACCTACATAAGAGTGTCAAAACCCACAAAACCTACCACACAAGGCAAAACATTCCATCACACCATGGCCTAGGTGTCAACAGTATGTTTATGATATATAACAGTTTTTGAAATTGACCATGTTCAATTATCATTGTAATTGCGCACTCATTGATGTCAGACATGCACCTAACCCACAGCTCTGTTGCTGATGACTGGGATGAATGCAGGAGCAGATTTCAGGAGCAGGACAAGACACCCTCTTTTTGACTGATGACTGACATAAGGGCATGTACGTGATAGACCTATCTGGCTTATATGATTATGATGGTCATAATGCTTCATGACCTTGTCATAATGTGTATTTTCTTAGTCTAAGTAAAGTGACACAGGATGATCATGTGGTCCTCTGTAGCTCAGCTGGTAGAGCACGGCGCTTGTAACGCCAAGGTAGTGGGTTCGATCCCCGGGACCACCCATACACAAAAAAAATGTATGCACGCATGACTGTAAGTCGCTTTGGATAAAAGCGTCTGCTAAATGGCATATTATTATTATCATAATGCTTCTTGACAGTATCATAAAGTGTATTTGCGACAAGTTCTTTAAAATATGATGAAGAAAACATGACTTTAAAGAATTCATTACAACAACAAGAAAGGATTTAAGAAACAAACTCTCAAACGAAAGGAAACTTCTTGGCAGGGAAAAAACGAATTTGAATAAGTGTGGGTCATAACCAGCCATAAAATAATGCAATATATATGTCACAACAGGTGTAAATATATGGGTCATGACAATGTTATGGCCATATTATGACAGGTTATGACAAGTTATGTAAGCTGTTATGACATGGTTATGACAGTCTAATAATAATAAATAATATTTAATTAACCTACATCATGCTATTTCAAGTTATCCCCTTTGGAACGCAATAAAACATTGTTAAAAAATATGGCTAAATTGGGCATGCCTATAAATTCGGCAATTAAAGGCATCTAGGGCCTATGTTAACTTTGATTTTGTTCGATGAAAATTATAGATCTTTCAAATGTTTTATGCAACATTACCGGCAAGTGATTTGATGCCAACTGCGATTTAGAGTTATTAAACGGGAGTGACGAGTGTTTTGATATAACGGTAATATTATAACAATTCTGCATATCACAAACACCTGAATTGGTTAAAAAAAATTATGCACTCCAACACATTAGCAAAGAATTAAGAGTAGGCAAAGTGATCGTGTTAGGCCAAATTTATATCAAACGTTTTACCATTGCAACATTTGACAGTCACATTCACCGTGGTCGTCTGAAGCGTGACGATGCTTCATCGCGATTGGTTATTCCTCATCATTTGCAACAATGTCAATGAGCATCAAAACGATTTTTCCTTTGCGGTACCTCAAACTGTCGTGATTACTAGCCGAGAAACTTTTATGAGTTGATTTTACTCCTGGCTCAGAGTTTGTCTGAACAGTGTCTTAACATCATCCTTTTGTTCGATGAAAATTATAGATCTTTCAAATCCCCTGTTTGGTTTAAACTTCCGTCTCGCTTCCGCATTGTCTCCGTGCTGCTGTGCTGCTGTGCTGTTTGTTGCTACTTGGCTACCTGCCAAACTATTCACGTTTTACTTTTAATAAACGTTTAATCAATCTCTGTGTTCAACAAATTTACCAACTTTTTAGTTTTGTCCTCACTCATCTTTTTTCGTTAAACTTTTTCACCCCGGACGTTTATCCCGAGACAGAAGAGTCATTTTCCTGTGCGTTTTAGCTGCCAACTTTACGTTATTTTCCTTTTTTCCATCGCAACTTTTTTCCCTTATTCAACTTTTTCACTCCGGACGCTTTATCTGGACATGGTTCATCAACATCTTCAACAGCCGAAGCTAAGTAGTAACATTAACATGATGTCTTCTAATTGCAGTCGCTGTACTCATAATATACAGGAGAATTCTCGCCTTACGGCGAGAATAGCTGTGCTACAAGCCCAGCTTCAGACGCAATCGTTAGGCAAGGGTAATATCAGTGTAGGAAAGGAAGAAACAGCGTCTGTGCCACCAGTAAGTACAGACAGTAACGTTAGTATAAATCCCCCCGCACAGTCCCCGCAGCCGGACAACTTTCTCATGGCTTCTGGAGGGAAATACTGTTGGAATGCTCAACCGGTGTCGCTCATTCAGCCGACAGAAACCTTCAACCGGTTTTCCCCATTATGTAGCGAGTCGGAGTCTGAGTCTGAGTCTTCTCTAGTCTCTACTCCTCCCGTTACGGGGTCTGAGACTCCGAAGGCTCCCACCATTAGCTCTGACAAATTGAAAACCCTAGTCATTGGCGACTCCATTACCCGCAGTATTAGACTTAAAACGAATCACCCAGCGATCATACAAAAAAATGGCGTTTTCATCTTTTGAGCTTCTAGTCATGAAATCTATGCAGCCTACTCAATCACTTTTTATAGCTACTGTTTACAGGCCTCCTGGGCCATATACAGCGTTCCTCTCTGAGTTTCCTGAATTCCTATCAGACCTTGTAGTCATAGCAGATCATATTCTAATTTTTGGTGATTTTAATATTCACATGGAGAAGTCCACAGACCCACTCCAAAAGTCTTTCGGAGCCATTATCGACTCAGTGGGTTTTGTCCAACATGTCTCTGGACCTACTCACTGCCACAGTCATACTCTGGACCTAGTTTTGTCCCATGGAATAAATGTTGTAGATCTTAATGTTTTTCCACAAAATCCTGGACTATCGGACCACCATTTTATTACGTTTGCAATCGCAACAAATAATCTGCTCAGACCCCAACCAAGGAGCATCAAAAGTCGTGCTATAAATTCTCAGACAACACAAAAATTCATTGATGCCCTTCCAGACTCCTTCTCCCTACCCAAGGACGTCAGAGGACAAAAATCAGTTAACCACTTAACTGAGGAACTCAATTTAACCTTGCGCAATACCCTAGATGCAGTTGCACCCCTAAAAACGAAAAACATTTGTCATAAGAAACTAGCTCCCTGGTATACAGAAAATACCCGAGCTTTGAAGCAAGCTTCCAGGAAATTGGAACGGAAATGGCGCCACACCAAACTGGAAGTCTTCCGACTAGCTTGGAAAGACAGTACCGTGCAGTACCGAAGAGCCCTCACTGCTGCTCGATCATCCTACTTTTCCAACTTAATCGAGGAAAATAAGAACAATCCAAAATTTCTTTTTGATACTGTTGCAAAGCTAACTAAAAAGCAGCATTCCCCAAGAGAGGATGGCTTTCACTTCAGCAGTGATAAATTCATGAACTTCTTTGAGGAAAAGATCATGACCATTAGAAAGCAAATTACGGACTCCTCTTTGAATCTGCGTATTCCTCCAGGGCTTAGCTGTCCTGGATCTGCACAGCTCTGCGAGGGCCTGGGATCGGGAGAGACACTTAAGTGTTTTAGTACTATATCTCTTGACACAATGATGAAAATAATCATGGCCTCTAAACCTTCAAGCTGCATACTGGATCCTATTCCTACTAAACTGCTGAAGGAGCTGCTTCCTGTGCTTGGCCCTCCTATGTTGAACATAATAAACAGCTCTCTATCCACCGGATGTGTACCAAACTCACTAAAAGTGGCAGTGATAAAGCCTCTCTTGAAAAAGCCAAACCTTGACCCGGAAAATATAAAAAACTATCGGCCTATATCGAATCTTCCATTCCTCTCAAAATTTTTTGAAAAAGCTGTTGCGCAGCAACTCACTGCCTTTCTGAAGACAAACAATGTATACGAAATGCTTCAGTCTGGTTTTAGACCCCATCATAGCACTGAGACTGCACTTGTGAAGGTGGTAAATGACATTTTAATGGCGTCAGACCGAGGCTCTGCATCTGTCCTCGTGCTACTAGACCTTAGTGCTGCCTTTGACACCATCGATCACCACATTCTTTTGGAGAGACTGGAAACCCAAATTGGTCTACACGGACAAGTTCTGGCCTGGTTTAGATCCTACCTGTCGGAAAGATATCAGTTTGTCTCTGTGAATGGTCTGTCCTCCGACAAATCAACTGTACATTTCGGTGTTCCTCAAGGTTCCGTTTTAGGACCACTATTGTTTTCACTATATATTTTACCTCTTGGGGATGTTATTCGAAAACATAATGTTAACTTTCACTGCTATGCGGATGACACACAGCTGTACATTTCAATGAAGCATGGTGAAGCCCCAAAATTGCCCTCGCTAGAAGCCTGTGTTTCAGACATAAGGAAGTGGATGGCTGAAAACTTTTTACTTTTAAACTCGGACAAAACAGAGATGCTTGTTCTAGGTCCCAAGAAACAAAGAGATCTTCTGTTAAATCTGACAATTCATCTTGATGGTTGTAAAGTCGTCTCAAATAAAACTGTGAAGGACCTAGGCGTTACTCTTGACCCTGATCTCTCTTTTGACGAACATATCAAGACTGTTTCAAGGACAGCTTTTTTCCATCTACGTAACATTGCAAAAATCAGAAATTTTCTGTCCAAAAATGATGCAGAAAAATTAATCCATGCATTTGTTACTTCTAGGTTAGACTACTGCAATGCTCTATTTTCCGGCTACCCGGATAAAGCACTAAATAAACTTCAGTTAGTGCTAAATACGGCTGCTAGAATCCTGACTAGAACCAAGAAATTTGATCATATTACTCCAGTGCTAGCTTCCCTACACTGGCTTCCTGTTAAGGCAAGGGCTGATTTCAAGGTTTTACTGTTAACCTATAAAGCGTTACATGGGCTTGCTCCTACCTATCTTTCCGAGTTGGTCCTGCCGTACATACCAATACGTACGCTACGGTCACAAGACGCAGGCCTCCTAATTGTCCCTAGAATTTCTAAGCAAACAGCGGGAGGCAGGGCTTTCTCCTATAGATCTCCATTTTTATGGAACAGTCTGCCTACCCATGTGAGAGACGCAGACTCGGTCTCAACCTTTAAGTCTTTACTGAAGACTTATCTCTTCAGTAGGTCATATGATTGAGTGTAGTCTGGCCCAGGAGTGTGAAGGTGAACGGAAAGGCTGGAGCAACGAACAGCCCTTGCTGTCTCTGCCAGGCCGGTTCCCCTCTCCACTGGGGTTCTCTGCCTCTAACCCTGTTGCAGGGGCTGAGTCACTGGCTTGCTGGTGCTCTTTCATGCCGTCCCTGGGAGGGGTGCGTCACTTGAGTGGGTTGAGTTACTGACGTGATCTTCCTGTCTGGGTTGGCGCCCCCCCCTTGGTTTGTGCTGTGGTGGAGACCTCTGTGGGCTATACTCGGCCTTGTCTCAGGATTGTAAGTTGGTGGTTGGGGATATCCCTCTAGTGGTGCGGGGGCTGTGCTTTGGCGGAGTGGGTGGGGTTATATCCTTCCTGTTTGGCCCTGTCCGGGGGTTTCTTCGGATGGGGCCACAGTGTCTCCGGACCGCTCCTGTCTCAGCCTCCAGTATTTATGCTGCAGTAGTTTATGTGTCGGGGGGCTGGGGTTAGTTGGTTATACCTGGAGTACTTCTCCTGTCTTATCCAGTGTCCTGTGTGAATTTAAGTATGCTCTCTCTAATTCTCTCGTTCTCTCTTTCTCTCTGAGAACCTGAGCCCTAGGACCATACGTCAGGACTACCGGGCATGATGACACCTTGCTGTCCCCAGTCCGCCTGGCCTTGCTGCTATTCCAGTTTCAACTGTTCTGCCTGCGGCTACGAAACCCCTACCTGTCCCAGACCTGCTGTTTTCAACTCTTAATGATCGGCTATGAAAAGCCAACTGAGAGACCTGAGCCCTAGGACCATACGTCGGGACTACCGGCCGTGGTGACTCCTTGCTGTCCCCAGTCCGCCTGGCCTTGCTGCTATTCCAGTTTAAACTGTTCTGCCTGCGGTTATGGAACCCCTACCTGTCCCAGACCTGCTGTTTTCAACTCTTAATGATCGGCTATGAAAAGCCAACTGAGATTTATTCCTGATTATTATTTGACCATGCTTGTCACTTATGAACATTTTTGAACATCTTGGCATGGTTCTGTTATAATCTCCACCCGGCACAGCCAGAAGAGGACTGGCCACCCCTCATAGCCTGGTTCCTCTCTAGGTTTCTTCCTAGGTTTTCGCCTTTCTAGGGAGTTTTTCCTAGCCACCGTGCTTCTACACCTGCATTACTAGCTGTTTGGGGTTTTAGGCTGGGTTTCTGTACAGCACTTCGAGATATTAGCTGATGTAAGAAGGGCTATATAAAATAAAATTGATTGATTGATCCTATAACCTACTATTAGCTGGGAGTTCTTTTTTTGTCTTAACATAGGCTTTAACAGGATTCCTAGGACCTTTTCTGAGATGCTTTGTGGATACGGGCCCAGTAATTGCTGTGAAAATCTCCTAACGGTCATCCTTCAAAAAGCCTCTCGCCTTCAGACAAAGTGACCAATTGCGCGACTAATAGTGTGAAAATCACATATATTGGAGCAATTGGAGCATATGTGATAATGGATGACGATGAAAAGTAGAGACACTTACGGTGAAGGCCCATATTCACAAAGCGTCTCAGAGTAGAAAATTGGTCGTAAATGCTGAGAATATACATTTTACTCTTACTCTTATGGGTAACAATAAACTCTATGCATAAAGCCTCTTTAGTCATGAGTCCCACCTAGTCGACAGATGGGGCCTATTTAGGCGACCTCATGAGCTGTCCTAACCAGTTAAGAGTTATCAAGTGTCTTGATAATAGAAAAATGCAGCGAGTAAGTGGTTTATGCGCCAGCTCTTTCTTGAGCTGATGGTCGTGGGGCCGGAACATAATTACAAATAATTTGTAGACTGCAAATTGATCTCAAGAAGCCCAAAAATATATAATATCTGACTAAAACATAATAATTTCAAACCTTGCTTACATTTGTATACGATCACGTCTCTCCATTATGCGTGGGAATACTTGGGAACCGATTTCCAAAATTAAAATCACTTGGAGCTTATTTCCTGGTGTTTTTACAGTCTTTAATGTTCAACAATGAAAATGATAAATAATACAAAATATTTGTAATGACATTTATTTTGCTCAAAAAACTTGGGGGGCCAAATAAAACCACCCGCGGCCGCCAGTTGGGGAACCCTGATATAAGGGATTCTGATATTGTCTGGTACTGTACCTGGTACTGTAGAGGACCTTGTTTATGTGACACACTCCTTATGGATGGATCTCCAAACATCCCCACCATGTCTACATCTCCACTATGCTGCACCCGCATCCCACTCATATCCCCTCCTAACCCGAACCCCAATAACCTAGCTCAACCTCAAGCCTTACCATCACCCCTGCTGACACAAGACCTGAGTTCAAATCATATTCTTTCAAATACCTGATCTGCGTTTCACCCCCCCCCCCCCCCCCCCCCCCCCCCAAATAGACTAGGCTGTACTCACCATAGACCAGGTTATTGAATGTCTTCAGATAGCGGATCATGCTGATGGCGGTGATGGTGAACATGCCGCACAGGCCGAAAATGTAGCAGCCCAGACCGTAGTAGACGCACGTGATGTGGTGCCCCAGCCAGGCATGGTTAAATGATGACAGAATGGACAGCGGGTAGAAACAGATGCAACATAGGAAATCTACCACGGCCAGGTTGACGCAGAGGAGCTCTGAGCCCACCATCTTCTTCCTCCGCCGGTAGGAGATGACCAGCACCAGGCCGTTGCCAAGGACGGACAGGAGCACTGGTAGGAAGAAAGACAAGAAAGGGGAAACAAAGAATCTCTAGAGCGATAGGAGAAGAGATTGATAATTGTTTTTCATGAATGATTGTTGTATTTTCTTGTGTATTTCCTGTTGTGTCATTTGTTGTGTAATTGTGTGATGCAGGGCTCCCTTGAACAAGATACCTTAATCTCAATGAGACCTGCAAAAATAAATGTAAAATAAAATAAATATAAATAAATATTTTCTCTGAATTAGGGACAAGAGTGTATGGGATGTTGGAAATGTTATATTGATATGGTTTGATCATGTCAAAACAGAGAGCACCATGCATTCTGATCATGTAATCTTTCATGGTAGTCTGAATATATACAGTAAGATCTGGTGCAATAACCACAGGTATCTTTGGAAAGAAAGTTCTGCTGATCGGAATGGATCCTGAATATAACCTGTTGGAAATATTAAACCAACACTTCCATGCATTACACCTGACATTATATAAGACCTACAGTATCATGTTCCTGTAAGACAAACACCATTCACCGGATGACCTTTCTACTGTTAAGGTGTTTGGCTGGCAATCACAGCTAACCCCTGTAGTGTGTTCACTCAATAGGTAAACATCACAGAGGAGGTGTGAGAAACAACTCTGCCGGACACAGAGGAAATACACCACTAAGGAACTACTGAGCCACCAGTCAATGCTAATAGAGAGAGATGGATTTCCTAAAATAGAAGCTGTTCCAGGCAAGAAGGCATTCAGGTGAAATTAAATCTGCATGGACCCAAAGTCATAACCCGTGTCTGCAATAACATGTGTCCGCAATACTGAAATGAAAGTAGGCCTGTACAAACACATGAACTACTGAACCCTAATAGAGGAAGACTTTGATAGTGTGTTTTCTGTTTCTACAATAAGACTGTTGGAGATTCCAATAGAGGTAAAACTAACACCCCTGACACCAGTAGAGGCTGCTGAGGGGAGGACGGCTCATAATAATGTCTGGAACAGAGCGAATGGAATGACATCAAACACATGGAAAACATGTGTTTGATGTATTTAATACCATTCCACTGATTCCGCTCCAGCCATTACCACGAGCCCGTACTCCCCAATTAAGGTGCCACCAACCTGACATAGAGACAAATGAAAGGATGATGGAAAAATGTAAATCAGCCTGGTCCCAGATCAGTTTGTGTTATCATGTTAACTCCATTTCTCATTGTCAAGACAAACATGGTTGGCACGACAATGAGTGACAAGGAGTTGGCATGATAGCACAAACTGACTTGGAGGAAAAAGAAAGACTGGCCCCACTTAGATCAAAAATCTAATTTGGATTTTTAAAAAACGCTATGTGACAAACTAAATAAAAATGTGGTTAAAAAAAATAAATGCTATGTCCATTCCTGAGTGTATTTACAAATCAAATATCATAAGTCTGTTTAATTTAACAGGTGGACACAGAACCTCAGGTGAAAGGAAATTCAGTACACTTAGTGAACTGTATTATCGTTGAGACCACATTTTATTAGGTATAGCCACCTATAACACTAAAGTTGACACGTTATAAAAATACCATGAAATACTGATATTTCTATAAAGTGTAAATCGTAGCACAGCCAGAAGAGGACTGGCCACCCCTCATAGCCTGGTTCCTCTCTAGGTTTCTTCCTAGGTTTTGGCCTTTCTAGGGAGTTTTTCCTAGCCACCGTGCTTCTACACCTGCATTACTAGCTGTTTGGGGTTTTAGGCTGGGTTTCTGTACAGCACTTCGAGATATTAGCTGATGTAAGAAGGGCTATATAAAATAAAATTGATTGATTGAAATTGATATACAGTGCATTTGGAAAGTATTCAGACTCCTTCACTTTTTCCACATTTTGTTACATTACAGCCTTATTCTAAAATAGATCCTGTGGTCCTCTGTAGCTCAGCTGGTAGAGCACGGCGCTTGTAACGCCAAGGTAGTGGGTTCGATCCCCGGGACCACCCATACACAAAAAAAATGTATGCACGCATGACTGTAAGTCGCTTTGGATAAAAGCGTCTGCTAAATGGCATATTATTATTATTTATTATTATTAGATTAAACACAAAATACATTATAATGACAAAGCAAAAACAGGTTTTTAGAAATGTTTGCAAATGTATTCAAAGTAAAAAACAGAAATAGCTTATTAACATAAGTATTCAGACCATTTGCTTTGAGACTCAAAATTGAGCTCTGGTGCATCCTGTTTCCACTGATCATCCTTGAGATGTTTCTACAACTTCATTGGAGTCCACCTGTGGTAAATTCAATTGATTGGACATGATTTGGAAAGGCATACACCTCTCCATATAAGGTCCCACAGTTGACAGTGCATGTCAGAGCAAAAATCAAGCCATGAGGTCGAAGGAATTGTCCGTAGAGCTCCGAGACAGGATTGTGTCAAGGTACAGATCTAGGAAAGGGTACAAAAAAAAATCTGTAGCATTGTAGGTCCCCAAGAACACAGCCCAGCCAAACTGAGCAATCGGGGGAGAAGGGCCTTGGTCAGGGAGGTGACCAAGAACCCGGTGGTTACTCTGAAAGAGGTCCAGAGTTCTTCTGTGGAGATGGGAGAACCTTCCAGAAGGAAAACCATCTCTGCAGCACTCCACCAAGCAGGCCTTTATGGTAGAGTGGCCAGACGGAAGCCACTCCTCCGTAAAAGGCACATGACAGTCCGCTTGGAGTTTGCCAAAAGGCACCTAAAGACTCTCAGACCATGAGAAACAAGATTCTCTGGTCTGATGAAACCAAGATTGAACTCTTTGGCCTGAATGCCAAGAGTCACGTCTGGAGGAAACCTTGCACCATCCCTACTGTGAAGCATGGTGGTGGCAGCATCATATTGTGGGACTGGGAGACTAGTCGAAATCAAATCAAATCAAATGTTATTGGTCACATACAAATATTTAGCAGATGTTATTGCGGGTGTAGCGAAATGCTTGTGTTCCTAGCTCCAACAGTGCAGTAGTATCTAACAATTCACAACAATACACACAAATCTAAAAGTAAAAGAATGGAATTAAGAAATATATAAATATTAGGATCGAGGGAAAGATGAACGGAGCAAAGTACAGAGAGATCTTTGATGAAAACTTGCTCTAGAGCGCTCAGGACCTCAGACTGGGGCGAAGGTTCACCTTCTAACAGGACAACGACCCTAAGCACACACCCAAGACAACGCAGGAGTGGCTTCGGGACAAGTCTCTGAATGTCCTTGAGTGGCCCAGCCAGAGCCCGGACTTGAACCCGATCGAACATCTCTGGAGAGACCTAAAAATAGCTGTGCAGCGACGCTCCCCATCCAACCTGACAGAGCTTGAGAGGATCTACAGAGAAGAATGGGGGAAACTCCCCAAATACAGGTGTGCCAAGCTTGTAGCTGTCATACCCAAGAAGACTCTAGGCTGTAATCGCTGCCAAAGGTGCTTCAACAAAGTACTGAGTAAAGGGTCTGAATAAATGTGATATTTCAGTTTGTTATTTTTTATATATTTGCACACACACAAAAAAACGGTTTTTGTTTTGTCATTATGGGGTATTGTGTGTAGATTGATCAGGGAAAAAAACAATTTAATCAATTTTAGAGTAAGGCTGTAACGCAACAAAATGCTGAAAAAGTCAAGGGGTCTGAATACTTTCCGAATGCACTGTAGGTGGCTATACATAGTACTTACATACCACAAATAAGCTAAATGAAATACTTTAAAATATTTTACACATAAGCCTGTATGATTTACTATTGTCCACAAAGTCGTTAATATAATGTGCAGCACACGGTTCCTTCTAAAATGTAACGTGTAGGAAGAACCTGACCACTAAAATAATAAGAATAACAACATGTGCTATAAATCTCAACCAAATAGGCACCAACATCAGCGTGTCTATTATTCTAGGATACATTTTCTAGATCAGAGATGAAAGTGATGATAACGGAGTCCAACTCACCGACAGACAGGATTGTAAACCCCACACCTATATCAGCACCAGGCGCGAGTTTGGAGGAGAAAATGGATACAGTCCGGTTCCCGCACACATCTGTGCGTCCTGACGAGTTCAGGAATATCATTTTGGATACAAATTCAGGAAAAGGTAGATCACCTCACTTCTGAATCCGTCTCAACATTTAAAAGCCAGCAAAAGCAAATAAGCGTGGCATTGGATCACATGTTCGTGTCAGTCTCCTCATGCTTAGCATTAAGTGAAATGTCCTACGCTCGCGCCATTAATTATCATGCATATTCTCTTCTTGTGGCTATCTCTGAAGAGAACAATTATGATGGGATGATTTGGTCAAACTCAGACAGATGTTTTCTGTGAAGCGTGTAGAGTTGCAGCCTGGTCTCAAGGACTAGACGTAACATAGTAAAAGTAAACCAAACTACTAAAAGTAGCATGATATGTCATTTTTGGTATGGTTACATAAAACAGAAGGTTACTTAAGGGAAACACTCAAGGAAGGTGGTTGGTTGGGCTGGATGGATGGGTGGGCGTATAACGTGAAAGGTTGCATGTTTGACTCTCATCAGTGACAACTTTAGCATTTTAGATCATTAGCAACTTTTCAACTACTTACTTTGTAGCTACTTTGAAACTACTTAGCATGTTAGCTAACCCTTCCCCTAACCTAACCCTAACCTTTACCCTTTTAGCTAACCCTTCCCCTAACCTTAACCCCTAACCCCTAGCCTAGCTAAAGTTAGCGTTATCCAGTTAGCCACCTAGCTAAAGTTAGCCACAACAAATTGGAATTCGTAACATGTTGTATGTTTTAGCAAATTCGCAAAATATCATATGAATTTGTCATTTGTAACATATCATATGGAATGGATGACGGACATCTAAAAAATAATACATATGTAAAAATGTATGCACACATGACTGTAAGTCGCTTTGGATAAAAGCGTCTGCTTAATGGCATATTATTATTATTATTTATATATCAGATGGAAAACGAAACGTACAGAATAATACTAAATGCTCTGAGACCAGGTTGCAGCAGACTGACCATATACCTTGGACTCCTTTATTCTGTCTGTGTTGAAAACATAAAGCTATAGATGCACTGTACCTGCTAGCTACAGACAGGCTATTTTGAGTGTGTGACTCACTATTCAGGTGCACAGCAATGCACTTTATCAAATGATCTTGATATGAAGACTTCAAAACTTTTCCAATGTATATAAATGATTGCTGTGTACTTATCAATCATGTTCAAATTCAGACTCTACTTTGTTTCACTTTTTGATAAGAAATTGAATTGATAAACATCCTACAATAATAAATTAGTTGCTTTACCCCTTTTACACTTTATAGTCAGCATTTTTTAGTGTAATATTTAAAGGGTAAATCTGGAGTTGCAACATCCATTTTTGGACATACAGTGCCTTCAGAAGGTATTCACACACATTGACCTTTTCCACATTTTGTTCTGTTACAAAGTGGTCTTAAAATGTATTTAATTGTAATGTTTTGTCAACGTTCTAAACAAAATACTCTGTAATGTCAAAGTGAGAAAAAAAAACTAGCATTTGTAAGAAAAAAAAAGCTGGGAAAAAAAAGATAAAAAAGATAAAAACTTGGGTCTAGCCATAAATCCAGAGAATGCCAGACTTTACAGTTTTTCTCAATTGCTAAAACACTAAACCCTATTGTCTGAACCAAATGCTCAGTTGCCTGAACCCACTGATTGAATCAATCACTCTTTTGGCAAAACCATAAGCACTTTTCACCTGTTTAGACATAACTTGCCAACACATTTTCATTGTGATGCACCCGTGCTGCATAATGGTGAGCACAGTTGACAAAAGTCAAACACAATTAGAGCACAGGTGTCACCACTTGAACACAACAACTCAAAATTGATCACACTTGTGGCTAATGATGTGAGGGAACATATACAGTAAGCCAGTTCAGAGAGCACTGGTTTGTGAGGCCCTACAATGGATAGAAATCTGAGAGGAAGAGTTCGTGTGAGAGGAGGTCGAGGTGGTCGAGGTGGTCAGCGAAGACAAAGAACAGTAATATCTGATGAAATCAGAGCTACTGTGATTGACCATGTTCTTGTCCATGGTATGAGCATGAGGGAGGCTGGACAAAGGGTACAACCAAACATCAGTAGATTCACTGTGTCCACCATAATCCGAAGATTTAGAGAAGAGAACAGGTAATTACCTTTTTTTGACATTATAGTACAGTATGTAAATGTTGACAGCAATTACTGTATGACATACTATATACTGTACCACAGTATACTGTAAGTAAATATATGTTTCAGTACATCACTGTACCAATGTACTGTAGTATTGTAATGGAGGGTTGGTCTAACTGTTTGTAGGCCTAGTATTCCATGTATATTTTTTGTAACTCCATGTTCTCTTTTTGTAGAATTGAAAGACTGCCACATGGGGGTGGGAGGACAGGTATGTTCTCCCCACACCAAGAGACCTTAATTGTTGATATGGTCCATGAGAACAATGCCATTAAACTGAGCGAAATTCAGCAGAAGATCATTGAGGACCATTTACATTTTGAGGGTATCAACAGTGTCAGCCTCTCTACTGTTGATCGTGTCCTCAAGCGCAACAGACTGCGCATGAAACAGCTATACAGAGTGCCCTTTGATCGCAACTCAGACAGAGTCAAAGAGCAAAGATTCCAGTATGTACAGGTTGGCATATATCCAGACACATTCAATGTTGATTACTCTAAGTAGTGATTTACTGTAGTGGCCTATTTCTACAGAGGGTTTTTCAACTGGATGCAATGGAAAGACCCCATCAATACATCTACATGGATGAAGCTGGGTTTAATCTCACCAAAAGGAGAAGGAGAGGCCGTAATGTGATTGGCCATCGGGCCATTGTTGGTGTTCCTGGGCAGCGTGGTGGCAATGTCACATTATGTTCTGCCATCAGCAATCATGGGGTTGTCCATCATCATGCCAACCTGGGGCCCTACAACACTCACCAGCTCCTCATTTTCCTCAATCACATGCGAGATGCTTTGTTAGGGCAGCAGGATGAGCATCCCATCTATGTTGTTGTTTGGGACAATGTGAGTTTTCACAGAGCCCTCCAGGTTAGAGAGTGGTACAATATGAACCAAGGTTTTATCAATCTTTGCCTTCCACCGTACTCCCCTTTCCTAAACCCCATTGAGGAATTATTCTCCTCATGGCGGTGGAAGGTATATGAACGCCAACCTTACACCAGGGTAAATCTCCTGCAAGCCATGGGACTTGCCTGTGGTGACATAGGTGTGGAGGCATGCCAAGCCTGGATACGGCATGCCAGGGGTTTTTTCCCCCGTTGCCTGGCCAGACAAAATGTGGCCTGTGATGTGGATGAAGTCCTGTGGCCTGACCCAGTACGGAGACATGATGCTGTGGCTGAGTAATGCACTTATTTGTATATTTTTGTACTTTATTTTTACATGGGCTTACTGTACACAAGTGGCAAACGCATAAGATTTATGTTTGTTTTTACAAGTGCTACATGTAAATGCACAAGATTTCTGTTTTGTCTTTTTGTACAAGTGCTAAATGCACAGTTTTTTTTTGTTTTGCAACATGCATTTAGCCTACAGTGAACAATAAACATTTATTTCTCCAGCTTCATGTCCTGAGCATTGTGTTTTCTATTTTTCTACGTAGTGTTTAGTGACTGTTCAGTAGTGTTTTTTATTTTGATTGACTCGGGGCACGATTTGACAACATAGTTCAGTTTTGAGCACAGATTGAATTGTTTTGAGGTGAAAGTTTGGTTTTGCAAGAAGAGTCTGAGGTTTTGTGAATGTAGCTTGAAAATTGGGTTTTGTGTTCACAGTTAAGAGAAAAGGAGAGCAGCTTTCAAGAAATGTGTCTTAGCAATCGAGAAAAACTGTAATGACAAAGTTTGATGACAAAATTTGCTCACGAAGGACCGCCGCGCCACCTTCCTGTTGAAGTGAGCACAGCACAACAAGGTGAGTCCAAAAATGTATTGTATGCTGCTGCATAAATTATGTAATATGCCAGGGAGATATGTATACTGTAGCTAAGAAAGTAATACTAAGTGTATTCTGTCGCTGTACATTTCAAAAGTGCTGAACAAATAGTTATGTTGACCACGTCCGTCCTAGCTTGCTCATTAATGTCTTCATCGAAATTACGGATTGCCTCATATCCGTTCGTCGTCTCCTTATGCCATAGTTTGTACATCTCAATTGTCAGTAGAAACCATATTTGTTTAAGCAAGTCAGCCATATCAGCTATGTTTAAAAAAAAAAAGTAGGTAAATGAGGTTGAATGAAATGTTTCGCTGCCAGACAAGGCTCTGCTGATAGCCAGGTGTAGCAGTGGTAAGGATTCACTCCATGTTGCTGAAAAGAAAGCTCTGCCGTTTGGACAGCTTTATGTAGGCCCTAACAGTTTGTGGGCACCATTTGTCACCGTTATAGTGCAATTAATGTATTGTTTAGTGTTGTGCTGTGTAGTGGCTTTGCTGGCATGCACATCAAAAAAACAGTTTGCTCCACCAAGATTTACATGCTAAAATCGCCACTGATTACAGCTGTGAGTTTTTCTTGGTAAGTCTGTAAGAGCTTTCCACACCTGGATTGTGCAACATTTGCCCACTATTCTTTTCAAAATTCTTCAAGCTCTGTCAAATTGGTTGTTGATCATTGTTAGAAATCCATTTTCAGGTTTTGCCATAGATTTTCAAGCAGATTTAAGTCAAAACTGTAACTTGGCCACTCAGGAACATTCACTGTCTTCTTGGTAAGCAGTCCAGTGTAGATCTGGCCTTGTGTTTTAGGTTATTGTCCTGCTGAAAGTTGAATTCATCTCCCAGTTTCTGGTGGAAAGCAGGCTGAACCAGGTTTTCCTCTAGGATTTTTTCCTGTGCTTAACTCCATTCCATTTGTTTTAATCCTGAAAACTCCCCAGTCCTAAACTATTACAAACATACCCATAACATGATGCAGTGATCACTATGCTTGAAAATATGGAGAGTGGTACTCAGTAATGTGTTGTATTGCATTTGCTTTGTATTCAGGACAGAAAGTTAATTTCTTTGCCACATTTTATGTAGTATTACTTTAGTGGCTTGTTGCAAACAGGATGCATGTTTTTGAATATTTTTTATTCTGTACAGGCTTCATTCTTTTCACTCTGTCAATAAGGTTAGTTGTTGTTGATCCATCTTCAGTTTTCTCCTATCACTCTGTAACTGGCCTCAGTGAAATCCCTGAGCGGTTTCCTTCCTCTCCGGCAACTGAGTTAGGAAGGACGCCTGTTTCTTTGTAGTGACTGGGTGTATTGATACACCATCCAGAGTGTAATTAATAACTTTACCATGCTCAAAGAGATATTCGATATCTGTTTTTTTGTTTTTTTGTAAGGCTATGAAAAATGTAAAGGTTGTATGGACAGATTGCACAATTATAGCAAAAATAGTGCCCTCAAGCTTCCAGTAAAGAGATACACAACTTTCTCTCAGATTATGGCTGAACAATGCCTTTAATAGCCTTCCCAAGAGGCTAAAATCTCTTGATTGGTGTTGAACTAAGGTTGCTATAGTATTTTAACAATAGGGTTTATTAAATTTAAAAACTAATATTTGCTTGCTCGCCTCACTTTTCCAAAAATAAAATCCTTTAAACATTTAATAAAACTTGTATGCCCCAATACATTTTAGACATTTTCTAAAAATGTTTTCATTTTAAATGTAGAGGTTATGTAGAAGATCAGTGGGGAAAAATCCAAAGTTAATATATTTTTAAAGGACATTTTAAGGCAATAAAATGTGAAACCTGTGCTGGGTTTGAATACTTTGAGAAAAACAATGGGCTAGATTCTATCAGATCCACACATAGAGAATGATAGAGGCCTCTATTGGACAAAAGGCCATATTAGCATGGGCAGCGCCATTGAGGGCTTCCACCATTTTAATGTAATCAACTGGGTGAGACTTCCAACTTCATTGGCTGATCCCTCCTGGTGACCCTTTTGGTGTCATGTCCAACTGGGTCATCAGGAGGGAATCAGTCAATCGTCAAGAAAATGGACTACTTCAAAATGGAGATAGCCTAAATGGTGCTGCCCATGCTGTCACAGATGCTATAATGCAGTGTTTCCCAACTCCAGTCTTCGAGTACCCCCAACAGCACACCTTTTTATTGGAGCCCCAGACAAACATACCTGATTTAACTAATTGAGGGCCTGATGATTAGTTGACAAGTTTAATCAGATGTGCTTGTCCAGAACTACAATAAAAATGTGTATTGTTGGGGGAACAGATACAAAGATGAGTCCACTATCTAGCTCTATGCACTGCCATTGGATGCAACGAAACCACCCGACTTTATAATCTGACATATCCCATGCAGCCGTGTTGAAAGGTCAATCACTTGAATGCATAATTGTCTATTGTCTACGCCTCGATTAGACTGACAGGCTATAAATCCCCCATCCAAATGAACATGAAAACATGCATTAGCCTACACTTCCTATCGCCGTTTTGAACTTCTAACGCTGTAGGGATAAGGAAATGCTATCTGGAATCCTACCTCATTGAAGTTGAAATGTACAATGGTTAGGGTAGGGGTTAAGGTTAGAGTTTAGGGTATGGATGTCCCAAGGATCCCGGTCCGGATAGCACTGACCAATAAAGAAGGGAGTGGTGTGTGTGACACACAAGAGCAGCTGCTCACCTATTGGTCAGCTCATACCGGTTACACCTCCAAAACATCTGCTATGTGGATGTCTGCCAATGAAGGTCAACGCTTGATCTGATTGAATCAAGGCCTATATTTAACTTTTGATAGATAGGTTTTCAAATAAGCATACTACAATTCCAACAGAAGATAAATATTAAACTCTGGCGCCATGTTGTGACAAAGACTAAAGAAAGACCCATAGTCCTGTGGTTTTAGAGTAGAAACATATGGTAGACTTTATTTTGATTTAAAACCTAGATAAAGGTCAGTTATTACAAAACAGGTTCCCCACACAGTTGCATGTCACAGAGATTGGAATGGTACACTCTGACAGAAAGGCATCAGAAAAGACTGGACCTACAATAGAGAACAGACACGTTAAAGCAAACTCCCCCAACCCCCATACGCACACACTTCATCCAGCCACGTTTAAATCTGCAGAAACCAGACAAATCGGCAATCTGCCACCACCTGGTTTCAAAAATCCACATCTCTGCCTTTAACATTACTCTGAAAAAAATATATATGGCTCATTTCATTTCTTTTTTCTACTTTACTTATTAATCAATTCTCTATTCAGACTGGAAAAATATGTTATACGTACTTAAATCTGTGCCTGTTTCTAACTAATTTCAAATACTTACTGAAAATAGGTTGTATGGCTGCAGGTCTTGAATGTGTTATAATAACGGCTATAACATTAAGCTTCATGTATTCAGATACAAATATCAAACACCCGAAAACACAAGACCTCATGATAGTGACATTCACTCAGGTCTCCGATGTAGAGACTATGAACACAGTCCTTTCTCCATAGTCACCCCCCCCGAAGCTCGCCACCCGACCCCCTCTTCCCTACAGTTTGCACCCCTGTGTTGGCAGCAGTGATGAAAGCACATACAAAATAAACAAATTTTAAAATAGCCATTTAGCTTCTGGAAGTGCAGCACAATCAGAAAGGTTATTTTCAAGTCATTTTCTCCCCCCTCCTATATTTTTCATACATTGAATATCACCAGCAAAAAAAAACTTTTCTCAGTTAAGAAATTAAATGTGAAAGGATAAATTCTTTGATCAGACAAAAAAAGTTTACCAATATACTGTGGTCACACTGTAACATCCCAAAATAGTCTTAAGTTGAAATATACGTTTTCTGCCAAAGGAGAATTTCTGGCATTTGAAGTAGTTTTACTGTATATAGATTTAACATACTGATGAGGTTTATCTCTTTTTTTTGTGGCTATTTTCTCAAGCCCCTCCTCCCCAAGCCCCTCCCTGACAGTTCTCAGACGGCCTGGAAACCGTTACGGAGTACAAAATGGAGTCCTGTGTCATTTGGCACTTCTGACACTCTCTGCGGTATCCATGGCGACGACAGCGGTGCCCTTCTCCTGGTTGTCTTGTTGATTGTTGTTGTTGTTGCTGTTGTTGTTCTGGAGCTCGTGGCTGTTGTTCTGCACCAGTGCCGCTGCATCACTCAGCTTCAGCTCATCCAGCTTCTTCCACAGCTCCTCCCTCTCCTGCTCCTTCTTCTTCTCCCTGGAGACACAAGCACGCGCGACACGCACAAGACACACACACGCACACGCACAAGACACACACACAACGCTGTCAGACCTTAAGTATGGAGGGGAAACTAAAGGACTGACTGTCCTTGAAAATGGGTAGCTAACAGAGGTAATGTAATCCAGTGTATTATGTGTTGTACCATGCACACAGGCCAGCTTTGTTTCCCAACTTCATACATTATACCTGACTTGTTATTGTAATAGTTTGTTTATACTGAAAAATAACAAGAATGAATATACGAGCTGGAGGGAGCTCACTCACCGCTGTCTGTCTGATTTGTAGGAGGCTGTCAGCTCGTCAAATAGTGTGCTGTTCATCTCCATCAGGGTCTTCAGCACGTTGTAGACCAGAGCTACAATCGTCCTGGAAACACACAACGGATAATGGCATCCGACTTAAATACATCCAGAGGATATGTACCGTCTCTAAGTCAATCCTACAGTAGCAATGCTGAGATTGGATAACTGGAAAAACATTCATTTGGTATTTCAGTGACAGGATGTTGGAGGAAACATGACATTGATATCTGGAGACATGACCATTTTGTTATACATACAGTTAGTTAGAGAGGGATTTAGCAGAAAACATAAAGCCCCACCTCTACGCCAACTATAGGTAAGAGACTCCAGTATTATGCATGGTGTTGCTTGTTACTGCTTTACCCTGAGGGGCAATGGGTTGAGAACCGGAGAGTGGCATACGTACGGGTTCCAGTGTTCTTTGGAGATTCTGTACAGGCTACCAAACATGATAGGCAGAATCTTGTCGATGTTCTCCTCAATGAGGCTCAGGATGTACTCGTTGTTCCAGAAGTAGAGGGCTCTCTCCGCTACCTGTAAGGATCAACAGGAAATGAGTCGGGCTGGCATTCTAACAAATGACAGGAACATGTTAAGTATAGGGCGGCCATTTTCACAGCTCCACTGCCAGAGAGAAAACCCATTTAGAGAAGTGCTGTATAGCTCTCGAGGTGGTTATGAAAAATGAAAGGGGAAAAAAGTAAATGTAGCAGTGAATGGAGGAGGCAGCTGAATAGGGGTGAGCAGAAATAGTTTTAATGTACTGTATGAGGAACCACCTGAAACAAACTCAAGAAAACGTCCCAGATCAGAGTTCGCTGGAGATGCACTTTTATTGATAACATTTGCTTCACTAGGAGCTAAAAGTACGTTGAAATTCAAGGCAGTCAAGACTGTACCTGGAAGTGGGGGTTGGCCACACATCTGGAGATCTGCTTGAACAGGGGCTCTTGGATCTTCTTGAACTGGGTGGGTTCAATGACATCCAGGATCTCCTCCATTTCCCCCAGGTACATCACCTAGGGCAAGTGGGAAACAACAATAGACACATGAGGAAGTCAGATGCTCAAGAGAAGCCAGTACACTGTTCAGAACCACACTTATGGTATACAAGGTACAGCATCTGTTCCAGTGTTTGGTGTCATCTACCAGTCATGACAGACAGACAGACATACCTCCTTCTGGCTACAGGTTTTGGGCCAAAACTTCAACAGCCCCCGAATCACCTGAGGATTGAACAGATGACACTAAGTTCCAAGGAAGAGCCTTTAGTTTTTTTGTCTTTGTCTTTAGTCAACAAACCTACAGTACTGTGCATAGGTCGATAGTGCTGCAGCATTTTACATGCCATTTAGCTAGGTACAATATGAACTATTCATGATTTTGGACTCAAACTTGTTTGAGAAAGCTAACATTGTTTGTCCCCTATATGAAACCTGCACAGACAGATTCATAGCACACAACAACATTCCTACAGCTCCAAGGGAGAGCTGGCATCCACAACCTAGTGTCCCAATAGTAGAATTTGAGGAATGTTAGTTGGTTAGAGTACCGGCTCTGTGAGGGTGGGGTCCTTCTCCAGGAACTGGACGACACAGTAGGCCAGCTAAAAGGAAACAGAACAGGTAGTGATATTATGTACTTACTGTTAACATAAATGTTCCCATGTGGTGCGTTCTGTATACAATACTATCAGAGCTTTCAAGTTCATTCTACGGCCACTAGATGGCACTGTTATCCAAGGCTTTTTTCAGAGCACAGTTCACTTCAGCTCATGAGAGTTATGCTTAACTAGGCATCTAGGTCATCTACTGTTCACAAAGCCTGACCTGACAGAACAAATGGGTAGCTAGGCTAATTACCATATTATAATATTTTATGAACTTAGACCTATAATTCGTTTTAAAACCCACATTATGCCAGTTACATTTCTCAGATGTAGATAGGTGCTAAAAATAGAATAGTTGTTGTCTACTGAGAGAGAGTAGTTCAAATCAACAACTTTAAAATTGGTTATTTATTCATCTTGTATTAGGAATTTGGTAGTCTCTGGTGGACAGACTACGTAAACATAAATGGTACTGTAGATCTGTCGTGATACAACGGTCTGCGTGAGATAACGAACAGCATTAGTTCCGGTTCTTTGGACAAATCATGATTTAGCAGGTTTTAGCATCTTTCAAATTTCGTAAGGGGAGAGGACATTCGGCGCGTAACTTGCAAAGAGAGAGGGTGGAGCTCTTCATTCCAGTTCTGATCCTAGTTCTAATAACTTAATTGAGCATCAATTACGCATTTGGTTACCTGTGCGTGGAACAGGGCCAGTCCTTTGGCGGTATGCATGGGGATGAGCACCTTCATCAGGAACTGCTTGTGTTCCGCCTTCAACGGCAGTGCAAAGCCATTGATGATGCTGCAGATAGACACAAACAACACTTCAATCAATCATCGCCTTGAGAGGCAAGCATTAGCAAACACACATGCATGGGACACACACAAAGTATGGATGATGCAGCCAACAGAACCCCCCACCCACCCACTATATCCAGAATAGCTGAGGACACAGAGAGCAGTGTGGGCGGTCTGAGATGCAGAGATGACTATTCATAGCTAGAACCAGGGAGACATTTCACTGCTGGAACAAAATAACGCTTTCTACAAATAACACTAAACAGGAAGAGCCACTAGTGGCCATTAACTCAAAAAGTGGAAAATGCCAGAGGTCAGCAGTGCGACTGGGGTTTCCCAGAATTATGTGGTGATGGGGCGCTAACAGCAGAACAGCCTAAAGGGACCTACTGATGTAGTTATGAGCATATTAGCTCAAATGGAGATATTCTGGCATACGAGTGTACATGGTTGCATGTCCTAGTTCCTTGTGCTAGCTGTA
This sequence comes from Coregonus lavaretus, assembly GCF_964263955.1. NCBI lineage: Eukaryota > Metazoa > Chordata > Actinopteri > Salmoniformes > Salmonidae > Coregonus > Coregonus lavaretus. Next base: position 6,677,744 of record NC_140020.1, on the reverse strand, counting down.
CCACTGCAGCTAGAGTCAAAGGTGCTTGATAATATTGATGCATGCTTGAACTCACACCACAACACCTCTGGACTCACCTCCCCAGTGTCACACCACAACACCTCTGGACTCACCTCCCCAGTGTCACACCACAACACCTCTGGACTCACCTCCCCAGTATCTCCAGGAGTTCGGCCACTCCGTTGAAGTGATCGGTCTCGTAGATGAACCTACCAGAATCAGACAACACAAACACACCATCACAATCATCATCACCATCAAACTACAAATGACTACACACTGAGTAGCGGAGCGTATGGTTCTGATTGGACACAACGGAGAAGAGAGAGGGAGAGAGAGAGCGCATAAGGACGGCTAAAATGGCCCCCTCTGCTAACATCGATGTTCAGAGTCTAATCATAGCATGTGTAAAACCTGTGAAATGTGCTCAGCCACTGTAACACTCTAACCCAACTCCTTTGTGAGAATCCCGCTTGACTTTTGACCCTATGACTCTTTGACATGAGGACATTTCCTCTGCACTGACACCAGATGTGCTGTGGGTCTGACGTAGGCTTGATCATGTCCCATCTATCTACCAGTTGTCCCCAAGCTGCTGCTGCTGCTGCTGCCTGGAAGAACCTGGTTGGGAAAGCCTGCCAGGGAAAGGACAGTTTCCCTTCTTAACCGGGGCATTGACAGAAAGTAGGACAGTTCCCCTTCTCAACCAGGGCATAGACGGAAAGCAGGACAGTTCCCCTTCTCAGCCAGGGCATAGACGGAAAGCAGGACAGTTCCCCTTCTCAACCAGGGCATAGACGGAAAGCAGGACAGTTCCCCTTCTCAACCAGGGCATAGACGGAAAGCAGGACAGTTCCCCTTCTCAACCAGGGCATAGACGGAAAGCAGGACAGTTCCCCTTCTCAGCCAGGGCATAGACGGAAAGCAGGACAGTTCCCCTTCTCAGCCAGGGCATAGACGGAAAGCAGGACAGTTCCCCTTCTCAGCCAGGGCATAGACAGAAAGCAGGACAGTTCCCCTTCTCAGCCAGGGCATAGACAGAAAGCAGGACAGTTCCCCTTCTCAGCCAGGGCATAGACAGAAAGCAGGACAGTTCCCCTTCTCAGCCAGGGCATAGACAGAAAGCAGGACAGTTCCCCTTCTCAGCCAGGGCATAGACAGAAAGCAGGACAGTTCCCCTTCTCAGCCAGGGCATAGACAGAAAGAAGAGGGGAAGCCAACTGACAGGGGTGGGCTCCCAGGGACACGGGGGAGGTTGCGGTATTCATGATCTCATCCAATGAGAAACGCTCTTTTCTATTACGTTTGAAAACGTTTTCCTACAGTAAGCCCTAATGAATACGACTATGGACTTTTTAGGTACCGAGCTGCGGGGGGTTTGAACTCAGTTTGACGGATCCCTGTGTGGTTCTGTGTGTCTTTGAAGGAGGCCCCGCTGTTTGCTCCTGTGAACAAGGGAGAGGGGCGCTTCACTATTCACTCACCGCAAGAAGATGTTGTTGATCTGCTTCCTGATGAAAGCCCGCAACCCTAGGAACTTCCCGTAGATCCGATGCAGGACCGTCTTCAGGAAGTCCCTCTCCCGGGGGTCCTCACTGTCAAACAGTTCCAGGAGCTACCAAGGTCAAAGAAGAGGAGACAGAGGGAGAGAGAGAAACAGAGAGGACAAAAAGTTATATCCTAGCTTCCCAGTGTAATTTCAAAGCATTTCAAACCTAGAATTGAAAGTTTTGTTTCTGACTGGGCTGTGTATCCTTCTATGGTGACAGTGGTGTTTCAACTCGATTCTATTTTACTGACGTGGTGCAAAGGCACCTAAAGCAAAGCCATACCCAGGCCCTCCTACCAAAATTGTTAGCTGACGTCGTCATTAAAAAAAAGTGCACGCTTTAATGGGTTGTGTGTGTTGTTGTGATTCTGGATGGCCAGATAGCAACCAACATTGACAAGAAACTACCATGTGGGGAATCGTAAGTGGCTTGTTTCAGCTAGTTTAATCTTGTTATTGATACCATGTGTGGTTTTGAGGTGTTTTGACTGATTTCGTGTTTTGACTGATTTCATGTCAATGCTAATATGGCTCAAATTCGCTAGTTAGCTAATCAACAACTGTAACACTGGCTGCAGTAACCCATGGGGAAGGAGTCACACTCGGACAATCAGAGAGGGGGCATATTATTTTGGCCCTGGAGGCACAGTATAATCAAACGGTCTGACTGCACAGAGGTGCTTGGGAAGATGGGTCACAATGGGGGACCAGCGTGTGTGGGTTGGGGGGGAGGAGGCTCCATCAGATAGGACTAGATATTGGTTAATCAAATCTTCCCATTCCTGCTCAATTTGGCATGCCTTCTTACATAGACAAACTGTATATGCATTCACACATCAAGTCTTCTCTTGAGGCTCAGGGATGGAACAACTGTTGAACATTTGAGTTTGTGCTTGTGTGTGTGTGTGTGTGTGTGTGTGGGGGGGGGGGGGTCGATCTATGGGTGGAAGAGGAGAGAGGGGCAGAGGTGTTTGTTTGGGAGGGGTGGGGTGAGTGAGTGTATGCATCCCACATCTGTTGACAAAAATGTAGAATTCCTACTACCAGCTGTTGCTATGGGTAACAATCCTTCTTATATTATTACGCGTATTATTCGTCTATTGTGGGAATGAATTAAGATATGCAAGATTTTTATATATATATACACACTACGAAAAAACTTTGGGGTCACTTAGAAATGTCCTTGTTTTAGAAAGAAAAGCAATTTTTTGGTCCATTAAAATAACATCAAATTGATCAGAAATACAGTGTATATACATATGTGTATATACATAATAATACACTGCTCAAAAAAAATTAAGGGAACACTAAAAGAACACATCCTAGATCTGAATGAATGAAATAATCTTATTAAATACTTTTTTCTTTACATAGTTGAATGTGCTGACAACAAAATCACACAAAAATTATCAATGGAAATCAAATGTATCAACCCATGGAGGTCTGGATTTGGAGTCACCCTCAAAATTAAAGTGGAAAACCACACTACAGGCTGATCCAACTTTGATGTAATGTCCTTAAAACAAGTCAAAATGAGGCTCAGTAGTGTGTGTGGCCTCCACGTGCCTGTATGACCTCCCTACAACGCCTGGGCATGCTCCTGATGAGGTGGCGGATGGTCTCCTGAGGGATCTCCTCCCAGACCTGGACTAAAGCATCCGCCAACTCCTGGACAGTCTGTGGTGCAACGTGGCGTTGGTGGATGGAGCGAGACATGATGTCCCAGATGTGCTCAATTGGATTCAGGTCTGGGGAACGGGCGGGCCAGTCCATAGCATCAATGCCTTCCTCTTGCAGGAACTGCTGACACACTCCAGCCACATGAGGTCTAGCATTGTCTTGCATTAGGAGGAACCCAGGGCCAACCGCACCAGCATATGGTCTCACAAGGGGTCTGAGGATCTCATCTCGGTACCTAATGGCAGTCAGGCTACCTCTGGCGAGCACATGGAGGGCTGTGCGGCCCCCCAAAGAAATGCCACCCCACACCATGACTGACCCACCGCCAAACCGGTCATGCTGGAGGATGTTGCAGGCAGCAGAACGTTCTCCACGGCGTCTCCAGACTCTATCACGTCTGTCACATGTGCTCAGTGTGAACCTGCTTTCATCTGTGAAGAGCACAGGGCGCCAGTGGCGAATTTGCCAATCTTGGTGTTCTCTGGCAAATGCCAAACGTCCTGCACGGTGTTGGGCTGTAAGCACAACCCCCACCTGCGGACGTCGGGCCCTCATACCACCCTCATGGAGTCTGTTTCTGACCGTTTGAGCAGACACATGCACATTTGTGGCCTGCTGGAGGTCATTTTGCAGGGCTCTGGCAGTGCTCCTCCTGCTCCTCCTTGCACAAAGGCGGAGGTAGCAGTCCTGCTGCTGGGTTGTTGCCCTCCTACGGCCTCCTCCACGTCTCCTGATGTACTGGCCTGTCTCCTGGTAGCGCCTCCATGCTCTGGACACTACGCTGACAGACACAGCAAACCTTCTTGCCACAGCTCGCATTGATATGCCATCCTGGATGAGCTGCACTATCTGAGCCACTTGTGTGGGTTGTAGACTCCGTCTCATTCTACCACTAGAGTGAAAGCACCGGCAAGCATTCAAAAGTGACCAAAACATCAGCCAGGAAGCATAGGAACTGAGAAGTGGTCTGTGGTCACCAACTGCAAAACCAGTCCTTTAATGGGGGTGTCTTGCTAATTGCCTATAATTTCCACCTGTTGTCTATTCCATTTGCACAACAGCATGTGAAATGTATTGTCAATCAGTGTTGCTTCCTAAGTGGACAGTTTGATTTCACAGAAGTGTGATTGACTTGGAGTTACATTGTGTTGTTTAAGTGTTCCCTTTACTTTTTTGAGCAGTGTATGTATATGTATGTATATGTGTATATATGTATATACATACAGTGGGGAAAAAAAGTATTTAGTCAGCCACCAATTGTGCAAGTTCTCCCACTTAAAAAGATGAGAGAGGCCTGTAATTTTCATCATAGGTACACGTCAACTATGACAGACAAAATGAGAAAAAAAAATCCAGAAAATCACATTGTAGGATTTTTTATGAATTTATTTGCAAATTATGGTGGAAAATAAGTATTTGGTCAATAACAAAAGTTTCTCAATACTTTGTTATATACCCTTTGTTGGCAATGACACAGGTCAAACGTTTTCTGTAAGTCTTCACAAGGTTTTCACACACTGTTGCTGGTATTTTGGCCCATTCCTCCATGCAGATCTCCTCTAGAGCAGTGATGTTTTGGGGCTGTCGCTGGGCAAAACGGACTTTCAACTCCCTCCAAAGATTTTCTATGGGGTTGAGATCTGGAGACTGGCTAGGCCACTCCAGGACCTTGAAATGCTTCTTACGAAGCCACTCCTTTGTTGCCCGGGCGGTGTGTTTGGGATCATTGTCATGCTGAAAGACCCAGCCACGTTTCATCTTCAATGCCCTTGCTGATGGAAGGAGGTTTTCACTCAAAATCTCACGATACATGGCCCCATTCATTCTTTCCTTTACACGGATCAGTCGTCCTGGTCCCTTTGCAGAAAAACAGCCCCAAAGCATGATGTTTCCACCCCCATGCTTCACAGTAGGTATGGTGTTCTTTGGATGCAACTCTGCATTCTTTGTCCTCCAAACACGACGAGTTGAGTTTTTACCAAAAAGTTCTATTTTGGTTTCATCTGACCATATGACATTCTCCCAATCCTCTTCTGGATCATCCAAATGCACTCTAGCAAACTTCAGACGGGCCTGGACATGTACTGGCTTAAGCAGGGGGACACGTCTGGCACTGCAGGATTTGAGTCCCTGGCGGCGTAGTGTGTTACTGATGGTAGGCTTTGTTACTTTGGTCCCAGCTCTCTGCAGGTCATTCACTAGGTCCCCCCGTGTGGTTCTGGGATTTTTGCTCACCGTTCTTGTGATCATTTTGACCCCACGGGGTGAGATCTTGCGTGGAGGCCCAGATCGAGGGAGATTATCAGTGGTCTTGTATGTCTTCCATTTCCTAATAATTGCTCCCACAGTTGATTTCTTCAAACCAAGCTGCTTACCTATTGCAGATTCAGTCTTCCCAGCCTGGTGCAGGTCTACAATTTTGTTTCTGGTGTCCTTTGACAGCTCTTTGGTCTTGGCCATAGTGGAGTTTGGAGTGTGACTGTTTGAGGTTGTGGACAGGTGTCTTTTATACTGATAACAAGTTCAAACAGGTGCCATTAATACAGGTAACGAGTGGAGGACAGAGGAGCCTCTTAAAGAAGAAGTTACAGGTCTGTGAGAGCCAGAAATCTTGCTTGTTTGTAGGTGACCAAATACTTATTTTCCACCATAATTTGCAAATAAATTCATAAAAAATCCTACAATGTGATTTTCTGGATTTTTTTTCTCAATTTGTCTGTCATAGTTGACGTGTACCTATGATGAGAATTACAGGCCTCTCTCTCATCTTTTTAAGTGGGAGAACTTGCACAATTGGTGGCTGACTAAATACTTTTTTTCCCCACTGTATATACATACACACACACACACACATACATGACATTTAAAATAAATATGCCATTTAGCAGACACTTTTATCCAAAGCGACTTACAGTCATGTGGGCATACATTTTTACATATGGGTGGTCCCGGGGATCGAACCCACTACCCTGGTGTTACAAGCGCCATGCTCTACCAATTGAGCTACAGAGGACCACATATATATACACACATATACATATACACACATATATATACATACATACAGTATCTCACAAAGGTGAGTACACCCCTCACATTTTTGTAAATATTTGAGTGTATCTTTTCATGTGACAACACTGAAGAAATTACACTTTGCTACAATGTAATGTAGTGAGTGTACAGCTTGTATAACAGTGTACATTTACATTTGCTGTCCCCTCAAAATAACTCAACACACAGCCATTAATGTCTAAACCGCTGGCAACAAAAGTGAGTACTCCCCTAAGTGAAAATGTCCAAATTGGGCCCAAATAGCCATTTTCCCTCCCCGGTGTCATGTGACTCGTTAGTGTTACAAGGTCTCAGGTGTGAATAGGGAGCAGGTGTGTTAAATTTGGTGTCATCGCTCTCACACTCCCTCATACTGGTCACTGGAAGTTCAACATGGCACCTCATGGCAAAGAACTCTATGAGGATCTGAAAAAAAGAATTGTTGCTCTACATAAAGATGGCCTGGGCTATAAGAAGATTGCCAAGACCCTGAAACTGAGCAGCAGCACGGTGGCCAAGACCATACAGCGGTTTAACAGGACAGGTTCCACTCAGAACAGGCCTCGCCATGGTCGACCAAAGAAGTTGAGTGCACGTGCTCAGCGTCATATCCAGAGGTTGTCTTTGGTAAATAGACGTATGAGTGCTGCCAGCATTGCTGCAGAGGTTGAAGAGGTGGGGGGGGGGTCAGCCTGTCAGTGCTCAGACCATACGCCGCACACTGCATCAAATTGGTCTGCATGGCTGTCGTCCCAGAAGGAAGCCTCTTCTAAAGATGATGCACAAGAAAGCCCGCAAACAGTTTGCTGAAGACGAGCAGACTAAGGACATGGATTACTGGAACCATGTCCTGATGAGACCAAGATAAACTTATTTAGTTCAGATGGTGTCAAGCGTGTGTGGCGGCAACCAGGTGAGGAGTACAAAGACAAGTGTGTCTTGCCTACAGTCAAGCATGGTGGTGGGAGTGTCATGGTCTGGGGCTGAATGAGTGCTGCCGGCACTGGGGAGCTACAGTTCATTGAGGGAACCATGAATGCCAACATGTACTGTGACATACTGAAGCAGAGCATGATCCCCTCCCTTCGGAGACTGGGCCGCAGGGCAGTATTCCAACATGATAACGACCCCAAACACACCTCCAAGACAACCACTGCCTTGCTAAAGAAGCTGAGGGTAAAGGTGATGGACTGGCCAAGCATGTCTCCAGACCTAAACGCTATTGAGCATCTATCTGTGGGGCATCCTCAAACGGAAGGTGGAGGAGTGCAAGGTCTCTAACATCCACCAGCTCTGTGATGTCGTCATGGAGGAGTGGAAGAGGACTCCAGTGGCAACCTGTGAAGCTCTGGTGAACTCCATGCCCAAGCGGGTTAAGGCAGTGCTGGAAAATGATGGTGGCCACACAAAATATTGACACTTTGGGCCCAATTTGGACATTTTCACTTAGGGGTGTACTCACTTTTGTTGCCAGCGTTTTAGACATGAATGGCTGTGTGTTGTGTTATTTTGAGGGGACAGCAAATTTACACTGTCATACAAGCTGTACACTCACTACTTTACATTGTAGCAAAGTGTCATTTATTCAGTGTTGTCACATGAAAAGATATACTCAAATATTTACAAAAATGTGAGGGGTGTACTCACTTTTGTGAGATACTGTGTATATCAACACACAGTATATATATATATTTTACACACACACACACACACACACACACACACACACACACACACACACACACACACAATACCAGTCAAAAGTTTGGACACACCTACTGACAGCTTTGCACACTCTTGGCCTCTCAACCAGCTTCACCTGGAATGCTTTTCCAACAGTCTTGAATGAGTTCCCACATATGCTGAGCACTTGTTGGCTGCTTTTCCTTCACTCTGCGGTCCGACTCATCCCAAACCATCTCAATTGGGTTGGGGTTGGGGGATTGTGGAGGCCAGGTCATCTGATGCAGCACGCCATCACTCTCCTTATTGGTAAAATAGCCCTTACACAGCCTGGAGGTGTGTTGGGTCATTGTCCTGTTGAAAAACAAATGATAGTCCCACTAAGCCCAAACCAGATGGGATGGCGTATCGCTGCAGAATGCTGTGGTAGCCATGCTGGTTAAGTGTGCCTTGAATTCTAAATAAATCACAGACAGTGTCACCAGCAAAGCACCTCCACACCATTACACCTCCTCCTCCATGCTTTACGGTGGGAAATATACATGCAGAGATCATCCGTTCACCCACACCACGTCTCACAAAGCCACGGCGGTTGGAACCAAAAATCTCAAATTTGGACTCCAGACCAAAGGACACATTTCCACCGGTCTAATGTCCATTGCTCGTATTTCTTGGATCAAGCAAGTCTCTTCTTCTTATTGGTGTCCTTTAGTAGTGGTTTCTTTGCAGCAATTCGACCATGAAGGCCTGATTCACACAGTCTCCTCTGAACAGTTGATGTTGAGATGTGTCGGTTACTTGAACTCTGTGAAGCATTTATTTGGGCTGCAATTTCTGAGGCTGGTAACTCTAATGAACTTATCCTCTGCAGCAGAGGTAACTCTGGGTCTTCCATTCCTGTGGCGTTCTTCATGAGAGGCAGTTTCACCATAGCATTTGATGGTTTTTGCGACTGCACTTGAAGAATCTTTAAAAGTTCTTGAAATGTTCCGTATTGACTAACCTTCATGTCTTAAAGTAATGATGGACTGTCGTTTCGCTTTGCTTATTTGAACTGTTCTTGCCATAATATGGACTTGCTCTTTTGCCAAATAGGGCTATCTTCTGTATACCCGCCCTTCCTTGTCACAACTGATTGTCTCAAACGCATTAAGAAGGAAAGAAATTCCACAAATTAACTTTTAAGAAGGCACACTGCATTCCAGGTGACTACCTCATGAAGCTGGTTGAGAGAATGCGAAGAGTGTGCAAAGCTGTCATCACACACCACACTTTTTTGGTTACTACATGATTCCATATGTGTTATTTCATAGTTTTGATGTCTTCACTATTATTCTACAATGTAAAAAAAATAGTAAAAATAAAGAAAAACCCTTGAATGAGGTGGTGTGTCCAAAACTTTTGACTGGTAGTGTATATGGGGGATTGAAAATGATGCAGACAATTACATTGACAGAAGCCACAATCTATCTGTAATAATACAAATAAAAAAATCTAACGATGTATTTGAGAGAAGTGCTCATTGTGCAAATGTATTTGTTTTCAATAAACATTGGAGACTAAATATAGTTTACATGTCAACAATTTAAGCCAACCCCGTCTGTTTTGCCCCATAGTTGCGCACGCAACAACAAAATGCCACAGATGTCTCAAGTTGCGGGAGCATGCAATTGGCATGCTGACTGCAGGAATGTCCACCAGAGCTGTTGCCAGAGAATTTAATGTTAATTTCTCTACCATAAGCGTCATTTTAGAGAATTTGGCAGTACATCCAACCGGCCTCACAACCGCAGACCATGTGTATGGCGTCGTGTGGGCGAGCGGTTTGCTGATGTCAACATTGTGAACAGAGTGGCCCATGAGGCAAATAAATGGTGGCCACACCCAATATTGACTTGTTTTCTGATCCACGCCCCTGCCTTTTTTTAAAGGTATCTATGACCAACAGATGCATATCTGTATTCCCACTCATGTGAAATCCATAGATTAGGGACGAATTCATTTATTTCAATTGACTGATTTCCTTATATGAACTGTAACGCAGTAAAATCTTTGAAATTGTTCAGTATAGATACAAACCCCTGGAATAAAAAAGTATATTTCCAGCCTTCAGTGTGATGAGTCATTAGTACTGTTTAAAGGAGAGGAGCGGTTTAGGATCAGTCAATAGTACTGTAACGTTACGGTTTAAAGGAGAGGAGCGGTTTAGGAACATGCCACTGAGCCCAGAGAAATAGCCTAGCTAGCTCTGATGTCAGCCTGTTCCTAAAATGTGGGTTTTCGTCATTCTATGGGGTTGCCAGAACCACAATGACAGGGTTGCCATTCCAGCAGAACCGTGCCCCCATTACAGTCCAGCCCTCCTCCCCCAGCCTGGCACCAAGGCAGCAGACTCTTCCGTTGCAGACACACAGATGATACTAGGCTGCATCCCAATACTCTTAATAGCCTCCTTTGACCTACTGTATGAACTTGTGTCGTCACTCCAAATGCGGGAAGCTAATGTACAGCTAACTGCTGTATTCAGCTTTATTCTTGCAATGCTACTTGGCCTGCATCCATCAAGTCCGCTCAAATCAGCGAGGACAAGGAAATAGGCCATAGTCAAGGATGATGCTGCTTGATAGTGTTGGGACGTGGCCCGGACAAGACTACAATTCAGCCATGCAGGAGGCCCGGGGCCAGGGTCAATATTCAATCACCATCAGTGATCATCAAGACCTGACCAGTGGGATTTCACCCAGAGGCTAATGCATTTTGTCCTGAACTTGACCTCTGCTGTGTCTGTTATGTTACAGTAGCACTGGGGTCTGGGAGCTGAGCGAATTGTTCTTTTCTGCAAGGTCATCCAAGAAGAGCCCATGATGTCTCTGAGACAAAGCTCCCAGAGGCACACAGACTGTACGTTCGTCATCAGTCAGTCGATACGTTTCACTGTATGAATGATGAAAATATCCTGAGAGTAGAGGGCTGTTACACTATTGGTGCTAACAAGCTAAGTCAACACAGTCTAACCACCTAGCTAATGATACATTACAGATGTAGAACAGGGCACAATACAGAACAACACTGACCGGGGTTGTGTTCTGTAGGGTTGGGCGGTATCCAGATTGTCATACCTTCATACCGAATCAGCAGGAATCTTGATCCAGCAGGGGATTGCTGGTCTCTGCTGTACCCAATAAGTTTGATCTTGCAAGCTAGCGACTTAGCTAGAAAGTTAGCAAACAAAATGCAGAGCTGGAGCCCTGAGCTGGAGATAATCTTAGATCACATTATATACTGAACAAAAATATAAACGCAACATGTAAAGTGTTGGTCCCATGTTTCATGAGCTGAAATAAAAGTTCAGACATTTTCCATATGCACAAAAAGTTTATTTCTCTAAAATTCTGTTCACAAATCTGTTTACATCCCTGTTAGTGAGCATTTCTCCTTTGCCAAGATAATCCAGCCACCTGACAGGTGTGGCATATCAAGAAGCTGATTAAACAGCATTACACAGATGCACCTTGTGCTGGAGACAAAAGGCCACTAAAATGTGCAGTTTTGTCACACAACACAATGCCACAGATGTCTGAAGTTTTGAGGGAGCGTGCAATTGGCATGCTGACTGCAGGACTGTCCACCAGAGCTGTTGCCAGAGAACTTAATGTTCATTTCTCTATCACAAGCCGCCTCCAACGTCATTTTAGAGAATTTGGCAGTACGTCCAACATTTGGCAGTACGCCTCACAACCACGTGTAACCACGCCAGTCCAGGACCTCCACATCCAGCTTCTTCACCTGCGTCTGAGACCAGCCATCCGGACAGCTGATGAAACTGAGGAGTATTTCTGTTTGTAATAAAGCCCTTTTGTGGGGAAAAACTAATTCTGATTGGCTGAGCCTGGCTCCCAAATGGGTGGGCCTATGCCCTCCCAGGCCCAACCATGGCTGCGCCCCTGCCCAGTCATGTGAAATCCATAGATTAGGGCCTAATGAATTTATTTCAATTGACTGATTTCCTTATATGAACTGTAACTCAGTAAAATCGTTGAAATTGTTGCATGTTGCGTTTAAATTTTTGTTCAGTATAGACCACAGGTGTCAACTCATTCCACGGAGGGCCGAGTGTCCGCGGGTTTTCACTCCTCCCTTGTACTTGATTGATGAATTACGGTCACTAATTAGTAAGGAACTCCTCACAGCTGGTCATCTAGGGCCTGCAGACACTAGGCCCTACATGGAATGAGTTTCACAACCCTGTCTTAGATAGTTAACTTATAGTATAAGCAGTGGCATAGCACACACCCCTGCGAGTCAGTATTGAAAATAATTTCTAAATTCCCCAGTATACGGTATACTGCCCAAGCCTAGTGTTCAGAAGTGCGCAGCAAAATGTTTTACAACAAAAATTCTGTGTTCTTAGCGGACAGATTCTAAATATCTCCTCGTTTCAATACGTTTTCTCCCTACTGAACACAACCCAGCTGTCTAAAATGCCGCCTTTCATGCCTCTGACAATGTGAAGTTACCAGCTAGCACTTGGTTTCTCTTAAATGCCTTTGGCCCTGTGTTCAAACACAATACGGCTGCTTTGAAGTCAAATCGGTGCACATAAACTCACTCTCACTGTGACATTAGAGCTTATGTTCCAACCAACCTCCAACAATGTCAATTTTCTCTGCAAAAGGGTCATTACTGATGTGTCATGCATGGTTCAACTGAAATTACAATTTTTCAGAAGAAGCCAATAGGTTTCTAAAAGCTACACTCAAAGTAGTTATTTTCTCTGCAGGTCTAAGGCTACCTGCTGCTGCAGATAAAAGCAGCAGCACGAAGAGCAACATTCTGCTAAACCTCAGAGAAAGTACCTCTAGTGTTATCGATAGGGAAGCAGAACAACCGGTCTCTATTTTTACAAAGCCCAGACACCCACTGAGACCGGGTTGGAAGGAGAATGACGCATAAACAAAATGGCTGATCCTAATCCTGTCTGTTTATGTGCAGCTCTAGGAGAGAAGCTAAAATAAACAAATGCATGTCAATGCCTTTCAGGTGTCGGGTGAGCTTGACAGAAAAGCCATCATCGCACCCCCTGCTGTGCGCGGTGTGTCCTCACTATACACGTGTGCATGCATTTGAGAGAGCTCTAGACAGACTTTTAATAAGGGAGTGTTGTAATGCGCGTACAGTCTACACTGTAGTTGTATGCAGTATGTTGATTGAGAAGTCAGAGAGGGATGGAGGAAGTGGGTCTGGAGCAGCTAAGTAAACAAGTGGGGTGTATCCACGGGGAGGTTGTGACCTCCAGCACTTCCTCGCTCTTCCTCTCTTCCCCGGCTAAGCCTCAGTCTGTGCTCAAAGGTTAAAACAGCCCCCCTGGCCTGCCTGCCTGGAGCTCTCTTTCCTTTCGACTGCGTGCCAATGACGTGACGGCGCCATTTAATTGTTCAAATCAGAGACGCGGGCAGCATCCGAAATGACACCCTATTTAGTGCACTACTTTTCACCAGAGCCCTTTGGGATTCCCTATAGGGAACAGGGTGCCATTTGAGAGACAGGTCACAGGTAGACCCCTCACAGAGAGCTCTGCCTGGACAGGCTAACCGTGCATTAGGAGGGGGAGAACATAGAGAGAGCGTACGGAGGTCACTGTAAGTATTGTTATGTTTTGACAATAATGGATTCACAGCATATATCTAATGATCGGGATTAGACTTGTGCAAATAGCCTCTTTCTACAGTCAGTAGCCTAACCTGTATTAGATACAGGAAGCAGAGGCAATACTGCTTAACAATACTTAAGGGTACCAAATTGTGTTTGTGTGCGTGAATTTTGCATGTGCACACATACACAGTATACAGAGACAGATATAGGTTCAAACAGAAAGTAAAAAGTGAGGAACAAGGGAACAGAGAGTTTCAGTTCAGTTCTAGCAAAGCATCTTTTCAAATGACTAGAACCCTTGTTCAACAGCAAAGGGTTTGTTCAGTTTCAGGATATGGGCGGGGCTGGTGAGAATAACTCCTCACTGCTGTCAGCCAGTCAGTCAGTCAGCCAGTCAAAACAGAATGTGTTGAGTGATTCCCCTGCCATGTTGTTGTCCCAGCAGGCCCTCTCCCAGTCCCCCTGCCCTGACAAGCACATAGCTGACAGTGAAGACACAGGCGTTCTGATCATACCACAGCAGCAGCCGTTAACCACACAATGAGCTCTGCATGATGACTATCTGTGACACATCCAGAGACAAGAACATAGGCTACATAAGATCTGGACTCAACGGCTTCCTTGTTAAATATCAAAACATTTGGAACTATTGGGACTTTGAAAGACAGCTTTCTAAGCAAATATCATGGTACAATTGTATTTATTCCATTCTTTAGTGGGCATTCAGTAACTGGGAGAAAAACCAGTCGCGCTGCAATATGTACATCACCTGGAAATATTGAATATGATGCTTTAATTTCTTCAAACTGATTCAATTGAATATTTGGGAAAGTATGACACTTAAGGCTCTCATGTTGATGTTTTGAGAGGAGTTTTTTGTCCAGCATCAGCAGAGCGACAGGAAGCCGTTCTATGGTGACAACACCTCTGCAACTCTGGTAATGACAGGGCTGTACTTCCTTCCCCTCTGTACACACACACTACACAATTTCAAAGACTACTACATTCACAGAGGGTGCAATTTCCCTAATAAATGACTATGCATAAAATATGTCCTGACAGCTCACCCTGATTAAATTAAATACAGTCGGCTATAAATACACTAATGTTCCACTGTGAGCTGATTGTACAGTCCCTCTCCCATGTCAAGGTCTGTCTCCAACAATCATAGAGAGCAGAGTAAAACTACCACAAAAAAAACAGGTCCTGCCCTCTCTGTCCCCTCCTCAGCCCGGCCCTTTCACCAGCCTCTTTCCGACCACAGTCCCCTTTTCCCTTCCAGCAGGGTAAACAATGGGGAGTTATTTAAAGCTCCCCCACGACACCACTCCACCACTCGCATCATGGAAACTCAGCCAGAGCACCTCGGATGCTGCAGCTCAGCCAACATTCCAGGCCATAGCGTTCGTCCCTGTTTATTCCCTCGCTCTGGGGAGAGGAGGGCGGCTCGATAAATACGCACGCCCCAGCCCCAGCAGGTTGCCGCTGAAGCGCTCCAGCAAGGGTGAGACGGGGTCGTATTAATTAGGGCACACCACAGAAAAAGTTTTGTAACGGAAATGTCAGGTTGTCTCTTCCAGTTTCAGTCTGTTTTCTACCTTTTGGTGCCTAATGAATACGACCCAAGGTGAGACGTTAAGATGGTGAAATACCATTGAGATATACTAGGGCAATCTGGGATCAGGGCAGATGTGCCCGTGAGAAGCTAGGCTAAATGCTGAGACTAACACTGAAGAAATTTACTTGTTGTAAAATGTCATACTCCAAAGGAACTTCCACAGGATGTCATGTTAAAAAAACAGGCTTTGATAACTGCCAGGAGAAATAATCAATCAAACATGTTCATTGTTTTCGGTCGGTCATACTCTGACCTTTCTGCTCTGGAGCACAAAACAGAATTGGACATCGGTGCCGCTTTTGTTCAAAGCCAAATCAAAACGACCACTTTTAACAAAACAGATTCATTTATCAAATGATTATTCCAACGTGGTTCGTGTTTGATGTATTGTACTCAAGTCTTTTGAAGAGTAGATGTTAAGCAGTCAGTCTGAGGCTTGTAAGGCTGCCAGGTCTGTCTTTTTGGCCTCGCTTAGTTTGGCCTTAGGTCTGCGTGTACCCTTTTTGTTCCACAGAGAACCGACAGTGACATCAGTAAACAACAGAAAATCAGTCTCTCTACAATGTTTGATGAATCAATACAATAGCTTTGAACAACACTGACAAACCAGGGGTGTACGCAACGGAAAACGTTTAGAATGGAAAATAAGTCTATCTTATTGGACAAGTTCAATGTTTTGGCCCGTTTGCCTCCTAGTGAACCCGCCCCTGCTGATGGTCGCTGTCATGTGCCATTTGACTGACGATGATGGCATGAAACCTGAGGGGATAAAGGTCATTGACGGGTCACTGTGACATCAGATTGCGATGCTTACCTGCAGCACGAACTTCTGATCAATGTAGCGCTTGGCGATGCTGGGCTGAAAGTCTGGGTTCTCCAAGAATCGCAGGAGGAACTCGTAGACAAGCTGGGAAAAGTCAATGAACTAAATCTGAGGCAAATGAAATATACATATAGCTCATACTAGCAGGTATAACACGTAGGTAAAGAGAAGTTGAAGTGACATGGTTTTACCTGTATGTGTGGCCATGAGGCCTCGAGAGTAGGCTCGTCCTCCTCTGGGTCAAAATCAGGGTTGTCACTCGGCGGAAGAGTCCGGAAAATGTTGGTGCAGATCTGTGAACAAGAGGGCATTTTATGAATATACTAAAACTGCTAAAAAAAAAATTACACAAAAGCACTTGGACAAATGGCAAACATTTACCCACTGAACATGGCAAACTTCAACCTTAGGTTTGGAGAGCTACATGAAATTCAAAGATTACACAGGTGGTCACAAGACATATTACAAGACAAGAGGTATTACAAGACACTTTATTATTCATTACAATACATAAATGAAAGAAGAACCAGAATGATATTTCCCAAGGCATTTCATGTCCAATGCAGTTTGTAACAATCAGACTGAAGTCTAAGAATACAACTTTATAGCCAAATTCCTAGCTGCTGTCGACTTCCTTAAAAGCCTCATGATAGTCCTAGCCTCCTTATCCCGGACTTATTTAAAAACATGGTTTTCCAGTAATATGACCACAACAGGAGATTCAAAAGTGTCCCATATTTAGCTGGAGAAATGAAGATATAGGCCTAGCGCTTCTTAATCATCACACATCATGGGACAATTACTTCTGGTGAGAAAGTTCTCGTTGAAGACATTTGTAAATGGTAGTGCCCAAGGGGTAACTCATAATTAAGAGCCTTGTGACCCAGAAACAATCAATGTATTTTAATGCCTGGGATGATGGGTATTCCCAGGACATCGGAATGGGATGCCCTTAGAGCTCTGCTATCCGACCCGAGCCCGACGGGCCCCTGACATTATACATCGGGTTAGGGCCAGGTAGGGCGTGTTTTTTCATCAATAACTAGGGTACGGGTAGGGCTTGGGTATCACTAACATTTTGAAGCCATTTGCTCATGCTCTGCTGCGCAGTACAGTCATATCTGACTAAGATCATAACATTGTGTCAAAAGTGCTTCAACCTCGTCAAATATAAAACAGGAGAGATTATTTCAAAGAAAATAATAACGTTCCTTGAGTTTTGTCGGAGTTTAGTGACTAAAAGTAGCTAACTGCTCTCTCATGTCTCGTTATTGAGCAGAGCAGCCCAAGCAGAGCTGTTGCTATGGATACTCGGACTCTGAGCGCCATGGGCAGAGCGCATGCAGAGCGAGCTGCGCACAGGGAGCAAGTGACAGACATAGGAGCAGCTAATGGATTTACTAATGGAGGAAGTTATTTCTGATTTCGGGCAGGGCCTTAAATCTGGCAGAAGCAATCGGGCCGGGGTAAGGCCTGAACGTCGGGGGAATGGGTAGGGCTTAAAATTCATGCCAGGGCTCTAGATGTCCCTCCCCACGCTAGCGGACAAGATTACTTTTCCGTTGAAGATGGCCTTTAAGTGTTTCACATCAATTCAGCAATCAACACAGCATTACGGTACCACTACCAGAACAGACATGGCGTAAAATACATAGCAGAATAACTAGCCTACTAGTCCTTTATCGAGAAATTAAGATATCTATGAAATTGGTAGTGAATGATCAGGTTGCATATCAATAGGTTATACTAACTTTTAAATCAAAACAAAGACAGAAAATAAATTAGAATTTAGGCTACACATCTTTTTTCCAATGTAGATGTGTACAGCTACCACTGCAGCTGGGAAACAGAGGAAGGCTTCCCTTGCATCTAGAGAGATGAGAGCTGCGAGTCTCCTATCATCGTTTTAATATACTCAACAGAGAACAGTAGCAGTTTATTCCACTAATATGCTGAGTGAGGGACGATAAGTAGGCTGTCATCTGCTGTGCGGGTGCGTTACCATGAAAACAGCCACAGCACGATCCAAACATACAGGAAGTGTTGAAGGACAGAAGAGGGAGACGCAGGTCTCCTCAAAATCTTGGGACTGAAAGACAAGTTTCCTTTGAAAAACTAGAAAGTACAGACAGGCCTAATCGAATAGGGAGAAGCATGAGGACTAGGAGGGAAACAGAACAGCTATATGTGGCCTTGCCTTTGTGAACTGTGGTATTTATGAACTATCATGGAGGCCAATAAAATGCTGGTTGAATTCACCTAAACGAGCGCAGCAACCAGTGGTAGCTTCAGGTTCAGCGAATAGAGCACCTCCGTCACGAGCCACAGCAGACTGGCCTTTCACAGGAAACTGCCTAGACATGGACGTGGCCGCCGCCTTCTTGAACGAATAAATAAGGCAAATCGATCATCTCTCTCTCTGACAGTGCTGGTTCCCTTTCTGCATGATTCCTGCTTTCTCTATTTTTAGCAGGTGAAACCTGTGGGGGAGCAGCAGTGTGTTTGGGCTACTAATGTATTCAGCCTGGAAGCATTTCATTTCAGGTCTCCTGAGACCACAGATTACCTTCTATTTCTAAACTCAGCAAAAAAAGGAAACGTCCTCTCACTGTCAACTGTGTTTATTTTCGGGCAAACTGAACATGTGTAAATATTTGTATGAACAAGATTTAACAACTGAGACATAAACTGAACAAGTTCCACAGACATGTGACTAAACAGAAATTGAATAATGTGTCCCTGAACAAAGGGGGGGTCAAAATCAAAAGTAACAGTCAGTATCTGGTGTGGCCACCAGCTGCATTAAGTACTGCAGTGCATCTCCTCCGCATGGACTGCACCAGATTTGTCAGTTCTTGCTGTGACTCGTCAGTGAAGAGCACTTTTTGCCAGTTCTGTCTGGTTCAGCGACGGTGGGTTTGTGCCCATAGGCGACGTTGTCACCGGTGATGTCTGGCGAGGACCTGCCTTACAACAGGCCTTCAAGCCCTCAGTCCAGCCTCTCTCAACCTATTGCAGGCAGTCTGAGCACTGATTGAGGGATTGTGCGTTCCTGGTGTAACTCGGGCAGTTGTTGTTGCCATCCTATACCTGTCCCGCAGGTGTGATGTTCGGCTGTACCGATCCTGTGCAGGTGTTGTTACACCTGGTCTGCCACTGCGAGGACGATCAGCTGTCCGTCCTGTCTCCCTGTAGCGCTGTCTTAGGCGTCTCACAGTACGGACATTGCAATTTATTGCCCTGGCCACATCTGCAGTCCTCATGTCTCCTTGCAGCATGCCTAAGGCACGTTCACGCAGATGAGCAGGGACCCTGGGCATCGTTCTTTTGGTGTTTTTCAGAGTCAGTAGAAAGGCCTATTTAGTGTCCTAAGTTTTCATAACTGTGACCTTAATTGCCTAACGTCTGTAAGCTGTTAGTGACTTAACGACTGTTCCACATGTTCATTAATTGTTTATGGTTCATTGAACAAGCATGGGAAACAGTGTTTAAACCCTTTACAATGAAGATCTGTGAAGTTATTTGGATTTTTACAAATTATCTTTGACAGACAGGGTCCTGAAAAAGGGACCTTTCTTTTTTTGCTGAGTTTAGTTTACGTTCACCAGGTCTCCTCAAAATATTGGGACTGAAAGACAAGTTGCCTTTGAAAAACTAGAAACTAGAGACAGGCCTAATCGAATGTCTAGGATGCATGGAAACAGTTTTATTGTATTGTTCAGTCAGATCAAAAATGTCCAACAAATAAAGAAGGCCTGACTAAAACACTCACAGAACGGTTTAAAGTTCTGCATTCAAAGTTAGCTACCACAAATATAAGAGATTACTTACAGTGCCTTCAAAAAATTTTCACACCCCTTGACTTTTCAACATTTTGTTGCGTTACAGCCTGAATTTAAAATGGATTTAATTTACATTTTGTGTCACTGGTCTACACACAATAACCCATAATGTGAAAGTGTAATTATGTTTTTTGAAATGTTTACAAATTAATAAAAAACAAAAATCTTGTTTGGTGGCACCTTAACTGGGGAGGACGGGCTTGTGGTAATGGCTGGAGCGGAACAGGTGGAATGGTATCAAACACATGGTTTGATGTCATTCCATTTGCGCCGTTCCAGCTATTATTATGAGCCGTCCTCCCCTCAGCAGCCTCCCCTGCTGTAAGGTCCCTCAGTCTAGCAGTGAATTTCAAGCACAGATTCAACCACAAAGACCAGGGATGTTTTCCAATGCCTCGTAAAGAAGGAGACCTATTGGTAGATGTATATATATATTTTTTTAAAGCAGACATTGAATATTCCTTTGAGCATGGTGCAGTTATTAATTAACTTTGGATGCTGTATCATTCACTACAAAGATACAGGCACCCTACCTAACTCCCTTGCCGGAGGGGAAGGAAACCGCTCAGGGATTTCACCATGAGGCTATGGCAAGACCTCAAAATGGCTGTCTAGCAATCATCAACATCCAACTTGATAAAACATGAATAATTTTTTAAAGAATAATGGGCAAATATTGTACAATCCAAGTGTGCAAAGCTCTTAGAGACTTACCCAGAAAGACAGCTGTAAATCGCAGTCAAAGGTGATTCTAACATGTATTGACTCAGGGGGTTGAATACTTATCTAATCAAGATATCAGGGTTTTATTTTACATGAATATTATTATTTATTTATTGACAGAGTATTTTATGTAGATTATTGACCAAAAAAAAGACAATTAAATCTATTTTAATCCCACTTTGAAACAACAAAATGTGGAAAAGGTCAACGGGTGTGAATAGTTTCTGAAGGCACTGTAGGAAGAGTAAAACCATTGTATGATCTAAAGACCAGCCTGTTAGTGCGTTGGCCCAATGCCCATTGCTCACAGAGGCAGCCCAATCCCTATAATCCGGAGTAGTGTGTGTGTGTGTGTGTGTGTGTGTGTGTGTGTACATACATGCGTCTGTGTGTGTGTGTGTGTTAAAGAGAGCATTTGCGAGGACTGTAGGCTGTTTACATAGAAATGTAGCACTCACCACTAATTTCTAACAGAGCATAGAGATTTAGTCTAGCTAAAGCACAAATTTGAATTCTGTTTTACAAAAAAAAAACAGCTAAACTAAATGTGTTGCATTCTGAAAATGCAGGTGTATTGACCATGACATTACATTTCAAGTTCAAACATTTAATAGATCCGAAACGTCTCATCAACCCTCCAAACCACTTGTCTGCCTGTCTGTGGGGAGAGGGTACGTGAAGGGAGTCGATTAGATCGGGTTCAAGTCCGGGCTCTGGCTGGGCCACTCAAGGACATTCAGAGACTTGTCCCGAAGCCACTCCTGCATTGTCTTGGCTGTGTGCTTAGGGTCGTTGTCCTGGTGGAAGGTGAACCGTCGCCCCAGTTTGAGGTCCTGAGCGCTCTGGACAGGTTTTCATCAAGGATCTCTCTGTACTTTGCTCTGTTCATATTTGCCTCAATCCTGACTAGTCTCCCAGTCCCTGCCGCTGAAAAACATCCCCACAGCATTATGCTTCCACCACCATGCTTCACCGTAGGAATGGTGCCCGGTTTCCTCCAGACATGATGCTTGACATTCAGGCCAAAGAGTTCAATTTTGGTTTCATCAGACCAGAGAATCTTGTTTCTCATGGTCTGAGAGTCTTTAGGTTCCTTTTGGCAAACTCCAAGCGGGCTGTCATGTGCCTTTTACTGAGGAGTGGCTTCAGTCATGCCACTCTACCATAAAGGCCTGATTGGTGGAGTGCTGCAGAGATGGTTGTCCTTCTGGAAGGTTCTCCCATCTCCACATAGGAACTCTAGAGCTCTGTCAGACTGACTATTGGGTTCTTGGTCACCTCCCTGACCAAGGCCCTTCTCCCCTGATTGCTCAGTTTGGCCGGGCGCCCAGCTCTAGGAAGAGTCTTGGTGGTTCCAAACTTCTTCCATTTTAAGAATGATGGAGGCCACTGTGTTCTTGTGGACCTTCAATGCTGCAGAAATGTTTTGGTACCCTTCCCCAGATCTGTGCCTCTATGGACAATTCCGTCGACCTAATGGCTTGGTTTTTGCTCTGACAACTGTGGGACCTTTTATAGACAGGTGTGTGCCTTTCCAAATCATGACCAATCAATAGAATTTACCACAGGTGGACTCCAATCAAGTTGTTGAAACATCAAGGATGATCAATGGAAACAGGATGCACCTGAGCTCAATTTTGAGTCTCATAGCAAAGGGTCTGAATACTTAATGTAAATATGGTATCTGTTTTTATTTTTTATAAATTTGCAAAAATAAAACTGTTTTTGCTTTGTCATTATTGGGTATTGTGTGTAGATTGCTGAGTACTTGTTTTAAAAATAAATATATTTTAGAATAAGGCTGTAACGTAACAAAATGTGGAAAAAGTCAAGGGGTCTTTCCAAAGGCACTGTACTATTGAAATGTTTACTTTGCTAGGGCATGCACCCTTTTTGACCAGGGTGCCGAAAGGAGAAAACAGAGAGCAAAGGAGGGAGATGAGGAAGTAAGAAAGGCGCACATTTATGTTGACAATGTTTATTATGTCGATGTTTTCACACTTAAGGCAGTTAAACATTAAAAATATTACAATACATTCATAACAGATTTCACAACATATTAAGTGTGTGCCCTCAGGCCTCTACTCTACTACCACATATCTATAACACAAAATCCATGTGTACATGTGTGTATAGTGCGTATGTTATCGTGTGTTTGTATGCATGTGTCTATGTTTGTGTTGCTTCACAGTCCCCACTGTTCCATAAGGCATATTTTTATCTGTTTTTAAATTTTTATTTTACTGCTGGCATGAGTTACTTGTGGAATAGAGTTCCATGTAGTCAAGGCTCTATGTAGTACTGTGCGCCTCCCATAGTCTGTTCTGGAGTTGGGGACTGTGAAGAGACCTCTGGTGGCATGTCTTGTGGGGTATGCATGGGTGTCTGTGCTGTGTGCCAGTAGTTCAAACAGACAGCTCGGTGCATTCAGCATGTCAATACCTCTCACAAATACAAGTAGTGATGAAGTCAATCTCTCCTCCACTTTGAGCCAGGAGAGATTGACATGCATATTATTAATGTTAGCTCTGTTTACATCCAAGGGCCAGCCGTGCTGCCCTGTTCTGAGCCAATTGCAATTTTCCTAAATCCCTCTTTGTGGCACCTGATCACACGACTGAACAGTAGTCCAGGTGCGACAAAACTAGGGCCTGTAGGCCCTGCCTTGCTAATAGTGCTGTTAAGAATGTAGAGCAGCGCTTTATTATAGACAACTTCTCCCCATCCTAGCTACTGTTGTATCAATATGTTTTGACCATGACATTTTACAATCCAGGGTTACTCCAAGCAATTTAGTCTCCTCAACTTGCTCAATTTCCACATTTTTCATTACAAGATTTAGTTCAGGTTTAGGGTTTAGTAAATGATTTGTCCCAAATACAATGCTTTTAGTTTTTGAAATATTTAGGACTAACTTATTCCTTGCCACCCATTCTGAAACTAACTGCAGCTCTTTGTTAAGTGTTGCTGTCATTTCAGCCGCTGTGGTAGCTGACGTGTATAGTGTTGAGTCATCCGCATACATAGACACACTGGCTTTACTCAAAGCCCTGGGGAATTCCTGATTCTACCTGGATTTTGTTGGAGAGGCTTCCATTAAAGAACACCCTCTGTGTTCTGTTAGACAGGTAACTCTTTATCCACAATATAGCAGGGGGTGTAAAGCCATACGTTTTTCCAGCAACAGACTATGACCGATAATGTCAAAAGACGCACTGAAGTCTAACAAAACAGCCCCCAAAATATTTTTATCCATTTCTCTCAGCCAATCATCAGTCATTTGTGTAAGTGCTGTGGTTGTTGAATGTCCTTCCCTATAAGCGTGCTCAAAGTCTGTTGTCAATTTGTTTACTGTAAAATAGCATTTTAACTGGTCAAACACCATTTTTTCCAAGTTTACTAAGGGTTGGTAACAGGCTGATTGGTCGGCTATTTGACCCAGTTAAGGGGGCTTTACTATTCTTAGGTATGGGAATAACTTTTGCTTCCCTCCAGGCCTGAGGGCACACACTTTCTAGTAGGCTTAAATTGAAGATATGGCAAATAGGAGTGGCAATATCGTCCGCTATTATCCTCCGTAATTTTCCATCCAAATTGTCAGACCCCGGTGGCATGCCATTGTTGATCGACAATAATAATAGTGGTTACAATGAAAAATGTAAAAGAATGAAATCAAATTAATCCTATTAATAATTAATTAAATCAGATGCGTGTTGCGAGCGTTACATTTTTCCAACGGACCTATAGCGTTCGTATTTCTTCAACACTGTCGAGTAGGCTACAAGCATATTACGGCTATAATATCGTTCAGACTACTGATTATTGCATGTGATTATAATGACATAGGGTAAAGAAAACGAAGTATTCACATAGCACCATTTTGAACTGACCCGTATTTTCCTGCATTCTAGAACACTGAGTGGAGCCATGTATTTATTGTCGATTTGGTTTAATTAGAAGGCAGGTGAAATCTATTAACACACAGATTTTGAGAGGGTCTGCGTTTTGAAAATGCAGACTTCTGAAAGCTAACGCGACCCCTGAGAGCAAATCATATTTATGCTGTGCTGCATGAACACAACTGGCAGTAATTTACAGAGGGGGCGTAGGACAACTTCCTCTTTACTCGATTATGACTAAGCATGTTTCAATACATTACATCTACCGTGGCGATGGGTAGATATAGAGAATAACAGAATCAAAACGGAGGGAGGCAAAGATAAATCCATTAAGGATTCTGCATCAGCCACATCTCCCTATTACAATTCTGTGCTGGAGACTAGGTTTGGAGGCAGGTCATCGCCACCACCATCATCACTGCAGCGCCGGTTTATTTTTAGCAGAAGAGGAATTGGAGAGTGACACACACGACGACGGAGAGGCTGGCAAGAGTTCTACCATTCTGCACAGTATGTATGTGTCAGAATGACAACACCCAATTACCTATTGTCAGTCTGACAAGCCACACAGCTCTAATGGGGTAAAGGAGGAGTAAAACACATTCTTCAGCTGACAGTAATGCAACTTTTGAGATGCTGAAGAAGCGCTTGCTGCTACTTACTATACCATTTCCCTAGAGTTTAATTGACTATAAAATTAGCCTTCGGCAATGTGGCAGGATAGCGCTTGTTAACATTGAACATACTGAGCACACTGAACCATACATTGAATGAAATATCCTTATTTGGATGGCACTGGCAGCTGCCATTGAACAACGTGCAACGCTAAACACATAAGCTCTGTAATACCATTTCATTTTCATGACAGGCAGAGCCCACTTCTGCGACAGGCTCCCAGAGTGCACGGTACACCATACTACAAAGATGGCGCCATATGTGATTAGCAGGAGCTAACTAACAGCTTGGGTCTCTTTCGATCTCCTTGGTGTAAAAAACGCTTTAGTCTTCCTTTCACTGGCCAAGGTTTCTAAAGCAACGGGGTGCTGTTGGACACTGTGCTGCATCTCACTGCCTTGGTGGAGGAGGTGGGTGGATGTTAGCGAGAAATAGGGTGCTTGTGTGCGTGTTGGAAACATATTTATATTCAGGGAAATAGACAGAGACCATCAGGAAAAGAAGAGAAAAAGAGACATTGGGAAGAGGGGAATGGGAAGGGGGGAGACTAATGATTCAGACTAGAGACAGAGTCCCACTGGTGTTCAAATAAGCAGCCTGTCACACATCCCTCCCACTCTCACACAGTGTGTTGAACAATAGCATTGGGGAGTAGATGGGAAATTGTTGGAAGTGTGTACTGGAATTACTTTTGAACTGGTTAGCTACTTTGAGAATAACTATGTTAAGCATGTGTTTCACCTTTCCTTGACCCACGTTCATGTCTCATTCAGAATTAAAGCTGCTCAAACTAATGACGCTGTGCCTAAGAGAGTCTTCTTAAAGACAGGCCTTTAAGTGGTATTCAGAATGGTTTTGAATTTCCTGTCCATCTCAAGGAACCTACTCTACCTCAAAGACTCACCTCTCTGGGTCCCTGAGTAGTTCCACTCAGGGTTTAATCTGGCCAGATCTCATTAGGTGTGGGGCCGCTCTGCCATGGATACGGGATAAGACGCCAGACAACCCATCACAGCCGGTGACAAAGCCTTTTATCTGCAGCTACGACGCTCCATTCACCTCTCTCAGGTGTTCAAGGAGGACTGGACCTTAAATGACACCCTTAATTAGGGAGACCCAACGCCAAACTGAGCAAACTAACACAGACAGAAAGACAAAGCTAAAACAGCGGAAAATACACATTTCTGATCAACATTGGACAATAACCTTGTATTGAACAATCAAATTCTGCTTCTGTTTGTAAAGTGGAGAGTGGGGGACACAGGTCCAAGGCTAGTAATACTAGGACAAATTGTTAAACTCTGTTTCTGGACTACATGGTTTTCCCTTAACTGATGCAATCTGTATATGAAGTGATTTCATGTCTTAGATGCGACTAGCTAACACAGCTTCATATCACTGCTTTGAGTGCGTTCTCTTTACCACCCTGTGCTGAACATGGCCAGCTGATCCTAAACAAGACAGTGAAATAAATGGGAGTGTTTTTCCTGGGCTCACTCAGAGGCATATTGCTCTAGCCTGGTATAGGCAGCTGATTGGCTGCTGGTGGAGTCACATGGGCCACATTCCAGAGAGGGCTGCCAGGCGGGACATAAAGCAACGGTGTGATACTCATCCTGCCCTGACACCAAATACCTCAAGACAACTGCCAGGGGCTGATAACAACCACTGCAACACACACACACACACACACACACGCAGGCAGGCAGGCAGGCAGGCAGACATCTACTAGCAATATTAGCTCTGTTCTGTAGCAATATTAGCTCTGTTCTGTAGCAATATTAGCTCTGTTCTGTAGCAATATTAGCTAATTCTTGCTGTGCTGCTGTAGCAGCATTAAGTCATTCTTGCTGTATTGTTGCAATGTAGCTGTATAATCATTTATTCACTGTAACATCAGCCCCTTTTCAATTTCCAGGATAAATACCTGCATATTTTTAAATTCATGAATGATTGTGTTAGTCTCAAAATAGGGTGTCATACCATGAATGTACTTTGATTACCCCTGCATGGACATTATTATTATTTCACGGCACACATATCAAACATGTCCATTCGATTCACCAACTGTCAAAAGCACAGTGGGAGATGGGGAACACAGGGAAAGAAATGGAGGAGGCAGAACAGGAGAGTGTGGTAGAGAGAGAAATGAAAAGAGAGAGAGAGAAAGGTGGGGGTCTCTATCTAGGGTTGGGGTCGATAACTGTAAGTGAAATGCACTAATGGCACCAGAAGGCTTCAAGCTCTGTGTGGGGTCATTGAGGGACAGTGTGTGTGAGTGTGACACAGCAACGCCCCACTCACTCAGTGGTATCTGCGGGGGACCAGGCTATGATTCATCTGTACTGTGTGTGATGTGTATACAAGAGAGTGAAATAAAGTAAAGGGTACTGTACAAAAGAGTGAAAGGGGGCAAGAAAAGGATAGAGAAGGTGTGGAACGAGATGAATAATCCAGTTATATGTAGTTTAATGGACCTATTAATGGTCCTCTGTAGCTCAGCTGGTAGAGCACGGCGCTTGTAACGCCAAGGTAGTGGGTTCGATCCCCGGGACCACCCATACACAAAAATGTATGCACGCATGACTGTAAGTCGCTTTGGATAAAAGCGTCTGCTAAATGGCATATTATTATTATTATAAATGCTCATGGAATTGAACGTAAATCAGAGCTCAAAGCATCTCTGCGTAAGCCCTCTGTCATCCCATCCTCATCGCTGAGCCCTGTGTCCTCCCATCCTCATCACTGAGCCCTCTGTCCTCCTGTCCTCATCGCTGAGCCCTCTGTCCTCCTGTCCTCATCGCTGAGCCCTCTGTCCTCATCGCTGAGCCCTCTGTCCTCATCGCTTAGCCCTCTGTCCTCATCGCTGAGCCCTCTGTCCTCATCGCTGAGCCCTCTGTCCTCATCATTGATCCCTCTGCCCTCCCATCCTCATCGCTGAGCCCTCTGTCCTCATCGCTGAGCCCTCTGCCTTCCCATCCTCATCGCTGAGCCCTCTGTCCTCATCGTTGAGCCCTCTGCCCTCCCATCCTCATTGCTGAGCCCTCTGTCCTCATCGTTGAGCCCTCTGCCCTCCCATCCTCATTGCTGAGCCCTCTGTCCTCATCGTTGAGCCCTCTGCCCTCCCATCCTCATCGCTGAGCCCTCTGTCCTCATCGTTGAGCCCTCTGCCCTCCCATCCTCATTGCTGAGCCCTCTGTCCTCATCGTTGAGCCCTCTGCCCTCCCATCCTCACCGCTGAGCCCTCTGTCCTCATCGCTGAGCCCTCTATCCTCATCGCTGAGCCCTCTGTCCTCATCGCTGAGCCCTCTGTCCTCCCATCCTCATTGCTGAGCCCTCTGTCCTCATCGTTGAGCCCTCTGCCCTCCCATCCTCATTGCTGAGCCCTCCCATCCTCATCGCTGAGCCCTCCCATCCTCATCGTTGAGCCCTCTGCCCTCCCATCCTCATCGCTGAGCCCTCTGTCCTCATCGTTGAGCCCTCTGCCCTCCCATCCTCATCGCTGAGCCCTCTGTCCTCATCGCTGAGCCCTCTGCCCTCCCATCCTCATCGCTGAGCCCTCTGTACTCATCGTCGAGCCCTCTGCCCTCCCATCCTCACCGCTGAGCCCTCTGTCCTCATCGCTGAACCCTCTATCCTCATCGCTGAGCCCTCTGTCCTCATCGCTGAGCCCTCTGTCCTCATCGCTGAGCCCTCTATCCTCATCGCTGAGCCCTCTATCCTCATCGCTGAGCCCTCTGTCCTCCCATCCTCGTCGCTGAGCCCTCTGTCCTCATCGTTGAGCCCTCTGCCCTCCCATCCTCATCGCTGAGCCCTCTGTCCACATCGCTGAGCCCTCTGTCCACATCGCTGAGCCCTCTGTCCACATCGCTGAGCCCTCTGTCCACATCGCTGAGCCCTCTGTCCACATCGCTGAGCCCTCTGTCCACATCGCTGAGCCCTCTGTCCACATCGCTGAGCCCTCTGTCCACATCGCTGAGCCCTCTGTCCTCACCGCTGAGCCCTCTGTCCTCACCGCTGAGCCCTCTGTCCTCACCGCTGAGCCCTCTGTCCTCATCGCTGAGCCCTCTGTCCTCATCGCTGAGCCCTCTGTCCTCATCGCTGAGCCCTCTGTCCTCATCGCTGAGCCCTCTGTCCTCATCGCTGAGCCCTCTGTCCTCATCGCTGAGCCCTCTGTCCTCATCGCTGAGCCCTCTGTCCTCATCGCTGAGCCCTCTGTCCTCATCGCTGAGCCCTCTGTCCTCACCGCTGAGCCCTCTGTCCTCACCGCTGAGCCCTCTGCCCTCCCATCCTCACAGCTGAGCCCTCTGCCCTCCCATCCTCACCGCTGAGCCCTCTGTCCTCACCGCTGAGCCCTCTGTCCTCACCGCTGAGCCCTCTGCCATCCCATCCTCATCGCTGAGCCCTCGGTCCTCATCGCTGAGCCCTCTGCCCTCCCATCCTCATCGCTGAGCCCTCTGTCCTCCCGTCCTCATCGCTGAGCCCTCTGTCCTCCCGTCCTCATCGCTGAGCCCTCTGTCCTCCCGTCCTCATCGCTGACACATGAAGGCGGCAAAATCATAGGCCTACACAATATGAAGTCAATCACAAATGATTCACCTTGAAACTGAGACAGCGGTGCAGCTGTAAAGATTGTCTTTCATATCACATCGCTCGTGTGTCAAACAGAGTGGGCAACTACAGAGGCTAAACCCTTCATCCATCAGCACCCAGGGGCCGAGGCTTTTTTCAGCGAGAGCCATGGTTACATTTATGAGCTACCTGTTTGTACTCTCCATTGCCTCAATGATCAAAGCGGTTGCTGTGCCTCGGGCATAATGGACTGCACTTAAAACACCCACCACTTCATTATCCTGGGACGCAGAGAATGGAGAATCCCGAGGACACCCTTGCCTATCTGTCCACCGTCCCTCCACCTTTCGCTCAGAGCAGCCCTCGGCCTCCAGATAAATAGCACTGATAGATGGGGTGCTGTTGGTAAGAGGAACTTTTCTGACTAACCCTATTCAGAGGCCCTGCTCCTCCCAACATGCCCAATTGTGAGGCTACTCTATACTCTACAGGTAGAGAGCCATCAACACTCAAGACAGACAAGTCAACAACCTATCCCTCAGTATAATCAAGCAGCGGTCCCTGGATGTGTATGATTATCCATTTGCCACATCAAAATCTATAGGCCCCTCCAAGGAAGGATGCCTATATGATTACCTATGCCACACAATTAACCTGCAATCCCCTTTGTCCCGACAGCTAAGGATGTGCTGATGATAACCTATCCCAGTGTGTAATCAGCGGTTCCCTTGGCAGCGCCGCCGAGTGAGTCCGTATCCGTGGCACTGTAAACGCTGTGTGAGTCACTGTGAGGCTGTAGGAGGCGGGCCAGGCTTCTTAGTGTTCCAGAGTGCCTACCTACTACAGGAAGAGACAGTGCTACTCAACCACACTCCACAGTTTAACAGGATGTTTCCCCTTACAGACACATTACCTGGGAAAGAGGTGGGTTAAGCGCAACTTACGCAACCAACTGAACGCTACATTTGGCCAACTCTGGTTGGGTCATACGCATGTCTGCGCCTGTCAGTGAAATAATAAAACTACATGTGAAAGCTCTACCAGGGCGGTTAAAGGGAGTGTAGCACTTATTTCTCAATGCCAGAAATACATATAATAGTAACTTAGAACACAAAGAAAACATTAGCAAATTACCCAAAACTCTTAAATCAATTGTTATAATATAAAGTTGTGCTAAAAGTTGGGTTTAGAGGTTTTCTCCAAATCAGCTCTAACTTCGGAAAAAATCCCACAACACCCGCGGCCAGCATCACACAATGAATGACAAAACTTTGTAAAAAGTGGAATATGAGAATGAGGCAGGCGAATTCAAAATTTACTGCGGGACACATTTTATCCATGAGAACTTCCATGGCTATCAACAATGGAAGAAGGGCTTCAGCAAGAACTTCCTTCTCAAAGTGGATGCTGTCCCTACCATCAATGTGGCTTCTAAAGCATGTCAAACAGCCAGCAGCACCAGCAGAGACCGAGCATTATCATGGGCTTCAGAGAGCATGGAACTCAATCGGGTAAGTGAAGGTGCTAGCTTGGTACCTCTATGCTAACATTAGCTAGCTATAACGGATTTAGCGCATGTCTTCCATCTAAATAACACTGATAAAACTAACCAAATGTAAACATGTCTGCCAGCTGTTGGTAGCTAACTGCTGATGCTGTCATACTACAGATAGTACAAGCCTATGGGAAAGAGTAGTATTGGCCGCGAAGGAGTTCACCGTTACTGTATAGGGCAAGTTTTCAAGGTGATTGTGGGGGCTGCGCATTGCGGTAATTTGGACTTTCTGTGGCTCCAGGGGAGTTTTCTATACAGCCTGCCGAGTGCGGGCTAAACTGAAATGCAACGCTTCGGCCATGGAGCCGATCACGGATCTGGTGGAATTTTGGAGAAGCCCCAGAGCCATGCTTTCTTTGGAGGGGTGGATTGTGGATTTTTCTCATTGGAAAAGTTAATTTTTGGATCTTAGGATCAATGTTGTCAGTTGCTTTGTGTTAAAAAGGTAGCTGCTAATGTTAGCTTGATATAGCTAGCTATCCTCTTCCTCCGTTTCTGAATGAATTTGTGGCTATTTCTTTCTAGCTAGCAAAATAAGTGAGCTAGATTTAGTTTGAGTGAGTATCTCGATAACATAGCTACGTTTATCACTGGTATGGGCTGGTAAATATCCTAAACCTAGCCAGCTAGATGACAAGCTAAAACTGGAGACAGCGTTTGAGGCTTTCCGGCAGTCTTTGTGGTTTTTATATGCGGGTAGCATAAATTGTACAATTGTAAACAAACAAATAATTCTTCAAGTTAGAACCCATGTACACAGTGTCCAAAACATTAGGAACACCTTCCTAATTTTGAGATTACCCTCAGAACAGCCTCAATTCGTCGGGGCATGCACTCTACTAGGTGTCGAAAGCGTTCCAAAGGGATGCTGGCCAATGTTGACTCCAACGCTTCTCATAGTTGTGTCAAGTGGGCTGGATGTCCTTTGGGTGGTGGACCATTCTTGATACATATAGGAAACTGTTGAACGTGAAAAACCCAGCAGCGTTAAAAGTTCTTGACACACTCAAACCGGTGCGCCTGGCATCTACTACCATACCCCGTTCAAAGGCACTTCAAACTTTTGTCTTGCCCATTCACTCTCTGAATGGCACACATAAACAATCCATGTCTCAATTGTCTCAAGGCTTAAAAATCATTATTTAACCTGCCTCCTCCCCTTCAGCTACACTAATTGAAGTGGATTTAACAAGTTAAATCAATAAGGGATCATAGCTTTCACCTGGTCAGTCTGTCATGGAAAGAGTGTTCCTAATGTTTTGTACACTTAGTGTATCATAGTTAATATAAAACACCAACTACATAAATATCTAGTTATCCAACAATTGTTGTTGATTTAACTAACTGGGCTACATTTGCTATCCCACACTACTCTGGAATTGGGAGATAATATTCACACATCTATAAACCTCTCACAATGTCATTATCTAATACTAATAATTTTCAAGTATATCAACCATCTAATTCTAGCCTGTGAATAACGAGTGCAGAACCTTTTCTCTGTAAACTGAGAATAAGTAGACATGCTAATGTATAATGTGGCTGCCTGGAGCAATGGTACACGCTAAATGTCAGGGAATGCAGGGCTGATCTTCCTAGATAGCAATCCCATAAAAATACATCTGGACAAACAATTACTCAGTCCGACACGCCCTTAAAATGTGATATATGCCTCAGGACTACCTGGCCTGATGACTCCTGGCTGTCCCCAGTCCACCTGGTCGTGCTGCTGTACCAGTTTCAACTGTTCTGCCTGCGGCTATGGAACCCTGACCTGTTCACCGGACGTGCTAACTTGTCCCGGACCTGCTGTTTTCGACTTTCTCTCTCTACCGCACCTGCTGTCTCGACCTCTGAATGCTTGACTATGAAATGCCAACTGACATTTACTCTTGAGGTACCGACCTGTTGCACCCTCTACAACCACTGTGATTATTATTTGACCCTGCTCGTCATCTTGAAGAATAATCTGGCCTTAATGGCCATGTACTCTTAGAATCTCCATTTCAGAGCCTGGTTCCTCTCTAGGTTTCTTCCTAGGTTCCTGCCTTTCTAGGGAGTTTTTCCTAGCCACTGTGCTTCTACATCTGCATTGCTTACTGTTTGGGGTTTTAGGCTGGGTTTCTGCATAGCACTTTGTGACATCTGCTGATGTAAAAAGGGCTTCATAAATACATTTGATTGATATATCAAGATCAATGAATAAACGCAATAAATATACTGCTTAGGCCCCGAGACTGTAGTTCAAGGTGGCATGGAGAAGAGACAGCCAGTTGCTTCCTTAATTCTGATTGGGGGCGTTTGGGTCGTCCTTCTCCGTCTGGTCTGGCAACATGGCTAGCGGTGAGGGTTGAGACAAGGGCAAAAGGATGAGCGAGGTGATTAAGAGGTCTGGGTAATCTTTGGGTCTGACTGGAGCTGAATGTGTGTGAGGGCTTTGGGAGCGCTGCCTCTCTCCCAGGTCGCTCAGAGAATAGCGACTGTGCACGGCGCGCAACAAGGTTATATCCTAAAGCCCTTTCATTTCACATCTTGAAGAATGACAGCTGCTCCTATTCAAGATCTACACTGAACAAAAATACAAACGCAACAATTTCAAAGATTTTACTGAATTACAGTTCATATAAGGCCTTAATCTATGGTTTTCACATGACTGGGAATACAGATATGCATCTGCTGGTCACAGATACCTTAAAAAAAAGGGTAGGGGCGTGGATCAGAAAACCAGTCAGTATCTGCTGTGACCATTTGCCTCATGCAGCGCGACACATCTCTGTCGCATAGAGTTGATCAGGCTGTTGATTGTGGCCTGTGAAACGTTGTCCCACTCCTCTTCAATGGATGTGCGAAGTTGCTGGATATTGGCGGGAACTGGAACACACTGTCGTACGCGTCGATCCAGAGCATCCCAAACATGGGTCACATGTCTGGTGAGTATGCAGGCCATGGAAGAACTGGAACATTTCCATCTTCCAGGAATTGTGTACAGATCCTTGCGACATGGGGCCCTGCATTATCATGCTGAAACATGAGGTGATGGCGGCTGATGAATGGCACAACAATGGGCCTCAGGATCTCGTCACAGTATCTCCGTGCATTCAAATTGCCATCGATAAAATGAAATTGTGCTCGTTGTCCTTAGCTTATGCCTGCCCTCTGCCACCATGGGGCTCCCCCCCCCAAAAAAAATTGTAAAGTGGTTATCCCACTGGCTATAGGGTGAATGCACCAATTTGTGAGTCGCTCTGGATAAGAGCGTCTGCTAAATGACGTAAATGTGCCCTTGAGCAAGGCACTAATTGCTAATTGCTCCTGTAAGTCGCTCTGGATAAGAGCGTCTGCTAAATGACTAAAATGTAAATGTAAATGTATCAGCAAACTGCTCGCCCACACAACGCCATCTGCCCGGTACAATTGAAACTGGGATTAATCCGTGAAGAGCACACTTCTCCAGCGTGCCAGTCGCTATCGAAGGTGAGCATTTGTCCACTGAAGCTGGTTACGACTGCAGTCGGGTCAAGACCCTGGTGAGGCTGACAAGCACGCAGATGAGATTCCCTAAGACTGTTTCTGACAGTTTGTGGAGAAATTATTCGGTTGAGCAAACCCACAGTTTCATCAGCTGTCCAGGTGGCTGGTCTCAGACGATCCCGCAGGTGAAGCAGCCGGATGTGGAGGTCCTGGGCTGGCGTGGTTACACGTGGTCTGCGGTTGTGAGGCCGGTTCTCTAAAACAACATTGGAGGCGGCTTATGGGAGAGGAATGAACATTCAATTCTCTGGCAACAGCTCTGGTGGACATTCCTGCAGTCAGCAGGCCAATTGCACGCTCCCTCAGAACATCTGTGGCATTGTGTTGTGTGACAAAACTGCACATTTTAGAGTGGCCTTTTATTGTCCCCAGCACAAGGTGCACCTGTGTAATGATCATTCTTTTTAATCAGCTTCTTGATATGCCACACCTGTCAGGTGGATGGATTATTTTGGTAAAGGAGAAATGCTCACTAACAGGGATGTAAACAAATGTGTGCACAAAATTGGAGAGAAATAAGCATTTTGTGCATATGGAAAGTCGTTTTGATAACCTAACCATGAGCGAATCAGTCCTTTTTCTTTAGAAGAATAATGGCAATCGTTCAAGCCCTGATAAAAATTGAAGGTCACGTTTTAAATGACCACTTTCTCTCCTTTTTAGTAGCATTCTATTCAGGATAAAGGTTCAAATCAAAATGTATTGGTCACATACACATATTTAGCAGAGGTTATTGCAGGTGTAGAGAAATGCTTGTGTTCCTAGCTCCAACAGTGCAGTAATATCTAACAATACACAACAATACACACAAATGTAAAAAGTAAAAGAATGGAATTAAGAAATATATAAATATTAGGACAAGCAATGTCGGAGTCCGGAGTATAAAATCTCTCAATCTTGCTTGATCAAACTCCTATGCCAGTGACAGGGCGCTTAATTGTTTCACCGTGACAAACAGAAGCAGGACTGTGTGCTGCTGTATTGTTTTCTGGTATACCATTTTCACACTATCGTACCAACACGAACCGTTCTGTGCTGGTCTGGATATTTTCTTCAACATTGTCCTTTCCAGCAACTAGGGAGGATGCATAAATAGGCCAGCACCGTACAGCTAATCTCAGCTCAGTTTTACTCAGTAGTGTGAAAAGGCTATTAGTTTAAGGAACCCACTCACCATATTTGAGATCTCCGGATAGGCTGTCTCTACCAGGACGCCCCTGTTGGTGGAGACGTAGTCCACCAGCTCGTTGAGCGTGGCCCGCTTGATCTCCTTGCTCTTCAGGTCGGTGACAGAGTCCATGAAGTCAAACAGCATGCAGCACTGCTGTAGCTTCTGTGTGAACAGCTCCTGCTGCTCCGTGGAAGGTGCATCTGGAACCAGAGATGACATGGAAACAACAAATTTAGTCTACCTTGTAATTTAGACTCTTAAATGGGGTGACTGTACAACCATTGCATGGTATTGATTTCAACAAAAGCTTGCCTGGTTTGTAGCCTAAACAGCATTACCCACAAACTGTGCAGTCAACCGTTGCCAAGGCAGCCCAACTGATTGTAACTTAGGAAAAGACCCGTCATGACATGAGAAAAGTTTTAAAAAATCATTACAATTCATGGGAAAATTGCTATGGTTGATGTCAATACTGATTGAAACAGAGCCGAAATATACAGTATACAGAGGCCTCAATTCACATCCTCAGTACAAGGCCAAACAGACATTTGCTGAATGATGACAAGTTTACAGGTACTTGGCTGACATGCATAGTGACAGAACACAGTTCCTAATGGAACATTTTAGTAGGTTTCAGTTAAGTAAACACTCCATACAACATATACCTCAAATCATAATAGGCCAACTGCTTACACAGCCTGTGAAAACAGAGACATGAGGACTATAATTTTCCTTAAACACATGCAAGGACCCATAGATACGATTTTAATATCACAATTTAAACTCTTTGTAGTTGGAGGTAGGAAAGTCAGTCTTGTTCCAATCAATGGGCATTTGACATACAACTCAAGAGCCAGCCCAGTCACTCTAGCTTTTATCATAAAGCCATTTATGGATTAGACGGTGAGTGTGTGCAGGGTTATTAGAGCTGTCAAACCTGATCCCAGCCAGGCTATAAACAGCACTTATGGCAGCTGCCCAGAAACGCCATGACAGAACAGTACATTACAGCGTTGGGCTAGCCTAGCCTAGCCGTAGGGTTATGGCTCTTAACTGATACAGTACCAAGAGGAAGCAGCCTTGAAAGAACACTGCCAGTTTGATTTATAGCCACTCACAAACCCAACACCTAAATGTCGGGAGGTTGTGCAAATGTAGACACCCATGTAAACCACGTCATCTCAGTCCAGTGTATCAGCTACAGAAGGCATGTTGAGTGGTGAATGATAGTAGTACCAGAGATACTTTTGAGGAGATGGGAAACTCCATTGGAATCATATTAACGCCCACTGTGTACATTGCCCATGGGTCGTCAATGGGCCATGCGGCGCACTCCAGGCGATTCTGGGACAAGGACAGCTCTCCTTCAAGGAGTGAATGGGAGTCAATTGGGCACTAGCTCAAAAACCCAAAATTAGCATGCATTTAATGAACAAAAAGTACTAAATTAGAAATATTTTCTGAGGTGAAATAATTAACTTGTTCTCTGTAATATTGTATAGCTCTCTAATAGTGACACTCAACTTTGTGAAGGGATTGCGTGATGATTAGCTTAGCAACTGTGTGACGCAGCATGGCAATGTGAACGTGATTGGTCGACATTCTGCTGGGTGGGGCGTTATACGTTTCTCCATTCATTGCCCAATGGGATTCCTATCTCCTCCGTTAATATCTCTGGTAGTACCATCCCCCACCACCTGACCGAACAGACTGAACACCGTCTAAAAATCAGGGTTACCCAAAGCTCCAACTCTCTGCTGGACACATACAGTATTCTGACTCTCAGGGAAGCATGTGTGGTTGTTCTATTTCTACATTCAGAGATGTCAATAGTGTGTGTGGTTTAATACTGTAGTACAGTAATGAATTGTGACTAGAGTGAATCTTTTTATTTGATTTGATACAGATTTTTTGGGGGACAAAATGTACCGATCCCGATATATCTGCGATATACTGTTTTACAGCAGAGAAATTAAAGTGTAATTTTTCCACAGTGAATTCTCAGAAATTGCCATCCAAAAGCGCAATTGTCCAATAACTATGCTTCAAATGTTGACTTAATACATTGTGACAATAATGACATCATGATAATGGCCACAAGTGTTCAGATAAGCATGAGATTAAAATTTTTTCAAACTATTTATTGAATATGGGTTGAATTATCGTCCAATACCGATATAGCGGTAAAAGGCCAATATCGGCCTATAATATCGGTGAACCGATATATCGGTCGGACTCTAATAGAGTGCCATGTTGACAACATCCTAAACTCATTTAGAGGCCTCTGTTAGTGACGGGCTGGCTGAACCACATAATGTGCAGTATGTTTGGACAGAGAGCACTCAAACTTTGTTGTGGATGATGGGCTCGAACAGAGCGAGAGGAAGAGAGGCACAGACGCTGCTGAACAGGATATGCCTGTCATAATGGAAACTGCCTTTTGTCTGGAAGGTCTTTCCTTTTCCCACCCATTAGGCATAATCTTTATTTCCTTCTTCCTTTCTTCCTTTCTTTATTTCAGACGGCCACTAACCTACTGTATCATTACATTTTCCTTACATGTGGAAATGTTCTTGTATCAAAACTGAAATGCACAAAGTAAAATCACTTCACTGTGGCAACTGACCCCGGGATATTTTATGACCTATAATTCCCTATCACACGTGAGTTCAAAGAACACTCAAATTCAAATCAAAGTTTATTGGTCGCGTACACAGTTTTGCAGATGTTATCGCAGGTGCAGTGAAATTCTATCTCTAGTAGATAGTGCCCTCCTGAATTATTGGCACCTTAAGTAAATATGAACAAAAAAGGCTGTGAAAAAAGCTGCCAAGATAACAGCTCTGAGTCTCCTATAATGTTTGATGAGGTGGGAGAACACATAGGAAGGGATTTGAGACCATTCCTCCATACATAAACACTCCAGATCCTCCAGAGTCCTTGGTCCTCGCTTGTGGACTCTCCTATTCAGCTCACCCCATAGGTTTTCAAAAATGGGGTTTCGGTCAGGGGACTGGGAGGGCCATTGCAAATCTTGTGTAGATTTGGGGGTATGCTTTGGATCGTTGTCCTGCTGGAAGATCCAACGACGACCCAGTTTTAACCTCCTGGCAGAGGCAGACAGGTTTTGGCCTAAAATCTCCTGGTACTTGGGAGTCCATGATGCCATGTATCCTAACAAGGTTCCCAGGGCCTTTGGAAGTAAAACAGCCCCACAACATCACAGATCCACCACCATACTTCATTCACAGCGGGGATTAGGATATTTTCTGCATGTCCATGGCTCTTTTTACACCAAACCCACCTCTGGTGTTTGTTACAAAAAAACTATATTTTAGTCTCATCAGACCATAGAACCTGTTTCCAATCAAAGTTCCAATGACATTTAGCAAACTCCAGGCGCTTACGTTTGTGGTTTGGTGACAGCAGAGGCTTTCTTCTGGCAACCCTTCCAAATAACTTGGTCATGGCATCTAATTGTAGTTTTGGAGACTTGGTGACCCCAAGATGTAACCTACTTCTGCAATTCTCCAACTGTGATCCTTGGATATTTTTTTGCCACTTGAACCATCCTTCTCACTGTGCGTGGGGGCAAAATACACTTGCGTCCTCTTCCAGGCCGGTTCATCAAAGCTCCAGTTGTTTTACATTTCTTAATTATTGCCCTTATAGTGGATATGGATATTTTCTGGTATGTAGCTACCTTTTTATAGCCATTGCCTGATTTGTGATGGTCAACAACCTTTTGTCTAATTTCATTTGTGTGTTCTCTATCCTTTCCCATGTTGATGGATGACAAAGTGAGTTTAGCCTGTGTGTCACCTCATATTTATACCTCAGTGAAACAGGAAGTCATGGAGTTCCCAAAGACTCAGATGAACTTTAAAAAGTACAAATCTTAAATCGGAAAATATACATACATTTGATTTTGTTCATAGGAATTTCTAGGGGTGCCAATAATTATGACGCGCATGTTTTTGAATACTCTTATTTTATTTTAACTCAATTAAAGGTTGGATTCATATGATATGTTGAGTGTAAGATCAAGCTGATAAACAAAAACTACATTTTTTCTCCACAGCCTTTTTTGTTCATATTTACCTAGGGTGCCAATAATTCAGGAGGACACTGTAGAAACAAGAGGGTTGGCATTTTACTTTTACCAGCACAGGTTCGGCAACAAAGTCAACAAAGCAATCTCAGGCACTAACAAAGCAAATGAATAGCTAGGTCTAAGCCTATAGCTGCTCTCTATGACAAATCAAACAGGTGAGTGTTTTAGCTCAAACAAGCAGTGTTTACTGTTAAAACTGTTCTGTCTGGATAAGAGCGTCTGCTAAATGACTAAAATGTAAATGTAAATGTTGTCATTTTAAAGGCTTTTTTAGAAGTCATACCTTTCACGAGGCCTGTAAACTAAAAAGGCACATAACTAGGGCCCTGTGTTTTGTGCAGTCATGTGACATGCCTGGATTTTGACTTTTATGCAGAAAGTAAGCAGCATAGTGGGTACATTTCCGCAACAACTAAGAGCGTTGAAGTGCGAGGCTCAACTTCTTCGCT
Source organism: Coregonus lavaretus (assembly GCF_964263955.1). Classification (NCBI taxonomy): domain Eukaryota; kingdom Metazoa; phylum Chordata; class Actinopteri; order Salmoniformes; family Salmonidae; genus Coregonus; species Coregonus lavaretus. Next base: position 6,637,157 of record NC_140020.1, on the reverse strand, counting down.
GTTTTGGTGCTTTGGCTACCCATGCACATGCGCAGATACTGTGTGTGACTGTGTGCGAGCGAAGTTCTTGCATCTCGTTCATCTCAATATCTGCGATGCTGCTCGTGGCAACGTCATTTCGCTGAATCTACCTTTAAAGCTTTTTCGTCAAACTGTCTCCTTTTCTTTTTATGTCAGGTTGTTAAGCACCATCCTCAGACAATTGCTTTCATTTTTGGTGTAATTCTAATTTCTGGATAAGGCTTAAAATACAGGATAAAATCTTGCTATGTCACATGATTGCAAAATACACAGGGCCGTAGCCATAACATTGACCAGTGTGACAAGCCTTGCCAACTCCACTATACCAACGGCTCGTTAAACATTAACTATACTGGCTGCGGTGATGCACAAGATCTAGAGAGCAATTTCCTTTCATTTCTGATGCTCACACAGGAGATATGAAATCCTTAATCCTCCTGTCCAAAGGGGAAAGTCTTGCCTTGTTGACTTTGACACTTACGATTGCAGAGCTTTCTCTAAAATCACAGAAAGACATCAAGGGTGGGCTATTTATGTATTTAAGACAGCCTATGTCTCAACATTCTCCAGATTAACACTATTGTTCTTCAAAATTGAAGAGGGCCGATCTTTTGTTGAGCGGATAGTCGGGGGGCCAGAACTACATTTCAAATAATTTGTAGACTGCAAATTGAACGCAAGAAGCCCAAACAGAAAGAAAGAACAAGTGTTTTGAACACTGATGTTAACCTTTCTGGTTATAAACTTTTTTCGGCAAGACAGATCTTCCAAAGGTGGTGGAGTGGCAATCTTTACCATGGAACAACTTCAGTGCTCTGTTGTCTCCACCAAGTCTGTCCCCAAACAATTTGACTTGCTGGTTTTAAGCATTAAGCTTTCAAATAGCTCTTTATTGACTGTTGCTGGGTGTTATCGTCCACCATCAGCACCAGCCTGTACCCTACCTGCCCTAAGCTCTCTCCTGGCCCCTTACACTAAGTCTGAATTTGTCCTGCTAGGTGACCTAAACTGGGACATGCTTAAACCACCTGACCAAGTCCTAAAACAATGGGACTCCATAAATCTCTCTCAGATTATTACCAATCCCACAAGGTAGGACTCCAAACACCCAGAAAAGGCTACTCTCATTGATGTTATCCTCACAAATAATCCTGATAGGTATCAGTCTGGTGTTTTATGTAATGAGCTTAGTGATCATTGTTTGACAGCCTGTGTTTGTAAAGGCTGCCCAGTTAAACGACCTGTCCTGATTTGTCATAGACGCTTGCTGGAAAACTGTAATAAGCAAGCATTCCTTCATGACCTGGCCTCTGTAAATTGGTATAGAATCAGCTTGATCCCCTCTGTCGAACATGCTTGGACCTTCTTTTTTTATATTTTCAGGTGTCTTGTTAACAAACACGCCCCCATAAAGAAAATGAGAATTAAAAACAGGTTCAGCCCCTGGTTCGACCGTGATCTGGCAGAGTTACTCCACCTCAAGAACACAATTTAGCAAAAGGCTCAGCACACAAATACTCAGGCTGACTGGCTGTCATTCAGGCAAATGAGAAATAAGTGCACTCAAGCTATCCGGAAAGCCGAAGTTAGTTACTTTAAGGAGCAGTTCTCTCTCTGTGGGTCTAACCCCAAGAAGTTCTGGAAAACGGTGAAAGACCTGGAGAATAAACCCTCCTCCTCACAGCTGCCCATGTCCCTTAATGTTGATGATGTGGTTGTTACTGACAAGGAGCACATGGCTGAGCTCTTTAATCACCACTTCATTAAGTCAGGATTCCTATTTGACTCAGCCATGCCCAACATTTCCTCATCTCCTGCCCTTCTAATGCGACTAGCCCCGATGCTCCTCCATCTTTTTCCCCATGCCCCGCTACACGGTTTCTCCCTGCAGGCGGTCACAGTCTGAGGTGCTAAAGGAGCTCCTTAAACTTGACCCCCAAAAAACATCTGGGTTAGATGGTTTAGATCATTTCTTCTTTAAGGTTGCAGCCCCTATCATCGCTGAGCCTGTCTCTCCTATCTGGGGAGGTTTCCATTGCTTGGAAGGCAGCCACGGTGCATCCTTTATTTAAAAGGGGGAGATCAAGCTGATCCTAACTGTTATAGGCCAATTTCTATCTTACCCTGTTTATCAAAAGTGTTGGGAAAAACAACTGACTGGCTTTCTTGATGTCTATAGTATTCTTGCTGGTATGCAATCTGGTTTCTGCTTAGGTTATGGATGTGTCACTGCAACCTTAAAAGTCCTAAATGATGTCACCATTGCCCTTGATTCTAAGCTATTTTTATTGACTTGGCTAAAGCTTTTGATATGGTAGACCATTCCATTCCTGTGGGTCGGCTAAGGAGTATTGGTGTCTCTGAGGGGTCTTTGGCTTGGTTTGCTAACTACTGCTCTCAAAGAGTGCAGTGTATAAAGTTAGAACATCTGCTGTCTCAGCCACTGCCTGTCACCAAGGGAGTACCCCAAGGCTCGATCCTAGGCCCCACGCTCTTCTCAATTTACATCAACAACATAGCTCAGGCAGTAGGAAGCTCTCTGATCCATTTATATGCAGATGAGATGTATAAGTTGTCTTATACTCAGCCAACCCTTCCCCAAAATTTGTGTTAAACGCTCTACAGCAAGGCTTCCTTAGTGTCCAACAAGCTTTCTCTGCCCTTAACCTTGTTCTGAACACCTCCAAAGTTCATGTGGTTCGGTAAGAAGAATGCCCCTCTCCCCACTGGTGTGATTACTACCTCTGAGGGTTTAGAGCTTGAGGTAGTCACCTCATACAAGTACTTGGGAGTATGGCTAGACGGTACACTGTCCTTCTCTCAGCACATATCCAAGCTGCAGGCTAAAGTTAAATCTAGCCTTGGTTTCCTCTTATCGTAAATCGCTGCTCTTTCACCCCAGCTGCCAAACAAACCCTGATTCAGATGACCATCCTACCCATGCTAGATTACGGAGACGTAATCTATAGATCGGCAGGTAAGGGTGCTCTCGAGCGGCTAAATGCTCTTTATCATTCCGCCATCAGATTTGCCACCAATGCTCCTTATAGGACACATCACTGCACTCTATATTCCTCTGTAAACGGGTCATCTCTGTATACCCGACACAAGACCCATTGGTTGCTGCTTATTTATAAAACCCTCTTAGGCCTCACTCCCCCCTATCTGAGATACCTACTGCAGCCCTCATCCTCCACATACAACACCCGTTCTGCCAGTCACATTCTGTTAAAGGTCCCCAAAGCACACACATCCCTGGGTCGCTCCTCTTTTCAGTTCGCTGCAGCTAGCGACTGGAGCGAGCTGCAAAAAAAACACTCAAACTGGACAGTTCTATCTCCATCTCTACATTCAAAGACTCAATCATGGACACTCTTACTGACACTTGAGGCTGCTTCGCGTGATGCATTGTTGTCTCTACCTTCTTCCCTTTGTGCTGTTGTCTGTGCCCAATAATGTTTGTACCATGTTTGTGCTGCTACCATGTTGTGCTGCTGGCATGTTGTTGTCATGTTGTGTTGCTACCATGTTGTTGTCATGTGTTGCTGTCATGTTGTGTTGTCTTAGGTCTCTCTTTATGTAGTGTTGTCTCGTCGTGATGTGTGTTTTGTCCAACATTTTAAAAAAATATTTCAGCCCCCGTCCCCGCAGGAGGCCTTTTGCCTCTTCGTAGGCCGTCATTGTAAATAAGAATTTGTTCTTATAGTTAAAGGTTAAATAAATTTAAAAAAACATGTTTGACTAAAACATCATTTCAAACCTTGCTTACATTTGTATACGATCACGTTTCTCTCTATTATGCGTGGGAATACTTTGGAACGGATTTCTTTAATTAAAATCACTTGGAGCTGATTTCCTGGTGTTTTTACAGTCTTATGTCCAACAACAACAATCTTTTTTTTCTCCTTTTTTTTTGTTCAGAAAACTTGCAGGGCCAAATGGGACCACCCACGGACTAAATTCGGCCCGTGGAATGCCAGTTGGGGAACCCTGCATTAGGGTCTAAAAGCATCCTTCTCTATAAACCCAGGCCACTTCCAGCATGTGTTGTCTTCATGTTCCTTAATTAGCGTGGCCTTACTGTCAAGGCCTAGATGGATTCTCATATACGTTACAAAGCTCTGTCGTACTGTACACAGCAAACGTGGCAAAGAGTTTCACAAACGGCACACACCGTTGGCACGTGACTAACTGAAACCCTCACACTGCCTATTCACCAATACCTTTTATAGTACAGTGTTGCTGAATGCAGTTTGTATTTGTATTTATTATAGATCCCCATTAGCTGCTGCCAAGGCAGCAGCTACTCTTCCTGCAAAATTAAGGCAGTTAAACAATTGTAAAACAATTACTATACATTCACAACAGATTTCACAACACATTAAGTGTGTGCCCTCAGGCCCTTACTCTACTACCACATATCTACAACACAAAATCCATGTGTACGTGTGTATGGTGCGTATGTTATCGTGTGTTTGTATGAATGTGTCTGTGCCTATGTTTGTGTTGCTTCACAGTCTCCGCTGTTCCATAAGGTGTATTTTTATCTCTGCTGTCATGAGTTACTTGATGTGGAATAGAGTTCCATATAGTCATGGCTCTATGTCGTACTGTGCACCTCCCATAGTCTGTTCTGGACTTGGGGACTGTGAAGAGACCTCTGGTGGCATGTCTTGTGGGGTATACATGGGTGTCTGAGCTGTGTGCCAGTAGTTCAAAACAGACAGCTCGGTGCATTCAACATGTCAATACCTCTCACAAATACAAGTAGTGATGAAGTCAATCTCTCCTCCACTTTGAGCCAGGAGAGATTGACATGCATATTATTAATGTTAGCTTTCTGTGTACATCTAAGGGCCAGCCGTGCTGCCCTGTTCTGAGCCAATTGCACTTTTCCTAAGTCCCTCTTTGTGGCACCTGATCACACGACTGAACAGTAGTCCAGGTGCGACAAAACTAGGGCCTGTAGGACCTGCCTTGTTGATAGTGCTGTTAAGAATGCAGAATAGCGCTTTATTATGGACATACTTTACATTTACATTTTAGTAATTTAGCAGACGCGACTTACAGTTAGTGAGTGCATACATTTTTCCTTGCCACCCATTCTGAAACTAACTGCAGCGCTTTGTTAAGTGTTGCAGTCATTTCAGTCGCTGTAGTAACTGACGTGTATAGCGTTGAGTAACGTGTGTGCTGTGTGTATATTTGTGTGTACATGAACACACACAAACCAACCTAATTTACATACTGTACACACACACACTCCTAAACAAACTAACATGAAAACTTGAAGACACACATTCTGTCCACTGCTGGAGGGATAGAGCTGGTACAAGCAATGAGGGGGGGGGGGGGCGGGGGGCAGTCTTTCATTGAGAAGTGACATGTCTGAATTACGTAACCCAAACAGACATTGAAGAGCTGCGGTGGCACAGGTGGCAGCACCAGAACGTTCCACAGGAATTCCCTCCGCGGCTTCGAACCTAGTGAAAATGTTCCTGTGGCGTGGAGGGACTGACAGGGATGTGACGCATCAGAACCCCAACAGGGTCTGGTCGTTTGGCTGTTGCGGTGCAGACAAAGTGCAGTGGAAAACATCATTAGCAGACTATCTGTTCCAGTTGGGTATTGTTATTTATTGCATTACTATGTTCTATTTGCTACATTTCTTACTTTTTAACTCTGTATTGTTGGGAAAAGGCTCGTAAGTAAACATTTCACGGTAAAGTCTACGCCTGTTGTATTCGGTGCATGTGACAAATAATATATTTGATTTGATTTGGATCAAAAGCCTTGGAGACTAAAGTTAGCCAAATGCATGCTAAATGCTAACTACATGGACTCTGGAAATGGGGAATCTGGTAATATCAAGCTACGAGAGAAGCTCAGGAAAGGGTAGGCACACCTGGCTTTAGAGCTATTACACACTTGATGCATTTCAGTTTGTCGTGCCTTGCTGAACGGCTTCAGGTCTCGTCACATCATAGTAGAAAGAGCAGTCCTCCAATAACCCATAATGCCGTGCTTTTGACTGAATTGGGTTCTATACTCCAGAAAGTCCTCTGTCTGAAGCCAAACTGGCACAGGCAGGCAAAGGCTGAGTGGATTGTACCATAATGCATCAGGCGTGATTGTGTTCTGGGTTAGCGAGTCTTACGTAACAGACATTTCTTCGCCCGCTCTCTTTTCCTGCATAGCATGGATCCTTATCCGGTGCTGCTGCTGCTGCTCGCTCAAACACACAGCTTACATTCCTCCTCTGTGAGCAACAGTAAGAGTCTACGGCAAGCTGTAGTGTAGGGCCTGTGAGACTGGAATTATTTGCTTAGGGCAGGGGAGCTCTGGGTTCCAGCCTTTATGGGGTGTGTGAGGTAAGTGCTGTTGCCTGGTGGTTTCCATCCTTACCTTGTAAACAGCATCTGATTTAGATCTGTAAGGGTTAGGTGAAGGAGTGCATTCCCTGGCTAATGTGCTGGGGTAAGGCAAGCAGTCGGATTCAAACCCCAGCACCCCTGAACACCTCTGGCATTGTGTGATTTAGGTGCACTTCGAGAAGGAGAGTGGAAGATTTCCCTACTCCTTGTGTATCTCTAGGCGTGTTGTCTTACTTCCTCTAGTCGCACCGTCCTACCTTGACATGGCCAACGGAGAGACTACCAAGTAAAACATTTTTTTTCTCCATTATTTTCTCCCTTTGATTTGTCCTAACTGGAGCCAGGAGTTATTTTTGACCCTATACATTAGTTACAATACTCTAGTTATCATCATAACTAGGCCTACTGTGCCATAGAAAATAAATCATGGTATGGTATGGTAGGGGTGTGACGGTCATGGAATTTTGGATGACTAATTGGCCAGCCAAATGACCGCGGTCACTGTAAAAAAATATATATGCACAAAACAGAGTATGTGAGAGTAGTTCAGCGGTTGGAAATTCCGCTCATCGCTCATGTAGCGTACTGGTGCTCCATGTCCATTCCAACCACTACGCTAAAAACCGCTCCGCGCTCACAGAAAAAAAAAAACTGCCGCTCCAAATTCCCTCCATTCATTAAAATCACAATTTAACCAACACCCATCTATTTTTGTGACTACCTAGACCTACCATTTGGTTTTGAAGTATTGAAACCAAACCATATGATTTGAATGAAAAGTATTTGAATAAACATGGAAAGGTGAATGTAAGAAGCACACATAATTTCAAATAGGCTACATGTCGTATTAAACAGCATATAAACACTCTAAATAGGTCAGGAGCCAGACAGGGAGCCTAAGAAGGAACGGAAATGTATTATTTAGGCTATATTATTTATTATTTGAATTATTTCAAGGCCTACAAAGAAATTGTGAAGCATATGTGAGTACGACACAATAGGCTGGTACGGACATAACGCACTCAGCATTTTAAAACATTTCGTTGTATTAAATCATTATAGTCTATAAATTGCGCATATAGGCTGTGACTTAGAATTAAATACAAATTAAATGAAAAATGACTTATTAGTGCCTTTGAATTCATTTTTAAGAATTCATTTTTAGAAACACGAGTTTGGTCACTCTGTGGTGCGATGGTGCCTGGAGAGCAGGCCAGCAGCGGAGAATATCCTCTCCACACTTGCAGAGCCACTTGGGATGCTAAACACCCGTTTGGCCACTCTTGCCAGTGTAACCGGTGTGAAATGGCTAGCTAGTTAGCGGTGCGCACTAGTAGCGTTTCAATCGGTGACGTCACTCGCTCTGAGACCTTGAAGTAGTTGTTTCCCTTGCTCTGCAAGGGCCGCGGCTTTTGTGGAGCGATGGGTAACGGTGCTTCGAGGGTGACTGTTGTCGATGTGTGCACAGGGTCCCTGGTTCGAGCCCAGGTAGGGGCGAGGAGAGGGACGGAAGCAACACTGTTACACCAGGCTGGGCAGAGATGCAGAGTTGTGTTTTTATTTTTCTATAGGTAGGCCTAAAGGTTTTTAGGCAAAATAACCCAATCAAAATGGAAATATGACAGGACCATTGGGCCAAAATCAATTATGGCCTATTGTATAGCTAATAGAACAAAAATGAATGAAACGTTTAAGAGATCTGATTTTTAGTTTACAAATACTTTGCTACAATGACACACTTAATTATCTACCCACCTCGTTCCTTTCTTTTAGCATGTGCACATAGTAATAAGTACACCATCATGCTTTCGGGATACGTGATTCTTTAGTTGTGGACATTACATCACCACACTTCCCCTCTTGCTCCACATCTTTGTAAGTCGCCATGATTTAGCACCTGTGTGTTTTATCAGTTTCTTTATGAAAATATTTAGCGAACTCCATGACAGTAGCTAAAGCAAGGGGCTATAGCAGCACACAAGTAGACTACAAATGCATTCTGGGCCGGCATGCCCTGAGCTCATGAAGTGAGCGCTACTGGAGCGCTATTGGAGAGAAAGTGGAACGGGCGAAAAGGCCGACGCTCCAGCGTTTGGGAATCTCGCTCCACGCTCCAGTCAAATTGGGCACGCTCCACTCCTCGCTCCGCTCCAGCTCCGCTCACGTACTCTGTTACAAAACATTAAAAACACCTTCCTTATTTTGAGTTGCACACCCCCTTTTGCCCTGAGAACAGCCTCAATTCGTCGGGGCATGGACTCTACATGGTATCGAAAGCGTTCCACAGGGATGCTGGCCCATGTTGACACCAATGCTTCCCTCAGTTGTGTCAAGTTGGCTGGATGTCCTTTGGGTGGTGGACCATTCTTGATACACACGGGAAACTGTTGAGAATGGAAGAAACTCAGCAGCGTTGCCGTTCTTGACACAAACCGGTGAGCCTGGCACCTACTACTAGGGCTGTGGCGGTCATGGAATTTTGTCAGCCGGTGATTGTCAAGCAAATAACTGCCGGTCTCACGGCAATTGACTGTTAATTAACAATCACATTTAGCATCTCCTGGCTTCACGCATAGCCTACAAGCCACTGATGCAGACCTTTGGAACAGCTACATTTAAAAAAGTCTAATAAATCCATGTTATATAGCATATACCATCACAATACAACCATTATTTATTTTAGACAGGTCTAAAGATACATGATATGAAGAAAATGTAGTCTATTTCAGAAGAACAGAATAGCATACTCTGCGTTGTCCTTATCTCAGGCCCTAAGCTGGCTATGCCATATGGCTGTGGGCTACACTAGTTCATTTAGCAGACAAGATTTGCTTAGAATTCCGTGGCATTATTTTATAGTATGAAGAATACAATTGAACATAGCTGAATAAAATAGAAAGGGTATTTTCTCCAAATGATGAGGGAGTGCGCACATGCAGCTATCTGTGTTGAGCAGATAACAAACAAGAAACAGGTACTCCTATATGCTTAATTTAGAGTTATTTATGTAAATTTAGTTGTGATACAAATGTTGGGCTATATGTTTAGATTTGTAATACATTCTAAGGCTGCATGATGCAATTAATTATGATTTGAAAGCTCTGTTTTGTTTTTTTGCGCAGGCTGTGCACAATTAATCAGTCTCTCATTCACAATTTGACAAGCACTTCATCATGCCTCCAATTTTCCGGCTGCATCCCCTTTGTGTGGCCATAATCCCCCTAAAAAGAAATCCATGTATATTGCGGCCAGTGGCCGTTGTGCCCTTGGGCTGAATATAATAATTATAATTCCCTTCTCCCCGCTGCGTGCCGAAGCACCTATCACTCACTTGATTGTCTACACTTTTAGCCTGTGAGAAAGACCCAGACATTGGGGAGGGTAACTGCGCGTGTCCTTATCCAAGTCCGAGGTAGGTATTGGAAGAACTGTCCACATTTACTTTGTCAGCCAACAAGATGAGTAGGCCTAACGAACAGCAAAAGCACTAGCCAAAAGTTGACTGATTCTATTCTGTGCGAGAAATAAATATTCCAAACATAGCCCTGGACAGTTGTGGGATGCGATAGATCCCAAATTAATCCAACCACTAGAATCAAAAAAACAGTTTTAAGTAATGAGCCTGACGCAATAGATGAGAACGTTTGGCTTAAAATGTTGATAAACTTTTATCCTATTTCTTCACATTACAAGCGCAGAAATGCGCACGGCAGTAGGCGCGAATGTTCCATTAGTAGGAAATCATTCTCAAAAGTGATCATAAATGCGATTATGCATGTAATGCTTTTATTATAAAAGGTGCATTTTTATGGGGGAAATGATCTCCCCCAAACTTGAAACTCACGCACTGCGTATGTATGCCTGCTCTACACCCGTTGTAAAGCGAATGAATGTGCTTAATTTTAAGAAGTTATTTGGCTACTTTAGTTGTGATACAAATCTTATCAAAACAAATAGCCCTATGGGCTAGGCTACATGAGGTGTGTGACTATGATTTGAAAAAGTCGCAAAAAAAGCATGCGCTGATTGCCTTGAGCTGGGCATCATTCACAAGTGATAATACATAATTCACAAGTGATGGGCTAATATTGTCACCCATCACACTATTCTTGATTTAATCTTGTCTTTACATATACTAAATAATATGTGTGAAATTTGTTTTGATTTAGAATGGACCATTATCATGCACCTGTCTCAAAACAGGGGCAGAGGGAAAAAATACATGTAATGCAGTTAAATAGCAAATGGAGGCGCTTTTCCCCTGGTTCATTTTCATGCCAGCCAGGTAGGCTATACTCCTGTTTAAAAGAGAAGCAATGTGCTTAATATTAGGAAGGTTGAGAAATAAATATAGTAGGCCTAGCCTATAGAAAGCTGATGGGATCCTCCTATTTTTAATAGAGGCCATCACTCTGTTTTCTCACTCAATTGCATAGCCTATAGAATTGTTGCGTAACCATGAGCTCATAGGCTCTCATTAAGTGTTTGATTACAGTTTCGATTACATTTGCATTGATGTCAGAGTGATTAGAGGGACAATAGAGTGCTGAGTACCAGGCAGTTATCAAGTTTGGTAGGCTACTAATGACCATCAGCAGTATCAGAGCTTGGAGAAGCCTAATTACGGTGACTAAACGGTCACATGGAATTTGACTGCCATCGTGACCGCCGGTGTGGCGGTAATACGGTAACCGTAACAGCCCTACCTACTACCATACCCCGTTCAAAAAGGTACTTAAATATTTTGTCTTTCCCATTCACCCTCTGAATGGCACGCATACACAATTTTCTCAAGGCTTAAAAACCCTTCTTTAACCTGTCTCCTCTGCTTCATCTACACTGATTGAAGTGGATTTAACAAGTGAAATCAATAAAGATATCATAGCTTTCACCTGGTCAGTCTATGTCATGGAAAGAGCAGGTGTTATTAATGTTTTTTACACTGTGTGTGTGTGTATACATTTGATGTCAGAAGTTTACATACACCTTAGCCAAATACATTTAAACTCAGTTTTTCACAATTCATGACATTTAATCCTAGTAAAAATTCCCTGCCATAGGTCAGTTAGGATCCCCACTTACTTTTAAGAATGTGAAATGTCAGAATAATAGTAGAGAGAATGGTTTATTTCAGCTTTTATTTCTTTCATCACATTCCCAGTGGGTCAGAAGTTTACATACACTCAATTAGTATTTGGTAGCATTGCCTTTAAATTGTTTAACTTGGGTCAAACGTTTCAGGTAGCATTCCACACGCTTCCCACAATAAGTTGGGGGAATTTTGGTCCATTCCTCCTGACAGAGCTAGTGTAACTGAGTCAGGTTTGTAGGCCTCCTTGCTCGCACACGCCTTTTCAGTTCTGCCCACACATTTTCTATAGGATTGAGGTTAGGACTTTGTGATGGCCACTCCAATACCTTGACTTTGTTGTCCTTAAGCCATTTTGCCACAACTTTGAAAGTCTGCTTGGGGTCATTGTCCATTTGGAAGACCCATTTGCGACCAAGCTTTAACTTCCTGACTGATGTCTTGAGATGTTGCTTCAATATATCCACATAATTTTCCTTCCTCATGATGCCATCTATTTTGTGAAGTGCACCAGTCCCTCCTGCAGCAAAGCACCCCCACAGCATGATGCTGCCACCCCCGTGCTTCACGGTTGGGATGGTGTTCTTCGGCTTGCAAGCCCCCCCCCCCCCCCCCCCCCCCCTGGGGCCAAACAGTTCTATTTTTGTTTCATCAAACCAGAGGACATTTCTCCAAAAAGTACAATCTTTGTCCCCATGTGCAGTTGCAAACCGTAGTCTGGCTTTTTTATGGCGGTTTTGGAGCAGTGGCTTCTTCCTTGCTGAGCGGCCTTTCAGGTTATGTCGATATAGGACTCGTTTTACTGTGGATATAGATACTTTTGTACCCGTTTCCTCCAGCATCTTCACAAGGTCCTTTGCTGTTGTTCTGGGATTGATTTGCACTTTTCGCACCAAAGCACGTTCATCTCTAGGAGATAGAACGCGTCTCCTTCCTGAGCGGTATGACGGCAGCGTGGTCCCATGGTGTTTATACTTGCGTACTATTGTTTGTACAGATGAACGTGGTACCTTCAGGCGTTTGGAAATTGCTCCCAAGGATGAACCAGACTTGTGGAGGTCTACAATTTCTTTTCTGAGGTCTTGGCTGCTTTCTTTTGATTTTCCAATGATGTCAAGCAAAGAGAAACTGAGTTTGAAGGTAGGCCTTGAAATACATCCAAAAGGTACACCTCCAATTAACTCATATGATGTTAATTAGCCTATCAGAAGCTTCTAAAGCCATGACATCATTTTCTGGAATTTTCCAAGCTGTTTAAAAAAAGGCACCGTCAACTTAGTGTATGTAAACTTCTGACCCACTGGAATTGTGATACAGTGAATTATAAGTGAAATAATCTGTCTGTAAACAATTGTTGGAAAAATTACTTGTGTCACGCACAAAGTAGATGTCCTAACCGACTTGACAAAACTATAGCTTGTTAACAAGAAATGTGTGGCGTGGTTGAAAAACTAGTTTTAATGACACCAACCTAAGTGTATGTAAACTTCCGACTTCAACTGTAAACAGTGCCTTCGAAAGTATTCAGACGCCTTTACTTTTTCCACATTTGGTACGTTACAGCCTTATTCTAAAATTTATTAAATAAATAAAAATCCTCACCAATCTACACACAATAACCCATAATGCCAAAGCGAAAACAGAAATACCTTATTTACATAAGTATTCAGATCCTTTGCTATGAGACTCGAAATTGAGTTCAGGTGCATCCTGTTTCAATTGATCATCCTTGAGATGTTTCTACAACTTGATTGGAGTCCACCTGTGGTAAATTCATTTGATTGGACATGATTTGGAAAGGCACACACCTGTCTATATAAGGTCCCACAGTTGACAGTGCATGTCAGAGCAAAACCAAGCCATGAGGTCGAAGCAATTGTCCATAGAGCTCTGAGACAGGATTATGTTGAAGGCACAGATCTGGGGAAGGGTACCAAAACATTTATGCAGCATTGGAGGTCCCCAAGAACACAGTGGCCTCCATTTATTCTTAAATGGAAGAAGTTTGGAACCACCAAGACTCTTCCTAGAGCTGGCCGCTCGGCCAAACTGAGCAATCGGGGGAGAAGGGCCTTGGTCAGGGAGGTGAACAAGAACCCGATGGTCACTCTGACAGAGCTCCAGAGTTCCTCTGTGGATATGGGAGAACCTTCCAGAAGGACAACCATCTCTCCAGCACTCCACCAATCAGGCCTTTATGGTAGAGTGGCCAGACGGAAGGCACTTCTCACTAAAAAGCACATGACAGCCCGCTTGGAGTTTGCCAAAAGGCACCTTAAAGACTCTCAGACCATAAGAAACAAGATTCTCTGGTCTGATGAAACCAAGATTGAACTCTTTGGCCTGAATGCCAAGCATCACGTCTCGAGGAAACCTGGCACCATCCCTACGGTGAAGCATGGTGGTGGCAGCATCATGCTGTGGGGATGTTTTTCAGCAGCAGGAACTGGGAGACTAGTCAAGATCGAGGGAAAGATGAACAGAGCAAAGTACAAAGAGATCCTCGATGAAAAAGGTTCCAACAGGACAACGACCCCTAAGCACACAGCCAAGACAACACAGCAATGTCCTTGAGTGGCCCAACCAGAGCCCGGACTTGAACATCTCTGGAGAGACCTGAAAATAGCTGTGCAGCGACGCTCCCCATCCAACCTGACAGAGCATGAGAGGATCAAATACAGGTGTGCAAGCTTGTAGCGTCATACCCAAGAAGACTTGAGGCTGTAATCACTGCCAAAGGTGCTTCAACAAAGTACTGAGTAGAGGGTCTTAATACTTATGTAAAATGTCATATTTCAGTTTTTTTTATTTTTATAAATATGCAGAAATGTCTAAAAACCTGTTTTTGCTTTGTCATTATGGGGTATTGTGTGTAGATTGATAAGGGGAAAAAACAATGTAATCAATTTTAGAATAAGGCTGTAACGTAACAAAATGTGGAAAAAGTCAAGGTGTCTGAATACTTTCCGAATGCACTGTATACTTATACTCCGGACTCCGACATTGCTCGTCCTCATATTTCTATATTTCTTAATTCCATTCTTTTACTTTTTAGATTGTCTGTATTTTTGTGTATTGTTAGATATTACTGCACTGTTGGACCTAGGAACACAAGCATTTCGCTACACCCACAATAACATCTGCTAAACATGTGTAAACAACCAATACAATTTAATTTGACAGTAGTGTACATGTTCTCTGTAAGCCACCTAAAAAGGAGGAGACCCAGATTGCCTCCAAATAGAAACCTCCCTCCCTGATCACGACTGGGAGGGAATCATCTCTGACCTTCTGGGAGCAGCAAAGATGACTGGGCCTGGGAGATACAGCCTGACACGGAGATAAGTCTCCCCATCCGCAGCTATTTTTGACATATCTTGAAAAAAAATGAAAAAATGCTTTGTTGCACACATTCCTAGGATGGCTTTAGAAGAGAGAAAGGAAAGGAAATATTTCCACCAGGAGCAGCATGATTAAACTAGGCCTATCACCATAGAGCTGGGGATTAGAACGCCGGCGAAGACGACGAGACAGAGGTTTGGGGAGATTTAAAAGATAAAGCCCTACCATCGTCCTCTCACAGCAAATGGACCACCATGGGTTTTCCTTCAAGGGAAAGGGAAATTGTCTACCTTGTTATTGTAGAGCAACAATGGGTAGCCTTAATCGCTTGTGGGAAAAAGTGAAATCCTCCTTAGAAGGTGGAATGAGATTAGCAACTGTAATGTCACGACGTTGGCAGTTACCTTGCTTTATTTGAGACAGCCTATTCAATACTTGTTTACTAGCCTATATGGACAACATAGATGTACACACATAATAGATTAACAGGTTCACTCCAATTAACTGGTGTTCCCATTGTGACTAATTGATTGGAGAGCACTACATGCAAAAAGCCTTTGTTTTGTAACAGACCTTTGCATAGTTGATGGTGTGGAGAGATCCTATTGGCAAATCGATCTCGCTCACTGTCTATTGTTTGAGTGTGTCGTTTCATAACCACAGACACACAAAATGTACTCAGACCTGTTGACAGAGAAAGACAAAGAGAGGTGTGTGTTTGTCTGAGAGAAAACGTATAGTGATACTGTAGAGAAGGATTGTATGGAGAGAGAATTACTGTCTGCTTACATACAGTAAAGTATGGGAGCGTCTGTGTTTGTTTACCATCTGGAGCGAGAGGAACGTTAAAGACTGTTTTCAGTGATACAGGCCTGGTCTGGGAGACAGCCAGCACCTGAGGCTGGAGGCACCCCAGGATTACAGGCCTTAAACTCTTTAGTATCTCTCAGTAATGGCAACATGACCTGGACTCACTGTGACAAGAGGAGTCAATCCCCATCTACAGCTTCCACTGCAATCTAGCTAATGGCCTTTTCTCATTCAGGACCCATGGCCATAACACATGATAAGTAGGACCCAAAAAGACAGAAAAACATCCTTGCAGTTGAAGGGCGGCAGGTAGCTTAGTGGTTAAGAGCGTTGTGCCAGTAGCCGAAAGGTCGCTGGTTCTAATCCCCGAGCCGACTAGGTGAAAAATCTGTCGATGTGCCCTTGAGCAAGGCACTTAACCCTAATTGCTCCTGTAAGTCGCTCTGGATAAGAGCGTCTGCTAAATGACCAATTATTATTATTATTATTGAATGACAGCGCACAAACCGGAGGCTTTTTAAGGGAATGGAATGACAAAGCGCAAACAGTACCTACATGTAGCCTACAGAGGCCTGTTGCTTAAAAATGGTAGACCTAGGGCTGTTGTGGTGACTATTACCGCCATACCGGCACTCATGACCGCAGTCAAATTCCACGTGATCGTTGAGTCACGGTAATCTCCTCTTATGCACTCTGGACATTCGTTGGTAGTACCCAAATCGCTAACGACCATGAGGTCGCTAATGGCCTGGTACTCAGTGCTCTATTGTCCCTCTAACCACTGACATCAATAAAAATGCCATCGAAAATCAAACACTTATAAGAACAGTATCACGCTTTTAAAACACACCATTAGGCTACATTATTTATTTTTTCAGTTCATCAAGCGGTTGAAACTGAGTGGTTGCGGATGTTGTTTCAAAGCCAAAAAACGAAATGGACAGCGGTTTAAAAACGTGATGATTAATTCAAAGCATTTCAAGCATTGCATGTAGAACACTCATAAGCATTTTAGAACTTATGCATACGCATTTGCCTATACAGTGCCTTCGGAAAGTATCCAGACCCCTTGACTTTATCCACATTTTGTTACAGCCTTAATCTAAAATGGATTAAATAAATAAAAATCCTCAGCAATCTACACGCAATACCCCATAATGACTAAGTGAAAACAGATGTACCTTATTTACATAAGTATTCAGACCCTTTGCTATGAGACTAGAAATTGAGCTCAGGTGCATCCTGTTTCCATTGATCATCCTTGAGATTTTTCTACAACTTGATTGGTGTCCACCTGTGGTAGATTAAATTGATTGGACATGATTTGGAAAGGCACACACCTGTTTATATAAAAGGTCCCACAGTTGACAGTGCATGTCAGAGCAAAAACCAAGCCATGAGGTCGAAGGAATTGTCCGTAGAGCGCCGAGACAGGATTGTGTGGAGGCACAGATCTGGGGAAGGGTACCAAAACATTTCTGCAGCATTGAAGGTCCCCAAGAACACAGTGGCCTCCATCATTCTTAAATGGAAGAAGTTTGGAACCACCAAGACTCTTCCTAGAGATGGCCGCCTGGCCAAAGTAAGCAATCGGGGGAGAAGGGCCTTGGTCAGGGAGGTGACCAAGAACCCGATGGTCACTCTGACAGAGCTCCAGAGTTCCTCTGTGGAGATGGAAGAACCTTCCAGAAGGACAACCATCTCTGCAGCACGCCAGCAATCAGGCCTTTATGATAGAGTGGCCAGACGGTAGCCACTCCTCAGGAAAAGGCACATGACAGCCTGCTTGGAGTTTGCCAAAAGGAACCTAAAGACTCAGACCATGAGAAACAAGATTCTCTGCTCTGATGAAACCAAGATTGAACTATTTGGCCTGAATGCCAAGCATCACGTCTGGAGGAAACCGGGCACCATCCCTACGGTGAAGCATGGTGGTGGCAGCATCATGCAGTGGGGATGTTTTTCAGCGGCAGGGACTGGGAGACTAGTCAGGATCGAGGGAAAGATGAATGGAGTAAAGTACAGAGAGATCCTTGATGAAAACCTGCTCCAGAGCCTCAGACTGGGGCGAAGGTTCACCTTCCAACAGGACAACGATCCTAAGCACACAGCCAAGACAACGCAGGAGTGGCTTCGGGTCTGAATACTGTGATAGTTTATTTTTAATAGATTAGCAAAAATTATGGGGTATCGTGTGTAGATTGATGAGGAAAAAAAACAATGTAATACATTTTAGAATAAGGCTGTAACCTAACAAAATGTGGAAAAAGTCAAGGGGTCTGAATAATTTCCAACATAGCCTAATAGCCTACCGCATTGTATGCACGGCAGAAAAATATTTTTAAATTATGTCTTTGGTACATAACTGGTCTAGCCTATACTCTAAAATTCAACATATTCTAGTAATCGCCTTTGAGTGTGGACTGTATTATTATGCATACTGGATGGACTGGTTACCTAATGCTACGCTCCAAACTTTCTATCCATGAGTCTGGGAGAGAACATATAAGCCTAGGCGATGCTGTTGGTTCATTGATTGTGCAGGGCGGCTTACAGTTAGCATACAATTACAGTGAATTTGCATTTGATTTTGAATAGCCTAGTAATAGGGATTTTTTTATATTTATTATAATTACTAAGCTGATATTACCTTTAGCTACAGAATATCTCACCACCGTATATTTCCATCTCCTCTTCTCTCCCTCATTCCTTTCTCGAGCATGCAGTCATTAAACTGTCAACAGTTTAATTAAATATGTTTTGTAGTGAAAACATGTTACTATCGATGTTCCCAAACAGATTTCACTTGGTTTCCCAAATTAAGCACTGGGTAGCTGCAGGAACAGGGTTGGAGATCCCATGGCTTACAGAGTTTGGGCGGAATATCACCTGTCACGCAGCGAGAAGCTGCATGCTCCTCAAACAGTGGTTGATGCGTGAAGTGAAATAAGTGTTCTTATAAGCCCAGACATTTCTAAATGCAATCCCGTGTGAAAGCAGAGTTTTGATGGTTGACACTATAAAGAGGAGGATCCCAGCTGCTACTATATTTATTTCTCAGCTGCTCTGCTACAAAACCGGAGTAGCCTACCCGGCATGATTTAAACTGCAGGAAAGCGGCCTCCAGTCGCTATTCTAGTGCATACCGATGACATGTATTTTTTCCCCCCTGCCCATATTAGTAAAGACTAGATTAAATTGACAATAGTCTGATGGGTAAAATATGATCACTTGATGAGAGAATTGGTTGTGCAACCTGAAGCTAAGGAACAGAGTGCAAACTTTTCAAGTAGTCAACAGCCTATAGTCGCATCATGCAGCCCATATATGTTTTGATTTCTAAGACATTTAAGGTTTGTATCATTCACAACAAACTTTGCCAAATAACTATAGCATATAGGACCTGTTTCAAATTATCACTTGTACGCTCAACATAGCCATTTTATTAAGTTAAGTTCAATTATATTATTCTTACAATAAAATCATAAAGTAATGACACAGGACTTAAAAGCATATATTTTAGTCTGCTAAATGAACTAGCCTACAGCCTATGGTATGGCGCATAGCCAGAGAACATACAGTAGGCCGACTCATATTCGGTTCTGTTTCTTTAGACCTGCCTAAAATAATAATGGATTTATTGTGATGGCATATATCAAATGGACTTATTAGACTTCGTTAAATGTAGATGTTCCAAACGGCGCGCATCAGCGGCTCGTATGCGTGGAGACCTGGAGATGCTAAACATGTTTACGCTAATGAACGGTCAATAACCGGCTGCCAAATCTTCATCACCACCACAGCCCTAGCCTAGGCCTATACGCACAAAATTGTCCAGGCTCACATTTCTTACAGGCCTGATGCCCTTTTACTGTTCTCTCCTATTGAGAAACACTGACACTAGCGCACAGCAGCACATCACAGGAGCAACAGCAAATCTGCTCAGCATTTAGCAACATCCGCAGCTGAATGTAGATTGTCATCACCTAGCAACCAGATATTGCACTGGCCTTGCTGAGTGTGCAGCGTAAGGCGTCTATTTCTAGTGACTGTCACAAAACTGTAAATGGTTATTTAAGGACCTGCTGAAAGCTTAATGGTCCTATTTTACAGCGCTATCTGCTTTCGCTTAAAAGATCCTCAGCCTTTATGTGCAGGAGGAGGTGGGGTTCCGAGTCACTTGGAGTGAAATGTTGGCCTCTCCACAGCAGAACAAAACCTGGGGTACAACAGCAAATAAGAGGATCAACGAGCTGAATCTGAGTAAAACATGTTGTAGAAATTGTACTGTTGTAATATCAGTGCTCAGACTACAGATTGATTGTTAGGCAACACAATGTGAGTGTAGATGGGAGAGGAGGACAGCACTACAAGGCAGCACACTGTCAAGGGGACTGACGGACGACAGGGATTACAGAACTTTCCATTTTAGCGGCTCGTGAAATTTCGTGCACCAGTGGCTGATATGTGGCGAGCTGGACGGACGACAGCTCTCGGCCTCAACGGCGTGCTGTGGCAGCCATGCTGGGCCTGGCCGAGCAGAGCAGCAGGGTCAACTAGTGACCTCTGACGGCAAACTGGTAGCACTGTGTGAATAGCCTAGATGGCAATTCACTTACACCTCCCTCCTGTTGAACTGGTTAAAGCAGTTAGTCAGAGCTCAAAATGTAATTCCTAACGAGCGAAAGCATAAAAAGGCTTTGGCATACATGGTTTTGCAGGACTAGGCCTTACTAGGCATAATACACCTTTAAAGTTTACTATGAAATATGATTACAATATGAGTGAAATAGTTTTCCTTCCAGAAAATGTTTCCTTAAGTATTTTAAAAAGCAGCCTTTCTGTGTTGGAATGGTGTGGGCGTACCCAAACAACAGAATGGTGTGGGTGTATACCGGTCATAAAAAATATGAATGAGAGTAGACCGCTGATTGGCCAGCTCAGCCAATGAGCCAACATGACATGTTCTATGAGGAAATAGCAAGCATTTTTGAAACCGTCTGTTTGAGATACAAGTTTGAATGGTGGGGTTTTTGAATAGTTTTTTTACCTCCAATTTATGCTTTGTCCACAAATACGAGTATAGGACGCATCAACAACAACATTGGGTATGAGTTAACAGAAGATTTTCACAGGTCAGTTACTTTAAAAAGTAGGCCTACATAGCATAATGAAATAGGCCTACCTATTGATCCAGCTAGAATCCTAGGGGCCATTTGAGTCTACACAAGGACACTCACTAAGTGCACATTTGGGAAAAATGACCACCATAGTGGTAGAAACAATACAAGTATTCTACCTACTTTCACACCTCTTCTTCTCCAGACGGACCACAAACATCAAATATTTGTATTAAATACACCCAACCACACATGTTCACCGTGTCTACAGTGTTCGACTGTAGAGTGCCCTGATAGTGCCCATCAACACTTCCTAGAAATGTAGCCATCTGGAGAGACAAAAACCTGCACAAAGCACGCATGCGGGGAAAATGACCTCTGCCATTCTTAGTAAAGGCAGAAGGGGATAGTTTCCCCATGCAGCTGCCCCCATTTACTCTCTAGTCATAATGCCATCCCCAGTTGGGTTGGTTTGCCTCCACAGTGAAAGTAAAAAAAAACAGCCGACGGAAAAATGACAGGCCTGTTATATTTAATACTGCACTCCGGTTGGGACCTTGGGGACCAGTGTACATTTCGTCAACAACAATACACCTATTTTTCAGTGGCAATTAACAAGACAATAACTTAACAAATAGACCCGGAAAAAAATACAATAATTATTTTTTTATTTCGGTTGACGAAAACGAGACTAAATTATCTCTGTGACTAAAATCTGACTAGTAAATGGACTGGACAAGCGTTTTTGGAGAGACAGAGCTTTTCAGTTATTTGTTCGGTCCAATTATGACATTAGCATAATTGTAAGGCTCTCTCATTGCAATGTTGCAATGCAGTGGAAAATAAATACCATGCCCAGGTCATTCACGAGTCACCCGTCTGCCCAGCAACTGTTCTCCAATCTGGCAGCAAGAAATCATTAACGCAAATAAGGCACTGGCTACTCTCCCAGTGGTACAAGCTCCCGGTACAAACAGGGGTGATGTTTGGAGCCACTTTACTTAGCGTGTAGATTCAAACAAGACCGAATGCAACGTATCCACGGGAGAAGAAAGCATTAGCACCCACAAGTAGACAGCGAAAAATACTACCAACCTCAAGAGACATCTGAAAGCGCATCATTCCAATATATACGCTAAGGAAATAACAGATTGGAAAATGCTAGCTAGTTAGCTTGCTGCAACCTATCACACCACTACTTACAGTGGCTTGCGAAATAATTCACCCCCCTTGGCATTTTTCCTATTTTGTTGCCTTACAACCTGTAATTAAAATAGATTTTTGGGGGGTTTGTATCGTTTGATTTACACAACATGCCTACCACTTTGAAGATGCAAAATATTTTTTCTTGTGAAACAAACAAGAAATAAGACAAAAAAAAACAGAAAACTTGAGCGTGCATAACTATTCACCACCCCAAAGTCAATACTTTGTAGAGCCACCTTTTGCAGCAATTACCGCTGCAAGTCTCTTGGGGTATGTCTCTATAAGCTTGGCACATCTAGCCACTGGGTCATTGTCCTGCTGGAAGGTGAACCTCCGTCCCAGTCTCAAATCTCTGGAAGACAAACAGGTTTCCCTCAAGAATTTCCCTGTATTTAGCGCCATCCATTATTCCTTCAATTCGGACCAGTTTCCCAGTCCCTGCCGATGAAAAACATACCCACAGCATTATGCTGCCCACCATGCTTCACTGTGGGGATGGTGTTCTTGGGGTGATGAGAGGTGTTGGGTTTGCACCAGACATAGCATTTTCCTTGATGGCCAAAAAGCTCAATTTTAGTCTCATCTGACCAGTGTACCTTCTTCCATATGTTTGGGGAGTCTCCCACATGCCTTTTGGCGAACACCAAAAGTGTTTGCTTATTTCTTTCTTTAAGCAATGGCTTTTTTTCTGGCCACTCTTCCGTAAAGCCCAGCTCTGTGGAGTGTACGGCTTAAAGTGGTCCTATGGTCCTAATTAGTGACATCATTTTGAGATGGGATAACCTTCCAGAAGGACAACCATCTCCGCAGCACTCCACCAAATCAGGCCTTTATGGTAGAGTGGCCAGTTTTCCAAAAGGCACCTAAAAGGACTCTCAGACTATGAGAAACAAGATTCTCTGGTCTGATGAAACCAAGATTGAACTCTTTGGCCTGAATGCCAAGCGTCACGTTTGGAGGAAACCTGGCACCATCCCTATGGAGTGGCTTTGGGACAAGTCTCTGAATGTCCTTGAGTGGTCCAGCCAGAGGCCGGACTTGAACCCGATCGAATATCTCTGGAGAGACCTGAAAATAGCTGTGCAGCAACCTGACAGAGCTTGAGAGGATCTGCAGAGAAGAATGGCAGAAACTCCCCAAATACAGGTGTGCCAAGCTTGTAGCGTCATACCCAAGAAGACTCAAGGCTCTATTCACTGCCAAAGGTGCTTCAACAAAGTACTGAGTAAAGGGTCTGAATACTTATGTAAATGGCATTTCATTTTATTTATTTTATTTGGTCAAATTTCTAAAAACCTGTTTTTGCTTCATCATTATGGGGTATTGTGTGTAGATTGATGAGGGAAAAAAACTATTGAATCCATTTTAGAATAACCCTGTAAGGTAACCAAACGTGGAAGTCAAGGGGTCTGAATACCTTCCGAATGCACTGTATGTTGGTAGGATAAGGCGATGCATGTTTGTGCACATGGAAGTCAGTGATTTATGTTTACTATAGCTTAAATGAGGCAATACAAAATGTGATGTGACTATTACGTGACTCAAATGTGGCTTAAATTAAAGGGCATTTAGACAAAAATTGCCCACAGTTATGTTATTTTGACCACTGCTTTGGACTCACTCACTACAACAACAAAAAACCAAATGCACGTGTACACACACGTCAAGGGTCACATTAGCTTTCAGATATTAGCATTTTCAAAATGCAGACCATTAAAAAAATATACATTTTAAACCATTTCACCTGCGTTTCATACAGTGAGCTCCAAAAGTATTGGGACAGTGACAAATGTTTTGGCTCTGTACTCCAGCACGTTGGATTTGAAATTATACAATGACTATGAGGTTAATAAAGTGCAGACTGTCAGCTTTGAGGGTATTTTCATCCATATCGGGTGAACTTTTTGTACATTTTAGGGGACAAATTCACTTGTTTATTAAAGTAGTCAAAAGTTTAGTATTTGGTCCCATATTCCCAGCATGCAATAAATACATCAAGCTTGGGACTCTACAGACTTGTTGGATGCATTTGCTGTTTGCTTTGGTTGTGTTTCAGATTATTTTTTGCCCAATAGAAATGAAATGGTAAATAATGTATTGTGTCATTTTGGAATCACTTTAGACTGTTTTCTAAACACTTCTATACTGAACAAAAATAAAAACACAACATGCAACAATTTAAATGTTTTTACTGAGTTACAGTTCATATGAGGAACTAATTAATTATGCCCTAATCTATGGATTTCACATGAATGGGCAGGGGTGCAGCCATGGGTGGAGTTTGGCCCAGCCAATCAGAATGAGTTTCTCCCCACAAAAGGGCTTTATTACAGACAGAAATTAGGGTAGAGTTCAGTAACTTGCAGTAGAGTACAGTACAGTAAAGTTCAGTACAGTACAATATACCGTAATCTACTCAACTTTTTTTTACTGTATTGTACTTTATTGTACAGTACTACTGAATTGTACTGTACTATACAAACTTGTGAAACATACATCCATGATAGGTTCAGATTTGGTCCAGTCCGGTCCGTCTGTGGACGTTAACATCAAGGCCAGGGTGGACTGATCAAATTTCAACGTCTATGGACATCCGGTGTCGGTCGATGCTCAGTGGGTGAGGATGCTGGTTAAAGTAAATGGAAAGAGGGGGGCTCATGGGTAGCTTTCAGTAAGAGCTGGGAGGTGGTGACATTAACTGTTGATAGGGCTGGGCGATTGGGCCGAAATATCATATCACTGTATTTTAAATATTTGACGGTACGATGGTATTTTCTGTTAATAAAAGTTATACATTTGCTTAATGAGTAGTGTGTGACCCTAAGGTGGCAACACATACATTCTAAGTGATTTCAATGGGTCTTACTCCATTCTGATTGAAGTTGAATTGAACAGTATAAAACAATCTGAAATAATTTCCTGCATTTCCATCAATTCCTGCACTCATTTGAGAATTTCCACACTGCCAAGCAGGGCTGCACGATATGGGCAAAAAAAAACGAGTCCTTATTTTTAACCAAATGTTGAAATTGCGATTTGACTTGTGATTTAGATCAAAACATTTGGGTGAACTGTTGGAATCATGGAAATATGTTTATTATAATTCTACAGTTAGAATGTAAATACAGTGTTGTTTGACATGACAATGAATGAAAATGCTAGGGAGGAGTTATCGTGACAGGGTAGGAACCAAAGTGATGGTCAGTGTTTCCTAGGGGACCCTATTATCTTTGGCTACATTAAATGTTTCTTCATGTAGCTATCATATTCATGCTTTGCCTATTCCTCTTTGATTTAGAAGATACTGTTGCACAAACAACATGCTGATCTAGGCCTACACCAGCACTGGTATCAGGCTGTATTAGCTAGCTACGTTTGCTCTGATTCAGTACATTTATTAGCTAGCCAGCTAACTAGCGATTAGCATTTAACACGATTTAGCTAAAACTTTCTAAGAAAATACAAACTAGCTGTTTGCAGATGTAAGAAACTCAAACTAATAGTATAATTATAGAACGCTTGTGGATTTATATTAAGAAGCAAAGTGGAAACAACATTGTTGTCATCAACATTGTTACATGTGCTGCATTGACCATGCAGACTGAACGCAAGTGTCTATTGGTCAAGCAACAACAAATGTGCTCCTTGAGGGACAGGGCTAGGTCTGTGTGGAAAGCGGCATGGAGAGAGAGCGAGAGAGCGGAGAAGGATGACTCAAGTAGCGGTGTAAACTATAAAAATGGACGTTACACACGGCATATCACATTTAACAAACATCGCTTTAGAAGGTAAAGTAAAAACCCAAACAGGTCTGTGCATCAATACCGGTATATAGTAAAATACAGTATACCGCCCAGCCCTAACTGGTGAGTGAGAGAGGGAGGGGTTGTCCAGACTCAAACTGCTTTAACACTCTTGGTTTGACCACTAGACGACAGAAAGACAAAGAAAACCATTATCAGCTGAACATAACAGTATGCCAGTTGAAGAGATCACAGTAGCAGGTGACCCTACTGTGGTTTGTGACTATTATGATTTCCCATTTTAGCCAATTCAGTTGCAGTAATTCCGTTCGATTTTGGGGTAATTCCGTTACCGATTTGGTAAAGGAATTATGAGTTTGAGTCACTTAATAATTCATAAACAAAATGTATATGAGTAAAATCACAATAACTAAAATGGTAGGTCTACCATTACTTGTTACTTTGTGAACTTTCATTATCCTCACTCATGAGGGAGAAATTAGAAAATATCTTAAAGATTTTTTGGTAACGGAATTACAAGGCAATATTTCTTAAAAACTTACAGAAGGTAAACAATATCTCCAAACAAAATATAAGTGTTGATATAAGTTGTCAGGGGACTTTACGTCAACATTGTGTTTTGATGTATTTGTCATACCTTAAGATATTTAAAAAGACCCCTTTTCCATTTGTTTATCCAGAAATCAAAGCCTTTACTTACAGTGGGGGTAAAAAGTATTTAGTCAACCACCAATTGTGCAAGTTCTCCCACTTAAAAAGATGAGAGGCCTGTAATGTTCATCATAGGTACACGTCAACTATGACAGACAAAATGAGACACGGACTTTCAACTCCCTCCAAAGATTTTCTATGGGGTTGAGATCTGGAGACTGGCTAGGCCACTCCAGGACCTTGAAATGCTTCTTACGAAGCCACTCCTTCGTTGCCCGGGCGGTGTGTTTGGGATCATTGTCATGCTGAAAGACCCAGCCATGTTTCATCTTCAATGCCCTTGCTGATGGAAGGAGGTTTTCACTCAAAATCTCACGATACATGGCCCCATTCATTCTTTCCTTTACACGGATCAGTCGTCCTGGTCCCTTTGCAGAAAAACAGCCCCAAAGCATGATGTTTCCACCCCCATGCTTCACAGTAGGTATGGTGTTCTTTGGATAAAACTCAGCATTCTTTGTCCTCCAAACACGACGAGTTGAGTTTTTACCAAAAAGTTATATTTTGGTTTCATCTGACCATATGACATTCTCCCAATCCTCTTCTGGATCATCCAAATGCACTCTAGCAAACTTCAGACGGGCCTGGACATGTACTGGCTTAAGCAGGGGGACACGTCTGGCACTGCAGGATTTGAGTCCCTGGCGACGTAGTGTGTTACTGATGGTAGGCTTTGTTACTTTGGTCCCAGCTCTCTGCAGGTCATTCACTAGGTCCCCCCGTGTGGTTCTGGGATTTTTGCTCACCGTTCTTGTGATCATTTTGACCCCACGGGGTGAGATCTTGCGTGGAGCCCCAGATCGAGGGAGATTATCAGTGGTCTTGTATGTCTTCCATTTCCTAATAATTGCTCCCACAGTTGATTTCTTCAAACCAAGCTGCTTATCTATTGCAGATTCAGTCTTCCCAGCCTGGTGCAGGTCTACAATTTTGTTTCTGGTGTCCTTTGACAGCTCTTTGGTCTTGGCCATAGTGGAGTTTGGAGTGTGACTGTTTGAGGTTGTGGACAGGTGTCTTTTATACTGATAACAAGTTCAAACAGGTGCCATTAATACAGGTAACGAGTGGAAGACAGAGGAGCCTCTTAAAGAATAAGTTACAGGTCTGTGAGAGCCAGAAATCTTGCTTGTTTGTAGGTGACCAAATACTTATTTTCCACCATCATTTGCAAATAAATTCATAAAAAATCCTACAATGTGATTTTCTGGAAAATTTTTCTCTCAATTTGTCTGTCATAGTTGACGTGTACCTATGATGAAAATTACAGGCCTCTCTCATCTTTTTAAGTGGGAGAACTTGCACAATTGGTGGCTGACTAAATACATTTTTCCCCCACTGTAAGCAACATTTTTTAGATGGAAAATGGTTGAAAAGGTATCCATGCCTTAATTTCCCCAAAATAGACTCTTACACTTCAGCTCCACTATAACCGTTGCATTGCTTTGCCATCAGCGTTCTACCTGCGACACAGGGCGTGTTGTTTTGATTGCGGAGAAGAGCAGAGGGGAAGAGCATCTTTATTCCATTATCCCCTACTTTATCATATTCAATGATTATGCGTAAGTACAATAGCTTTGGTCCAGTTTTTCGCAAGTACTCATTAAAATTGTTGCTAGAGGTTGTACTAAATGATCCTCTATTCTCCAATTGCTTTTGTTTACATTGTGAACCTAGCTAGTCGCAACACGGGCAGTGAAGCAGTTCTTTGATTTCAAAGGAAGCATTTCCTCAACGGCTGATGGCAATGCCGGACACCCGATGGCTTAAGTGTAGCGGGGCCGTGAACTTTCATTTGACACCCAATTTGATATGCTCCTATGAATTTCACGTTGGTTCTCATGGAAATGCCCATACCTCTGAAGTCATTCAAGCAAGCCAAACACCAGTGAGTCCAAATGTGCCCTTCACATTTCCAAATGATAAAACTTGTGTCATTTACAGTGGCAACATTTATGATCACCGTTTGATGTACAGTGACAAGATGACATGGCGTCATACCCTGGGTTGTTCTGAACAGAATGAGCCTGTTTGTTTATTGTGAAGAACATTTGCCGGGGCACAGGCACCTGAACGCACAACTCAAATCAAATCAAATGTTATTTGTCACATGCGCTGAATACAACAGGTGTAGACCTTACAGTGAAATGCTTACTTACAAGCCCTTAACCAACAATGCAGTTTTAAGAAAAATAAGTGTTAAGTAAAAAATAGATAAGTAAAAAATGTAATAAAATGACAAATAATTAAAAGAGCAGCAGTAAAATAACAGTAGCGAAGCTATATACAGGGGGCACTGGTACAGAGTCAATGTGCGGGGCACAAGTTAGTCAAGGTAATTGAGGTAATATGTACATGTAGGTAGAGTTAAAGTGACTATGCATAGATAATAAACAGAGAGTAGCAGCAGCGTAAAAGAGGGGGTAGGTGGGTGGGTGAGTGGGTTGGGAACAATGCAAATAGTCCGGGTAGCCATTTGATTAGCTGTTCAGGAGTCTTTTGGCTTGGGGGTAGAAGCTTTTTGGACCTAAACTTGGCGCTCTGGTACCGCTTGCCGTGTGGTAGCAGAGAGAACAGTCTATGACTAGGGTGGCTGGAGTCTGACAATTTTTAGGGCATTTCTCTGACACCGCCTGATATAGAGGTCCTGGATGGCAGGACGCTTGGCCCCAGTGATGTACTGGGCCGTACGCACTACCCTCTGTAGTGCCTTGCGGTCGGAGGCCGAGCAGTTGCCATACCAGGCAGTGATGCAACCAGTCAGGATGCTCTTGATGGTGCAACTGTATAACTTTTTGAGGATCTGAGGACCCATGCCAAATCTTTTCAGGCTCCTGTGGGGGAATAGGCTTTGTCGTGCCCTCTTCACGACTGTCTTGGTGTGGTTGGACCATGATAGTTTGTTGGTGATGTGGACACCAAGGAACTTGCAACGCTCAACCTGCTCCACTACAGCGCGATGTGAATGGGGGTGTGTTTGGCCCTCCTTTTCCTATAGTCCACGATCAGCTCCTTTGTCTTGCTCACGTTGAGGGAGAGGTTGTCCTGGCACCACACTGCCAGGTCTCTGACCTCCTCCCTATAGGCGGTCTCATCTTTGTCGGTGATCAAGCCTACCACAGTTGTGTCGTCAGAAAGTGCCTGAACATGTGAGGCGAGTCATAAAATGAGGGAGTGACAGACAGCCTAGAGCCTACTGTAACCTAGGCTAAATGTGGGCATTAATACATGCCGATTGATACCGCACATCCCTTGATGTGCTCCCACTGCAGTTGCTAAACCGGTTGGGTGAGACTGGTCAGTCATCTCTGCTTCTCACACCAGTCGCGAAGGCTTGTTAATGGTTCACTCCGAATGACGCCGGCTGAGCATGTGACAAAAAACAGAAAACAGCAGTCAGAGACGATTAAAGAGTGTGTTGCAACAGAAACAGGAGGCCTAGTGGGTCTGGAGCCGACTACTCTTTGACATTGAACGTGAGTAAGACAGGCAAGAACAGAGGAGGACAATTAGCAAAAACTCCCAAGGGATCGGTAGGTTTGTAACAAGGAAATAACACTATACTAGGCTATTTGAATATGATTAAATGACAGCATAACTGATCACGTAATAGGCCTAATGAGATTACTAGGTATAAAAAAGGCTCAGCTGCGATCAGGCAATATTCTATCTACTCTGAAAATCTGTCTACGTTTTAATGAAGACTGCTCCCTTCAGTCACTCAAATGTAATTGCTAAGCATTACTTATTCTACACTAGAATGCACTGGAGAGTGAGTCAGTGCACACAAACGGTCCACATACAACCAGTGCACTCCCGGCAAGTTCCCCGCAGCCTGATTTCTAATAACAAACCCTCAACACACCATAAATAAAAACCCTGGTGTCCATAAGGGACTGGGCACTCAGCTAAGAGGAAGGCCCTCAAAATTGTCAAAGACTCCAGCCACCCTAGTCATAGACTGTTCTCTCTGCTACCGCACGGCAAGCGGTACCGGAGTGCCAAGTCTAGGTCCAAAAGACTTCTCAACAGCTTCTACCCCCAAGCCATAAGACTCCTGAACAGCTAATCATGGCTACCCGGACTATTTGCACTGCCCCCCCACCCCATCCTTTTTACGCTGCTGCTACTCTGTTAAGTATTTATGCATAGTCACTTTAACTCTACCCACATGTACATATTACCTCAACTACCTCAACTAGCCGGTGCCCCCGCACATTGACTCTGCAACGGTACCCCCCTGTATATATAGCCTCCCTACTGTCACTTTATTTTACTGTATATATAGCCTCCCTACTGTCACTTTATTTTACTGTATATATAGCCTCCCTACTGTCACTTTATTTTACTTATGCTCTTTTTTTCTCAACACTTTTTTGTTGTTGTTGTTTTATTCTTACTTTTTTTGTTTAAAATAAATGCACTGTTGGTTAAGGGCTGTAAGTAAGCATTTCACTGCAATGTCTGCACCTGTTGTATTCGGCGCATGTGACCAATAAAATTTGATTTGATTTGATTTGATTTGAAGAGTAGACAGTCGCCAACGCACAAAGCCAGGGCTTTTACACGGTCCAGTGAAGTTTAAAAGAAAAAGACCTGGTAGGAATGGCAATCATTCTCATAAGGTTTATTTTGGGCTTAACAACTTTTGTACCAAAAGTGTTAATGACGCATGTCGCCCAGGAACCGTAGCGCAGGTGTCTTTTACTCACGTTACAACAGTTTCGTCTATGGGACACGGTGACACTTGAGTATGTGTTACTGCAGGGCTCTACACTGACATTTCGTACAAAGGAGCATGTGTGTTCCTAAATTGACAAATGTAGACGCACACAATGAAAGTATTTGAGGAAGAGTGTTTTTATGATAAGAAATGACAAAGTTCTTCAATAAAAAGGTTTTTGGAGCATTCCATGTTCAATCAAGCACAATGTACATTCAAATATTAAGTCCTTAGGTGAGACAAAAATGATCAGCTGCCCTTTTAAGGGGTGGGTCGTTACCGTGGTAACGAGGCAGTGTGTCTGTCAGAGAGATGCAGTTGAGCAAGCTCAAACTAACATTGAAAAACAACCTAGCGTGTGAATAAAACGTTGTAAATAGCCAAGAAACAAGGAAAAAGTCACCCTTTAGTAGACTATGGGGTAAATTTGACCAACATCTATGCTAAAAATGTATATTTCAGCACTTCACACAATGCACTCAGCCCCGTTGCTGTGAGAGAGGAGGGGTACCATGCGCAGCAACAACAGTGCCCGTGCTGAAAGACTCATTTAATTATGAGATTAATTATGTGTTTTGAGTTATGCGATTAGCTAACAGCTATGAGGCAAAACGTCAGAAATACTTTGAAAATAGCTATGGCAGCATTTTTTTTGCTATAAATCAACTCACACATGTGCATACTTGACTTTTTCAATTCGTACACATCTATTTTTAGGCGCATATACAAGTAAAATGGTCACACTGTAGAGCTCTGTACAGGGTTCCGAGAAAGACGTCTGTCAGCCAAACTGACCGAGGGGGCCGGGGCTGTGCTTAGAGGTCTGACCTCCTGAAGAGTGAGACATGATATTACACTACACTGCATACCAAATCTTGTCCCACACTCAACTCACCACCTAGGAAAAAATAAAATGCATATTGTGTTTCACATTGTTCAGTCTGGCCTATCTGAATAACTGCTGTAATAACATCATGTTACATTTTGTACTAGTATAAGCTTTTTATTTGTAATGCTCTGGTATTACATAATCATCAAGCGGGGGATTTGATCTCGCAACCCTGTGGTTACACACTGTCACAGCCAAGACCCAAGGCTGCTTTTTGCTTTCCCACCCATAGAGAAGGAATTGCACTCTTACACACAGTGCAAATTCCTAATCTGCACACATAGGTAGCTGCCATAGCACTCAGGCTGTGATGGGATAACAATAAGCTAAACTTGATGTAAGTGATCTCCAAGGTGTCTGGTTGTGGTCGACAGAGAGCATGTCCTCCTCTCGTTTGTCTTCCTTCATGAACAAAAGGCAAACAACTAGGCTACACTCATATTTACCACTTGACGAGCATCTACTGCAAATGAGTCAGTTTGCACATGAATAAAAAGAGACCAACTCATCCACTGAGCTAAATCAAAGCAGCTTGCCGAACCCCCTTGATATCTAAACAAATAATAACGTTTTGGTTTTTGCCCTAGCACTACACAGCTGATTCAAATAACCAACTCATCGTCAAGCTTTGATTATCTGAATCAGCTGTGTAGTGCTAGGGCAGAAACCAAAACATGCACCCAGGGCAGGCCCCAGGACCGAGTTTGGGAAACCCTGTGTTAGCACACACAGTGGAAACAAGCGAGTCATATGTCAAAGCCTATCAAATCTATTAGTCAGGAGTTGTCAATGGCAACTTTGTGCATTTAACGAAGCAGGACATGGACTTAGCTAAGCTAGCAACCTAACTTATCAGTGTTCGACACCCCTGTACACAAATTGCTCCAGACTGGCAAGGGTTTGATCAGAATCCAGCTTTACAACACCGCTGAAGTCTGACTTCAAAACGAAGCCGGCTATCTTTAGGAAAATCAAAAATGTGTCTAGCATGCTTTGAGAAATACCTCGCAGGGCTTCTGGCTGCCATGGCAACCGTGCAGGTCTCCCAGTGAGTCATCATTTCAGTGTCTTATCACACAACATGGGGCTATAAACACTCCAGCATCTCTACTGCAGGATGGAAGGTCAGCCTATTTACAGCTGCAGAACTTCCCCAGCCTGCCCTACTGTGATTCATGCATTATCGATGGCCAATCATTGTGTAATAAAGCAATTTAGCTTCTGTACAACAGGTTCCACAGCCCCTCACTCACTCCTGCATACAGGTACTTACCCAAACTGACCAATTACCTTAGGGTGGAAAGGAGTGCAAACATAGCACGAATCAAGCTGAGAAAAGTCACATTTAGGCTATTGTCATGACGCGTAGATTGTGGGTTACAGTGTAATAATGGCAATAAGTTACGACGTGTAGCCTATTAGAATGCTTCAAGAAATATGAGCAATGCCAAGCTGTTTACGTTTTTGGAAATATGCCCACGTGTGTGGGCTAATTATCGAGGACTATACCAGAGGAAAACACTTCTTCACAACATTCCTAAAATAGTTAATTATTTGTGTAAAATGACTTGTTTTCAGGCCAAAGAGGTGAAGTGAGGATGGAGGCATTAATATGAATCCAAAGCTGTCGTTCCCCTATCAGTGTGGTGCAGACACAGCTAAGCCAATTATATAAAACCGGAGGTAAACAACCATGTCGCTCCCTGTCAGGGATATGGATTTAACAGAAATCAAACAGTTTTAACCCTTGCCTATCCATCTTTATACCCAGGGAATACTTCAATGTGAGTGACACAGCAAATTGACCTGTAGCTGATTGGGAACAACAGGGGGAGCCAGACTGAGTCCTCTTGGGAGCAGACAGGAACCATTCCTGGGAACCACTGATGGAACCACAGTCATGAATCAAATGAACGAGACGTAAACCTCTGTGTGGGGCCCACACCTGAGCAGAGTCAAACCCCACTTCTTTGTCCTTATGCAACATGGTGCACATCTGATTATCTCCTACTTTGTTCACCCATAACCACACATTAGTCCCAATTGAACTTTGCCACAAAAACCAGCGCTCAATTGACACATCAGAGCCTAACCACACCACACCAACACAAGAGGTGAGCAACTCCTCCACTGTGCAACCCATTTCACTCAAGCCAACATTAGGCTACCTCTCCGATTTCCCTCAATGGCATACAGATGGGGGTCAGAGGAACAAACAGATTAGGTTAGCCAAAACAAGAGCGGTAGGATGAGGTTTCTGCTCCAGAGAAATAGTGAAGGAGAGAGAGGGAGTGCGAGAGAGCTGGTGCGAGGAATCAGAATCCTGTCTGACACACGCGCATCCCTGTCATGGTGATCATCACCTCCTCAGCAAGACGCCCAAGTTCGCTCCCCTCATCACCCCCAACCACTGTGCCTAATTACTGTCAAGTCACTCAAATAGACATGCATTCTTGCACAGCTTTAAAAGGACAGCCATTCATTCTGCAGGTAATTCTGTCAGAAATGCTGAAAAAACATATTTGTACTTGCACTGCCTCAGTGCCCAAACCCCACTTCTTTGTACTTATGCAACATGGTGCACATCTGATTATCTCCCACTTTGTTCATCCTGTACTCCCTCAGATTTCATGTCGGGAGTTTTCTGAGCCTCAAAAAGGTCCTCAATGCACACAAGCAGAAACACCCGTCACTGGCCTGGAACACTGCCCCCGACAACACACTCCACCCACATACCAACCCCCTCCCCTACACTCCCCTACTGAACCCGTCTGCGACATCATTAATAAAATGCCACCCATTCACGGACGCAAGAGTACAAGGGTAGCCTAGGAGGTTATGGTCCACTACAACTATCTCACAGAATTGAAAGGGCCATGAAACTACATACTAGGCTAGTTAACTACTATGTTAGTACTAGCTACTAAACAGTCTAATAAAATAGACTAATTGAGAACTTTCCTGATCAAATTTATTTCTATATTGGCATTAGTGTGGTCAATTTATATTCAGAAAGAGGACAAAGATGATCTATTATCATGTGCTCCACCCACCCACCCACCCCCCTCTGTCTGAGTTTAAACAACCAGGAGAAGAAGCCTGCTGCTGCAGGTGGTGGAAGGGGGGAGCAGGTGGGAAACCACCCCACCGAGGGAAGCCTGAAGACCCCTAGGCTCTCTCCCTCTGCACCTGGCCTTCTGGTCCTGCTGGTGTGGGGCCGTTTGTGACACTTACTCTGTAATATCCATCAATGCCTTTATTCAGAGTAGTGTATAACTAACTGCACATTACATTTCTAACCAAACAAAAAGGTGAAAAGTCACAAATAAACGAGTCAAACATTCCCTCAATCCATAAGCAGCATTAGCCTAGTTAATGCCATGTAGGCCCAAGGTTCAGAGTGTCTGCACTTTTCCCCCTCGCCATTTCAACATGTTGGCAGGCTAACTTGTCTGAACTTGACTGCTGAAGTCAGTGAGAGGTTTTGCTTTAGCAAATGAAGTTGCAGCAGTCTTCCCTCATACCATGGAGTAGACATGAGGATAGCGTGAATCTTGACTTTCCAATATGGACTCTTAAGGTGAAAGGAGACACATTCTTTCATATTCCGGAATACATTGACATTTCTCTCCCAGACAGGCTTCAGCGGCACGGAATTATCTATTGCGGCTCAATAAATTACTCTGCATCAACATGAAAGATCAAAGTGTCATTGTAACACAGATGCCTTTTAGCTACATTTGGGGGGGGGGGGGGTCAACTTCCTATAATGAACTGTACAAATGACCTGGTTTGGATGATCTGGTCAATTCTCCCATCAGGAATAATTCATGGTGGATAAATGAGCAATGACTCCCCTGGCTGGATCCTGATACTTGGCGGCCACCATGCTTTTTAAACACACCACAATCACCTTATTTAGGCTACAGTGTGAGGCTCTCAGTCCCATCTTCACTGTCCCATCCGGGGGCCTAGATAGCACGGACTGTCTCGCGCTCTCTCTCACACACACACACACACACACACACACACACTTCCTATAATGAACACACACACACAGAGAAGTCAGTTCAGACAGATCCAGCTCAGAGAGGCCCAGCTCAGGAGACCATCAGATAATAACCAAGCTCTTGATCATGCAAAGTGTGGATTGACTAAGGGAAGCTTGACACTGGCGCTCAATTCACACGTGTCATTGAGATACAGTGTGTGGCCAAGACTGAATTTGGCACAATTGCTGAATGAAGAATAAAGAGGTACGCATTTAAAAGTGCTGAGCGGTTTGGATTCTGATATTCTGAACCGCTCTCTCATCAATCCCAATAATAATGCTGAGTATGAAGCAATGTAATCCCCATCTATAGGTTTCATTGTGTGTCTGACAAAGGTTTGGATTGAGGAATTTGACCTTGGAAATGTCTGTTTTGAGGCAACTGTTATAGTACCCATCTTGAAATGTCCTATAAAACAAAAATAGCAGGGCATATGGCAGGGCATAGCAACAGACTCAGATTTAACAGTAACAATGCACTGGCAGCATACAATTCCCATTCCCTCCACTGAAATTAACTTGCAATGTTGCACTGTATGAGGTAAGGTGATCATTCTTCTCAATGTCACAGTTCAATGTCAAGTCTCCATCTTGAAGAACCTCTGAGGCAAACAAAGGCTACCTGTAACTTAGCAATCTGCCACTACATTCTCAAAGACAGAAGCTACACTGAACAAAAATATAAACACAACAATTTCAAAGATTTTTGTTCATATAAGGAAATCAATTGAAATAAATTCATTAAGCCTTAATCTTTGGATTTCACATGACTGGGAATACAGATATGCATCTGTTGGTCACAGATACCTTAAAAAAAGCTAGGGGTGTGGATCAGAAAACCGGTCAGTATCTGGTGTGACCACCATTTTCCTCATGCAGCACAAAATCTCCTTCGCATAGTTACCTGTGGAATGTTGTCCCACTCCGCTTCAATGGCTGTGTACGAAGTTGCTGGGTATTGGCGGGAACTGGAACACGCTGTCATACGCGTCAATCCAGAGCAACCCAAACATGCTCAATGGGTGACATGTCTGGTGAGTATGCAGGCCATTGAAGAACTGGGCCATTTTCAGCTTCCAGGAGTTGTGTACAGATCCTTGCGACATGGGGCTGTGCATTATCATGCTGAAACATGAGGTGATGGTGGCAGATGAATGGCATGACAATGGGCCTCAGGATTTCGTCACAGAATCTCTGTGCATTAAAATTGCCATCGATAAAATGTCTGTTGCTTATGCTTGCCAATACCATAACCACACCGCCACCATGGAGCACTCTGTTCACAACGTTGACATGAGCAAACCACTCGCCCACACGCTGTTTGCCATCTGCCCAGTACAGTTGAAACCGGGATTCATCTGTGAAGAGCACACTTCTCCAGCATGCCAGTGGCCATCAAAGCTGAGCATTTGCCCACTGAAGTCGGTTACGATGCCGAACTGCAGTCAAGTCAAGACCCTGGTGAGGACGACGAGCATGCAGATGAGCTTCCCTGAGACGGTTTCTGACAGTTTGTTGCCAAAATTCTTCGGTTGCGCAAACCTAGTTTCATCAGCAGTCAGGGTGGCTGGTCTCAGATGATCCGGCAGGTGAAGAAGCCAGATGTGGAGGTCCTGGGCTGGCGTGGTTACACATGGTCTGTGGTTGTGAGGATGGTTGGACTTACTGCCAAATTTGCTAAAACAACATTGGAGGTGGCTTATGGTAGAGAAATGAACATAAATTATCTGGCAACAGCTCTGGTGGACATTCCTGCAGTCAGCATGCAAATTGCACACTCCCTCAACTTGAGACATCTGTGGCATTGTTTTGTGTGACAAAACTGCAGATATTAGAGTGGCCTTTTATTGTCCCCAGCACAAGGTGCACCTGTGTAATGATCATGCTGATTAATCAGCTTCATGATATGCCACACCTGTCAGGTGGATGGATTATCTTGTAAAATGAGAAATGCTCACTAACAGGGATGTAAACAAATGTGCACAACATTTGCAAGAAATAAGCTTTTTTGTGCTTATGGAAAATGTCTGTGATATTTTATTTCAGCTCATGAAACATGGGACCAACACTTTACATGTTGAGTTTATATTTTTGTTCAGTATAGACCAGATAGGCTACATTACAGTTCTCCTGGCTGCCAATGTGTATAAAACATATCACTCTCCAGCTGGGTTGAAATTCTTAGAATGGGACATTTCACTGATATGCAGGCTTCTCCTTACCAAAACACACAATACAAAGTTACTGTAGTAGGCCTATGTTTACACAGCTCTGTAGCTTTCATGCATTCATCACATAAATTAATGAACGTGTCTGGCCTTGGCTTAGGCCGCTACGTCTTGTACATGAAAATAACCAACTTCATTATTCAACAACTATCCAGGTGCGTCGTGACTAGTAGTACTGTACAACATATACAGCTATCAAAATAGCAATTACCATGCATAACAACTGTGCTATTTCTGAGTGGAGAAACTGACAGGCAGCGACGGAGATTTCACAACAGAGATCAGCACCCGCTAAAACGTATGCAGTGCACAATATATAACAGTATCAGCAATTAGATCAATCTTCTCTCATTGTAGCCTAGTTTGCACTTCAGTCCTCCTTGTGAGCACACATCACAGCTGGGTGCCAATGAACAGAGGCTGAAAATGCAACTGTCATTATCTACCCAAAGCTTCCGCGTCTCGTCGACCACCAACACATTTTTTATCTCTGTACAGTTCGTCTCTGACTACAGATTGGTAGAATATAGTCAATGTCCGACTACGTCAGTTATTGATCACGTTTACTAGAGTAAATGGGAAGTGTCAACACAGCCACCCTTTCACATGAGACTATTTCAGGCAGCATTTTTTATTATCTTACCTTTGAGCTGCGGCAACGGTGAAAGCTCGGTAAAAGTTTGAGTTCGGAACTGGGATGACCCTTGTGATTTCTTCTGTTTCTGGGCCTTCCTCATTGATTTTCGCGTGAACCCGTCCACTTTCTCAGACGCAGAGATAGCCGACATTTTGAAGCATTAACGTTTACTGTATAGTGAAAATATTTTGGACATGTGCGCCAACGACAGATTTAGGGTTTTCCACAAGTGGGCTATGTCTCCCAACCCAGGAGTATCAAAATCTTCTCCAACCTGAAATAATGGGAGTAAACCGCAAACTTTAAAAAACACCTCTTCTGCTTGTTTGTTCCACTGAAGCTTGCTAGTTAATCAGTTTCCATGTAAAGCCCGCATTATTCGTCCCGCTTGTTGAGTCCAGCGAGCTGTTTAGAAAACTAGCTAGTTAGCGTTAGCTGACGTTTCGCGTATCAACAAGCCAGCCAACTCATGACAGATTTATGAAGAAAAAAAAGTATACGTTAACGTTGGCTAATACTGACAGCAAAAACACTGCTTAACTAAATTGCTGGGTATATTTGTTAACTTGTAATTTCTGCAATATAGCAACCTGTTGCTATAATTTTCATTTTTATAGCTAACGTTAGCTACTTCAGAGAGAACACTTATGCTAGCTAGCTAGCATAAAACTAGCTGTCAGTGCTAGCTAGCTAAATGACAGACAGAAAACGCTAATGCTAGCCAGCTGTCTGCTTGGCTAATGTTAGCTAGCTACTTTGTTAAAACGCACAGTTAGCTAGATAATATGAACATTTACAATTTAAAGCGAACTGTCATGATGAAATTCATACTAATTTCCACAAGAAAAATAAATGTTGTATTCCGTGTCTTCTAGCAGCAGTTGGCTTTGTCAAAATGAAAAACAGTCTGGACGAATGAAGTCTGGCAACCTCGAACTACTCAGTTTGGTTCGTATATCGGAAGAACCACGGCGTCAATGGAGTCATGTTCAGCACTTTCCCGTGTCCATTTAGTCTGAAATATCGAGTTGCACTGACATACCGATAAGCACTTTTTACTTGTGTCGGACGTCAATAATAACTTTTTCCGCTATATTAGATAACACCATTCCATGCAAAAGCTTCCACACTGTACACTCTATGCAACCATAAACAGCTTTATGAGTCCATCGTTGTCGGGTTGCATTTTGTGACACAAGTGTACGTCTTTGACAGGCAACTCCAGTGGCCAACCAAAATGTTGAAACAGGCACGCTCATGCCTTTTTTAACCAATTGAATTCGACGAAGACCGGGCTTTAAACCATGTGATAATATGCACAGAAAACAAATACCAGTAAATTGGCAACTGGAAACGTTTATAAATAGGCAGGATACTGTATCCATATGAACAAATTGTAAACATTGTCATTTCAGATCACACTGGCCTTCAAGTGAGTGCTTCTTTTGAGGCCAGGCATAGGTTGCAATTGCAAATACATCAGTTACTATATTTATGCATCAGGAGGATACACTAACATCCAATTAATATGTCAACAATATTTACAGCAGAGATCCAACAGTGTTTTGTGAGGTTAGAAAGATTGTTTGGTCCCACAATCATGTGATCCTCTGAATGTAAGCCCCCAGGACTAGTAGCATGCTAACCTTTGCACATGTGATCACATGCAGAGAGCAGAAGAAAATGTTCTCATGAGGCACTCGCATTAGCTCAAACACCAGACATCCATGTTTCAGACAGACACAAAACATTTTTGCTGGTTGACTGGTCTACAAACTATCACGCATTCGAAGACTCTTTTCAGTACAAATGATCTCAGTGTGTATGTCAAAACAGGATAAACACAGTGCAAACACATATGCCAAGTTACAACCAGTGTCGGAAACCTTTGACTGATATACAGCATTGCATGGGCTGTGAAGCCTTTGACTGTTAAACAGCATTGCATGGGCTGTGAACTGTTATAATGTAGTACTAACAACACTACAGACTCATCCGAAGTTTGGTCTTAATGTACTTTTACAAGTATTGTTATGTCTAGGGACTTACTTTCTGCATTATCACCTAAATATTTTGTAGGGAAATCTGACGTTTTACTTTACTAGTGGTAATTTTAGTCTCATGGCCTTTTTGTGAACACTCATGACTTGTAGTGTGACATGGTAGTGACACAGCTAATTATTCAGTATGGGGACCCAAGACTGGAATTGAAACTTGTGCAGACATACCATGAATGGTGTAGGGTGAAGTTGCCCCTAGACGCATTTAATGGTTACGGTTAGGATTGGTGGAGGGGAAGCGGATCCTAGTATACAAAGTTAATGTACAAAATAAAGACATGAGAACAGGAATCTCTTCTAAGTTTGTCTTCTATGTTGAGTGGACAACTTGTTTTAAGGATACGCAATATTGTACCCATTTTGGGGGATTTTAAGGTTAAGAATCAACCCACATATATAAATGTATCTTTAAAAAGATTTCTCTATGTTGAAAAGTGATCCAAATCAAAATACATTCATAGGAAATAAAATAAAAAATTTACAAATATAAAATACTGTAGGAGCAGCATAAAGGATTCTGCACTCAGTTCTCTCGGAGTCAGCACTGAAAATACAATTTCAGTCCAACCTGATCACTCCCGAGTCCTTCGCTGGAAGTAGGAGGATATTTTCTTCATGGATCGCGGTGAGCGCATTTCCCAGGAGGGAGAACGCATTGCCTGGGAGAGGGAAGGAACAGGAGAAAGGTCAACGATAACAGGTCCCTGATTATGCAGTAAGAGACATCAGTGTTTTTTCTACATTGGGAAAACCATCTGTTATCACATACAGTGCCTTGTAAAAGTATTCATCCCCCTTGGTGTTTTTCCTATTTTGTTGCATTACAACCTGTAATTTAAATGGAGTTTTATTTGGATTTCATGTAATGGACATACACCAAATAGGCAAAATTGGTGAAGTGAAATGGAAAAAAATAACCTGTTTCAAAAAAATTATAAAACATAAATAACGGAAAAGTGGTGCGTGCATATGTATTCACCCCCTTTGCTATGAAGCCCCTAAATAAGATATGTTGCAACCAATTACCTTCAGAAGTCACATAATTAGTTCAATAAAGTCCACCTCTGTGCAATCTAAGTGTCACATGATCTCATATAATATATATATATCTATCTGTTCTGAAAGGACCCAGTCTGCAACACCACTAAGCAAGGGGCACCACCAAGGACCTCTCCAAACAGGTCAGGGACAAAGTTGTGGAAGCAACACTCAAGTGGTTTAAGGGGAAACATTTAAATGT
Source organism: Coregonus lavaretus (assembly GCF_964263955.1). Taxonomy (NCBI): domain Eukaryota; kingdom Metazoa; phylum Chordata; class Actinopteri; order Salmoniformes; family Salmonidae; genus Coregonus; species Coregonus lavaretus. Next base: position 6,594,895 of record NC_140020.1, on the reverse strand, counting down.
CTTGGAATGGCCTAGTCAAAGCCCAGACCTCAATCCAATTGAGAATCTGTGGTATGACTTAAAGATTGCTGTACACCAGCAGAACCCATCCAACTTGAAGGAGCTGGAGCAGTTCTGCCTTGAATAATGGGCAAAAATCCCAATGGCTAGACATGCCAAGCTTATAGAGACATACCCCAAGAGACTTGCAGCTGTAATTGCTGCAAAAGGTGGCTCTACAAAGTATTGACTTTGGGGGGGGTGAATAGTTATGCGCGCTCAAGTTCAGTTTTTTTGTCTTATTTCTTGTTTGTTTCACAAAAAAATATATTTTGCATCTTCAAAGTGGTATCCATTTTAATTCCAGGTTGTAAGGCAACAAAATAGGAAAAATGCCAAGGGGGGGTGAATACTTTCGCAAGCCACTGTAGTTGTAAATGACAACTTGTTCTCAACTGGCTTACCTGGTTAAATAAAGGTGAAATAAAATGAAATAAAAATAAATAGAAAGTCGTTTTTTTACACCATTATGAAAAACACATCCAAGAGATGGAGCAAATCCTGTTAAGAACATCAATAGACTTCACACATTTCCGGTCAACTTGTAACTTAGGATCTTGTGCATACCGGTGAGGTCGGTATCCTGCCATCTTGCCTCTTGAAGGCACTGGGGCTTCTGAGAGTGCTGCTGGGGTTTCCCACACCTTTCCTCAGCTTCTGGCTCATCACTGACAACCAGTCTGCCCCTCCTGGAGAGCTGTTCTCCTTGTCTGCCTGTGTGGCTGGGACAGGCCTCACCTGGAGGTCCGCTTTTCTCCAGGCCTCGCTCCTCTCTGTGCCCGCATGAGGTTGCTCCTGGCTGGGGCAGCACACTCCTGCTAGTCCCCGGCTCCTCTTGGCTGCGGGGTAGAGCTCTGTGACGCAGTTGCACTCCCCCGAACCTTCACAGCCCCCTGCTGCCCCACCGTCACCAGTCTCCAGCCGGCGCTTGGTCCTCCTCTCCGAGTGAAGGGTAGGGACGGGACTCTGGGGGCAGGGGCTGAGCACCTTGCGGAGAGGAGGAGTGACCTGTTCACTGGGAGTCTGGGCAAACCAGTTCCTGATGAATGAGGGCGTTTTCTGACGTATGAGGGTGGCTTTGGCGCCCTGGGCCTGAAGGGGGGAGGCGGCGGTGGTGCTGGAGGCGAGAGGCAGGTTGGCGCCACTGGGGGCGCAGGCGGCAGGCTGGGGGGAGGCAAGGGCCCCCAGACTCCCTGGCCGGGGACTCTTGGCTGGGGTGCACTCCGCCTGGTTCAAAGGCACTGAGAGAGAAACAGAGTTTAAGTTTCAATCAAAAGAGTTCAGCTTGTTCAAGAAGCATTGGAGATAGTCATCTTTGTTATGGTTGGCAATATACAGACCAGTAAAAGCATTTGAGGATGGTAACCACTACAATGGATATGGAATTTTAGATACTGCCAAATCCTCATCAGGCCATTTTAGTAAAGATGAACCCTGTACAATCCAATTCTTTCATTGACTGGAATGTAAAACATTTCATGGACCCCCTCTCTACTGACAGATAGCAGCAGTAGTGGTGGTGGTACTCACTTGGACTGGGCACGGTGATGGCAGGTTTAGGATATGCCCAGCCCACCAGATTGGCCTCTCCGACAGAGGACTTTGCTCGATCCGTCCCCCGGTCCAGACGCCAGATCCGTACGGTGTTGTCATCAGAGCAGGAAGCAATCTGCCAAGACAGAGCATGAGATTACACAGGGCCCCAATCTGCACCTCTCCTAGCCTGGTTAAACCAGACAGAATGCTGTGCTCATCATTGTTTCAATGGTGAACGCAGCTTTCAGTCTGGTCTACCCAGGCTACCAACCTGAACCTGCTCCTCCAGACCACTTCAACTATCACAATTCTGTTTTATGGCAAAAGCATAATATTTAGAATGAGCAGATCAAACTGAAAACATTTGCTCCAGGGACACAGAATGGATATAAAGGCAGCTTAAAAAGGTATCTTCCCTGGCCGCTGCAGGATGAGCGTTCTCGAATGAGTAACATTTAAAACTCAAACTCATCTGAATTACTAAAATGTAACATCTGAAATCATGCCGACTATGTGAACATAGACAAAATCTTAGATCTCACCTTTGTGAAATCTGTGGGGCACCATGCTATGGAGGTCACTTCCTGGCTGTGGCCCTGAAGCATCATGGGAGGCTGTTTTGGGTCGGACATCTGAAATCAGAAAATAAGTTGGTAAGACACTGTTATAAACGCATGGATAGAATAGTCAAAGCATGTTGATTTGTCAGCCATCATCTATCAGTATGTTTTTCTAAGGTTTTCACTGGATTGGTCAAATCAAAATGGCAGCTCACCTTCCAGATGTATGCATGATGGTCACTTGAGCCACTAGCCAGGAACTGGTTGTCGGGGCTAACAGTGGACTTCACGTAAAACGAGGAGTTGAGGTGACCACCGAAGACTGCCACTGCAACAGAAAGACGTGTTGGAACATCAGAAATAAAAGTGCACAGAACCAGACATTGAAACCACCAGAACAACATTTCAGTTGTTCAGAGTACACAGGGTGAGTACACAAAAAGTGGTAAACAAACAGGATCCTGAAGAGGCTCTCCACATATTACTTCCTGATTGGTCAAGAGACTGGTCACATGGTAGGTCAGAGCCCCCTGGGCTACATTCTTGGCTAATTCCTGAGGAGTAGCGGTTGCAAACAATACCAGGGCCAGTATTTGGTATTTGGCGAAAGCAGCAGCTACTCTTCCTGGGGTCCACATTTATAGACAAGAACAGTTCAAGGACAGAACAACATCAATTTTAAAATGGCACACATTGCCTACATATCAATACATACAAACTATCTGTTCATTAAGCACCAAAAGGGGAATTGACTGAAACATGGAGGGGCTACCTGGACTTGTCCAATAAGAACTGCTAGTTTTCTCTTTCCATTGCAACCTGAATAGTTTTCTGTTGCATGTCCCAATGAACACAACCCAGACTGTGAGGACTGATAAACAAACACTGAGGTATTTCTCATCTCTCTGTCAAACAGTCTCTTGTACACGCTGGTACCCATTCAGCCATTCAACAACCTCTGGGCTATTGTAAAGGCACGTGAATGACAGTAGCCCAGAGGTTTGCAGCGATACGCCATCCCATCTGGTTTGGGCTTAGTGGGACTATCATTTGTTTTTCAACAGGACAATGATCCAACACACCTCCAGGCTGTGTAAGTGCTATTTTACCAAGAAGGAGAGTGATGGAGTGCTGCATCAGATGACCTGGCCTCTACAATCCCCCGACCTCAACCCAATTGAGATGGTTTGGGATGAGTCGGACGGCAGAGTGAAGGAAAAGCAGCCAACAAGTGCTCAGCATATGTGGGAACTCATTCAATACTGTTGGAAAAGCATTCCAGGTGAAGCTGGTTGAGAGAATGCCAAGAGTGTGCAAAGCTGTCATCAAGGCAAAGGGTGGCTACTTTGAAGAATCTCAAATATAAAATATATTTTGATTTGTTTAACACTTTTTGGGTCACTACATGATTCCATGTGTTATTTCATAGTTTTGATGTCGTCACTATTAATCTACAATGTAAAAAAAAAAAAGATAGTACAAATAAAGAAAAATCCTTGAATGAGTAGACGTGTCCAAACTTTTGACTGGTAGTGTGTATCATTTGTATCTATTATTTGCAAACTTTGCCATGAAATGAGCAGTAGCAGTACAGAACCATCACTAGACCAGCACATTAGACAGCACATTCCTCACTTGTTAAATGTGCAATTAAAAAAGGGGAATTACACAAAAAAACTAAATGTGTTACTTTTCTTCCAGACCTAAAACACAAAAAAAACAAATGTGTTAGTTTTCTTCCAGACCTAAAAAAACATTGTCTTCCGATGTGATATAATCATCGACATGGACTCAGAACATCCAATTTCATTGTTTCTCTATAAAACCTGGAAAAGTAATTTGGGGTGGAGAAAAATGGATTTTACAGGGCCCCCTTAGAGTTGTTTATTAACCATTATAAACTGGGTGGTTTGAGCCCTGAATGCTGATTGGCTGACAGCCATGGTATATCAGACCGTATACCACGGGTATGACAAAACATTTATTGTTACTGCTCCAATTACATTGGTAACCAGTTTCTAATAGCAATAAGGCACCTTGGGGGTTTGTGGTATACGGCCAATGTACCATGGCTAAGGGCCGTATCCAGGCACTCCGCGTTGCGTCGTGCTTAAGAACAACCCTTAGCCATGATATATTGGACATATACCACACCCCCTCTGGCCTTATTACTTAATTATTTGACAGAAAACATAGTGCACTACTTTTTCTTGTACACTAAGAACCCGGGGAAGAGTTGCAGGGGAGAGAAGAGAAGAATGTGCCTATATGAAAGCTAGAACAAAAACGAGAAGCTCGCGACACGTTTAATTTTTTAAAAGTAGCTCTCATGCTAGAAAAAGGTTGGAGACCCCATGCTGTACAACTAGCTATTTAAGCAAATTAATCTTCCCAAAGTATGGCATTTTTACCAAACTGACAGACAACTTCCATACATCAAATGGAAGTCGCTCTGGATAAGAGCGTCTGCTAAATGACTAAAATGTAAAATGTAAATAGCCTCAACTGAACAGAAGTAGTGTGCAGCCCCATCTGGTGGTAAACAGTGGTACTGGCAGATTGAAATGTAATGGCGTGCGGGGAGCTGAATGTGAATGGGTGGGAGACTATACAGCAGATGCATTAAAGTAACTTGCTATAAAAACAAAGTCACAGGCTAAATGCAGACATGCTTCTGATGGATGTAGCCATGGAAACAGGATGACATAGAATGAGCTTTGTATGGAGCATTTGTTTACCTGGAGTGGTTTTCAGCCCGCTGATGTTGAACATGTAGATGTTGTCGTCGGTGCAGTTGGAGAACAGGTTGGAGCCTGTGGAGTCCAACACCAGCCCTGAGTAACCTGTCACACAGACAACACAGGTCAGGTCCTACACGAGGAAACCCTAAAAAGTGACTCAACCTAGGTCCTGTTTGAATACTTGTAAAATGTTTCCTTCATTCCTTTGAAGTAATCACTGATCTGATACTGTTGGCTAGGTGAAAGTAGGGGTTCCAGAGACCAAATAGCTTTCACCAATCCAGTGAGGTCTGATAAGTTATTAGCCTAATTCAAGGAAGGGAAGATGCAATTTTGAAGAATTCAAATTGGGCCATAGCCATGTTTGAGAAAACCCACCTAGTTTCCGTGTGCTCGTTCCTGGGTACGGGTACGCCTGGAGGGGGATGGGGTCATGGTGGTACGCCGTGTAGTTTTTCCGAAGGTCCCACATCTTGATTATCCTGGTTAGGAGGATAAATACATCACAATTCATGTCAGAATCGTTCTGCGTGATGCAGGCGTCACATACATCCTTACAACAGTCATCTGGGTCATGTTCAGTATGCACAAAACGGAAGGAAACAGGGTGGTACCATCTGAATTTCTCCCATAAGAAATGCTTGATTTAGTTACCCATTGTAAAACGTTATGTTACGGTGTGTCTAAATTAATATGGCCCTGTGTTATTAGATTATTCTTACCCATCAACAGCTCCTGAGGAGATGACTGTGTGTTCATCCTGGAACAGAACCACCGTGACACTCTGCTGGGAGTCCTACAATAGAGATGAAGATCAGTTCTTACTATCCCAGTCCCTAATCATGATCAATATGAAAAACAAAGCTGACACTGGGTCAGTTGTTAATGGTATTAGGGTTTTACCACTCACCACAGAGGGGGCCATGCCGCGTGTGCCGGGGCGTTTCTTCTTCGTGTTAGAGGGTGTGTTTCTGTCTGTCTTATTGTGAGCCCCACTGATCTGCTTCACCTGCCTGTAGAAGCCATCTGAGGGAAAAACAACCAACACCATTACTCACCGAATAATCTCTTGTAACATAACTGGTATCGTAGCATCTATCAACAGACTGTGGGATGCGATGACTAACAAGGTACTTTGTACCGGTGCACAGATTTTTTTGTCACTGATCATTTGGACAAATCACGATTTTGCAGGTGTTCGCCCGTTTTTCAATTTCGGAAAGGGGAGGGGACATTTGGCCGACTTGCAGAGAGAGGGGGTGGAGCTACCGGCCTGCTTCCGCTCCTCCTTATAGTATATTTTCTAACACGTCTCCCCGCACAACTTAATCGAGCATCTGATGCAATAACCCAAGATTTTAGCTCTGGGTTTCAAAGATTACTCACTGAAAAACTCAAAACACTAAAGAAAAGCGTAACCACTTTTATATCTGGCTTTACCTTTTTTGCTGCACCTCGTGTCCCAGACCATAATATTCCCATCTCGGCCCCCAGTACAGAACACAGCTGTGGGAGAAGAGAGAAGCCAGAGCGGACGGTTACCATGGTTACTCAGAGACGCAGTGTCCGGATGTTTTCAGTAGCTGAGCTGTCAAGCTGGTCAGTGATGATGCCTACGACTAATCATATAACTCATATTTGTGGCATGGCTATACACATGTAAAGTCTGAAAGACCATACACTCGATGGAGCAAGCAGTGTCCCTGTATTCAGGAAGAATATGTCTACATGTTTTCAATGTATCGTGCGCTGCCCCTCTGGGACAATAAAGTTATTATGAATTGATTAGAAATGTACCCTTCTCCTGCTGTGTGAATGCAACAGACTTGAGGCTGCACTGGTGCCCCTTGAAGCTGCCAAGGAGCTCCCCTGATGTCACATCCCACAGCTTGGCCATCTGATCACCTGATGCGGTCACCTGATGGTGGAAATACACAAACATAATTTTATCATGTGTCCTATAAAATGTCTATTAAAAAAAATACTTGTCTGATCACCGTGTGTGAAACAACCAGGAAAAACGTATACTCACCAAGCTAGCCTCCCCTGGCACCCAAGCAAGGTCAAAGACAGCATTATCATGTGCCATCCATTCTGTGGAATAGAATACATTAAGTTTGTACCCCAATTGGCCTACAACAAGGCAAGCTAGACTGGTGATTCAGACAGCTGCAGTGGCTAGTCACACAACTAGTGTTGTGCCTCAACCTTCCTAGGGGGTCTGCATCATAAGGGAGCTTCATGATCATACCATCTGTTGTCTGAGCTGAATAAACAAGATACTTGAGTTACTCTGTTGTTGGTGGTGTGATTCTGCCACTCAGGCATAACTTACCTTTCAGAAGTGGACTTTTCCTGCGGTTTTCTGTGTTGTAGAGCCTCAGGACTCCCTCCTCATTGGCCACCGCAAGGACGCCCTGCATCCCCGGGGCTGAGAACGTCAGGAAAATAAGCGGTTAAAAAAAGAAAAAAAGAACGAAATCAGGACAGTGGTTCATGGTTGTCGCCCTCAAAGACAGAGTACAATATTTCCTGTATTACCTGTAGAGAAGGCGCATCCAACTGGGGGCACGGCGACCCCCAAGGTCCCGTGTGAGATGTGTTCATCATGACGGGCACACTGGTAGCCGTCCAGCAGAGAGGACAAATTGTATTTTGGGCTGAGGTCTGTTGGGGATGGAGAAATAAATAAATTGCCACTGAGGAACATGCAGTGAAATACTGCATCGAGAGCCACCCTAACCCCAGTCCGGCCTAGGTAGGTCCTTGGCTTAGTCACGTTAGTCATTAACTAGCTAGCTACCAGTACTTCCCACAACAACAATTAACAAGACACATATTAAATGAAAATATGCCTCCGAGTATAAGATAGTAACATGATCAGGATATGCATTTTTTTTGAATCAACGAGTTAACAATCGATTGAGTAGATCTAGCTATCGTCGACACAAAATGGCCAGCCTAGCAGCCAACACTGCTGAAGTGGACACAGCTGAGCTAGCTAGCTTACTTTGGGCTAACTATAGCTAGTTAACGTTAATAAGAGTCAAACCAGACGGAAAACTGTCTGGATCCCTATAAATTGACATTCTCACCATTGCGCCTCCGTTTACAGACTCCTCTGTCAACAATGGAGCGAAAAAGCATTTCTGTAACTCAGCCGAAGCCAGATGATTTTAAAACTATTTCGATTCTTCAGAGGAATTTCTGTGCGGTGGTCATCAGTTCGGGGCTCCTCTTTCCCGCGAACTGAAGTAACAGAAAGATAGGACCAATCCCCCGCTAAAGTTGCGTCACACGCGCTGATTGGTTGGAAATTTGACACTTCATGTATTACGTCACTTTCTACCTATGTGCCGAATGGAACATGCTAAATTCAGTGGCTAAATTGATACTGTTAAAGAGATTATAAAGTTATTTCTCGTGAAGTCTAAAATATAAACAATGTTGCTTTCAACTGCACGTCCATTCTTGTCAGAGGCTGGTTATGGGGAACAATAATTGGTTACAAATCCAGCCCTCATGGAGTTGGACAAAGGTGTGAACAGTTAGCCTGTTATCTAGCAACTAGCTTGCTAAGCTAGCTACTACAATTAAAATAACTAGCAAACAAGCTAGCTTGTTAGCTATATGCCACAGTGATGAGAAAACTAACTAGCTAGTTACATTCAGACATTGGCCAGTTAGACAGATGGCTACAGCAGACATAACTAACCCATAACGTTAGACACGGACACGAATGATCTGCTTGGCGTGTTGACACACTGGTGGTTTGTTGTGGCCGAGTATTGGTGCTAAACCGTGTTGTTGGAGTCCAGCATGCTAGTTGGCTGTGGCGTCATATGACTAGGTGCCCTGGACGATTTTCACAGAAGAATACTGTACCAAGTTAGCTAGCTGAATAAACTAAGTTAGTCTATTCCTAGAAAACATTGAACCGCTGTAGTTTACAACAATTATAGTTTCTGAGGTGGAAGTTGGGAGAGTTATATTTGGGTGTTTCAGTGAAACGTAAGTGAGGGAGGCCCCGCTCTCTCCTTTCCCAGATGTTTAGTTCATTTCATTCCGATCTCCTTTGCATTATTGTAGCCATTTTCTCTAGCCTGTCAACTATGCCTCTGTCTATCCCTGTTCTCTCCTCTCCGCACAGGCTATACAAAAGCCTCACACCGCGTGGCTGCTGCCTCTCTAACCTGGTGGTCCCTGCACGCACCACCCACATGGAGTTCCAGGTCTCAGGCAGCCTCTGGAACTGCCGTTCTGCTGCCAACAAGGCAGAGTTCATCTCAGCCTATGCTACCCTCCAGTCCCTCAACTTCTTGGCGCTGACGGAAACATGGATTACCACTGAAAACACTGCTACTCCTACTGCTCTCTCCTCGTCTGACCATGTGTTCTCGCATGCCCCGAGAGCATCTGGTCAGCGGGGTGGTGGCACAGGAATCCTCATCTCTCCCAAGTGGACATTCTCTCTTTTTCCCCTGACCCATCTGTCTATCTCCTCATTTGAATTCCATGCTGTCACAGTCACTAGCCCATTCAAGCTTAACATCCTTGTCATTTATCGCCCTCCAGGTTCCCTTGGAGAGTTCATCAATGAGCTTGACGCCTTGATAAGTTCCTTTCCTGAGGATGGCTCACCCCTCACAGTTCTGGGTGATTTCAACCTCCCTACGACTCATTTCTCTCTGCCTCCTTCTTTCCACTCCTCTCCTCTTTTGACCTCACCCTCTCACCGTCCCCCCCTTCTCACAAGGCAGGCAATACGCTTGACCTCATCTTTACTAGATGCTGTTCTTCTACTAATCTCACTGCAACACCCCTCCATGTCTCCGACCACTACTTTGTATCCTTTTCTCTCTCGCCCTTCTCCCTTACATCACCTCGCTGATCAACTCATCCTTGACCGCTGGCTATGTCCCTTCCGTCTTCAAGAGAGCGAGAGTTGCACCCCTTCTCAAAAAAACAACACTAGATCCCTCTGATGTCAACAACTACAGACCAGTGTCCCTTCTTTCTTTTCTCTCCAAAACTCTTGAGCGTGTCGTCTTTAGCCAACTCTCTTGCTATCTCTCTCAGAATTACCTTCTTGATCCAAACCAGTCAGGTTTCAAGACTGGTCATTCAACTGAGACTGCTCTTCTCTGTGTCACGGAGGCTCTCCGCACTGCTAAAGCTAACTCTCTCTCCTCTGCTCTTGTCCTTCTAGACCTGTCTGCTGCCTTTGATACTGTTGTCAGGAGCGATGTGTATGCGGTGAGTGAAGTCAAGCGCAGGACACAGAGATACTAGCAGACGTACTTGACTAATAGTAAAGAACAAACAAAGCCTCCGAACCGGGAGGAAAAACAAAATACACGTAATACGACAAAAGCAATGCCGATACCGCCTAGACACAAACAATAACACACAAATACCAAACGTGAGACATGGGTAAATATAGGATCTACAATCAAACATAATAGACAACGGGTGTAACCACTCAAGACAGAACAAGACAAACACCAAAACATCGATCGGCAGTAGCTAGTACTCCGGGGACGACGAACGCCGAAGCCTGCCCGAGCAAGGAGGAGGAGCAGCCTCGGCAGAATCCGTGACAGTACCCCCCCTTGACGCGCGGTCCCAGCCGTGCGCCGACCCCGACCTCGGGGACGGCCAGGAGGACGCGGAGCAGGGCGAGTCGGATGACTCCGGTGGAACTCCGTCAAGAGGGAGGGATCTAGGATGTCCCTCCTAGGGACCCAGCACCGTTCCTCCGGACCGTACCACTCCTACTCCACGAGATACTGCAGACCCCCCATCCGACGTCTCGAATCCACGATGGAACGGACTGAGTACGCCGGAGCCCCTTCAATGTCTAGTGGGGGCGGAGGAGCCTCTCGTATCTCATTCTCCTGGAGTGGACCAGCTACCACCGGCCTGAGGAGAGACACATGGAACGAGGGGTTAATGCGGTAATTTATGGGCAGTTGTAACCTATAACATACCTCGTTCAATCTCCTCAGGACTTTAAATGGCCCCACAAACCGCCGACCCAGCTTCCGGCAGGGCAGGCGAAGGGGCAGGTTTTGAGTCGAGAGCCAGACCCGATCTCCAGGTGCATACACTGGACCCTCACTGCGGTGGCGATCGGCGCTCGCCTTATGCCTACTGATAGCCCGCTGCAGATGGACATGCGCAGCGTTCCATGTCTCCTCCGAGCGCCGAAACCACTCATCCACCGCAGGAGCCTCGATCTGGCTCTGATGCCAGGGTGCAAGGACCGGCTGATACCCCAACACACACTGAAAAGGAGTAAGATTAGTGGAGGAGTGGCGAAGTGAGTTTGGGCTATCTCTGCCCAGGGGATATACCCCGACCACTCCTCCTGCCGGTCCTGGCAATAGGACCTCAGAAACCTACCCACATCCTGGTTTACTCTCTCCACCTGCCCATTACTCTCAGGGTGAAAACCCGAGGTAAGGCTAATCGAGACCCCCAAACGTTCCATAAACGCCCTCCAGACTCTAGAGGTGAACTGGGGACCCCGATCAGACACTATATCCTCAGGCACCCGTAGTGCCGGAAGACGTGAGTAAACAAGGCGTCGGCCGTTTGTAGGGCTGTAGGGAGACCTGGCATTGGAATGAGACGGCAGGCCTTAGAAAACCGATCCACAACGACCAAGATTGTGGTATTCTCCTGGGAGGGGGGAAGGTCCGTGACAAAGTCCACCGATAGGTGAGACCACGGCCGTTGTGGAACGGGTAGAGGTTGTAACTTCCCTCTGGGCAGGTGTCTAGGCGCCTTACACTGAGCGTACACCGAACAGGAAGAAACGTAAACCCTCACGTCCTTTGCCAAGGTGGGCCATCAGTGGCTAAGGCAGTGCACCGTTCGACCAATACCCGGATGACCAGAGGAGGGTGACGTGTGAGCCCAATATATCAGTCGATCACGGATCTCGAGCGGCACGTACTTCCGCCCCTCTGGACACTCAGGAGGAGTAGGGTCTGTACGTAACGCCCGCTCGATCTCCGCATCGACCTCCCACACCACCGGTGCCACTAGACAAGACTACGGAAGTATGGGAGTGGGCTCAATGGACCTCTCCTCTGTGTCATATCGCCGGGACAGGGCGTCTGCCTTCACGTTCTGTGACCCTGGTATATACGTGAGCTTAAATACAAACCGGGTAAGAAACATGGCCCACCTAGCCTGACGAGGGTTCAGTCTCCTCGCTTCCCGGATGTACTCCAGGTTACGATGGTCAGTCAGAATGAGGAAAGGGTGTTTAGCCCCCTCAAGCCAATGCCTCCACACCTTCAGGGCTTGAACCACCGCTAGCAGCTCCCTGTCCCCCACGTCATAATTGCGTTCCGCCGGACTAAGCTTCTTAGAATAAAAGGCACAGGGACGGAGTTTAGGAGGCGTGCCCAAGCGTTGAGACAGTACAGCACCAATCCCCGCCTCGGACGCATCCACCTCAACTTGGAACGCCAAAGAAGGGTCTGGATGTGCCAGCACCGGAACCGAGGTGAACAGGTCCTTCAGATGTCTAAACGCCCTGTCCGCCTCAGCCGACCACTGCAAACGCACCGGGCCCCCCTTTAGCAAGGAGGTGATGGGAGCTTCTACCTGTCCAAAACCCCGGATAAACCTCCGGTAGTAATTGGCAAAACCCAAAAACCGCTGCACCTCCTTAACCGTGGTGGGAGTCTACCAATTACGCACGGCTGAAATGCGGTCAATCTCCATCTCCACCCCTGACGCGGACAACCGATGTCCCAGGAAGGAGATGGACTCCTGGAAAAACAGGCATTTCTCCGCCTTCACATACAAGTCATGCTCCAACAGCCTACCCAACACCCGACGCACCAGGGACACATGCTCGGCTCGTGTAGCAGAGTATATTAGAATGTCATCAATATACACCACTACACCCTGTCCATGCAAAACCCGGAAAATCTCGTCCACAAATGATTGGAAGACTGAAGGAGCATTCATTAACCCGTATGGCATGACGAGATACTCATAGTGGCCCGAGGTGGTAGTAAATGCTGTTGTCCATTCATCTCCCTCCCTAATGCGCAGCAGGTTGTAAGCGCTCCTGAGATTTTGTGAAGAATCGCGCCCCGTGTAATGACTCCGTCATACTCGCAATCAGAGGGAGAGGATAACTGTATTTAATGGTAATCTGATTGAGACCACGGTAATCAATACACGGGCGCAAACCCCCATCCTTCTTCTTCACAAAAAAGAAACTCGAGGACGCAGGAGAAGTGGATGGCCGTATGTATCCCTGTCCCAGAGATTCGGTGACGTATGTCTCCATAGCCGCCGTCTCCTCCTGAGACAGAGGATACACATGACTACGCGGAAGTGCAGCGCCTGCCTGGAGGTCTATCGCACAATCCCCATGTCTATGAGGTGGTAATTGAGTCGCCCTCTTCTTACTGAAGACGATTGCCAAATCTGTATACTCAGGAGGAATGTGCAGTGCGGTCATTTGGTTCGGACTTTCCACCGTCGTTGCCCCTACGGAAACACCTATACACCGCCCGACACACTGATCAGACCATTCCCTGAGAGCCCTCTGTTGCCATGAAATGTTGGGGTCATGAGATATTAACCAGGGAAGCCCCAACACCACGGGAAACGCAGGAGAGTCAATCAAATACAACTGTATAATCTCCTCATGACCCCCCTGCGTCTTCATCTTAAGTGGCGCTGTGACCTCCCTAATCAATCCCGACCCCAAAGGGCGGCTGTCTAGGCCATGGATGGGGAAGGGCACATCAACTGGTATAAGGGGAATCCCTAACTTATACGAGAAACTGCGATCAAAAAAATTCCCAGCTGCGCCTGAATCGACTAGCGCCTTATGCTGGGAGTGAGAAGAAACCTCAGGAAACACAACTTGGATACACATGTGTACAACAGAGAGCTCTGGGTGAGTTGGGCGCTTACTCACCTGGAATGACTCATCAGTGCGTGGCCTGCTGCCTCGATCCCTGGGAGACCCTCCCCAGCACCGAACCACAGTGTGTCCTCTGCGGCCACAGTTGGTGCAGGGGACGGCCTCTCTCCTGGTCTCCCTCTTCTTCTCTCTAGCACCAGCACCCCCGAGCTCCATAGGGCTCGGCTCGGAGGTGCTGGGGGATGGAATGGACGGCCCCAGCTCCGGACGTCCGCGGGTAGCCAATAGGGTATCCAGACGAATCGACATGTCCACCAGCTGATCGAAACTTAGGTTGGTGTCCCTGCAGGCCAACTCTCGGCGAACGTCCTCCCTTAGGCTGCACCTATAGTGGTCGATGAGGGCCCTCTCATTCCATCCCGCATTGGCAGCCAGAGTCCGGAAATCCAGTGCGAATTCCTGCGCGCTCCTCTTCCCCTGTCTGAGGTGGAACAGACGCTCCGCCCTGAAGCGGCGGGAGAAGTCCGCATAACTGACTGTAGCGGCGTCTATTACCCTCCACTCGGCGTTGGCCCACTCCAGTGCCTTGCCGAACAGACAGGAGATGAGGGCGGAAACGCTCTCGTATACCGAGGGCGCCGGGTGGATGGTTGCCAGGTAGAGTTCTACTTGGAGCAGGAAACCCTGACACCCGGCCGCGGTGCCATCATAAGCCCTCGGGAGCGAGAGCCGAATCCCACTGGACTCCGGAGATGGAACGATGGGTATGGCTGATGGTGGTGGTATTGTTGGAGGTGTGGGCAAACCTCCTCTCTCCCATCGGCTCAAGGTATTCATCACCTCTTGCATGGCGGTGCCCAGTTTCTGGATCATGGCGTCTTGGTGGATTACGCGCTCCTCTAGTGATCCCGTTGGCACCGCTGATCCTGCTGACTCCATGTTGGTGTGTTATTCTGTCAGGAGCGACGTGTATGCGGTGAGTGAAGTCAAGCGCAGGACACAGAGATACTAGCAGACGTACTTTACTAATAGTAAAGAACAAACAAAGCCTCCGAACCGGGAGGAAAAACTAAATACACGTAATACGACAAAAGCAATGCCGATACCGCCTAGACACAAACAATAACACACAAATACCAAACGTGAGACATGGGTAAATATAGGATCTACAATCAAACATAATAGACAACAGGTGTAACCACTCAAGACAGAACAAGACAAACACCGAAACATCGATCGGCAGTAGCTAGTACTCCGGGGACGACGAACGCCGAAGCCTGCCCGAGCAAGGAGGAGGAGCAGCCTCGGCAGAATCCGTGACAACTGTGAACCATCAGATCCTCCTCTCCACCCTCTCCGAGCTGGGCATCTCCGGCGCGGCTCACTCTTGGATTGCGTCCTACCTGACCGGTCGCTCCTACCAAGTGGCGTGGCGAGAATCTGTCTCCGCACCACGTGCTCTCACCACTGGTGTCCCCCAGGGCTCAGTTCTAGGCCCTCTCCTATTCTTGCTATACACCAAGTCACTTGGCTCTGTCATATCCTCACATGGCCTCTCCTATCATTGCTACGCAGACGACACACAACTAATCTACTCCTTTCCCCCTTCTGATAACCAGGTGGCGAATCGCATCTCTGCATGTCTGGCAGATATATCAGTGTGGATGACGGATCACCACCTCAAGCTGAACCTCGGCAAGACGGAGCTGCTCTTCCTCCCGGGGAAGGACTTCTAGTTCCATGATCTCGCCATCACGGTTGACAACTCCGTTGTGTCCTCCTCCCAGAGTGCGAAGAGCCTTGGCGAGACCCTGGACAACACCCTGTCATTCTCCGCTAACATCAAGGCAGTGACCCGATCCTGTAGGTTCATGTTCTACAACATTCTGAGAGTACGACCCTGCCTTACACAGGAAGCGGCACAGGTCCTAATCCAGGCACTTGTCATCTCCCGTCTGGATTACTGCAACTCGCTGTTGGCTGGGCTCCCTGCCTGTGCCATTAAACCCCTACAACTCATCCAGAATGCCGCAGCCCGTCTGGTGTTCAACCTTCCCAAGTTCTCTCACGTCACCCCGCTCCTCCGCACACTCCACTGGCTTCCAGTTGAAGCTTGCATCTGCTACAAGACCATGGTGCTTGCCTACGGAGCTGTGAGGGGAACGGCACCTCCGTACCTTCAGGCTCTGATCAGTCCCTACACCCAAACGAGGGCATTGCGTTCATCCACCTCTGGCCTGCTGGCCCCCCTACCTCTGCGGAAGCACAGTTCTTGAAACACTTGAAACCCCACCTCTTTAAGGAATACCTGGGATAGGATAAAGTAATCCTTCTACCCCCCCTTACCCCACCCCAAAAAAAAGAAAAAAAGAAAAAACACAAAAAATAAATAAATATATATATACATATTGTAAAGTGGTTATCCCACTGGCTATAAGGTGAATGCACCAATTTGTAAGTCGCTCTGGATAAGAGCGTCTGCTAAATGATGTAAATGTAAAATGTAAATGTGATAACTCAAAGTTGTCTATAAGTTCCCAATGTGTACACTGCTTAGATTATCTAAATGTTTGACTGTCTTTCATTTATTACAGGTTAGCAGTTTGGGAAGCTTGGCGGGCAATGTGAAGCGGTGGTCCTCTTCCCCAAACTTTTCCAGAAGTACCCTTTCCCTTTCCCCATCCTCATCAACTCTGCCGTCCTGAAATGGGCAGACACCTTCAGGCTTGGGAAACAGAGGATTGTGACATTTAAACAAAACATTACTCTGCAAAATCCTAAATACAATGCAGTACTGATCAATATCAAAATGCATAAACCTCTGCCTCAGAATCGTTCAAGGCAGCTAACCAGAGTGAGATTTTACCATATTGTCCTTATACTGTAATAAATAAACATCTCTCCCCTCTTTCAGGAACAACTTTCTGCGCCTCTGTGTGTTGAAGGTGACTCAACAGAGCGAGAAGCACCTTGAGAAGATTCTCAACGTGGACGAGTTTGTCAAGTGTTCTCTGTCATCCACAGCAATGACCCTGTGACCAGAGCCATCACTCTCCATGGCATGCTCCTCTCTTTGTCTTTCCATTAGGGCTTGATTATTATGATGGTGGTTGAATCCACATTCAACACAGTAGCTGTGTTACAGATTTGCATGAAGGTCATCATTAGTCTCACAACTCAGACAATTGATTCAGAAATATTACATACCTACAACTATTTCAAGAGCAATGCAAGGCTACATCGTCAGTGCATGAAAAAATTTGAAACCTCACTGATTCCAAAAGAAAATGGGATACATACACCATAGAAGACAAAACTTCTTTTTTTAAGACTCAATCATCTCCGTTTACATGATTTCTGAATCTCTGTGTGATTCGTCCTGATTTTATTTTATTAAGGATGGGGCGGCAGGTAGCTTAGTGGTTAAGAGCGTGCCAGTAACCGAAAGGTCGCTGGTTCTAATCCCCGAGCCGACTAGGTGAAAAATCTGTCGATGTGCCCTTGAGCAAGGCACTTAACCCTAATTGCTCATGTAAGTTGCTCAGGATAAGAGTGTCTGCTAAATGACCAAAAAAAAAAAAAAAAAAAAGGATGCTTGGCAGTTTGGCCACTATCATCCCTGAAAGGAAGAATGCCCATCACAGCGTTCACCAAAGTCTAGACTCTCACGACAACGCTGAAGTAGAGGCGGCCATCTTTGCATCAGCCTGCTTCTCTGCGCAGTCAAAGTAAGTGGTTTGAGATAAGTTTCAATGTGGTAGCTGTGTTGTCTGGCCGATCTGTCAGGATTTTAATATAGCCAACTTCCTTGCAAACTGTTCACACAATTGTTTTTGTTCAATGCCCCATCCAGGAATGAAGAATAAGGATGTATTGAACTCATTGAACATGTTATTTTCTCTGTCCCTTTCATGCTGCAGAGACTTTGCAGCTGGGATTTGCAACAAAATCAGTGAAATGATTCAAGGTAACATAATGCCCTTAGTATCATGTGAACATCTTGTGCATAATCACATTACATTCTGAGGAATTGGGGTTTAGTTATATACAAGCAACTGAACAAGCACATTTTCAAGGATTCTTCATTGTCCCTTAGGTGTTGTTGTAGAGAAGAAAAGGCTATGTGATTTTATTTTTAGATGAAGCATCCAGGGTCGTGGTTCATTAAGCCACACTGTAGCAAAACATTTTGCAACAGGAAAAAAGGCAGACATGCAAGCATTTGTTATTGGACAAGTTCAGATAGTACATCCTGGTTTCTGAGCTTTTAAATCCATTTCATGCCAACTGAACATGACCCAGGTGATCTCCCATTGGCGCGTGCTATGTTTCACTATGCTCTTGTTCCTCCCCAAGTCTGGACGCCCCGGTGGACCTGAAACTGAACCTAATCCCTATGCTGCTGCACATGCATCACAATGCCAGCCTGGCCTCCAGCAGCCTGGCCTCCAGCAGCCTGGCCTCCAGCAGCCTGGCCTCCAGCAGCTGGGAGCTGCTTCAACAGCTGGTCACCTCCTACCCCTCCACCCCCATGGTCATTGTCACCCTGCACACCTTCACCCAGCTGGCCTCCTCCTCGCACATCGACATCCCCAAACAGGTAGCCATAGCAACGGACATTAGGGGGAAACTAAGGGGCGTGGCTGACATGTAAACTGATAGGACATTTTCGAATTGGTTAAGGTTAGAGTTTGGGTTAAGGGTTTGGTTAAGATTAGCATTAAGGTAAGGCTCCGTTTTAGATTTTGGCTAGTCGGGTTGTCAATGGGATGCTGATCAGAAAAGTCCTCATAGTCTCTCCCCGGACACTAATGGACATTATAATCCCATTGGTACGCAACCCAGACAGTTTTTGGCAGCTGGATGCTATTTGGCATGACACCTACCACCACAGCAGACAGAGTGCATCTCATTCAAAACAATCAGACAATCAGATCTCCCAGTACAGAATTTGAGTGACAAGTGACTTGTTTATATGCACCTGAAATGCTGAAGTCCCTAGACAGCATAGTTTAGCAAAAGTGGACAACATACTGTGGCACCCACCCAGGCTAGAAAATCTAAACTTCTTTCCTGAGCATAAATTTCTGTGAGACTAGTAGGAGGCTTTGAATATTGTTTAACGGATAGTCTGTTCTCTCCCTCTCTATCTATCTGCAGTTACAGCTCCTTCTCCAGTACCTGAAGGAGGACCCCAGAAAAGCAGTCAAGAGACTGGTCATCCAGGACTTGAAGCTCCTGGCTAAAAAGGCCCCCCATCTCTGGAACAGAGAAAACACTCAGGTGGGGTCTTATGTCCCACACATACTTGCAAATTCCCTCCTCCATAATCCAACAGCGAGTGGTGAATTGTCTTTCATTGGTTATTATGAGGATAATCCATGTTTTCACTGTGTTCATTATGAGGGATACTGTGTTCATTTATTTTCCTTAAAATGCAATTTATGACCAGAACCTTTGAAAATAATCTGTGATTCCTCTGTATTTAGACCCTGTGTGAGTGTGTCCTGAGTAGCCCTTCCAACAGCCTGAAGCTGGGCATGCTGTCTGTGCTCTCCACCCTCTCCGGAACCATCGCCATTAAACAGTACTTCAACCCTGGAACAGATACAGTATAATGCAAAGTTCTGAAACTGACTTTCATATAAATCATATTAAAAAAACGATTTACTACAAATTCAACAACAGTGTTTTTCCTTAAAAGTTTAACAACGCACCACTTGAAGCCCATTTTCAAAAAACATCTCAGAGTAGGAGTGCTGATCTAGTATCAGGTCCAACTTGTCCATATAATCTAATTAATTATGATCTAAAAAGGCAAAACTGATCCTTTATCAGCACACCTTGGGGCCTTGTGATGTTGGGAACATTCAGTCAATTACTCAAGTTGGGTTCAAAACATTCCAAAACATTCCTTCTTTCTGCCCCTCAGGTGGTGCTTCCACCCCTCCTCGGCTCACTGACCTGGTTAAGCTGGCGCAGGATTGTTGTTACTATAGCAACCTGGCCGTTGCTGCCCATGGAGTCACTGTGCTCGCCAACATCGCTATTTCCTGTCCAGAGAAAGGTGTTTATAGGGTACCACTTAGAGGGAGGAGATCTCCTGTCACTCGTCTTTCATTAGCTACCTGACCATCACAGGTCTTCACACTTCACAGCCATCCAAAAATAGAGCTTACCTAAGAAAAACTTCCAGTAGTGGAATAATTCATGTTAAAATGGGTTTGGTGCACTCCAAGGTCTTCACAGGCCTTCACAGATGACCAGTACAGTATAGTAAAGTAACAGTCATCCACTTCATTAACTGCAGTGTTTTGTTCTTTGCCAAGAAAACATTTTTTGTAATGGTTGTTGCTGCCTGGCCTGTGTTATTTAGGGATGAAAGTGGTATCTATATGAACACATTTTTCCTGCTTTCTCTCCCCAGACATGATGCAGCTGGAGCAGGACACCGTGATGGGGGTGGAGTCTATGCTGGTGCTCTGCAGTCAGGACGACAGCCCCAGAGCTCAGGCCACGCTCAAGCTGGATAGCACCCTGGTCCATGTCTATACAGTACTCGTACAGTGAGGGGAAAATATACTTGGCCTCCTCGGTAGTCGTGTAAAGTGCCATGTAAACTCTGTAGTTTATTAGCTGTTAGTTTATAGATAGTAAAAAAAAAAAAAAAACTGTAATAAACAGTTATAACACATTTGTTGTAATTGTGCACTTGTCATTTTAGTCTTTCCCTCTCTCACTCTCCAGATGGCTCTCACCTCATTGGTCCAGCTGCTGAAGAGTCGCCCCCACCTCATTCAATGGGCTGTGGAGTTCCTGCTGTGCCAGCTGCCGCGACCCCTCCCGCGTGCTGATGTGCCACGCCCTGGTGACCATCGTCACCCAGCTGCCCGTGCTGGGATAGGGAATGCTGGGGGATCTGGTGGACTTCTACCGGGTGGCCAGCCACTCGTTCACCGACAAGCTGCAGGAGCTCCTGGTGAGAGATACACAAAACCCTAACTGTTATTGCCCTAAGGGGACAAGTAAAGGTGTAGTGAATTGAATTAGAAAAAATTGCAAATTGGCCAACTTTTGCACGTTCTGTTGTCTGAGTGAGGGAAATGCTGTAAATTAAGATGACTTTATATATTTTGAAAGATGAGACGTTGAGGATGATAATAAATACTGCTTTGATGTCATACAAGCAAGCCAAACACCTGTGAGTCCAAATGTGCACTTCACATTTCCATATCATAAAACTCATGTCATATACATTGTCAACTTATGTTGATGTACAGTAACAAGATGACATGGCGTCATACCCTGGGTTATTCTGAACAGAATGATCCTATGTTTGTCTACTGTGAAGAAAATTCCATAAACAACAACAGTAATTGTGAGATTACAGGGATGTGTTCCAAACAAAACAACTACAAGTGTGCTTGCTCTAGTTCCTCAACGGCACAGCTAGGAGAGCTAAAAAAAAGTGCATTGACATTGCTTAGGAACTGTGCACATTTTGGAGAGGTGTGTGGCCACTTGGAGACACCAGTTAGTCATTTTTTTGTCTTATGTTGCACCTACCCCACATTTTCCTGGAACGTTCTTACCATGTTACTGAATGTATCCAGAGCATTTTGTTACCAGCAAATGCGGCAAAAAGTACTGTAAATGTAAAATGCACGTAAAATCAACAGTAATGTTTGGATTCAGTCTTGTGTCAGGTGAACTGTTGTGTCCTCACCTTTGGTCTAATAATTTCCCCATCTCCAAACTGTTCCCCTTTCAATTGCTACCATGGTTATGCATACGCTTTTCATATTTCTTCTGTAAGAAACATTTCAATTTAGCCCTATCCATATAGGCCAATTCCCAAAAGTGTGAAGGGTTAATAGGAGGCTAAGGAATGAACACTGATTCTCTCTCATATGTCATAATGGTCTCTGATAAATGCTGTGTGTGAAGTCTATTAAAGCTGTTTCCAAAGCTGTTCTCCAATCATGAATCCCACTTACTGGATACTGACATCTGGCATGTGTCATCTCCTCCCCCTCTGCTCCCCGCAGGTCTCGCTGGTGTTTGTGGCGTCCCTGTCAGCCGAGGTGAAGACGGTGATCAAGCAGCAGCTGGAGAACGTGGCCAACGGCTGGACGGTGTACCGCATGGTGAGTTTCTAGTCACCGGGAAGTCAAGACTCATTAAATCTGGCACATTTACAGTAATGTTGATTAATGTCCATTGCCCCTGTCAAATGACCTAATAAAGTGAAGTCAAGGTGACGCTTGTAGTCTACCTCACTCGGTAAAGTAAATAGGAAAACCTATACTGTGATATGTATAGAGAAGATCCTAAATGGAATCCTAAATGTGCACGCTTAACTTGACACTCGCATAAATTATGCATTGATGTCAATGGCAGACTTCCGTGAAAACTCAAGTTACATGCACGGATCTCAAATTAGGATTCAAGACGTAGTCTATAGTCATTAGTCACTGATACTGATGCCTTGGCTCAATACAGTATTTGGAAAGGTTTAGAAAAAGCTTAGATATCAGTCTAGCAGTATTTCCACTCTACTGTCCTGATCTGTCTATTCTGTCTGCCTCAATAAAGTCTCGTCTGGCCATCTGTTCTCCGTAGGGTTGCCCTGAGTTCTCCAGCGAGCTGGACCAGAGCCTGCGGACGCGTGTGGCCTCGGAGCACTTCTACTTCTGGCTCAACAGTCTGAAGGAGTTCTCCCAGGGCGAGCAGTGTCTGAGTGGCCTGGAGGACGGAGACTACAGCGCCACCATGACGGCCATCGCCGAGGCCCTGGGCTCCTACCAGAAAGGCATCGCCTCCCTCACGGTCAGTGACTGGCCACCTGCTTATAGGACGGCAACGGCACCATTTAGATATCAACTGACATGCATCAACTGACATGCCTCTATTGTAGGGTTCAATACAGCAGGGTTGCGGTCAATGTAGTTTTCAATTCAGTCCATTCAGGGAGTGAATTGAAATTCAAATTCATGAGTTGAAAACTGCCCTTTTTTAAAGAGGATTTTTCAATTCACTTTCTGCTTTGACTGAATTTAAATGAAAACTGAATTTACTCCAACCGTGCTGTATTGATTTGTAGTGCTGTAAAACTCTAAGGTCCTGTAGTCTTTAGCCTTAAGCCAGGTAATACTGAAGTTCAACTGTCCTTTTCCAGTCTGCTGAACTATCCAGTGAATGAGCCATGTAGTATTGAAAGTGAACTCTCTTTCTCCTCCAGGCTGCCAGCACGACCCTAAGCCTGCTGTCATTCCAATGTGACTTTGTGAAGCTTCGCATCGACACACTCCAGGCCCTGTCCCAGCTCATCAGCACCTGCAACAGTCTCGGGCAACGAGCTTCAGCGCTGAGAACGCATCGCCATGCAGTTACAGGGGAGGGGACACAAAACCATTGAATTCAATTTCTGGTGGCACTAATGTCAGTATACAGCAGAAGGAGGTTGTACATATACATATATATATATACAGTGGGGGGGAAAAGTATTTAGTCAGACACCAATTGTGCAAGTTCTCCCACTTAAAAAGATGAGAGAGGCCTGTAATTTTCATCATAGGTACACGTCAACTATGACAGACATAATGAGAATTTTTTTCTCCAGAAAATCACATTGTAGGATTTTTAATGAATTTATTTGCAAATTATGGTGGAAAATAAGTATTTGGTCAATAACAAAAGTTTCTCAATACTTTGTTATATACCCTTTGTTGGCAATGACACAGGTCAAACGTTTTCTGTAAGTCTTCACAAGGTTTTCACACACTGTTGCTGGTATTTTGGCCCATTCCTCCATGCAGATCTCCTCTAGAGCAGTGATGTTTTGGGGCTGTCGCTGGGCAACACAGACTTTCAACTCCCTCCAAAGGTTTTCTGTGGGGTTGAGATCTGGAGACTGGCTAGACCACTCCAGGACCTTGAAATGCTTCTTACGAAGCCACTCCTTCGTTGCCCGGGCGGTGTGTTTGGGATCATTGTCATGCTGAAAGACCCAGCCACGTTTCATCTTCAATGCCCTTGCTGATGGAAGGAGGTTTTCACTCAAAATCTCACGATACATGGCCCCATTCATTCTTTCCTTTACACGGATCAGTCGTCCTGGTCCCTTTGCAGAAAAACAGCCCCAAAGCATGATGTTTCCACCCCCATGCTTCACAGTAGGTATGGTGTTCTTTGGATGCAACTCAGCATTCTTTGTCCGCCTACTGATGGTAGGCTTTGTTACTTTGGTCCCAGCTCTCTGCAGGTCATTCACTAGGTCCCCCCGTGTGGTTCTGGGATTTTTGCTCACCGTTCTTGTGATCATTTTGACCCCACAGGGTGAGATCCTGCGTGGAGCCCCAGATCGAGGGAGATTATCAGTGGTCTTGTATGTCTTCCATTTCCTAATAATTGTTCCCACAGTTGATTTCTTCAAACCAAGCTGCTTACCTATTGCAGATTCAGTCTTCCCAGCCTGGTGCAGGTCTACAATTTTGTTTCTGGTGTCCTTTGACAGCTCTTTGGTCTTGGCCATAGTGAAGTTTGGAGTGTGACTGTTTGAGGTTGTGGACAGGTGTCTTTTATACTGATAACAAGTTCAAACAGGTGCCATTAATACAGGTAACGAGTGGAGGACAGAGGAGCCTCTTAAAGAAGAAGTTACAGGTCTGTGAGATCCAGAAATCTTGCTTGTTTGTAGGTGTCCAAATACTTATTTTCCACCATAATTTGCAAATAAATTCATTAAAAATCCTACATTGTGATTTTCTGGATTTTTTTTCTCAATTTGTCTGTCATAGTTGACGTGTACCTATGATGAAAATTACAGGCCTCTCTCATCTTTTTAAGTGGGAGAACTTGCACAATTGGTGGCTGACTAAATACTTTTTTCCCCCACTGTATATATATATATATATATATATATATATATATATATATATATATACATATACAGTTGAAGTCAGAAGTTTACATACACTTAGGTTAGAGTCATTAAAACTCGTTTTTCATTTTTTTGTTAACAAACTATAGTTTTGGCAAGTCGGTTAGGACATCTACTTTGTGCATGACACAAGTAATTTTTCCAACAATTGTTTACAGACAGATTATTTCACTTATAATTCACTGTATCACAATTCCAGTGGGTCAGAAGTTTACATACACTAAGTTGACTGTGCCTTTAAACAGCTTGGAAAATTCTAGAAAATGATGTCATGGCTTTAGAAGCCTCTGATAGGTTAATTGACATCATTTGAGTCAATTGGAGGTGTACCTGTGGATGTATTTCAAGGCCTACCTTCAAACTCAGTGCCTCTTTGCTTGACATCATGGGAAAATCAAAAGAAATCAGCCAAGACCTCAGAAAAAAAATTGTAGACCTCCACAAGTCTGGTTCATCCTTGGGAGCAATTTCCAAACGCCTGAATGTACCACGTTCATCTGTACAAACAATAGTACGCAAGTATAAACACCATGGGACCACGCAGCCGTCATACCGCTCAGGAAGGAGATGCGTTCTGTCTCCTAGAGATGAACGTACTTTGGTGCGAAAAGTGCAAATAAATCCCAGAACAACAGCAAAGGACCTTGTGAAGATGCTGGAGGAAACAGGTACAAAAGTATCTATAAAACGAGTCCTATATCGACATAACCTGAAAGGCCACTCAGCAAGGAAGAAGCCACTGCTCCAAAACCACCATAAAAAACCCAGACTACGGTTTGCAACTGCACATGGGGACAAAGATCGTACTTTTTGGAGAAATGTCCTCTGGTCTGATGAAACAAAAATAGAACTGTTTGGCCATAATGACCATTGTTATGTTTGGAGGAAAAAGGGGGTTGCTTGCAAGCCAAAGAACACCATCACAACCGTGAAGCAAGGGGGTGGCAGCATCATGCTGTGGGGGTGCTTTGCTGCAGGAGGGACTGGTGCACTTCACAAAATAGATGGCATCATGAGGAAGGAAAATTATGTGGATATATTGAAGCAACATCTCAAGACATCAGTCAGGAAGTTAAACCTTGGTCGCAAATGGGTCTTCCAAATGGACAATGACCCCAAGCAGACTTCCAAAGTTGTGGCAAAATGGCTTAAGGACAACAAAGTCAAGGTATTGGAGTGGCCATCACAAAGGTCTGAACTCAATCCTATAGAACATTTGTGGGTAGAACTGAAAAAGCGTGTGCGAGCAAGGAGGCCTACAAACCTGACTCAGTTACACCAGCTCTGTCAGGAGGAATGGGCCAAAATTCACCCAACGTATTGTGCGAAGCTTGTGGAAGGCTACCCAAAACATTTGACCCAAGTTAAACAATTTAAAGGCAATGCTACCAAATACGAATTGAGTGTATGTAAACTTCTGACCCACTGGGAATGTGATGAAAGAAATAAAAGCTGAAATAAATCATTCTCTCTACTATTATTCTGACATTTCACATTCTTAAAATAAAGTGGTGATCCTAACTGACCTAAGACAGGGAATTTTTACTAGGATTAAATGTCATGAATTGTGAAAAACTGAGTTTAAATGTATTTGGCTAAGGTGTATGTAAACTTCCGACTTCAACTGTATACACTACCAGTCAAAAGTTTAGACACACCTACTCATTCAAGTGTTCTTCTTTATTTTGACTATTTTCTACATTGTAGAATAATAGTGAAGACATCACAACTATGAAATAACACATACGGAATCATGTAGTAAACAAAATAGTGTTAAACAAATCAAAATATATTTTATATTTGAGATTCTTCAAATAGCCACCCTTTGCCTTGATGACAGCTTTGCACACTCTTGGCATTATCTCAAGCAGCTTCATGAGGTAGTCACCTGGAATGCATTTCAATTAACAGGTGTGCCTTCTTAATGCGTTTGAGCCAATCAGTTGTGTTGTGACAAGGTAGGGTATACAGAAGATAGCCCTATTTGGTAAAAGACCAAGTCCATATTATGGCAAGAACAGCTCAAATAATCAAAGAGAAACGACAGTCCATCATTACTTTAAGACATGAAGGTCAGTCAATACGGAAAATGTCAAGAACTTTGAAAGTTTCTTCAAGTGCAGTCGGAAAAACCATCAAACGCTATGATGAAACTGGCTCTCATGAGGACCGCCACAGGAAAGGTGTGGGGGTGCTTTGCTGGTGACACTGTCTGTGATTTATTTAGAATTCAAGGCACACTTAACCAGCATGGCTACCACAGCATTCTGCAGCGATACGCCATCCCATCTGGTGTGGGCTTAGTGGGACTATCATTTGTTTTTCAACAGGACAATGATCGAACACACCTCCAGGCTGTGTAAGGGCTATTTGACCAAGAAGGAGAGTGATGGAGTGCTGCATCAGATGACCTGGCCTCCACAATCCTCCGACCTCAACCCAATTGAGATGGTTTGGGATGAGTTGGACCGCAGAGTGAAGGAAAAGCAGCCAACAAGTGCTCAGCATATGTGGGAACTCATTCAAGACTGTTGAAAAAGCATTCCAGGTGAAGCTGGTTGAGAGAATGCCAAGAGTGTGCAAAGCTGTCATCAAGGCAAAGGGTGGCTACTTTGAAGAATCTCAAATATAACATATATTTTGATTTGTTTAACACTTTTTTGGTTACAACATGATTCCATATGTGTGTTATTTCATAGTTTTGATGTCACTATTATTCTACAATGTATAAAATAGTAAAAATTAAGAAAAATGCTGGAATGAGTAGGTGTGTCCAAGCTTTTGACTGGTACTGTATATATATATATATATATATATATATATATATATATATATATATATATATATATATATATACACACTACTGTTCAAAAGTTTGGGGTCACTTATTAATTTCCTTGTTTTCGAAAGAAAAGCAATTTTTTGGTCCATTAAAATAACATCAACTTGATCAGAAATACAGTGTAGACATTGTTAATGTTGTAAATGGCTATTGTAGCTGGGAACGGCTGATTTTTAATGGAATATCTACATAGGCGTACAGAGGCACATTATCAGCAACCATCAGTCCTGTGTTCCAATGGCATGTTGTGTTTGCTAATCCAGGTTTATTATTTTAAAAGGCTAATTGATCATTAGAGAACTCTTTTGCAATTATGTTATCACAGCTTAAAACTGTTGTGCTGATTAAAGAAGCAATAAAACTGGCCTTCTTGAGACTAGTTGAGTATCTGGAGCATCAGCTGTCAGTCTATTCTTGTTCTGAGAAATGAAGGCTATTCCATGTGAGAAATTGCCATGAAACTGAAGATCTCGTACAACGCTGTGTACTACTCCCTTCACAGAACAGCGCAAACTGGCTCTAACCAGAATAGAAAGAGGAGTGGGAGCCCCTGGTGCACAACTGAGCAAGAGGACAAATAAATTAGAGTGTCTAGTTTGAGAAACAGACCTCACAGGTCCTCAACTGGCAGCTTCATTAAATAGTACCCGCAAAACACCAGTCTCAACGTCAACAGTGAAGAGGTGACTCCGGGATGCTGACCTTCTAGGCAGAGTTGCAAAGAAAAAGCCATATCTCAGACTGGCCAATAAAAAGAAAAGATTAAGATGGGCAAAATAACACAGACACTGGACAGAGGAAGATTGGAAAAAAGTGTTATGGACAGACGAATTGAAGTTTGAGGTGTTCGGATCACAAAGAAGAACATTTGTGAGACACAGACCAAATGAAAATATGCTGGAGGAGTGCTTGATGCCATCTGTCAAGCATGGTGGAGGCAATGTGATGGTCTGGGGGTGCTTTGGTGGTGGTAACATGGGAGATTTGTACAGGGTAAAAGGGATCTTGAAGAAGGAAGGCTATCACTCCATTTTGCAACGCCATGCCATACCCTGTGGACGGTGCTTGATTGGAGCCAATTTCCTCCTACAACATTACAATGACCCAAAGAACAGCTCCAAACTATGCAATAACTATTTAGGGAAGAAGCAGTCAGCTGGTATTCTGTCTATAATGGAGTGGCCAGCACAGTCACCGGATCTCAACCATATTGAGCTGTTGTGGGAGCAGCTTGACCGTATGGTACGTAAGAAGTGCCCATCAAGCCAATCCAATTTGTGGGAGGTGCTTCAGGAAGCATGGGGTGATATCTCTTAAGATTACCTCAACAAATTGACAACTACAGTGAGGGAAAAAAGTATTTGATCCCCTGCTGATTTTGTACGTTTGCCCACTGACAAAGACATGATCAGTCTATAATTTTAATGGTAGGTTTATTTGAACAGTGAGAGACCGAATAACAACAACAAAATCCAGAAAAACGCATGTCAAAAATGTTATAAATTGATTTGCATTTTAATGAGGGAAATAAGTATTTGACCCTCTGCAAAACATGACTTAGTACTTGGTGGCAAAACCCTTGTTGGCAATCACAGAGGTCAGACGTTTCTTGTAGTTGGCCACCAGGTTTGCACACATCTCAGGAGGGATTTTGTCCCACTCCTCTTTGCAGATCTTCTCCAAGTCATTAAGGTTTCGAGGCTGACGTTTGGCAACTCGAACCTTCAGCTCCCTCCACATATTTTCTATGGGATTAAGGTCTGGAGACTGGCTAGGCCACTCCAGGACCTTAATGTGCTTCTTCTTGAGCCACTACTTTGTTGCCTTGGACGTGTGTTTTGGGTCATTGTCATGCTGGAATACCCATCCACGACCCATTTTCAATGCCCTGGCTGAGGGAAGGAGGTTCTCACCCAAGATTTGACGGTACATGGCCCCGTCCATCGTCCCTTTGATGCGGTGAAGTTGTCCTGTCCCCTTAGCAGAAAAACACCCCCAAAGCATAATGTTTCCACCTCCATGTTTGACGATGGGGATGGTGTTCTTGGGGTCATAGGCAGCATTCCTCCTCCTCCAAAAAACAGCGAGTTGAGTTGATGCCAAACAGCTCGATTTTGGTCTCATTTGACCACAACACTTTCACCCAGTTCTCCTCTGAATCATTCAGATGTTCATTGGCAAACTTCAGACGGGCCTGTATATGTGCTTTCTTGAGCAGGGGGACCTTGCGGGCGCTGCAGGATTTCAGTCCTTCACGGCGTAGTGTGTTACCAATTGTTTTCTTGGTTACTATGGTCCCAGCTGCCTTGAGATCATTGACAAGATCCTCCCGTGTAGTTCTGGGCTGATTCCTCACTGTTCTCATGATCATTGCAACTCCACGAGGTGATATCTTGCATGGAGCCCCAGGCCGAGGGAGATTGACAGTTATTTTGTCTTTCTTCCATTTGTGAATAATCGCACCAACTGTTGTCACCTTCTCACCAAGCTGCTTGGCGATGGTCTTGTAGCCCATTCCAGCCTTGTGTAGGTCTACAATCTTGACCCTGACATCCTTGGAGAGCTCTTTGGTCTTGGCCATGGTGGAGAGTTTGGAATCTGATTGATTGATTGCTTCTGTGGACAGGTGTCTTTTATACATGATCATCAAGCTGCTTGGCGATGGTCTTGTTGTCACGAATTCAGCCGAGGCTGCTCCTCCTCCTTGCTCGGGCAGGCTTCGGCGTTCGTCGTCACCTGAGTACTAGCTGCCACCGATCTGTGTTCTATTTGTTTTGTCTATATTGCACACACCTGGTTCCAATTACGATAATTTGTTTCCCTATTTTACCCTCTGGTTTTCTCATGGTGTTGTGCGTGATTGTTTGTTGTTTTGTTGTCATTGACATTGTGAGTCGGTATTTTCTTCCCTGCGTGGAAGATATGTTTATTTACTTGTGACAAGTAAAGTACGTCGTTGACTAAATTATGTGTCCTGCGCCTGACTCCGTCCTACCGCTACACACTGACGCATGACACTTGTAGCCCATTCCAGCCTTGTGTAGGTCTACAATCTTGTCCCTGACATCCTTACAGAGCTCTTTGGTCTTGGCCATGGTGGAGAGTTTGGAATCTGATTGATTGATTGCTTCTGTGAACAGGTGTCTTTTATACAGGTAACAAACTGAGATTAGGAGCACTCCCTTTAAGAGTGTGCTCCTAATCTCAGCTCGTTACCTGTATAAAAGACACCTGGGAGCCAGAAATCTTTCTGATTGAGAGGGGGTCAAATACTTATTTCCCTAATTAAAATGCAAAACAATTTATAACATTTTTTACATGCGTTTTTCTGGATTTTTTTGTTGTTATTCTGTCTCTCAGTGTTCAAATAAACCTACCATTAAAATTATAGACTGATCATTTCTTTGTCAGTGGGCAAACATACAAAATCAGCAGGGGATCAAATACTTTTTTCCCTCACTGTAGAATGCCAAAGGTCTGCAAGGCTGTAATTGCTGCAAATGGAGGATTATTTGACGAAAGCAAAGTTTGAAGGACACAATTATTATTTAAATTAAAAATCATTATTTCTAACCTTGACAATGACTACATTTCCTATTAATTTTGCTATATTTCCTATTCAATCTCATTTCATGTATGTTTTCATGGAAAACAAGGACATTTCTAAGTGACCCCAAACTTTTGAACGGTAGTGTGTATATATATATACTGAACAAAAATATAAAAACAACATGTAAAGTGTTGGTCCCATGTTTCATGAGCTGAAATAAAAGATCCCAGACATTTTCCATACGCACAAAAAGCTTATTTCTCTCAAATTATGTGCACAAATTTGTTTACATCCCTGTTAGTGAGCAATTACATTTTGCAAAGATAATCCATCCACCTGACAGGTGTGGCATATCAAGAGGATGATTAAACAGCATGATCATTACACAGGTGCACCTTGTGCTGGGGACAATAAAAGGCAACTCTAAAATTTGCAGTTTTGTCATACACACAATGCCACAGATGTGTCAAGTTTTGAGGGAGCGTGCAATTGGCATGCTGACTGCAGGAATGTTCCCCAGACCTGTTGCCAGAGAATTTAATGTTAATTTCTCTATCATAAAACGTTGTTTTAGAGAATTTGGCAGTATGTCCAACCGGCCTCACAACCGCAGACCACCTGTAACCACGCCAGCCCAGGACCTCCACATCCTGCTTCTTCACCTGTGGGATCGTCTGAGACCAACCACCCGGACAGCTGATGAAACTGAGGAGTATTTCTGTCCGTAATAAAGCCCTTTTGTGGGGAAAAAATAATTCTGATTGGCTGGGCCTGGCTTCCCAGTGGGTGGGCCTGGCTCCCAAATGGGTGGGCCTACCCATGGCTGCTCCCCTGCCCAGTCATGTGAAATCCATAGATTAGGGCCTAATGAATTTATTTCAATTGACTTATTTCCTTATATGTACTTTAACTCTGTAAAATCGTTGAAATTGTTGCATGTTGCATTTATATTTTTGTTTAGTATGAAGACCTTTCTTTCTCCCATTCAGATGAGTGTTTCCATAGATGAGTTCCGGAGCCTTGCTGCCAGCTACGCTGACCAATCCTCATTCGACGCTGACTCTGCCACCCTCCGTAACGTGGAACTGTATCCTTAAAGTTAACACGGACATCAACCCTCAAATCATTAGTAAAACCATTGTTAAAACCCTTTCCATATAAAATTGTCTTGCGTGTCTTTAAATGCCACAGACAACAACAGAGCTGCTTGCTGGTGTCCAATGTCATTGAGGCTTTGATACTTGACCCACATTCTGCTAGGTAAGAACTGTTAATATGACTAACAACCTTATTCACTCATTGATGTGTAATATTTAGGGGATTATTTTCCATACCACACCAGAAGCCTTACCACACCAGAAGCCTTACCTAATATTCCCCTGATATAATCGATCGGAATTCTACCAGAACAAAAATGTTAATGAAAATTCTAATGACGCAAATAGGATATCTCCCTGTTTCTGCCTTCCAGTTTCCTGGACTATGGGACCCTGGACTCGGTGCAGACTGAGAGCGAGTACGAGAGGCAGATGATGTCCGTGTTCAACCACATCCTGGAGAAAGTGGAGGGCCTGAGCAGGAAGCACCCTCCTGTCTCTTACCTGGTGAGATCATCAAACTGCTCAGGGTTCTGTTAATTAGGCACCAATCAGAAGAATATGGACTGATACTGCGAGAACCACTGCCTGGACTTGTCCAATAATAAACACTAATTGTATTTTTCAGTTGCAAAACATTTCCACTTGCTTGCCCTAATGAACATGACCTTGTAATGGTGCTTCTTTCTGCTAGTCATTGAATGGGACGATAAAATGCTAATGTATTTGTTTTTGTTTATGTAGCACACGTTGTCTATGTGACGCGGTCATATCTCTGCTTAATGTCACACAGTCCTTCCAGAGGTACTTCTTCCAGAAGCTCCAGTCTACCAGTATTAAGGTAACTAACTAAAGCAATGGAAATACTATTGGGAATACACTACTTTAGCTCAGTTCTTGCTTTAGGAGCCGTTTGATGCATTGGTATTTAGTACGCTGTAAAATGTATGTATCATATATGCAATAACATTTTAGAAGTGGTATTTTGCATTGAAATTATTTATTAAATTGATCCAGACTTATTGTACATTTTTGCTTTTCCAGCTTGCTCTCTCCCCATCACCTCAGACCCCGACCTAGCCAATCCCAGTGCAGAACAACCAACAACGTGGTGGACGAGAGCGCATTGAGTGGAAGACCATGCCCAAAACCACTGTGTCGGTCAAGTCCTTGGAGGACCTTTACTCCCAGCAGCTCTGCTACCACCAACAGCAGCAGCAGGCACAGCAGGCTAGGCTCGAGCCGGCCCCGGCCCCCCAGAGGAGTAGTGTATACGCCCACTTCCAGTGATACCCCAGTAAACCCCCTCTAACCCATTGCCTTGTCCCAAAAGTCTTGGTTTGTTTCCTTCCCTTCGTCAACGCTTCTCTGAAATGACTGGAGTGAAGCAATAGAGGCAACGGCTTGGTGAGCTTTCACCTACTCATCATTGCTTTCACCTATCCATTTATTTTAGGTTAGTGGTCACGGAATGGAGGAAGGGAGACAAAGCTATGGAACGTTATAGTTAAGGCCCCCCAGGAGGTTGCTTGTCTGGCAGAATTTCAGGTGACTGTTTACTAAAATTCCATACATTTTCCAATTATTAAAGACCACATTTTATTGAAGCTCCGCAATGTGAGTCTGTGCGAGTGTGGTTTAATTGTTGTCACGTAGGGGCAGTTGGACAAATGGCCATTACAGTGGGGGGAAAAAGTATTTAGTCAGCCACCAATTGTGCAAGTTATCCCACTTAAAAAGATGAGAGAGGCCTGTAATTTTCATCATAGGTACACGTCAACTATGACAGACAAATTGAGATTTTTTTTCTCCAGAAAATCACATTGTAGGATTTTTAATGAATTTATTTGCAAATTATGGTGGAAAATAAGTATTTGGTCACCTACAAACAAGCAAGATTTCTGGCTCTCACAGACCTGTAACTTCTTCTTTAAGAGGCTCCTCTGTCCTCCACTCGTTACCTGTATTAATGGCACCTGTTTGAACTTGTTATCAGTATAAAAGACACCTGTCCACAACCTCAAACAGTCACACTCCAAACTCCACTATGGCCAAGACCAAAGAGCTGTCAAAGGACACCAGAAACAAAATTGTAGACCTGCACCAGGCTGGGAAGACTGAATCTGCAATAGGTAAGCAGCTTGGTTTGAAGAAATCAACTGTGGGAGCAATTACTGTGGGACTCAAATCCTGCAGTGCAAGACGTGTCCCCCTGCTTAAGCCAGTACATGTCCAGGCCCGTCTGAAGTTTGCTAGAGTGCATTTGGATGATCCAGAAGAGGATTGGGACAATGTCATATGGTCAGATGAAACCAAAATAGAACTTTTTGGTAAAAACTCAACTCGTCGTGTTTGGAGGACAAAGAATGCTGAGTTGCATCCAAAGAACACCATACCTACTGTGAAGCATGGGGGTGGAAACATCATGCTTTGGGGCTGTTTTTCTGCAAAGGGACCAGGACGACTGATCCGTGTAAAGGAAAGAATGAATGGGGCCATGTATTGTGAGATTTTGAGTGAAAACCTCCTTCCATCAGCAAGGGCATTGAAGATGAAACGTGGCTGGGTCTTTCAGCATGACAATGATCCCAAACACACCGCCCGGGCAACGAAGGAGTGGCTTCGTAAGAAGCATTTCAAGGTCCTGGAGTGGCCTAGCCAGTCTCCAGAGCTCAACCCCATAGAAAATCTTTGGAGGGAGTTGAAAGTCTGTGTTGCCCAGCGACAGCCCCAAAACATCACTGCTCTAGAGGAGATCTGCATGGAGGAATGGGCCAAAATACCAGCAACAGTGTGTGAAAACCTTGTGAAGACTTATAGAAAACGTTTGACCTGTGTCATTGCCAACAAAGGGTATATAACAAAGTATTGAGAAACTTTTGTTATTGACCAAATACTTATTTTCCACCATAATTTGCAAATAAATTCATTAAAAATCTTACAATGTGATTTTCTGGAGAAAAAAAATCTCATTTTGTCTGTCATAGTTGACGTGTACCTATGATGAAAATTACAGGCCTCTCTCATCTTTTTAAGTCGGAGAACTTGCACAGTTGGTGGCTGACTAAATACTTTTTTCCCCCACTGTATATTATACGGATTGGCTGCGGATCCGAGTTGTCTGGAACCCTCTTCCCGATAGCTAAAGATCCGAAGCTTCTACGCATGTGCGGGATTCTCTACATTACGCACAGTCTCTGCTCTGCTCTGCTCGTTCGGCTGCTCAAAGAACAGGCTGCTCAGGCGTATTTGTGATGAATGGAGAATGGTGTTTATTTAATAAAGTTAGATCGAAGCTGAATCAATATCTGCAAGATCACAATAATAATATTCTACATAAGTTATTATATCTCTGTGCCTTTATTAGCTTTCAATAAAGGACTTGTATAGTGGAAATATAAATGTTCAGCAAAGCTACTTACTCCATCTGCAGTTTATTGAAGCGAATGCAGCATTTACCTATTCAATTATCCAGGGGCAGGGCCGCCTCCGCATATGGTGCCCTTGACTGCCAGTGAATCTATTCTGAACCATTTCAACCTTCCATCCCTCTGAGCCGTTCTAAACAAGACCAGCAGGGGGCGGTCGGTGACCATAGTAGAATAACGTTCTACAGTGGCAAAACAAAATCATTGAATGGTAATAATGATATTGCTCCATTCTCCATTCATCACAAATACGCCTGAGCAGCCTGTTCTTTGGGCAGCCGAACGAGCAGAGCAGAGACTATGCGTAATGTAGAGAATCCCGCACATGCGCAGAAGCTTCGGATCTTTAGCTGTCGGTCGGATCCGCAGCCAATCCGTATAATATAATGGCCATTTGTCCTACTGCCCCTACGTGACAACAATTAAACCACACTCGCACAGACTCACATTGCGGAGCTTCAATAAAATGTGGTCTTTAATAATTGGAAAATGTATGGAATTTTAGTAAACAGTCACCTGAAATTCTGCCAGACAAGCAACCTCCTGGGGGGCCTTAACTATAACGTTCCATAGCTTTGTCTCCCTTCCTCCATTCCGTGACCACTAACCTAAAATAAATGGATAGGTGAAAGCAATGATGAGTAGGTGAAAGCTCACCAAGCCGTTGCCTCTATTGCTTCACTCCAGTCATTTCAGAGAAGCGTTGACGAAGGGAAGGAAACAAACCAAGACTTTTGGGACAAGGCAATGGGTTAGAGGGGGTTTACTGGGGTATCACTTGAAGTGGGCGTATACACTACTCCTCTGGGGGGCCGGGGCCGGCTCGAGCCTAGCCTGCTGTGCCTGCTGCTGCTGTTGGTGGTGGCAGAGCTGCTGGGAGTAAAGGTCCTCCAAGGACTTGACCGACACAGTGGTTTTGGGCATGGTCTTCCACTCAATGCGCTCTCGTCCACCACGTTGTTGGTTGTTCTGCACTGGGATTGGCTAGGTCGGGGTCCGAGGTGATGGGGAGAGAACAAGCTGGAAAAGCAAAAATGTACAATAAGTCTGGATCAATTTAATAAATAATTTCATTGCAAAATACCACTTCTAAAATGTTATTGCGTATATGATACATACATTTTACAGGTGCCCTTGACTGCCAGTGAATCTATTCTGAACCATTTCCACCTTCCATCCCTTTACTCGGCGCCGTTCTAAACAAGACCAGCAGGGGGCGGTCGGTGACCATAGTAGAATAACGTTCTACAGTGGCAAAACAAAATCATTGAATGGTAATAATGATATTTGGAACAGTACTTTGTAGAAGTAATGCAATCTTACCACAAGTATGGATGGACTACAGTCTCTTGATCAATTTGATAATGAATTGCTATAACCGTCTTAGTGCACTTTGTGTGCAGCTCTCTGCCCCTTCTGTTTGTGTTATTTGCTATGTCCTTCACAGAATTATGTGTTTTGAGTTAGGTACAGTATATTTTATTCCACAATAGCTTCAGTGATGGGCTGATGTAGGTCTATGCACCGATGCTATTTATTTGACAAAAATGTAACTGTTCATCATCTCTGGCTCAAAGGCAGTATGAAAAATGTATGCACTCACTAACTGTAAGTCGCTCTGGATAAGAGCGTTTGCTAAATGGCTAAAAAATTTAAAGAATTTGGTGGTCGGTGGCGTCAGTGGGGACAGTCAGCGCTTGCTCAGATCCAAGTTTTTGGTCAGCGTCGTCGTCATAGGGAATATCTCCATTGTATCCTCCTCGCGTCCTCGCTCCTCGTCTTCTTCTCAAAATCCATTGGAGGACAAGGTCAGAGGGGAGGGACCTCTGGAATTCTTATCCAATGAGTTTTGAGAAGAAAACGAGGACGCGAAGAGTATACAATTGAGATCTTCACATAACAGAGATTCTCGCAGTAGTATGTAGGAGGGAGAGTCCTAGATGTGAGAAGTGTGCAGGAGGGCATTAGACGAAGGAATGTGTCGTTTCGGTGGAGAAAGTTGTGTGTGTTAATTGTGTGTGTTATTTGTGGGGGTGCCCATGGGGCTGGAGATTGGAGGTGTCCGGTGAGAGAAAGGCAGGTTGATGTTGCTAGGGTCAGAGTAGCACAGAAAGTGTCGTATGCTGAAGCAGTGAAGAGGGTGGTAGAGGAAGATGGGGACAAGGTGAGGGATCTTGAGAGGATTCCTGTGTGTAGGCAAAGACTAATAGAGATTGATGGGAAGAATATGTGCTTCAGTAAGGTAGGTTTCTTGGCATTCATAGCTATACGGTAGGTTTCTTGGCATTCATAGCTATGGTTTTCAATTGCACTGCAGAAATTGGAATTGCGAGGTTTGCTGGTGGTGTTCAGTCCTCCCAGACCTCTGGTCT
Source organism: Coregonus lavaretus (assembly GCF_964263955.1). Taxonomy (NCBI): domain Eukaryota; kingdom Metazoa; phylum Chordata; class Actinopteri; order Salmoniformes; family Salmonidae; genus Coregonus; species Coregonus lavaretus. The sequence goes on along the minus strand of NC_140020.1, from coordinate 6,556,886 downwards.
GGAGTAGGATTAGATGGGGTAAATAGTGGAATGGGGTGTTTCTTTGTTTATTTTTTATTTTATAGGGATAATAGTTGGCAGGTTAATTTGTCCTTTTCCCCAATTGTATTATACCGTATCACAAATAAATTAATGTAGGCTGTTAATGGCCTCACTCTCCAGTACAGTAGGTGGCGGTGTATGCACCTTAAATTGAATGCGATCCGCCAACACAATCCCGAAGAAGAACAAGAAGAAGAACAAGAACAGAGATTCTCCTCTGGTGGCCGCTGCAGTGCAGAAGTAGCTAGATATAATCGAACGGATCTTACAAGCTAGAGGAGCAGACAGCAGAATCTATTCAACATCACCCGATGTACAAACTGAAACGCGGCCGCCTTTGCAATAAAACAATAAAGGCGTGTTATATGGCTCTTTCATCAAGGGATTGTTGCATTTGGATTAAAGGAGACGCAAGGGATGTAGCTGGAGCTGATGCCTGGCTATCCTGATTGCTATCTACTAGCTAGTTAACTGATGTTGCATCGATGGAATTATTCGAGTGCCATTGATTGAGAACAACCCAGCAACGCTAAAGAAGACGTTACAGTACATGGATAGCGGCTAGCTAGCCGTGACGGGAGTGTGAACGGCACACATACATGATGATGTATTACTCAACGTTGAAGGATCTAACATGTTAACTAAATACGTGTGACTTGGTATTCATCCATTTTAAGCCAGCTATCTTTAACGTTAGCTGGCTGGTTTTATCGTCCGGCATTTGGACAGGGTGATAGTAAGATTGGGTGAGTAGGATGATCAGAACATTGATGTTTAGCTAGCTAGCTGAAAAACCTCTGACCGTGATTTGATTTACTAGCAAACTAGTAAGACATGATTGGCACGGAATTAAAACTCGGACTTTGTATTTACATTTTCTTATAAAACCGATTGAAATGGCATAGCTATGTTGTGAGTGGCGGCGTTGGTGGCTTATTAGTTAGCTAGCCAGCTAACATTAGCCAAGAACCGCGGTTATCCATGTAGCTTTGCAAAAACCGTTGTACCGATAACTAGCTAGTTAGACCAGTAGCTTTCTGTAGCTAACTAGTTTGTGTGGATAAGTTTGCCGCTTGCTTCAGTCAGAGCATCGTTTGCCTGGGCCAACATTTGCTAACTAACTGGTTTACTTTATTTACTGGGTCAAGATTCCAACACAAAGCTAGCTAACGTTAATGTAATTACTAATGGTTTTATTATTATTATTTATCTCTGAATAACTAGTTATGGGAACCACTGGACGCAGACAACGGTGTTGTGGGTCCGTTCATTCATTCAATGCAATGACCTCCACGTTGGGAAGAGTGATGTGATTTGAACCCGGCGGTATTCGGCCTGAGTCCTGCTCAATGATATTAACATTAACTATGTAGCGTCTTGTGTAGATATAAAACCCATTGATGGTACATGGAAAGACTGCCTCCATTTTCAGATAGCTAAACGTTACTGTTAGCTAACTTGTAATGTATGCTCTCCTATTTAGAACGACCGAACAATATTTGTAGCCAACTACATTTACTAGCTTGCTTACATTTTTCATTTTAGTCATTTAGCAGACGCTCTTATCCAGAGTGACTTACAGTTAGTGAGTGCATACATTTTTTTTTTTTAAACTGGCCCCCCGTGGGAAACGAACCCACAACCCTTGCGTTGCAAGCGCCATGCTCTACCAACTGAGCTACAGGGAACTACAAGAGTACATTTTACATTGACATTTTAGTCATTTAGCAGACGCTCTTATCCAGAGCGACTTACAGTTAGTGAGTGCATACATTTTCATACTGGACATTTCACATTCTTAAAATAAAGTGGTGATCCTAACTGACCTAAGACAGGGAATTTTTACTAGGATTAAATGTCAGGAATTGTGAAAAACTGAGTTTAAATGTATTTGGCTAAGGTGTATGTAAACTTCCGACTTCAACTGTATTTAGCCATGGAGCACGTTCTGATTGGCCAGTGAGGGGTCAAGCCTCGACACACCTTTGAACTTGCTTTCACCTTTAACTTGTTTATTCAAGTTGAAGGCGGTGGTGGCGCAGTAGCCACCACCAGCTACTGCGCCCATAATTCTGGTTGTGAAAATAGCAAAAATATTTCTGACACACCCCTGAACCTATAGCGCTTGCCCCATTGTGCACATGTTGATTTTGTCTATCCCCACCAGACACGTTCATGACAGGCAGATTAAAATATAAAAACCAACTGAGAACCAACTATATTCATTTGGGGACAGATTGGACATTTAGCTAGCTTGCTGTTGATAGCTAATTTGTCCTGGGAGATAAACATTGGGTTGTTATTTTACCTGAGATGCATATGGTCTTTTTTTCATTTTTTTCATTTTTGCTGGATCTTTGTAGCAGTTTGGATGAAATAATTAAATAACGTTTGGGCATGCAACGTGGCCGCTCTAGTCAGCATGTTAGATTTACCATTGCATTAGGTTTGTTAAAAAAGAGCCCACCATGTCTGAACCATGGTAACTTAGGAGTCTGGCACTTGTATTGAAATATAATATAATTTAGCATTAAATATTCAGCAAGCATTCCAGCAGGACTATGATATTTTCTGCTGTCACCATGACAAATATCTGCATTTGAAAATTGGCACATTGTGCCCCCCATAAAGGGCTAGAAACACACAATAAACACAACAGATTAAGTATTTTAAAGATATTTTGGGGCATAGGGAAATTTACTTTAAAAAAACTATACAGAGATCATATAGGACAAACTTACAGCGTCCACTCAACAGTCAGCAGCCTTAGTAGGCTCTCCCAAAGTGCTGGTTGACTTTGACTGTGCTGATGTAGATCACCAGATGAATAAGGAAGAACAGTCTCTGTTCCTCCAGCCGCACCACTTCCATCTGTACCTTGCCCTTACAGTGTGATGATTGTCTTAGCTAGCCATGTTTACTTGTCAATGTCATGTTTGTCAAGTTTTTACACATTAGAAATGCACCAATCTGAAATGTGTTTGCTAGCTAGCTAACTGGTTCTCTCCCTCTTTCTACAGGAGTGTGTATCGGTATGGCACAGCTTCTAGAAGGCGCCCGCAAACTGGGCTGGGTACTCTTGAACGCTTTCCTTCGTTTCATCTTTGTGTTCATCAATAACTGTGTAGCAATCCCTTCGTATTGCCTCTACTGCATTCTTCTTCAACCTCTGAGAATAATGGACAGTCGCTCTTTCTGGCTCATTGAAGGAATAATGTTCAAATGGATGTTGGCAATGGTGTCACTGTGGGGCTGGGTTGCAGGCTATACAGGTAAGATGCCACACAAAGTGCTTTTCTTTGTCTCAGAGTTGTGGTTGAAACTGGGGATAGCTATGAATGCAAGGGTTATGGTGGACACAAGCACTATTGCTCATTAGCATGGTTCAGACTGGTGTGGTGGGATCATTGCAATCAAAGTATTGATTACAACAACCTTTTTAATGATTACCTGATCCCCTTTCAGGATGGCTTGTACCTCAAATGCAAGACTAATAGCTACGGTTTGTAGGATCTAGGAAGTTCATGCTGAACAGGTCGTCCCCCTTGTATATGTGATGTACACCTACTTGTAAATGTTAGACCTACAGTGCCTTCAGAAAGTATTCATACCCTTTGACTTATTCCACATTTTGTTGTTACAGACAAATCAAAATTGGTTAAATATTTTTTTTCAGCCATCTACACCCAATACCCCATAGTGACGAAGTGAAAACATGTTTTTTGACATTTTTGCAAATGTATTGAAAATGAAATACAGATATGTCTAATTTACATAAGTATTCCCTGAGTCAATTCTTTGTAGAACCACTTTTGGAGGCAATGACAGCTTTGAGTCGTCTTGGGTATGTCTGTATCGGCTTTGCACAGCTGGATTTGGGGATTTTCTTAAGCTCTTAAATTAAACGCGGAGCAGTGGTGAACAGCAATCTTCAAGTCTTTCCACAGATTTTAAATGGGATTCAAGTCTGGGCTTTGGCTGGGCCACTCAAGGACTTTCACATTCTTGTTCTAAACCCATTCCAGCATTGCTTTGGCTGTATGCTAGGGGTCATTGTCTTGTTGGAACATAGATCTTCGCTCCAGTCTGTCGTCGTTTGCACTCTGAAGCAGGTTCTCATCAAGGATTTGGCTCCATTCATTGTTTTCTCTATCCTTAACAGTCTTCCAGTCCCTGCCGCTGAAAAGCATCCCCATAGCATGATGATGCTGCCACCACCATGCTTCATGGTAGGGATGGTGTTAGATGGGTGATGAGCTGTGCCTGTTTTTCTCCAGACATGGTGCTTTTGCATTCAGGCCAAATAGTTCAATTTGTCTCAGACCACCGAATCTTTTGCCTTATGCTCTGTCTTTCACGTGCCTTTTTGCAAACTCCAGGCGTGCTGTCATGTGCCTTTTTCTCAGGAGTGGCTTCCATTTGGCCACTCTCCCATAAAGCCCAGATTGGTGAAGTGCTGTAGAGACCGTTGTCCTTCTGGCAGGTTCTCCCACCTCAGCCAAGGAACTCCGTAGTTCTGTCAGTGGTCATTGGGTTCTTGGTCACCTCTCTGACCAAGGTCCTTCTTGCCCGGTTGCTCAGTTTGGTCCATCTTTTTTTCAATTTCCCAATGATGGAGACCACTGTGGTCTTAAACTTTCAACACTCTAGAAATAGTTTCATATCCTTCCCCCAGCTATATGCCTCTTCACAATTAGATCTCAGAACTACTGACAGTTCCTTGGACTTCATGCTATAGTTTCCGCTCTGACATGCACTGTCAACTGTGGGACCTTTATATAGACAGGTGTTTTTTTCTAAATCATTTCCAAACAATTGAATTGGCCACAGGTGGACTTCAATCAAGTTGCAGTGACATCTCAAGGATGATCAAAGGAAATTGGATGCACCGGAGCTCAAGTTGGAGTGTCTTAGCAAAGGGTGTGAATACTTGTGTTGTAGAGATTTCGGTTTCAATAAAATTGCAAACATTTCTAAACATTGTCATTATGGGGTATTGTGTGTAGAAAAAATAAAATCAAAATTTAATCCGTTGAGTTCGGACTGTAATGTAACAATGTGGAATAAGTCAAGAGCTATGCATACTTTATGAAGGCACTAATTATTATACACAATTTTTGTTGCAGACCGTACACTGCTACTTCCTGTTTTATCACATGCTCAAATAGTGTGGAAGTCTGTATAGTACATCGTGTGTAATCACTTGATATAGGTGTATTTTGCCCCTCCGCACTCATTACAAGTTTGTTCCCGCTTTCAACTGGCTGATTGGGTGTCTGGGAGCTACGTTGCCCTCTGAGAGCAAAATCCTTACAAAGTAATGAACAAGGCCTGCTGATAAATAATGCATAGGCATCTGCCTATAGAATACCTGGGCTTGTTTTTGCAACTTATGTGTAATGGGATCTTGATGAGCATGTTGCATACGAGGTTAACCCTGTGCCAAGACAGGCAAGCTAAGAGCTTCTGGGATAGTACCTTGTCCTTGTTGGAGTCTGTGACAGGACTGCCTATGCACAACAGTGGTTTTCCTGATTTCTTCCCGCCCCGTCCTCCACACATGAGTAACCTTTTTTACACATTAGATCAGTAGTTACTTACAGGTCTGTTACTTTAAGGAACAGGTAAATGACAGCTAAAGCTGCCATGATTCGGAACATCTTGCATGACTCATTGCTACAGCCACTCAAGTCCCTGTCAACATAATTACTGTCACTTATCATCTACGCCTGGTTAAAAGAGAATTTCAGGAAAGTACCGTGTTTGGGAGAAGAGTGAGGGCAGTAGCAATATTTTGAAATGATACGTTGTGCTACAGTGGTGCATTGTGTCGATGGAGAATTTGAATAGCCTACAGTGCCTTCAAAGTATTCACACCCCTTGACTTAAAAAAAATTGTCTTACAGGCTGAATTTAAAATGGATTAAATTGAGTTTTTGGCACTGGCCTACAGACAATACCCTGTAATGTCAAAGTGGATTTGTTTTTGAATTTGTTTTTATCTGATAAATTAATTAAATGAAACGCTGAAATGTCCTGAGTGAATAAGTACTCAACCCCATTGTTATAGCAAGCCTAAAGAAGGTCAGGAGTAAACATTTGCTTAAGTTGCATGGACTCTTTGTGTGCAATAATGGTGTTTAACATGATTTTTGAATGACTACCTCCTCTCTGTACCCACACATGCAATTATCTGTAAGGTCCCTCAGTCGAGCAGTGAATTTCAAACACAGATTCAACCACAAAGACCAGGGAGGTTTTCCAATGCCTTGCAAAGAAGGGCACCTATTGGTAAATGGGTAAAAAAAAGAAGAAGAAGCTGACATTGAATATCCCTTTGAACATGGTGAAGTTATTAATTACACTTTGGATGGTGTATCAATACACCCAGTCACTACAAATATACAGGCGTCCTTCCTAACTCCGTTGCCGGAGAGGAAGGAAACCACTCAGGGATTTCACCATGAGGCTAATGGTGACTTTAAAAAAGTTACAGAGGTTAATGGCTGTAATAGGAGAACGAGGATGGATCAACAACATTGTATTTACTCCACAATACTAACCCAATTAACAGTGAAAAGAAGGAAGCCTGTACAGAATACATTTTTTTCCAAAACATGCATTCTGTTTGCAACAAGGCACTAAAGTAATACTGCAAAAAACGTGGCAAGCAATTAACTTTTTGTCCTGAATATAAAGTGTTATGTTTGGGGCAAATCAATACAAAACATTACTGAGTACCACTCTCCATATTTTCAAGCATAGTGGTGGCTGCATCATGTTATGGGTATGCTTGTAATCGTTAAGGACCGGGAGTTTCAGAATAAAAAAAGAAACAGAATGGAGCTAAGCACAGGCAAAATCCTAGAGGAAAACCTGGAATCAGTCTTTCCACCAGACACTCGGAGATGAATTCACCTTTCAGCAGGACAATAACCTAAAACACAAGGCCAAATCTACAATGGAGTTGCTTACCAAGAAGACGGGGGATGTTCCTGAGTGGCCGAGCTACAGTTTTGACTTAAATCTACTTGAGAATCTATGGCAAGACCTGAAAATGGTTATCTAGCAATCCAGGTGGGGAAAGATTTTAGAGACTTACCCAGTAAGACTCACAGCTGTAATCGCTGCCAAAGGTGCTTCTACAATGTATTGGCTCAGGGGTGTGAATACTTATGTGAAACATATTTTACCGTTGTCATTATGGGGTATTGTTGGGGGGGTGGGCAACAATTTAATACATTTTGAATTCAGTCTGTAACACAACAAAATGTTAAGTAAGTCAAGAGGTATAAATACACTGCTCAAAAAAATAAAGGGAACACTTAAACAACACATCCTAGATCTGAATGAATGAAATAATCTTATTAAATACTTTTTTCTTTACATAGTTGAATGTGCTGACAACAAAATCACAAAAAAATTATCAATGGAAATCAAATTTATCAACCCATGGACGTCTGGATTTGGAGTCACCCTAAAAATTAAAGTGGAAAACCACACTACAGGCTGATCCAACTTTGATGTAATGTCCTTAAAACAAGTCAAAATGAGGCTCAGTAGTGTGTGTGGCCTCCACGTGCCTGTATGACCTCCCTACAACGCCTGGGCATGCTCCTGATGAGGTGGAGGATGGTCTCTTGAGGGATCTCCTCCCAGACCTGGACTAAAGCATCCGCCAACTCCTGGACAGTCTGTGTTGCAACGTGGCGTTGGTGGATGGAGCGAGACATGATGTCCCAGATGTGCTCAATTGGATTCAGGTCTGGGGAACGGGCGGGTCAGTCCATAGCATCAATGCCTTCCTCTTGCAGGAACTGCTGACACACTCCAGCCACATGAGGTCTAGCATTGTCTTGCATTAGGAGGAACCCAGGGCCAACCGCACCAGCATATGGTCTCACAAGGGGTCTGAGGATCTCATCTCGGTACCTAATGGCAGTCAGGCTACCTCTGGCGAGCACATGGAGGGCTGTGCGGCCCCCCAAAGAAATGTCACCCCACACCATGACTGACCCACCGCCAAACCGGTCATGCTGGAGGATGTTGCAGGCAGCAGAACGTTCTCCACGGCGTCTCCAGACTCTGTCACGTCTGTCACGTGCTCAGTGTGAACCTGCTTTCATCTGTGAAGAGCACAGGGTGCCAGTGGCGAATTTGCCAATCTTGGTGTTCTCTGGCAAATGCCAAACGTCCTGCACGGTGTTGGGCTGTAAGCACAACCCCCACCTGTGGATGTCGGGCCCTCATACCACCCTCATGGAGTCTGTTTCTGCAGACACATGCACATTTGTGGCCTGCTGGAGGTCATTTTGCAGGGCTCTGGCAGTGCTCCTCCTGCTCCTCCTTGCACAAAGGCGGAGGTAGCGGTCCTGCTGCTGGGTTGTTGCCCTCCTACGGCCTCCTCCACGTCTCCTGACGTACTGGCCTGTCTCCTGGTAGCGCCTCCATGCTCTGGACACTACGCTGACAGACACAGCAAACCTTCTTGCCACAGCTCGCATTGATGTGCCATCCTGGATGAGCTGCACTACCTTAGCCACTTGTGTGGGTTGTAGACTCCATTTCATGCTACCACTAGAGTGAAAGCACCGCCAGCATTCAAAAGTGACCAAAACATCAGCCAGGAAGCATAGGAACTGAGAAGTGGTCTGTGGTCACCACCTGCAGAACCACTTCTTTATTGGGGGTGTCTTGCTAATTGCCTATAATTTCCACCTGTTGTCTATTCCATTTGCACAACAGCATGTGAAATGTATTGTCAATCAGTGTTGCTTCCTAAGTGGACAGTTTGATTTCACAGAAGTGTGATTGACTTGGAGTTACATTGTGTTGTTTAAGTGTTCCCTTTATTTTTTTGAACAGTGTACTTTCTAACGGCACTTTATATATCACACGGGTAGTATTACCATCTATCAGCCATCCAACTCCTCCTCCTCCCGCTTCTCTCCATTATGGTCGTCATTCTTAGATTGTTGAGAAAGCTGCAATGCTGACACTTAAAACCACAATACTGAGTTTGTATTTCAGCCCAACTGCAGCTCCACCACTCAGTTTGGTATAGGCCTAAAGCTGAGGGCTGCGGAAATGCGGCAGGTTGCCTAGTAGTTATAGCGTTGGGCCAGTAACCGAAATGTCGTTAGTTCGAATACCTAAGCCGACAATGTAAAAAATCTGTCCTTGAGCAAGTCACTTAATCCTAATTGCTCCAGGGTAGCCGCTGACCCTGGACATGACCCCACTGTCCGAGGGTGTTTTGGTGGGGGAGTTGGGATATGCAAAAAAATACATTTCCATTTCACACGCATATAATACACACTTGTACATGTGTGAAACAGGACAAATATAAGCACCCACCAAATTATTATTTTATTAACCAAACTCTCAAATTCATAGACTGAGCTGTGGATGCCGAGAATGACATGAGTTTTATGCATATTTTGAACCTTAATCCTTTGTTTACAAGACTCAAATGAGTACATTAACAATGGAGTAATACAACCTTTATATTTTGGTTTATAATAGGTTAAGAACGTTGTACTAAGCTTGAGGGATTTCTATAATGAATTGAAAACCGTCAGAGGAACTAGAGGCAACTATCACCATCTTAACCAACTTTTCCATCCACACTTTTTATGCGAAGAAAGTCATACCATATTTTTTCAAAATCACATCTGATTTGGAAACAGGAAGTTTTGTTACAATTTTATAAATGCTGACACATTTTTTTCGTTCGACATGGTGAGATCTTTTTTGTGTATGTAAAATTGTGAGAAATGGCGGTGGAAATGACTTTTTATGCGCAGATATTGATATAATAACCATATCGAAGTAAACTTGGAGTCACGCGATGATATGCTGTGTGGTCCTACGACTCGGGAAACCATGCCATTTTTTGTGCTACAGATGAAATAAGTTGTGGTGAAAGTGCACGGTGATCTTTATGCTCCTTTCCAATAAATATTGAGGGTCTTGTTCTGGTGATCGATGCTTGACTGCCTTTTGACAAATAAAAATATTCTCACTCTTATCCATAATCTCATCATGTAGACTTGCCTACCCATACTGTAGCTGCGAGCATTGGCTAGAGCGCACATGCCAAGACCAGAGTAGGCACATTTGCTATTGAACGCAACAGTTTTTATCTGCAGCAAGTCCGTTTGGTGGAAACAACACTGGTGGGAAAATGTGCATATTTTCTTTATGCATATTTTTTTATATGGATGGAGACATAGCTTCAGAAACCATTTGAACGGCAGGAAATCTTTCAGATTGTGTCATCTTTTTGAGGCCCAACAGTTAAAGATCAATTATGCCACATTTGGTATAAAATAATTTAGCCTCAACAGCCATTGTCCCTAGGTCTTTACTCAAATGTTGGGCTTAATTATGAGGCTACGTTCATCTGCCTTATCAGTGAAGGCTGATCTTCCATTTTCTCCTATAAAAGTCTAAATGGGTAGGATTCAAGCATTGGATCTACAAGAGTTCGGAGCAGAGTGGGAGTTGCATTTTGGGAGTAAAGACTTCCTGACTGGCAGTGGACTAGGGTGTGTTTATTCTCATGGGTGACTGCGTTCCTAGGAAACCAAATAAACTCCAAAACCACAGTTTATCCTCCTCCTCCTCCTCCCACACTCAATCAGCTAACCCTGTTAAAAACAGAAAATCCATTAATGGGAGAGATGAGGCAAGAGGAGGGTTTGGAAGAGTTTATTTGCTCAGCACTGACGGGGCGGAGATCCAGTAGCTATGTATGATAACTCTCTAGGGCAGGTTTTCCCTGTCAAAGATGAGATCACTTCTTCCTCTCTCTGAAAATAGGTTTAAACTCGCTGTTTTCGTTTTGAGGTTTGAGCCAACAGAATCGGTCATATGGACACCGAAACACATTGAGATATTTATTTGACTGTAATAGTTGAGGTTGACCTTTTTATGTCTCAACTAAAATGGGAGTATAAATAAACATTGATGAAAAAAATGTATACTCAATTTGTCGTGCAAAGTATTGCAATCCATGTACCACTAGCAGCATTTTGACCAAAGACCGTTATACTAGGTGTCTAGTCTGTTTTTATAAATGTGCAGTAAGCCTAAAACACAATTTTTAATATAAGGAATTGGCAACTAGTTCTTATTCTGAGAAATAAGGTAGGCCACTTGATTTCAACATCTGAACAAAGTGGACAGGCTAGCATGCTGTTCAAACAGTTGGAGACAGACAGAAGGGTTTATTCATAGCAATTCAACTGTTCTACCTCGTTAGCTAGCAAATACAGTGCATTCGAAAGTATTCAGACCCCTTACCTTTTTCCAGATTTTGTTACGTTGCAGCCTTATTCTAAAATTGATTAAATAAAAATTTTTCCTCATCAATCTATACAAAATACCCCATAATAACAAAGCAAAAACAGGTTGACATTTTTGCAAATGTATTAAAGATAAAAAATAAATACCTTATTTACATAAGTATTCAGACCCTTGGTTATGAGATTAGAAATTGTGCTCCGGTGCATCCAATTTCCTTTGATCATCCTTGAGATGTTTCTACAACTTGATTGGACTCCACCTGTGGTAAATTCAATTGATTGGACATGATTTGGAAAGGCACACACCTGTCTATATAAGGTCCCACAGTTGACAGTGCATGTCAAAGCAAAAACCAAGCCATGAGGTCGAAGGAATTGTCTGTAGAGCTCCGAGACAGGGTTGTGTCGAGGCACAGATCTGGGGAAGGGTACCAAAAAATGTATGCAGCATTGAAGATCCCCAATAACACAGTGGCCTCCATCATTCTTAAATGGAAGAGGTTTGGAACCACAAAGACTCTTCCTAGAGCTGGCCGCCCGGCCAAACTGAGCAATCTGGGGAAAAGGGCCTTGGTCAGGGAGGTGACCAAGAACCCAATGGTCACTCAAACAGAGCTCCAGAGTTCCTCTGTGGAGATGGGAGAACCTTCCAGAAGGACAACCATCTCTGCAGCACTCCACCAATCAGGCCTTTATGGTAGTGACCAGACGGAAGCCACTCTTCACTAAAAGGCACATGACTGCCCGCTTGGAGTTTGCCAAAAGGCACCTAAAGGACTCTCAGACCATGAGAAACAAGATTCTCTTTTCTGATGTAACCAAGATTGAACTCTTTGGCCTGAATGCCAAGCATCACGTCTGGAGGAAACCTGGTACCATCCCTACGGTGAAGCATGGTGGTGGCAGCATCATGCTGTGGGGATGTCAAGATCGAGCAAAAGATTAATAGAGCAAAGTACAGAGAGATCCTTGATGAAAACCTGCTCCAGAGTGCTCAGGACCTCCGACTGGGGCGAAGGTTCACCTTCCAACAGGACAACTGTCCCTAAGCACACAGCCAAGACAATGCAGGAGTGGCTTAGGGACAAGTCTCTGAATGTCCTTGAGTGGCCCGGACTTGAACCCGATCGAACATCTCTGGAGAGACTTGAAAATAGCTGTGTAGCGACGCTCCCCATCAAACCTAACAGAGCTTGAGCGGATCTGCAGAGAAGAATGGGAGAAACTCCCCAAATACAGGTGTGCCAAGCTTGTAGCGTCATACCCAAGAAGATTTGAGGCTGTAATCGCTGCCAAAGATGCTTCAACAAAGTACTGAGTAAATTGTCTGAATACTTATGTAAATGTAAAATTTCCGTTTTTATTTATAAAACATTTGCAAACATTTCTAACCCGTTTTTGCTTTGTCATTATGTGGTATTGTGTGTAGATTGAGGGGGGGGGAAACGATGTAATCAATGTGGTCCTCTGTAGCTCAGCTGGTAGAGCACGGCGCTTGTAACGCCAAGGTAGCGGGTTCGATCCCCGGGACCACCCATACACAAAAAATTTATGCACGCATGACTGTAAGTCGCTTTGGATAAAAGCGTCTGCTAAATGGCATATATATATATATATATATATATATATATATATATATATATATATATATAAAATAAGGCTGTGACGTAACAAAATGTGGAAAGAGTCAAGTGGTCTGAATACTTTCCGAATGCACTGTAGATCCAAGTTGGCTAAACTTGAAATACAGTGCTGTGAAAAACTATTTGCCCACTGTCTAATTTTCTCTACTTTTGCATTTTTTTTTTAAATACTTAATATTCAGATCTTCAACCAAAACCTAATATTAGATCAAGTGAACCTGAGTGAACAAATAACAAACAATTATACTGAACTAAAATATACATGCAACATGCAAACATTTCTTAGATTTTACTGAGTTACAGTTCATATAAGGAAATTAGTCAATTTTAAATAAATTCATTCGGCCCTAATCTATACAGATTTGCATCTGTTGGTCACAGATACCATTAAAAAAAAATATATATATATATATTAGGTTGTGGATCAGAAAACCAGTCAGTATCTGGTGTGACCACCATTTGCCTCTACGTCATGTCCTTCGCATAGAGTTGATTGTGGCCTGTGGAATGTGGAAAGTTTCCGTTTCACAACTTGGTGACTTTTGCGTAGGATGTAACATGATCAATGATGTAGCCTATCTATAGGCCTATAAACACACAATCAGCCTTTACCGGTAGAGAGGATGTACTTCCTCACCCTAATATAAGCCCACATGGATGTTTTATTTGTTTTAATGTTAAAGTATTATTCTGCCACTTTTCATCCTCTGTTACGAACCCTGTGGCTTTAAACGTCTAGGGTGGATGGACAAGAGACCCGTAACATAATTCATGCAAATTAGAATCGTGACATGGAACAGTGAGAACAAAAACTACACGACAACCATAAACTACCGTCAAACATAAAATGTTTATTTTTGAACACACGGTAAAGGTTTGGGAAAAAGGGCTGAGCAGGACCCAAGAAATGAAACAATAGTGTAAAGAACCCCTAAACTGATCTTGCCTGCCTCAAGAACCGCTAAGGTACTGCTAATCATAGAAAAATTACAGTGGGTGGTCCGCTCAGGTCTAACTAGTGTTTTTAGACAGTTTTCTTCCTACGGGTAATGTACGCCCAAGGGCAACTTGCTTAAATTCCCCTTTTCCCAGAAACACACAAAGTTACCAAACAGAGTAACCAGCAAATGAGTGAGTACACAAAACACAGGACACCACAGTATCCATACTCACATACGGAAAATAGTCTAACAAAGTTACCAAACAGAGTAACCAGCAAATGAGTGAGTACACAGAACACAGGACACCACAGTATCCATACGGAAATAGTCTCTCACAACAAACACAACTGACCGACTTTTAAACAATGGGATGTGTGATTGAAAAACCAGAAACAGGTGGTGCAATGCAGAGGAATGTCCACCGATTGGTCTATCTCAGCAATCAGCAGACACCCCAACGACCACCAATCAGGAACATACAGGACACCTGTGATTAGGGCAGAAGGAGAGGAAAAACACAAAGACACAGGATACCTGTATCCGTAACACTCCCACCCGTAAAAGAGCAAACCACAATGGTTTGCGACACACGTACCATCACAACACCCAAAATTCAAAGATCAACAGCATCCTGACGGGATAACAAAAAAAAACTAGATCTTTAAACACGAGACAAAGCATCTGCCAACACATTATCTGACCCCTTTTTGTGGCGGATCTCCAAATTATAATTTTGCACTACAAGTGCCCAACGCATAAGGCGTTGGTTCTGGTTGTACATCCGGTGGAGAAAAACTAAGGGGTTATGGTCAGTATACACTATCACTGGTAATGCACTGGAACCAACATAAACTTCAAAGTACTGCAGAGCTAACAACAAAGCTAGAGCTTCTTGTTCAATAGTGGAATAGTTTGTCTGACATTTGTTAAATTTCCGTGAAAAATAACAGACAGGATGGTCCACTCCACTGTGGTCCTGCTGTAGTAGCACAGCACCAGCACCTCTGGCACTTGCATCTACCTCCAGTTTAAACGGTCGTTCAAAATCTGGCGCAGCAAGAACAGGAGTACTACATAAGAGTGCTTTAGCAGTGTTGAAAGCAGTACGACAATCTTCAGACCATACAATTTTTTTCGCCGGACTGAGCAAATCCGTTAATGGAGCAACTACCGCAGATACATTTTTACAGAAACTATGGTAGTAGCCAACCATCCCTAAAAAGCGGCGTAGCTCTCTTCTGGTGGTAGGTGCGGGAAATGCATTTATAGCTGAGACCTTGGCATCTACAGGGCGCACCTGACCATGGCCGACCTGTTTACCGAGATAAGTAACAGTGGCCTTCCCAAACTCGCACTTTGCTAAGTTCAGGGTTAGAGAAGCGGCTGCTAGACGTTCACACACTACCCTTAGAGTGTTAACATGATCAGACCACTCAGTTGAATAAATTACCAGATCATCAAGGTAAGCACTACAATCAGGAACTCCAGCCAATACTGTGTTAACCAGGCGTTGGAAAGTGGCTGGTGCGTTCCGCATCCCAAATGCCATGACAGCATATTGTAGGAAGTGATCTGGGGTCACAAAGGCAGAGATGTCGGAGGCACGTGAGGTTAACGGCACCTGCCAGTAACCTTTTAGAAGATCTAGTTCGGTTACATAAGTAGCAGCACCAACAGTATCAATACAGTCATACAGCCTGGGTAACGGGAACGAGTCGGGCACTGTGACAGCATTTACCTTCCGATAGTCCGTACATAACCTGGATGTCCCATCAGGTTTAGGAACCAGAATACACAGAGAACTCTAAGGACTTGAACTTGGCATAGCCAGGTTATTCTCCAGCAAATAACCGACCTCATCCCTCATTATCTTTCTTTTAGAGACGTTGACACGATAAGCATGTTGCTTGATAGGTGCAGCGTTTCCAACGTTAATGTCATGTTCTAACACATTTGTGCATGTAGGAACATCATTAAAAAGACATGGAAAGCTGTGTAATAGTCTCACTATCATCTGACTGTCCGTCCGTTAAATGAATCAGGCTTGACGGGAGAGACAGCAGCATCTCTGAATTGGGCAATCTAGCACACTGCTGCTGACTATTGCGCAACTCCAACCCATCTCCGTCCACATCATTAACATGACCTCCCACTACAGCCGTAGCAGCAATAGAGACAGCCGACTCGGCCAGTTTCTCTGGACTGTCTATCTGAGTGACGGGTCTGGTATGCCTTCAACATGTTAACGTGGCACACACGAGATTGGCGTTTTCTATCAGGAGTCTGTATCACATAGTCAGTTTCACTTAGTTTCTTTTCAATTACATACGGACCAGAGAAACGTGCTGACAATGACGCTCCTGGCACCGGCAACAATACAAGAACTTGGTCACCTGGCTGCAGTGAACGAGAAACAGCCTGGGTGTCATAGTGCCGTTTCATCCGTCTCTGTGAGGAAGACAGCGCTTCCTTTGCTAGAGCACAGGCACCATGTAGGCGCTCACGAAAGCGACTAACGTAGTCCAACACATTTTCTTTCACACACAACTCTTGTGATAAAAACTGATCCTTTCATAGGTCCCCTCATGGTGTGTCCAAACACCAGTTCAGCTGGGCTGAACCCTAAGGATTCCTGTACTGTCTCATGGACAGCAAACAAAACTAGAGGAACTCCCTCATCCCAATCCTTCTCAGATTCCAAGCAATATTTACGGAGCATAGACTTCAGTGTCTGATGCCAACGTTCAAGCGCACCCTGAGACTCTGGGTGATATGCACTTGACACACGGTGTGTAACTGACAAGGATTTTAACACTTGTTTGAAAAGTTTAGAAAGGAAATTCGTACCCTGATCAGTTTGTATTACCTTAGGTAACCCAAAAGTTGAGAAGAATTTGATCAACGCTTTACTCACCACCGGAGCAGTAATCCTTCGCAGAGGAATGGCCTCTGGGTACCTGGTGGCCACACACATAATCGTCAACATAAACTGGTTACCAGATTTTGTCTTTGGTAATGGTCCAACACAATCAACCATCACATGTTCGAATGGTTCACCTATGGCAGGTATGGGACAAAGAGGCGCGGGAGGAATAACCTGGTTCGGTTTCCCAGTTACTTGATAGGTGTGGCAAGTCCGACAGAACTGAGCCACATCTTGTTTTAAACCAGGCCAAAAGAAATGTCGCAAGACTCGATCATAAGTCTTGGTGACTCCCAGATGTCCGGACCACTGGTGATCATGAGCGAGGGATAAAACATTTTGTCGAAAGGCTGTAGGAATCACTATTTGGTAAACAGCATTCCAATCTCCGCCAGCGTCAACATGGGATGTCCATTTACGCATGAGGAGATTACCATCAATGAAGTATGCCATGTTTTTCTTCTTTAGCTCCTCCTCTGAGACAACACTAGAAAAACATTTAGCCAGGCTAATGTCAACCTTTTGGTTAGCGATCAGCTGCTCACGAGTGACTGGTAACTGTATTGCCTCAGCAACAAGTTCCACATCCTTCTTCCTTTCTCTGGGCTGTTGGTCAGACTGCACCAGCTGACCAGAGGTAGCACCCAAACTATCCTCTGGGTCACACTCTCTGAATAGAATCGTGTTTGACAAATCTATCACTTCACCCACTTGTCGTGCTTGAGCACGTGTGACAGCACAAGCGGGGAACACATCTGGATAACCCTGTGCCAGCTCCTCGGAGAGAGACTGGTCACTTTTATCCAATACGGGTATCACCTTTCCTCCGGCAATATCGTTGCCCATTATAAATGTCACACCTTTTACTGGCAACATAGGACGTACTCCAACTCTGAACAATCCACTGACTAACTCAGAGTGTACGTTCACAAAGTGCAATGGCACTGGGACGAATCCCATTTCAATTCCTTGTACTAACACACTGGAACCACAATATGTATTATTGGACAAGGGCAACACATCAGATAGTATGAACGACTGCGCCGCACCAGTATCTCTGAGGATTCTAACCGGGCGCTGAGACGCTTCGTCATCTGATATGGAAACAAACCCCTCAAAAATGAACGGTTCATAACTGTGATCTCGGACTGGGACAGGGACTTTCAAACCACATTCACTATGAGGCCTCTGTCTTGATTCCGGCCTTACAACCGTACAAATCAGCCCAACACCCGTTGGCGGCCTGGCGTGCTGAGGCATCCCCTGTTTGCGTTTTAGCAGAAAGCAATCATTAACCATATGTCCCACCTTATGACAATAGAAACAGTGACGCACATCTTTTGGGCGTGCTGGATGTACTGCTGGTCGACTAGGACTAAAAGTTAGCAACTCCGCAGCCCTGCTCTCCGTACGAGCCGAAAACACGCTCTTATGCGTCAACACAAACTCGTCTGCCAATACAGACGCTTCCGACAGTGAGGATACTTTCTGTTCGTTCAGATAAACTACAATGCGTTCGGGTAAGCAATTTTTAAACTCTTCTAACAAGATTAACTCCCGTAGAGAGTTAAAATCAGTTACTTTACTAGCACTGTGCCATTTGTCAAACAGATTTCCTTTGTCTCTAGCAAACTCCACATAAGTCTGAGTAGGAGACTTTTTATGAGACCTAAATCTCTGTCGATATGCCTCAGGAACAAGCTCATAGGCACGAAGAACAGTAGCTTTGACCACGTCATAATTCAAGCGGTCTTCAAGAGGTAGCGCTGACAGAACCTCTTGGGCTTTACCTGTTAATTTACACTGAAGTAATAGGCACCATACCTCTTCGGGCCATTTCAATGCTACTGCTATACGTTCAAAAACACTGAAATAGGAATCAACCTCTGACTCCCTAAACACAGGTACCAAGGTGATCTGTCTACTAATATCAAAAGTAGCAGACGACACAGCTGGTGAGGATGGCTCACTAGCAGGCATAGTATGAGCAGAGACTAACCTCGCTGTTTCTGCCTCCAGTTCCATTTTACGCACCTCCAGTTCCATCTTACGCGTCTCCAGTTCTTGATCAAGCCTACGCGTCTCCAGTTCTGCCTCTAGCTTACGCGTCTCCTGTTCTGCCTCTAGCTTACGCGTCTCCTGTTCTGCCTCTAGCTTACGCGTCTCCTGTTCTGCCTCTAGTTCCATTTTACGCATCTCCAGCTTGTCTTGCCTGATTTGTGCCCGCTCTTCCGCCTCCATTTGGAGCCGTGTCGAGCGGACATCCATCCTAGCATCACTGTCGGACAGTGGGGAGAGTGGGTCAAAACGGGGCAATGTGGCTGGAGCCTTAGCCTCGTCCTCAGACACCGACGGGCTTACAGGAGCAGCAACCACATCCCCTACAGGAGCAGCAGGGTCAGGCGGCAGTAATTCAAGCACTCGCTCGTTCAATAATATCTCTAACACTGCTTTCCTAACTTCTACTTTCACTAAAACCCTTTATGGGTACAGAAAAGTGGTCAGCCAAAGCCTGTAGATCCACTCTACGGCAATTCTCAAAAACCTCCCACGTAGGGTTTTCCAAAAATGCATCCAACTCAAAAGTAGCCATCCTAAACTAGCAACACGAGCCGACGAATACTGAACACAAAAAAAAAAAAGGTAGTACAGCTGCCAAGCTCAACACTGAACCAGACACTAACTAATTTGCATGAGTAGCATGGGTATCAATGAGAATGATCCCGGACGAACCCCCACATTATGTTACGAACCCCGTGGCTTTAAACGTCTAGGGTGGATGGACAAGAGACCCGTAACATAATTCATGCAAATTAGAATCGTGACATGGAACAGTGAGAACAAAAACTACACGACAACCATAAACTACCGTCAAACATAAAATGTTTATTTTTGAACACACGGTAAAGGTTTGGGAAAAAGGGCTGAGCAGGACCCAAGAAATGAAACAATAGTGTAAAGAACCCCTAAACTGATCTTGCCTGCCTCAAGAACCGCTAAGGTACTGCTAATCATACAAAAATTACAGTGGGTGGTCCGCTCAGGTCTAACTAGTGTTTTTAGACAGTTTTCTTCCTATGGGTAATGTACGCCCAAGGGCAACTTGCTTAAATTCCCCTTTTCCCAGAAACACACAAAGTTACCAAACAGAGTAACCAGCAAATGAGTGAGTACACAAAACACAGGACACCACAGTATCCATACTCACATACGGAAAATAGTCTAACAAAGTTACCAAACAGAGTAACCAGCAAATGAGTGAGTACACAGAACACAGGACACCACAGTATCCATACTCACATACGGAAATAGTCTCTCACAACAAACACAACTGACCGACTTTTAAACAATGGGATGTGTGATTGAAAAACCAGAAACAGGTGGTGCAATGCAGAGGAATGTCCACCGATTGGTCTATCTCAGCAATCAGCAGACACCCCAACGACCACCAATCAGGAACATACAGGACACCTGTGATTAGGGCAGAAGGAGAGGAAAAACACAAAAAGACACAGGATACCTGTATCCGTAACATCCTCATTCAAAATATCCAGCACAATACCAGTGTCTACATATGTGAAAATGGCGCATTTCTATCATCTCTGGTTAAAAAGATAAGGTCCTAAAAAATGCTTCTCTGTGACCTCACAGGGTAGGATTTGGTATTTTATTAGGATCTTCCTGGGGTCCACACAAAACATGAAACATGACATAATACAGAACATAAATAGACAAGAACAGGTCAAGGACAGAACTACATACATTTCAAAATGTCACACGAATCCTACATAATACATACACACAAACTATCTAGGTCAAATAAGGGAGAGGTGTTGTGTCGTGAGGTGTTGCTTTATCTGTTTTTTGAAATCAGGTTTGCTGTTCATTTGAGCAATATGAGATGGAAGGGAGTTCCATGCAGTAATGGCTCTATATAATGCTGTACGCTTTCTTGCATTTGTTGTGGATTTGAGGACTGTGAAAAGACCCCTGGTGGCATGTCTGGTGGGGTAAGTGTGTGTGTCAGAGCTGTGTGTAAGTTGACTGCAAACAATTTGGGATTTTCAACACATTCATATTTCTTTATAAAAAGAAGTGATGCAGTCAGTCTCTCCTCAACTCTTAGCCAAGAGAGACTGGCATGCATAGTATTTATATTAGCCCTCTGATTACAATGAAGAGCAAGACGTGCCGCTCTGTTCTGGGCCAGCTGCAGCTTAACTAGGTCTTTCCTTGCAGCACTGGACCACACGACTGGACAATAATCAAGATTAGACTAAACTAGAGCCTGCAGGACATGCTTTTTGGAGTGTGGTGTCATTATTATTATAAAAGCAGAGCATCTCTTTATTACGGACAGACCTCTCCCCATCTTTACAACCATTGAATCTATATGTTTTGACCATGACAGTTTACAATCTAAGGTAACACCTAGGGCTGTTGCGGTGACCGTATTACTGCCACATCGGCGGTCACGAGTCATGGAGGCAGTCAAATTCCACATGACCGTTTAGTCACGTAATTAGGCTTCTCCAAGCTCTGATGCTGATGGTCATTAGTAGCCTACCAAACTTGCTAACTGCCTGGTACTCAGCACTCTATTGTCCCTCTAATCACTCTGACATCAATGCAAATGTTTTCAAAAATCTAATCAAACTCTTCATGAGAGCTCATGTTGCGCAACATTTCTATAGGCTATGGAATTGGGGGAGAAAACAGAGTGATGGCCGCTATTAAAAAGAGGAGGATCCCATCAGCTTTCTATAGGCTAGGCCTACTATATTTATTTCTCAACTTTCCTAATATTAAGCACATTGCTTATATTTACAACAGGAGTATAGCCTACCTGGCTGGCATGAAAATGAACCACGGGGAGAAGGGTCCTCCATTCGCTATTTAAGTGCATAGGTGACATGTATTTTTTCCCGCTGCCCCTGTTACGATACAGGTGCATGATAATGGTCCATTTTAAATCAAAACAAATATCACACATATATTATCTAGTATATGTAAAGACGAGATTAAATCAAGAAAAGTCTGATGGGTGACAATATTAGCCTATCACTTGTGAATGATATATTATGACTTGTGTGTGATGCCCAGCATAAGAAACAATGCCTTTTTTTGCGCTTAGTCGCACACCTCATGTAGCCTAGCCCATAGGCCTATATGTTTTAATAAGATTTGTATCACAACTAAAGTGGCCAAATAACTTCTTAAAATTAAGCACATTAATCCGCTTTACAACAGGTGTAGATCCTAACTGGCATACATAAGCAGCGCGTGAGTTACAAGTTTGGTGAAGATAATTTTCACCATAAAAATACACCTTTTTATAATAAAAGTATTACATGCATAATTGCATTTGCGGTCACTTTTGATAATGGTGTTTTCCTGCTAATGGAACATTTGCACTTATAGCCTACTGCCGTGTGCACATTGCGGTGCTTGTAATATGAAGAAATAGCCTAATAGTTTATCAACATTTTAAGCTAAACGTTCTGATCTGTTGCATCAGCCACATTGCTTAAACATTTTTTTTTGATGCTAGTGGTTGTATTCATTTGGGATCTATCGCATCCCACAACTGTCCCAGACTATGTTTGGAATATTTCTCTATCGCACAGACTAGAATAGGTCAACTTTTGTACTATGGGGGATAGTAGATTGACATAGGCTAGTGCTTTTGGTGTTCGTTAGGCCTACTCATCTTGTTGGCTGACGAAAAGTAAATGTGGACCGTTCTTCCAATATCTTCAATATGCGCCTCGGAATTACGCGCGCAGTTGGGTCCACGATGTGACTGTCTTCACTTGTAGTCTGTGAGAAAGACTAGATCATGTGACGGAGAACCATGTGAGTGAGAGTTGCTTCGGAGCACGCAGTGAGAAGGGAATTAAAATGATTATATTCAGCCCAAGGGCACAACGGCCACTAGCCGCAAAAGGCATCGATTTCTTTAGTGGGCATTACGGCCACACAAAGTGGATACTGTTAACCGCTCAACACGGATTGTGTGCAGTCCCTCGAATACTTTGGAGAAAATCTCCTTTCTATTTTATTCAGCTTTGTTCAATTATATTCTTCATGCTATAAAATACTACAAAATAATGCCACAGAATTATAAGCAAATCTTGTCTGCTAAATGAGTGTAGCCCACAGCCATAATGGCATAGCCAGATCAGGACCTAACATAAGGACAACTCAGAGTATGCTATTCTGTTCTTCTGAAATAGACCACATTTTCTTCATATCATGTTTCTTTAGACCTGTCTAAAATAAATAATGGATTTATTGTGAATGTGTAGGCTATATTACATGGATTTATTAGACTTTTTTAAATGTAGATGTTCCAAAGGTCTGTATCAGTGGCTTGTAGGCAATGTGTGGAAGCCAGGAGATGCTAAATGTGTTTGTTAATTAACGGTCAGTTACCGTGAGACCGACAGTTATTTGCTTGACAATCACCAGCTGACCAAATTTCGTGACCGCCACAGCCCTAGTTGTGAGAGGGGCTTGGGAGAAAGAGGTGAAGCGAGAGGTTTCACTCTCGCCAAAATAAGCCCAATGTGTTTTTATGCACTTATTTTTAACCTTTTCGCCTGCCTTGCTGCCTTTGGGACAACGACTCCCATTGTTAGGGCAGAGACATGAACATCTCATCATTATATACAGATCTCTGGTGTAAATGGGGGGGGTCTACACATTACAGAAGGAGCGAACGAGGTGAGACCAAAAAGACAACATGAGAACAAGCGGACATAAACGCTCATAAAAACAAAAAATACAAAAAAAAACTAGTTTCTGCAATACAGGCATATCGCGCAAAAACATACATGTGAATTAATCTACTTAATTCGATATTTATTGTATTTTTTAATTTAACCTTTATTTAACCAGGTAAGCCAGTTGAGAACAAGTTCTCATTTACAACTGCGACATGGCCAAGATAAAGCAAAGCAGTGCAATAAAAACAACAACACAGAGTTACCTATGGGGTAAAACAAAACATAAAGTCAAAAATACAACAGAAAATCTATATACAGTGTGTGCAAATGTAGCAAGTTATGGAGGTAAGGCAATAAATAGGCCATAGTGCAAAATAATTACAATTAGTATTAACACTGGAATGATAGATGTGCAAGAGATGATGTGCAAATAGAGATACTGGGGTGCAAATGAGCAAAATAAATAACAATATGGGGATGAGGTAGTTGAGTGGGCTAATTTCAGAACGGCTGTGTACAGGTGCAGTGATCGGTAAGGTGCTCTGACAACTGATGCTTAAAGTTAGTGAGGGAGATAAGAGTCTCCAGCTTCAGAGATTTTTGCAGTTAGTTCCAGTCATTGGCAGCAGAGAACTGGAAGGAATGGCGGCCAAAGGAGGTGTTGGCTTTGGGGATGACCAGTGAGATATACAGTGGGGAGAACAAGTATTTGATACACTGCCGATTTTGCAGGTTTTCCTACTTACAAAGCATATAGAGGTCTGTCATTTTTATCATAGGTACACTTCAACTGTGAGAGACGGAATCTAAAACAAAAATCCAGAAAATCACATTGTATGATTTTTAAGTAATTATTTTGCATTTTATTGCATGACATAAGTATTTGATACATCAGAAAAGCAGAACTTAATATTTGGTACAGAAACCATTGTTTGCAATTACAGAGATCATACGTTTCCTGTAGGTCTTGACCAGGTTTGCACACACTGCAGCAGGGATTTTGGCCCACTCCTCCATACAGACCTTCTCCAGATCCTTCAGGTTTCCTTCCCTCTTACTGAGGGAAGGAGGTTGTTGGCCAAGATCTCGCGATACATGGCCCCATCCATCCTCCCCTCAATACGGTGCAGTTGTCCTGTCGCCTTTGCAGAAAAGCATCCCCAAAGAATGATGTTTCCACCTCCATGCTTCACGGTTGGGATGGCGTTCTTGGGGATGTACTCATCCTTCTTCTTCCTCCAAACACGGCGAGTGGAGTTTAGACCAAAAAGCTATATTTTTGTCTCATCAGACCACATGACCTTCTCCCATTCCTCCTCTGGATCATCCAGATGGTTATTGGCAAACTTCAGACGGGCCTGGACATGCGCTGGCTTGAGCAGGGGGACCTTGCGTGCCCTGCAGGATTTTAATCCATGACGGCGTAGTGTGTTACTAATGGTTTTCTTTGAGACTGTGGTCTCAGCTCTCTTCAGGTCATTGACCAGGTCCTGCCGTGTAGTTCTGGGCTGATCCCTCACCTTCCTCATGTTCATTGATGCCCCACGAGGTGAGATCTTGCATGGAGCCCCAGACCGAGGGTGATTGACCGTCATCTTGAACTTCTTCCATTTTCTAATAAATGCGCCAACAGTTGTTGCCTTCTCACCAAGCTGCTTGCCTATTGTCCTGTAGCCCATCCCAGCCTTGTGCAGGTCTACAATTGTATCCCTGCTGTCCTTACACAGCTCTCTGGTCTTGGCCATTGTGGAGAGGTTGGAGTCTGTTTGATTGAGTGTGTGGACAGGTGTCTTTTATACAGGTAACGAGTTCAAACAGGTGCAGTTAATACAGGTAATGAGTGGAGAACAGGAGGGCTTCTTAAAGAAAAACTAACAGGTCTGTGAGACCCGGAATTCTTACTGGTTGGTAGGTGATCAAATACTTATGTTATGCAATAAAATGCAAATTAATTACTTAAAAATCATACAATGTGATTTTCTGGATTTTTGTTTTAGATTCTGTCTCTCACAGTTGAAGTGTACCTATGATAAAAATTACAGACATCTACATGCTTTGTAAGTAGGAAAACCTGCAAAATCGGCAGTGTATCAAATACTTGTTCTCCCCACTGTACCTGCTGGAGCGCATACTATGGGTGGGTGTTGCTATGGTGACCAATGAGCTAAGATAAGGCGGAGATTTGCCTAGCAGTGATTTATAGATGGCCTGGAGCCAGTGGGTTTGGCGACGGATATGTACTGAGGACCAGCCAACAAGAGCGTACAGGTCACAGTGGTGGGTAGTATATGGGGCTTTGGTGACAAAACGGATGCCACTGTGATAGACTACATCCAATTTAGTAGAGTGTTGGAGGCTATTTTGTAAATGACATCGCCGAAGTCAAGGATCAGTAGGATAGTCAGTTTTACGAGGGCATGTTTGGCAGCATGAGTGAAGGAGGCTTTGTTGCGAAATAGGAAGCCGATTCTAGATTTAACTTTGGATTGGAGATGCTTATTGTGAATCTGGAAGGAGAGTTTACAGTCTAACCAGACACCTAGGTATTTGTAGTTGTCCACATACTCTAGGTCAGACCCGTCGAGAGTAGTGATTCTAGTCAGGTGGGCGGGTGCCAGCAGCGTTCGATTTGAAGAGCATGCTAGTGTTTAAGAGCAGTTGGAGGCTACTGAAGGAGTGTTGTATGGCATTGAAGCTCGTTTGGAGGTTTGTTAACACAGCGTCCAATGAAGGGCCAGATGTATACAAAATGGTGTCGTCTGCGTAGAGGTGGATCAGAGAGTCACCAGCAGCAAGAGCGACATCATTGATATACACGGAGAAAAGAGTCGGCCCAAGAATTGAACCCTGTGGCACGCCCATAGAGACTTCCATAGGTCCAGACAACAGGCCCTCCGATTTGACACACTGAGAAGTAGTTGGTGAACCAGGCGAGGCAGTCATTAGAGAAACCAAGGCTATTTAGTCTGCCAATAAGAATGCGGTGGTTGACAGAGTCGAAAGCCTTGGCCAGGTCGATGAAGACTGCTGCACAGTACTGTCTATTGTCGATCGCGGTTATAATATCGTTTAGGACCTTGAGCGTGGCTGAGGTGCACCCATGACCAGCTCGGAAACCGGATTGCATAGCGGAGAAGGTACGGTGGGATTTGACGTAAATGTAAATTTGAAATGGTCGGTGATCTGTTTTGTTAACTTGGCTTTCAAAAACGTTGGATATATCGCCCAGCCCTAGCCCTAGTAGGCCGAGACGGGTGCCCGTGTAGGGCGGGAGGGTGGGATTGGGTTGCCACTAACAGGGCAGCCAATGACTGGCTGGTCCAGTGGAAAAGATTCAAGATGGTAACTTTTAAGTCTTTAGAGCAACTATTATCTTAGCTGAGGATGTATGATCAGATTTCAGCCTCACAGAACAGTGGCATGCAGTGATCTTATTGCTTTTTTTTTTTCCATTTCTTTTTTTTCGCTAGAATAGAATGCTGGAAGATCATATCCTGTGTGCCTCTAAACTGACTCATGATTAGAAATGTTGACCTTGTATTTTTACCCAAATATATTCATTGTAATGTTGTCAACAAGCAGGCTCTAGTTGCCTATATTAGATTGAAATTGAAACCCATTTGTTTAGAAATGTGGAATTGACATAAATTCTGCCTGGGTATGCCTGGGCTGGTGACAATGGGCAGTATTTAATCTGTAGCAGGACGTGGTGATCCTGACCTGATTTGGGTCTCTAGTCCTATTTATTCATCCCGAGAGTTGGCTGCATTGTCCTGTCCTGCAACTATGAACATTGACCCCAGTCTACTTTGCACAAATTATTTCTGTGATAGCCCCCATGTTAATTCATACAAATGTACTGATTGAAAAATTATCGCTTTATGGGTAAAGGCATCAAGCAATTACAGTAATTTGTTTTTAATGTATGAGTGAAATGGCATTTGTATTGAAGTCAAAGCAGTCATTGATTTTCCAATATTCTTTCCAATTTCTATTTTTAAGTGTTACTGACTGCATACTTCTAAATACCCTGACACAGGAAGTGAGTCACAGGAAATGGCATAATGATGCCTCTTCTGTAACCTCACTGAGAGAGGACGAGAATGCGTCCATGTTAATATACTGGAGAAGAGGGTCGAGTGTCTTGCGAAATCACCACTCTCCCTGAGAGAGCGAGAGAGAAAGAGAGCCAGAAGAAAGGGGGGGGGGGGGTGACAAGGTCAGCGGAACACCGTTTATCCAACCCCCGTTACCGGATTAAAAACTTTCCTTGGACTCCACTATCATTCTGCTGGGTTTGCTGTGCCATTTCTCAGACAACTTCCCTAATGAATGATCCATGACATCCCTGTTGTAGATGACCTGTCTCTCTCTCTCTAATATCACGTATTCCTCTTACTCCACACAATGGACATCAGCACTCAATGATGGAGGTATGGCTGCGTGACATTCATCAACCCTTCTAGGGGACTTGGGGGCCCACAAGAGTGAAGGAGATCTGTCATTTTGTCATACTGCTTGCTCTCGACTCCTATTCTAATGGGGATTAGAATGACTTTCCTGAGGTGGGAATGAATCGAGGGCTGGCAAACGAGTTGTTGCTTTTTTCCACTATACTCATTCAGACATTTCAACAACAAAAAAATGTTGATGTTTGCATGATAGGTAGACTAGATAAACCTGTCTGCTATTGGGCTGAAGTTGATATTGGCATAAGATGTTGAAGATGTCACACAGGATGGGTAATTAACACCTGCCACCCGCCAAATGAGGGTAGATTTTGACATTGGCAGGTAAGAATGTCTATTTCACCAGCCACATTGGCGGGTGGTCACACAGAGCATTTGGGAACAGTTATTTTTATTTTTTATATAAAGCCCAAATGTAGAAGTTAGTCTAATTAACCTGAAAGGCTATTAAAGTGTGACTTTGTCCTCGTGTTTCTTGGCTAGTTACATCGTTACATCGAGACATCGAGATTCTCATCTCTGACAGACATGGAGTGCCCCGTTACCACGTTAACGGCCCACCCCTTAAAGGGGCAGCTGAACATTTTGTCTCTACTAATGACAAAAATATTTGGGGGTGCATTGTGCTTGATTGAGCGTGGAACAATCCAAAACCTTTTATTCATTAACTTTTAGTAATTTCTGATCATTTAACGCTCAACTACTTTCATTGTGGGCCTACATTTATTTGTGTGCCCCTACATTTCAACTTATGTATCCTTGTAAAACGTTTCAGCATAGAGCCCTGAACTTAAAAAATAGCTAGCTTAACATGCTGACTTGACCGCGCGTGCGTCCACCATCGCGCGCATGTTGATTTTGTCCACCCACACCAGACGCGATCAGGACACGCAGGTTGAAATATCAAAACGAACTCTGAACTAACTATATTAACTTCGGGACAGGTCGAAAACCATTAAACATGAATGGCAAGTTAGCTAGCTAGCTTGCTGTTGCTAGCTAATTTGTCCTGGGATCTAAACATTGGGTTGTTAATTTACCTGAAATGCACAAGGTCCTCTACTCTGACAATTCATCCACAGATAACAGGGTAAACTGAATGAGTTTCTAGTTCTCTCCTCCAGGCTTCTTCTTCTTCTTTGGACTTTATATGGTGGTTGGCAACCAACTTTAGCACTGTTGATTGTTGATGTTCATTTTTAGAACTGTTCATCTGCTTTATATCTATTGTATCTAAATTATTTATTTTAAGATACATTGGTTAAAAGACTGGTCACAGAAATGTAATTGAATTGAGAAATATACCACATTACTTCTTCTTACTAGTAATAGATTTCTTGTTTTAGAAACATTACAAACCATGCTCATCCGTTATTTGTAATTTCTAGTGTAATAAAATGGAGAAAATAAAAATATGTGAGTGGATGGTATAAAGATTTCTTCATCTACCTGCCACAGTGGCTGGTGGACCAAAACGTTCATTTCCCACCCTGATGTCACATGCTCAGTTATATGTACAATGGAACAGTTGTATGTGTATTTGAATATGAAAATGCACCAACAGAAAGGCAAGCAGTAGCCTGACGTGTAAATAAGCCTAACTGCCAGCACAGAAGCCACAGTGACGCTTTTACGGTTTTTTCATTTCATTTCTGAGATGTGCCGCTCCCTAAATTTACATAGTTTATTTTTGTGTGGATAGCCCTAAAGTCATGTGAGACACTGTCTTATCGCCATCATTTGGAAAACTTGGCCAACCCTCATTGATTGTCTCAATCAAGAGGGTTTTGTTGGGGGGAATAAGCCCTTTGAGGGCCCATGACACAGCAAGGTCAGGACCCATTCCCTGAAGAGGGGCTAAGATGCATCAGAAAAGGAACCTCTTGGAAAGAGAAAGGCCTGATTAGAAGCCATTGTTATTCACCAGGGATTTGAGGCTCTCAAGTGGTGGTGATTCACAATGTCCAACAGTGCTCAACGACAATGAGGAGTGAAACGTCTCCACAGAAGCCGTGTTGAACGGAGGCCTTTGTCTCGGCCGAGCACTTTGAATCATCGAAATTCACCAGGGTTTATGAAGTAGCAAGCCAAAAATGTTTTACATTTACATTTTAGTCATTTAGCAGACGCTCTTATCCAGAGCGACTTACAGTTAGTGAATACATACAGTGGGGAGAACAAGTATTTGATACACTGCCGATTTTGCAGGTTTTCCTACTTACAAAGCATGTAGAGGTCTGTAATTTTTATCATAGGTACACTTCAACTGTGAGATACGGAATCTAAAACAAAAATCCAGAAAATCACATTGTATGATTTTTAAGTAATTCATTTGCATTTTATTGCATGACATAAGTATTTGATCACCTACCAACCAGTAAGAATTCCGGTTCTCACAGACCTGTTAGTTTTTCTTTAAGAAGCCCTCCTGTTCTCCACTCATTGCCTGTATTAACTGCACCTGTTTGAACATCGTTACCTGTATAAAATACACATGTCCACACACTCAATCAAACAGACTCCAACCTCTCCACAATGGCCAAGAACAGAGAGCTGTGTAAGGACATCAGGGATAAAATTGTAGACCTGCACAAGGCTGGGATGGGCTACAGGACAATAGGCAAGCAGCTTGGTGAGAAGGCAACAACTGTTGGCGCAATTATTAGAAAATGGAAGAAGTTCAAGATGACGGTCAATCACCCTCGGTCTGGGGCTCCATGCAAGATCTCACCTCGTGGGGCATCAATGATCATGAGGAAGGTGAGGGATCAGCCCAGAACTACACGGCAGGACCTGGTCAATGACCTGAAGAGAGCTGGGACCACAGTCTCAAAGAAAACCATTAGTAACACACTACGCCGTCATGGATTAAAATCCTGCAGCGCACGCAAGGTCCCCCTGCTCAAGCCAGCGCATGTCCAGGCCCGTCTGAAGTTTGCCAATGACCATCTGGATGATCCAGAGGAGGAATGGGAGAAGGTCATGTGGTCTGATGAGACAAAAATAGAGCTTTCTGGTCTAAACTCCACTCGCCGTGTTTGGAGGAAGAAGAAGGATGAGTACAACCCCAAGAACACGATCCCAACCGTGAAGCATGGAGGTAGAAACATCATTCTTTGGGGATGCTTTTCTGCAAAGGGGACAGGACGACTGCACCGTATTGAGGGGAGGATGGATGGGGCCATGTATCTTGGCCAACAACCTCCTTCCCTCAGTAAGAGCATTGAAGATGGGTCGTGGCTGGGTCTTCCAGTATGACAATGACCCGAAACACACAGCCAGGGCAACTAAGGAGTGGCTCCGTAAGAAGCATCTCAAGGTCCTGGAGTGGCCTAGCCAGTCGCCAGACCTGAACCCAATAGAAAATCTTTGGAGGGAGCTGAAAGTCTGTATTGCCCAGCGACAGCCCCGAAACCTGAAGGATCTGGAGAAGGTCTGTATGGAGGAGTGGGCCAAAATCCCTGCTGCAGTGTGTGCAAACCTGGTCAAGACCTACAGGAAACGTATGATCTCTGTAATTGCAAACAAAGGTTTCTGTATCAAATATTAAGTTCTGCTTTTCTGATGTATCAAATACTTATGTCATGCAATAAAATGCAAATGAATTACTTAAAAATCATACAATGTGATTTTTCTGGATTTTTGTTTTAGATTCCGTCTCTCACAGTTGAAGTGTACCTATGATACAAATTACAGACCTCTACATGCTTTGTAAGTAGGAAAACCTGCAAAATCAGCAGTGTATCAAATACTTGTTCTCCCCACTGTATATATTTTTTATACTGGCCCCCCGTGGGAATCGAACCCACAACCCTGGCGTTGCAAACGCCATGCTCTATCAACTGAGCTACATCCCTGCCGGCCATTGCCTCCCCTACCCTGGACGACGCTGGGCCAATTGTGCGCCGCCCATGAGTCTCCCGGTCGCGGCCGGCTGCGACAGAGCCTGGATTCGAACCAGGATCTCTAGTGGCACAGTTAGCACTGCGATGCAGTGCCTTAGACCACTGCGCCACTCAGGAGACTTTGTATGGGCGTCCAAGCACTCCCACACTTTCAACTTTGCTTGTCAATTTGTCAGATCATTTCTCAGTCAATCAGTTCATTTTAGATTACTGTAATAGTTTTTTGTAATCCAAGTCAACATGGTATCTGAATGGGATGAGCCATGGACGAAGCATGTTCGCCTGAAGTTGTCATGAATTTTGATCGATGGGCTAGCATAGTTTTCTGTGTAAAGACTACAAAGCGGTGACAATGAGTTGCTTCTATTTTGCTTGTCACTATTCTTACCATGAAATCAGCCTGCGACCAGGTCCTGTACACAATTTGTTGAGTGTGCTGCCAGATGTACAGGACGTGACTCACAACTCTCATCCTTTCTTCGTCTTTGTGGTGATACTGTTATGGTTAGCCTAAGCTGTACTTAATGTTATTTAAACAGTAGTAGGGTTGGATTTCATATGTCTGTGTGTAGCTAATATCGCAATTGGAAATCTTCCCAGAATCGATTGATTTGACACTTGATAAACACTTACACCGTTTCCTACGATTCGTTTCAGGAGTGAGTGATCACTTGTGCCCTTTTTCAACGGAGTAACTTGAGCATGTAATTGGAGGACTGTGCTAACTTGAGCGTAAATTTTTTTCCAGTGGATATTCATTATTATGATGAGAGAATAGAACAATCAATGAAAGGTTTCCTCAGGGCTGCTGGATATAGATCAGATGTCATATCTCATAGCAACGGTCTGAAGAGATCTTACCGTTGGCCAAACATTTTCTGTCTTGTCATCGTAAAGACTGAAAGGGATGAGATCTCAAATACTCTTACACACTTCATGTTTATCATGCCATCACAGTGTTTTATACTGTTTGATGCCAATGAAGCCATGAAGGAAAATTACCACATTGTGTGGACAATCAAATGTGTATATTTTTCTTTTCTATTCACATTTGCACTACAATGGTAACCCAGCTGCCAGTGGGTTGTTAAATCTTTTTTCTACGTTTTTTGGTCTTGCATGCCATAGCTAAGCCATATTCTGTTTCATCGCCGATTCCCAGTACCGTAGTCCACTTCTTGGGACTAATTTGGCCAGTAATCCCTTGAAAATGTAACTTGGCACGCTCCACCAACCTAGCCTTCCCACAGAACAGGACATTCTAGCTAGGCACCCCTGGGCCTGCTAGCATTAGCATCACACAGGCCCTCAGTCAGCAAGACCCTCCCAGAACCATGGGGGATTCCACTCACAAACTTCCATTGATTTGTCCAACTCTGTGGCTTTAGCGATACCCCAAAAGTCTCTACAGGTTTCCAGAGCGGTAGCTCTACTGTTATTAATACGCACCCTTGTCCAACTGAGTTAAAAAACAAAAGAAGCTCGTCCATTTGTTATGTGGGAGGCCTATTGTTGTCACCCACCATGTTAGCGAGCTTAATGAAGGAGTCTGTTTGGCCGTCTCTTGAATAGAGTGTGCCAATGTAAATCAGCCAGGATAGAATGGAGCCCAAGAGAGATCTACTTTAATGATCATCAATGCTAAAGACTGGCCCATGTCCATTTTGAAACCAAAGTGGCGTGGTGTTTTTAGGCATTGACTTAATGGCGAAACATTCTTTCCAAGACTAGTATAGAATTTGCTAAATGTCAAGAGTACCTCTTTAGTGTTCAGTTGCTTTCCTTTGTCGTGTTATGGTTGTGTGTTCTCTCATGACAGCACAACATAGAGGGCTTATCACTCTCTCAGACACACTGTGGCTTTCACAAGGAAAAGCTATTTTTGGCTAATGTGATTACACAGAGTCTAATTTGAACCGGTCTTTTCCCACCTTGAGAAGACAACTCTGATTCCATTTTGTTGTACCAAAATGTAGGCCTACTAGTTGTAATTTGCCATTAGATGTTTGATATGATGTAGGCCTAGCTATGAATCCTCTGAAGTAATGTGAAGTGCAGTCACTGTGATGTGTCCACTAACTTCATTTGTGTTGCGTCTTCTCCAGTGATGGAATGGGGCGACGACGTAAGGCCCCTTTCTGAAGAGGAAGCCATGGTCATCGTCAACCACCAAGCCACAGGGGACGTGTGCACCCTCATGATGTGCCTGCAGGACAAGGGCACGGTAATAGACACCTCCATGTAGCCTCCTAGACCAGGGTTTCCCAAACTCTGTCCTCGGGCCCCCCCCCCCCCCCCCCCTGGGTGCACATTTTGGGTTTTGCCCTAGCACTACAAAGCTGATTCAAATAATCAAAGCTTGATGATGAGTTGGTTATTTAAGTCAGCTGTGTAGTACTAGGGCAAAAACAAAACAGGGCCCCAGGACTGAGTTTGGAAAACCCTGTCCTAGACTACGAATCACTTCAAGTGAATTCAGGGATGAAACTAACGGATGTAGAAGTGACAGGTTGAAAATGTCCTTAAATGTAAGAGGTAGGACTATTTCTCTATACAAAATGTCTTGAATTACTTGAATTGACTGGTACTGAATTGAACTCTTTCAACCCACTTAGGGGCACTTGACTTGGATGTCTGGAATGTGGTTGGATGATTGGGTGTCTGGGGACCAATGTTCCCTCAAAAAACATTCTGGCACTGAGCAAATTTCAGGTCTGCTGAGTGTGTGTTTACTGTGAACACTGAGGCTGTACCCGAGTTAATTTGCTGTTTTTACTGTGGCTATTTGATCATAATGTAGGCATACCATAGTGACCTACTATCAACAACAATGGAGAAAATGCATCCCATAACATTTTAACATGGAAATAGCTATTCTATCATTCAGACTACAGTAGCAGCCAGTGTGTGGTGGTCAATGTAGGCCTACATTCCATAGGGCTTTTGGAGAAAAAAAAAACATGCAGAGCTTGATATTAACCTGTTTATCCACTTGTCCTTCAGACAAGGTGACTGAAGATGTTGTTGTTTGATACAAGAAACCACTTTACAAAATAAAATGCATTATTATTCCCATACCATTATTACAGAGAATCAGACAAATTATGCTACCCTCTGCCTATTGGCTACTTCGCTTATTCAAGCCTGTCTCAAAATACAACACTGCCCCTTTAAGACAAAAAAAGCTCTTTACCTGACTCGCTTTTCAAAGATGCCTAGAAATGTACACGTTTTGTGCTCTTGTAGGAAGCAATCACTCCCCTGTTGCTGACTACAAAGGATCTATAACTGAGCTAATAACTCACTAACTAGCAAAAGATATGAACAAAATGTGCACTCGTGGCTACATGCAGCTCTCGCTTTGATCTCAAAGCAAGCGCATCTAGTCACAACTGCTCATGCTGTAAACACAGTCCAGTTGAAAGTAAATGGCACAGATCCATATATGGCAATAGTCTATTTGCATATAGGCCTACTGTAGCTCTGATTGGTTATGCTGCACCGGTCTGTGTAGAGTAGGGGCTGAGTAGTGTGTGTCAATGCAGTAGAATCCTACTCCGATGTGTTCTGCCTACAACAAAATCTCTTGCATAGTTCGTTTTGTTTTGGTATGTTGCATTGAAAGTGGCTAATATTGTGTTGATTCAATCACAAGTGCCACAGTAAAGGGAACTGTTGATAGTCATGGTTTTAAACGTTTTGAAATCTCACAGTATCAACTTTGCTGTAGCTTTCTTTTATGCCTGCTACGTTACTGCAGACACGGTCATCTGAGCCATCCGATTGGCCAGTGGTAAGCCTATAGTGCACTTGATTTGCTCTCTGGGCCCGCCGGGAAGGCAGAGTTTGTACCTTCAGACACATGAAATGGTTCAAACTGGCAACCATTCGCCTACCCGGCGCGCAGGGCAGCTGAATCGGGTGCACCTACCGCCAACAGCCCGAGCAATCGACCGGTTGGTGACCACTGCTCTATAAAGTTGACTGAGTTCAAATCTCGTGCTTCTCTCTGTGGGCTGATCAAGGGGGAGCTGCATGGTAGTCTCGGGGCTATGGTCTGGGTGTGATATCCTGCTTGATATACTGCTCTCTGTGGGCTAATCAAGGGGGAGCTGCATGGTAGTCTCGGGGCTATGGTCTGGGTGTGATATCCTGCTTGATATACTGCTCTCTGTGGGCTGATCAAGGGGGAGCTGCATGGTAGTCTCGGGGCTATGGTCTGGGTGTGATATCCTGCTTGATATACTGCTCTCTGTGGGCTGATCAAGAGGGAGCTGCATGGTAGTCTCGGGGCTATGGTCTGGGTGTGATATCCTGCTTGATATCCTGCTCTCTGTGGGCTGATCAAGGGGGAGCTGCATGGTAGTCTCGGGGCTATGGTCTGGGTGTGATATCCTGCTTGATATCCTGCTCTCTGTGGGCTGATCAAGGGGGAGCTGCATGGTAGTCTCGGGGCTATGGTCTGGGTGTGATATCCTGCTTGATATACTGCTCGAGGTGGGCTGATGGTTGTGTGTGGGTTGGAATAGTCACTGAAGCAGTTCTGTTCTCCAATGGAGATAGCTATGCTGAGCCACAACATTATTGCATAATATTACTTGAGTATCAGATGAATGATATGACTAATTAGCCATTGTAGCAGCAGGACTAACTGACTATCCAGTGTCGACAGTGACACACACTACCTGGAATGTGTTTGCCAAAGATAAGATATCGTCATTTTTGTCTTGCATATTTGCCCAAAATGACAGTTCTACAGTGTCAAAGTAAATGATTGGTAAGGTAAAAGGACAGAAGCGATGATGACCAAAGACCTGAGCCTGGATTTCAAATCCAGTGGAATTTCTTTGTTTCCCTTGGGAATGTCAAATTTGCTAGTTAAAGGTGTTTAAACCTTTTACATTCATGGGAATTGGCCTGTATGGATAGGGCTAAATTGAAATGTTTCTTACAGAAGAAATATGAAAAGCATATGCATAACCATGGTAGCAATTGAAAGGGGAACAGTTTGGAGATGGGGAAATTATTAGACCAAAGGTGAGGACACAACAGTTCACCTGACACAAAACTGAATCCAAACATTACTGTTGATTTTACGTGTAGTTTACATTTACTGTACTTTTCGCTGCATTTGTTGAGGATAAAATCTAAAAATACCCTGGATACATTCAGTGATATCCTGGAAATGTGGGGTAGGTTCAACATAAGACAACAAAAATGACAAGAGTTTGAGAGGACTAACTGGTGTCTCCAAGGGGCCACACACCTCTCCAAAGTGTGCACAGTTCCTTAGCAATTTCAATGCACTTTTATGACTCAAAGTAGGGCTGGGCCTGTGCGATATATTTAATTAATTCGATGAATTTATGTTTTTGCGCGATATTCAGAATGCCTGTATTGCACTAATCAAGTTTTTTTTTCTTTTTTATTAGCGTTTTATGTCCGCTTCTTCTCATGTTGTGTTTTTGGTCTTGTCTCCTTCCCTCCTTCTGTGATGACTGTAGACTGTGTGCACCTTCCTGTTTACACATACACCAAGCCCCTCCCCCACTACTCACAACAATAAGGATGAGAGATTATTTCTTCCTGACAAGCAGTTTCAGCTCACTATTTGTATTTCAGGTTTGGTCCAACAGAATCGGTCATATGGACACCTTGAGACATTATTTTACTGTAATAGAGGAGAAGTTAACATTTCTAATGATACCCTATTTATGTCTCAACTTCTCACATTGCGCGCAGCGCAGACACTACTAAAATGGGAGTATCGATTCACAGCCAAAGACTGTTATACTAGCTGTCTAGTCTGTGTTTTATAAATGTGCAATAAGCATACAACACAATTATACACTGCTCAAAAAAGTAAAGGGAACACTTAAACAACACAATGTAACTCCAAGTCAATCACACTTCTGTGAAATCAAACTGTCCACTTAGGAAGCAACACTGATTGACAATACATTTCACATGCTGTTGTGCAAATGGAATAGACAACAGGTGGAAATTATAGGCAATTAGCAAGACACCCCCCAATAAAGGAGTGGTTCTGCAGGTGGTGACCACAGACCACTTCTCAGTTCCTATGCTTCCTGGCTGATGTTTTGGTCACTTTTGAATGCTGGCGGTGCTTTCACTCTAGTGGTAGCATGAGACAGAGTCTACAACCCACACAAGTGGCTCAGGTAGTGCAGCTCATCCAGGATGGCACATCAATGCGAGCTGTGGCAAGAAGGTTTGCTGTGTCTGTCAGCGTAGTGTCCAGAGCATGGAGGCGCTACCAGGAGACAGGCCAGTACATCAGGAGATGTGGAGGAGGCCGTAGGAGGGCAACAACCCAGCAGCAGGACCGCTAACTCCGCCTTTGTGCAAGGAGGAGCAGGAGGAGCACTGCCAGAGCCCTGCAAAATGACCTCCAGCAGGCCACAAATGTGCATGTGTCTACTCAAACGGTCAGAAACAGACTCCATGAGGGTGGTATGAGGGCCCGACGTCCACAGGTGGGGGTTGTGCTTACAGCCCAACACCGTGCAGGACGTTTGGCATTTGCCAGAGAACACCAAGATTGGCAAATTCGCCACTGGCGCCCTGTGCTCTTCACAGATGAAAGCAGGTTCACACTGAGCACGTGACAGACGTGACAGAGTCTGGAGACGCCGTGGAGAACGTTCTGCTGCCTGCAACATCCTCCAGCATGACCGGTTTGGCGGTGGGTCAGTCATGGTGTGGGGTGGCATTTCTTTTGGGGGCCGCACAGCCCTCCATGTGCTCGCCAGAGGTAGCCTGACTGCCATTAGGTACCGAGATGCGATCCTCAGACCCCTTGTGAGACCATATGCTGGTGCGGTTGGCCCTGGGTTCCTCCTAATGCAAGACAGTGCTAGACCTCATGTGGCTGGAGTGTGTCAGCAGTTCCTGCAAGAGGAAGGCATTGATGCTATGGACTGGCCCGCCCGTTCCCCAGACCTGAATCCAATTGAGCACATCTGGGACATCATGTCTCGCTCCATCCACCAACGCCACGTTGCACCACAGATGTCCAGGAGTTGGCGGATGCTTTAGTCCAGGTCTGGGAGGAGATCCCTCAGGAGACCATCCGCCACCTCATCAGGAGCATGCCCAGGCGTTGTAGGGAGGTCATACAGGCACGTGGAGGCCACACACACTACTGAGCCTCATTTTGACTTGTTTTAAGGACATTACATCAAAGTTGGATCAGCCTGTAGTGTGGTTTTCCACTTTAATTTTGAGTGTGACTCCAAATCCAGACCTCCATGGGTTGATAAATTTGATTTCCATTGATAATTTGTGTGTGATTTTGTTGTCAGCACATTCAACTATGTAAAGAAAAAAGTATTTAATAAGATTATTTCATTCATTCAGATTTAGGATGTGTTATTTTAGTGTTCCCTTTATGTTTTGGAGCAGTGTATAAGGAATTGGCAACTCGTTCTCATTCTGAGAAATAAGGTTGTGTTCATAACAATTCAACTGTTCTACCTTGTTAGCTAGCAAATAGATCCAAGTTGACAAAACTTGAAATATAGATATTAGCTGGCTACTCACTAGCATGTGGGCTTGTGCTTAAGAGATTTGTTTATGAGACCTGTGTTAATGTTCTATAATGCCTGCTAGAAAAAAATAGTTTATTAGTGAATGTGCATTATGCATAGTTCTGGTTTAATTTGTAACAAAAACGGAATTTGGCAATAAAATTGGCACTGGCTAATTGTCCAGGATAAAAATAAATCCCATAGCAAAATATTGCTTTTTAGCCCATTCATTTATGGAAATACCAGTCGCTGTAAATGTATTTGACCGGTCTTATCGGTCTATAGCTCTCAAACTCGACTCTGGACCTCGAAGCCAGTTCCACTGCTTTTTTGTATTGTTCCCCTCTAATCAGGAACTGATTTAGACCTGGGACACCAGGTGTGGGCAATTCATTATCAGGTAGAACACAAAAGCAGCAGGCTCAGGAACTCGTAGGGTAAAAGCTAATTTATGCTTGATCCGGAAATACGGTCCAGAGGCTCCATACGGAGGGTGTGAAGCAATTGCGGAGAATCCAAAGGCTTGCAGAGGCATAATCGATCTCCATACGGCGACGCCATGCGCCTCCCAAATGTTGTACCAATGCGGAAGGCTCCGTATAGCTGCGCATTGACATGATTGGTTAACGGTAGGCAGTGGTGTAAAATACATAAGTAAAAATACTTTAAAGTACGACTTAAGTAGTTTGTTGGAGTGTCTGTACTTTACTATTTATATTTTTTTATGTTTTTACTTCACTACATTCCTAAAGAAAATAATGTACTTTTTACTCCTGTGATGAGGTGTGAATGACGGAGTCAGGCGCAGGAGGTAAAACACCGAAATCCAGAGTTTATTCAGTGTACATGAATAAAGCGCAAGGGAAAAATCCACCTTGGCTACATACAATCCCTGACATAGAGCCGGCGTCCCATCAAACGCCCGTGGTCGAGATATCTGGATCCCTCCGGGTGCTGTGATGTAGGTGGCTGGATCCGGTTGGCCAGCTGGTCTCGACGGATCGGTTCCTCTTCTCTCCAGGAGTTGGACGACCTGAAGAATCCGATCCATCTCTTCCCCCAAGCTGGCCAGCATAGTGGAATGTTCCTGGACCCTTGCCACTATTCCAGGCATGCGCTCCTCTCCTGCTGACTCCATAGAGGTGAGTGATTCTGTGATGAGGTGTGAATGACGGAGTCAGGCGCAGGAGGTAAAACACAGAAATCCAGAGTTTATTCAGTGTACATGAATAAAGCGCAGCAAGCGTCAAAACGAAACTAGCACAAGGGAAAAATACACCTTGGCTACATACAAGGAAAGAGTAGCTCAACCGAGCTACTCACTCTCACAATGAACAATCACTCACAAAGGACAAGGGGGCAGAGGGAACACTTATACACAGACTAATGAGGGAATGAGTACCAGGTGTGTGTGATTGACAAGACAAGACAAATG
The DNA here is from genome assembly GCF_964263955.1 of Coregonus lavaretus. Lineage (NCBI taxonomy): Eukaryota > Metazoa > Chordata > Actinopteri > Salmoniformes > Salmonidae > Coregonus > Coregonus lavaretus. Next base: position 6,515,941 of record NC_140020.1, on the reverse strand, counting down.
GAGTGATGATAAATGGAGCGGTAGTGGCTAGTAAGCCGGTGACGACGAACGCCGAAACCTGCCCGAGCAAGGAGGAGGGGCAGCCTCGGCTGAATTCGTGACAGTACCCCCCCCCCCCCCCCCCCCTTGAGGCGCAGCTCCAGCAGTGCTGACACCGGCCTCGGGGACGGCCAGGAGGACGCGGAGCAGGGCGAGTCGGATGGCGACGATGGAAGTCCCTCAACAGAGAGGGATCGAGGATATCCCTCACCGGGACCCAGCACCGTTCCTCCGGACCGTACCCTTCCCACTCCACAAGGTACTGAAGGCCCCCCCACCCGGCGCCTCGAATCCAGTATGGAACGGACAGAGTACGCCGGCGCCCCCTCGATGTCCAAAGGAGGTGGAGGGACCTCCCGCACCTCAGACTCCTGGAGCGGACCAGCCACCACCGGCCTGAGGAGAGACACATGAAATGAGGGGTTAATACGGTAATCGGGGAGAGTAATAACCTATATGTGACCTCGTTGATTCTCCTCAGGACTTTGAAATGCCCTACTAACCGCGGGCTCAGCTTCCGGCAGGGCAGGCGAAGGGGCAGATTCCGGGTCGAGAGCCAGACCCGATCCCCTGGTACAAAGACGGGGGCCTCATTGCGGTGACGGTCAGCATTGGCCTTCTGACGACGCACGGCACTTTGGAGGTGAACATGCGCAGCGTTCCACGTCTCCTCCGCGCGCCGAAACCAGTCATCCACTGCAGAAGCTTTGGTCTGGCTCTGGTGCCACGGTGCCAGAACCGGTTGATAACCTAAAACACACTGAAATGGCGTTAGGTTCGTAGAGGAGTTCTGGGCATATTCTGCCCATGGCAGGAACACCGACCACTCCCCCGGCCAGTCCTGGCAATAGGACCTCAGGAACCTACCCACATCCTGATTTACCCTTTCCACCTGCCCATTAATCTCAGGGTGGAACCCAGAGGTCAGGCTGACCGAGACTCCCAGACGTTCCATGAACGCCTTCCAGACTTTTGACGTGAACTGGGGACCTCGGTCAGACACTATATCCTCTGGTACCCCGTAGTGCCGGAAGACGTGTGTAAACAGGGCCTCCACAGTTTGCAGAGCCATGGGGAGACCGGGCAGAGGAAGGAGGCGGCATGCCTTCGAAAAGCGGTCCACAACGACCAGGATGGTGGTGTTCCCTTGAGAGAGAGGCAGATCAATTAAAAAATCAACACTCAAATGAGACCATGGTCGTTGTGGAACTGGTAAAGGTTTTAACTTACCCGCTGGGAGGTGCCTAGGTGCCTTACTCTGGGCGCACACTGAGCAGGAAACATACACCCTCTCGTCCTTAGCCAAGGTAGGCCACCAGTACTTTTCGGTCAGGCAGCGCACTGTACGACTGATACCTGGGTGACCAGAGGAGGGTGACGTGTGTGCCCAGTAGATCAGACGATCACAGATAAGCGCAGGCACGTACTGCAGCCCAGCTGGACACTGCGGTGGAGATGGATCTGTGCGTAATGCCTGCGCTATATCCGCGTCCATCGCCCATACTACCGGCACCACAATGCATGAGTCCGGCAGTATGGGGGTATTGTCTCTGGGCCTCTCCTCTGTATCATACAGCCGGGACAGTGCGTCTGCCTTCACGTTCTTCGTACCCGGAATGTATGACAGTGTGAAATCAAAACGGGTGAAGAATAGGGCCCACCTGGCCTGGCGAGGGTTCAGCCTCCTCGCTGCCCGGATGTACTCCAGGTTACGGTGGTCCATCCAGACGAGGAATGGGTGTTTCGCCCCCTCGAGCCAATGTCTCCACACGGTCAGAGCTCGGACAACAGCCAACAGCTCCCGATCACCAACGCTGTAGTTCTGCTCCGCCGGGCTGAGCTTCTTTGAGAAGAACGCACAGGGGCGGAGCTTGGGTGGCGTGCCCGAGCGTTGAGACAGGACTGCTCCCATCCCAACCTCGGACGCATCCACCTCCACTACGAACGGTAGTGATGGATCGGGGTGGGCCAGTACCGGGGCCGAGGTAAACAGTTCCCTCAGGTTACTGAAGGCCCTGTCAGCCTCAGCAGACCAGCGGAGCCGGGACGGCCCACCCTTCAACAGCGATGTAATGGGAGCTGCGACCTTGCCAAAGCCCCGGATAAACCTCAGATAATAGTTGGCGAAGCCAAGGAAGCGCTGCACCTCCTTTACCGTGGTTGGAGTCGACCAATTACGCACGGCTGCAATGCGGTCACCCTCCATCTCCACACCTGTGGTAGAAATGCAGTATCCGAGGAAGGAGACGGACTGCTGGAACAACATACACTTTTCTGCTTTAGCATAAAGGTCATTTTCCAACAGTCGGGCCAGTACTTTGCGAACCAGGGACACATGCTCGGCACACGTAGCGGAATAGACCAAGATGTAATCGATGTAGACCACTACACCGAGACCAAGCATGTCCCGAAACACCTCATTGACAAAGGACTGGAAGACTGAGGGAGCATTCATCAAACCATAGGGCATCACCAGGTATTCATAATACCCTGTGGTTGTGCTGAATGCTGTCTTCCACTCATCTCCCTCTCGGATACGCACCAGGTTGTACGCACTCCTGAGATCTAATTTAGTGAAGAAGCGCGCTCCATGCAATGACTCAACCACTGACGGAATGAGGGGGAGAGGACAACTAAATCTAATAGTCTCCTTGTTTAGTGGTCGATAGTCAATGCACGGGCGCAGACCGCCGTCTTTCTTCTTCACAAAAAAGATACTTGAGGAGGAGGGTGAAGTGGAGGGACGTATGTACCCCTGGCGCAGGGACTCAGTGACGTATGTCTCCATAGCCTCCGTCTCCGCCTGCGACAGGGGATACACATGACTCCTGGGAGGTACAGAGTCTACCCAAAGGTTTATTGCGCAATCCCACACAGGATGAGGTGGCGATTTAGTTGCTTTATGTCACGATCGTCTAATGAGGGAGACCAAAGCGCAGCGCGTTGAGCGAACATGACTTTATTAAATTAAAGTACTCACTACAAAAAAACAACAAACAACGACGAATCGTGAAGTCCTCAGTTATAATGACTGACAAGGAACAAAAACCCACAACACTAAGGTGAACACTGACAGTTTAAATATGGCTCCCAATCAGAGATAACGAGCCGACAGCTGACACTCGTTACCACTGATTGGGAGTCACACGACCAAACAAGGAAACACAACCAAATGAACACACCCTGGCTCAAAATACACAGTCCCGGAGCCAGAGCGTGACAGTACCCCCCCCTAAAGGCGCGGACTCCGACCGCGCCTACACCCCAAATAGGGAAGGGCTGGGTGGGTATTGCTCCTCGGAGGCGGCTCCGGCTCCGGGCTTGACCACCACCCTACTACAATCCCCCCGTAGTGCCCCCAGTCCGATCTGACCCAGTTAGCTGGATCAGGACTGCCGACGCGCACCCCTGGCTTGGCGCGTGAGGCAGGAATGGACCGGACCTGGCAGACGATACGCACCCTTTGCATGGTGCGTGGAGCCGGAACAGGCCTCACCAGGCTGAAGACTCGCATCCCTGGCTTGGTGCGAGTAGCAGGAATGGGCTGAATCCGGCTGACGACTCGCACCCTTGGCTTGGTGCGAGTAGCAGGAATGGGCTGAATCCGGCTGACGACTCGCACCCTTGGCTTGGTGCGAGTAGCAGGAATGGGCTGAATCCGGCTGACGACTCGCACCCTTGACTTGGTGCGAGTGGCAGGAACAGGCAGAATCCGGCTGACGACTCGCACCCTTGGCTTGGTGCGAGTAGCAGGAACGGGCCGGACAGGGCTGGCGACGCGCACCACTGACCTGGTGCGGGGAGCTTGGATGGGCCGGACTGGGCTGGCGACACGCACCACAGACCTGGTGCGGAGAGCAGGAACGGGCCGGACAGGGCTGACGAAACGCACCATAGACTTGGTGCGGAGAGCAGGCACGGGTCTGACAGGGCTGGCGACGCGCACCACAGACTTGGCGCGGAGAGTAGGAACGGGCCGGACAGGGCTGACGACGCACACCACTGGCTTGGTGCGGGGAGCTTGGATGGGCCGGACTGTACTGGGGACACACACCACTGGCCCTACACCGGGATCTGGAACGGGCCGGACCGGACTGGCAACACACGCCAGTACCTCTCGCCGTGCCTCTACTTCCTCCATCCCCTCTTCGACCAGTGGCCCCCGTAACCCGACGGCCTCCTCCGGCAACCCACTGGACCGCTCTATCGCGGCCTCCTGCTGGTCCGACGTCGTGAGCCCCCCCCTAAAAATTTTCTGGGGTTCTCTCCTCTTCGTGGACCAGGCCTCCATCGTTCTCGCCAGACTATCACCCCACTGCTCCAAAGTCCAACCTCTCTCCTCTTCTCTTGGCTTGGCCCAGTCGAGACTCCTACTCAACTGCTCCCAAGTCCATCCTCTCTCTTCTTCATGCTGCTTGATCTGGTTAAGGTGGGTTTTTCTGTCACGATCGTCTAATGAGGGAGACCAAAGCGCAGCGCGTTGAGCGAACATGACTTTATTAAATTAAAGTACTCACTACAAAAAAACAACAAACAACGACGAATCGTGAAGTCCTCAGTTATAATGACTGACAAGGAACAAAAACCCACAACACTAAGGTGAACACTGACAGTTTAAATATGGCTCCCAATCAGAGATAACGAGCCGACAGCTGACACTCGTTACCACTGATTGGGAGTCACACGACCAAACAAGGAAACACAACCAAATGAACACACCCTGGCTCAAAATACACAGTCCCGGAGCCAGAGCGTGACACTTTATTCTTGGAGAAAACTTTTCGGGGGGAATGCGCACAGTGGAGGCACCGTCTGGACTTTCCACCGTGGTTGCACCAACGGAAACACCCAGACACCTACCCTGACACTCTCGCGACCACCCCGTGAGAACCCTCTGCGGGCATGAGAAAGTGGGGTTGTGGCGTGCTAGCCACGGAATACCTAACACCACAGGTAAAGCAGGAGACTCAATGATGGAAAAAGTGACCTGCTCACAATGCGTCTCCTGTGTGTTCATGGTGACTGGTACCGTGACTTCCTTTATCAACCAGGACCTTAATGGTCGACTATCAAGTGCTCTGATGGGGCGTGGAATGGATAGGGGAACTAATGAAATGCCCTGGCGGCATGCGAAAGTTTTATCCATAAAATTCCCAGCTGCGCCTGAATCTACTAGCGCCTTACACTTGTGAACTCTCATGTAATCAGGGAAGTATATGGGTATGGTACAGTGCGCAGCAGAGGGCTCTGATCAAGTGTGGGTGCTCAATACCTGGGGTGATGCGAGAGTGCCCTGCCGGCCGTCTCCTGACCCAAAAGTGCGCTGACGACAACGTGTGGTGGAATGTCCCTTCGTGCCATCCAATTGGCACTGGCGCTGTCGTCTTCCGCTCTCTCGGTGCGCGGTACCACCCAGCTCCATGAGCTCTGGATCCGCGTTGGTCGGGGCGGGAACGGGCAGACCTCCTCCAGGACGTCCTCTGGTTGCCAGCAGGTTATCCAGATGAATGGCCATGTCCACCAGTTCGGTAAAAGACTAACTGGTGTCACGGCAGGCTAGCTCCGGTCGGACATCCTCCCGTAGATGGCACCGGAACTGGTTGATCAGGGCCCGCTCGTTCCACCCGGATCCTGCTGCCAGAACCCGGAACTCCAGCGCGAACTCCTGTACTGTCCTCGTCCACTGTCTCAAGTGGACCAGCTGCTCACCCGCCTCTCGACCCTCGGGCCGGTGATCGAAAACTGCCTGAAATAAGTGGCCGAACTCCCTGTAGTCCTCCAATGCGGGTCCTCCTCCTCTCCAAACCGTGTTGGCCCACTCCAGGGCTTTACCCGAGAGGCAGGAAATGAGGACGGACACCTGCTCTCGATCTGATGGCGCCGGCCTGACCCTGGAGCAGTACAGCTCCAGTTGGAGAAGGAATCCCTGACATAGAGCCGGCGTCCCATCAAACGCCCGTGGTCGAGATATCTGGATCCCTCCGGGTGCTGTGATGTAGGTGGCTGGATCCGGTTGACCAGCTGGTCTCGACGGATCGGTTCCTCTTCTCTCCAGGAGTTGGACGACCTGAAGAATCCGATCCATCTCTTCCCCCAAGCTGGCCAGCATAGTGGAATGTTCCTGGACCCTTGCCACTATTCCAGGCATGCGCTCCTCTCCTGCTGACTCCATAGAGGTGAGTGATTCTGTGATGAGGTGTGAATGACGGAGTCAGGCGCAGGAGGTAAAACACAGAAATCCAGAGTTTATTCAGTGTACATGAATAAAGCGCAGCAAGCGTCAAAACGAAACTAGCACAAGGGAAAAATACACCTTGGCTACATACAAGGAAAGAGTAGCTCAACCGAGCTACTCACTCTCACAATGAACAATCACTCACAAAGGACAAGGGGGCAGAGGGAACACTTATACACAGACTAATGAGGGAATGAGTACCAGGTGTGTGTGATTGACAAGACAAGACAAATGGAGTAATGATAAATGGAGCGGTAGTGGCTAGTTAGCCGGTGACGACGAACGCCGAAACCTGCCCAAGCAAGGAGGAGGGGCAGCCTCGGCTGAATTCGTGACAACTCCATACATTTTCCCTGACACCCAAAAGTACTCATTACATTTTGAATGCTTCACAGGAAGTGAACATCTCTGGTCATCCCTACTGCCTGTGATCTGGCAGACTCGCTAAACACACATGCTTCGTTTGTAAATAATGTCAGAGTGTTGGAGTGTGCACCTGGCTATCCGTAAATAAAATAAAAAACAAGAATATTATGCCGTCTGGTTTGCCTAATATAAGGAATTTGAAATGATTTATACTTTTACTTCTGATACTTAAGTATATTTAAAACCAAATTCTTTTAGACTTTTACTCAAGTAGTATTTTACTGGGTGACTTTTACTTGAGTCATTTTCTAATAAGATATCTTTACTTTTACTCAAGTATGACAATTGGGTACTTTTTCCACCACTGACGGTAGGTGAGGGCAGTACATCCTGTATAAACACAAACTCACTTCCTTGACAACAAACATAGCCTTTCATCAAAGTTGTCCATCAGAGCAAGTTCACAAATAAAATGCATCTTTATGATACCCTGTGTAGGGATTTCAAAGATGTGAAAATGAGTTTGAACTCCTGGAAAGAGTTAATGGGTATAAGGTCAATAGAATATAGACTGTGGGGGATAGAAGGACACTGGATTGGCGCACATTCAACAAATCTGATCTAACAAAGTGGATATTTGTCAACTCCGTCATGATTGATGTATTGTAACAGGCCCACAACGTGGTTACTAATGCAGGTGGGAAAAATAGCTCAGCCTTTTTACTTCATGTTATCTTGGCTGAGCTGCTATGTCAAGCACCGGGAAACGGACTCCATCGTCTCAGAGGTAAGGTCTTTTCTTTTTGTTTAGCCAGTTGCTCGTTATTAGCTGGATGGCTATAGAGATCAGCCCTGAATCACTACGAGTGGTTCGGTGCAGACCAAATTATTGGATGGCTATAGAGATCAGCCCTGAATCACTACGAGTGGTGCGGTGCAGACCAAATTATTGGATGGCTATAGAGATCAGCCCTGAATCACTACGAGTGGTGCGGTGCAGACCAAATTATTGGATGGCTATAGAGATCAGCCCTGAATCACTACGAGTGGTGCGGTGCAGACCAAATTATTGGATGGCTATAGAGATCAGCCCTGAATCACTACGAGTGGTGCGGTGCAGACCAAATTATTGGATGGCTATAGAGATCAGCCCTGAATCACTACGAGTGGTGCGGTGCAGACCATATTATTGGATGGCTATAGAGATCAGCCCTGAATCACTACGAGTGGTGCGGTGCAGACCATATTATTGGATGGCTATAGAGATCAGCCCTGAATCACTACGAGTGGTGCGGTGCAGACAAAATTATTGGATGGCTATAGAGATCAGCCCTGAATCACTACGAGTGGTGCGGTGCAGACCAAATTATTGGATGGCTATAGAGATCAGCCCTGAATCACTACGAGTGGTGCGGTGCAGACCAAATTATTGGATGCATATGACAGCTCCCCTACGTGCAAGAAGTATGAATGCTCTGACTTCAGCTGAGGCCGCATCTCTGTAAATGCTGTACGGCCACTGCAGACATCGGATTGACCATAAATCGACTTTTGAGTTTAATACTCCTGGTCTATAGGTTAATTTGCATAATTTAGTGGAATAAAAATGGCACGTGCATGTTCGTTAGTGTGTCTTATCACACGAGCACAGCATACAGATACAGAGCCTATATTTGACCGGAAAGATCTGTCAGACCGCGTGAGAGCCGCTGCTACAGCTCATTACAGTGAACCATTTGCTTTTATAAGCACAATCATTGCGCAACAATTCTAAATACAATCGTGTTTTAAGAACAGTTTTGATGGCCAAGATTTAAAAATAGCTATTTTAACTGGTAATTGAAGCACGTTTCCCATTCGCCATTCAAGTGCATAGGCAATGGTGGGCAGGATTCAGCACATCACACACCACTTTGCAAAGAGCTGGAGGCAGTATGCATTTTGAAAACCTATGCTTCCTGGACTTTTTACTTCATATTGTGAGTCATGTCTTACCTTACCAGTAGCCTCTGGCACATAAAACCACTCTTATGTGCAGTGCACTTTTGGCAACAGCAGTTTCCAGCTAATTGCATTATGGAACGAACATTTGCGTGTAGCATACTGCCTTGCTGCACTTATAATGTGAAGAATGAATAGCTTATCAACATTTTAAGCTTAATGTTCTAGGGCTGACCCCATTTAGTCGACATTCGAACAATGGTGCAACACTACTAAAAATTATATTTTATAACGTGCTTTCTCCCGTGTTGGATAGTGGTCACTGTCCGCGGTTCAGAAACACATCGGTGTGCTGTTGAATTGGCGCCTTTTCCTAGACCATGTTGCTATGTGCATAATAGCATTGTTAACCAGCATATTGGTGTTGAGAACAATGCCGGAGGCAGCAGCAGAATGAGGAGATGAGAAAACAGCCCTCGCCTTATTGTCTAAGAAAAGTGAGGAAACCCCAACTTAATTAGCTCTATAATCAATAGCCTAACTGTTAAATGTGCCTGGCTTTATAAATCATCAATATATCTACAGAAATAAGACAGATTCTGCTTCTGTTGCCTGTTTGAGTGTTTGTTTAATAGCCTACTGATTCCATGAGCACCAAGCACATCCTGTTTAGCCTTAGTACCGTAACTTACTTAGGCCTTTATTTCAATACTTATATAGGCTACTGTAGCAATCAATAATTATTTTGTTCATGTCATCACACTGCATTTCAAATCATGAATGACTCGTATGCTATCAAGCATTTTAGTTTTATAATAATATAGTGAGCCTTGAATAATTAGCTTAAACAATAACTAAACCATTCCATTTTGGAAATAGCATTGTTTTTAGTCTTTGCTGTAATAAAGGCTTAACAAGAAACGTTACAACAGACTCTCTGGTACGCTTATAATTGATTCAGTGTTCACATTGTTCCAAACGGTCTGAAAAATGATATTGTAATCTGTACAGCACCTGTTTGGCACATAATAGGCATGCAGCGCTTGCTCCTTAACTTATTTGTATTGATCTCCAGTATTTTCCACAACTAGTCAAACTTATTCCACACATCTGACTTTCCCTTTACCTCCTGAGCAACCAGTAAACATTCCCCCGTTTCGAGTTTATTTGTCACCTCCTCTGCATCCATTTTGCTGGAACGTGTTACGATGTTCAGTGTTTGTTATAACCAATTTATTGATGTGATTAAGATATGCTATAGGTCAAGCCCTATTGTGCCCTATTCGGACAGGATTAGTTTTACTGGGGGAGGTCGGGTAATGTAATTATGTGCACGAGCACAAAACACCACATCTGTAATTTTTGTCCCGTCTGAATCTGCCATGTCAGTAATTTTTACATGGCAGGAGAGTAACAATTCCAGCCAGAATAACCTACTCCAAGGTCCTCTGATAATACTAGTCCTGTGCGAAACGACATCCCTGTGTTTTGAGAGAAATGTATGAGTTTGACAGGTGTTGCTTGCGGTTTGCGCATGAAAACAACTGAATCGATAAATTGTGCTGCGCATAAGCCATATATGAATGGCCTTCATGTAGCCTATCAACTTTCACAGTGAATGCTTTTGTTTATATGTTTTGTACGTATTCATTGAATATTTCCAAATGCATCAGTAAAAAATATTGAGCCTAATTAAGGCAACCCTTACTATTAATAGATCGCAACGCAGCACACAACTGACCTAAACGTTTGGAAATTATAAGTTAACTTTCTCATCCATACCCTTAAAACGCATCTCAAGTGCAATTGCACTGTTTAGCTCACATCTGAAGGCTGGGGGGCATTTTGGATGTACTGCGGATTGCTAAAATATCCTAATGATTATGATCACACTTCCTCACTTCCAATATTATGGCGACACTATACCAAAGATGGTTTGGTAAGGTTTAGAAACTTGTGAACCAAGCTGGAGTTATCAGTGTGGCCCTATCACCTGGACATGTTGAAATACTGTATCTTCACGCCTAGAATAAAAACCTCCAGGCTTCTATCACTACTGTCAATTTATATATACAGTGCCTTCGGAAATTATTCAGACCCCTTGACTTTTTCCACATTTTGTTAGGTTACAGCCTTATTCTAAAATGGATTAAAGAAATAAAAATCCTCAGCAATCTACACACAATACCCCATAATGACAAAGCGAAAACAGGTTTATAGAAATATTAGCAAATCTAAAAAAAGAAAGAAAAATAAATACCTTATTTACATAAGTATTCAGACCCTTTGCTATGAGACTCGAAATTGCGCTCCGGTGCATCCTGTTTCCATTGATCCTCCTTGATGTTTCTACAACTTGATTGGAGTCCACCAGTGGTAAATGCAATTGATTTGACATGATTTGGAAAGGCACACACCTCTCTATATAAGGTCCCACAGTTGGCAGTGCATGAGGTTGAAGAAATTGTCCGTAGAGCTCCGAGACAGGATTGTGTCGAGGCACAGATCTGAGGAAGGGTACCAAAATATGTCTGCAGCATTGAAGGTCCCCAAGAACACTGGCCTCCATCATTCATACAGTGCCTTGCAAAAGTATTCATCCCCCTTGGCGTTTTTCCAATTTTGTTGCATTACAACCTGTAATTTAAATGGATTTTTATTTGGATTTCATGTAATGGACATACACAAAATAGTCCAAATTGGTGAAGTGGAATGAAAATAATCACTTGTTTCAAAAAATTCTACAAAATAAATAACGGAAAAGTGGTGCTGCATATGTATTCACCCACTTTGCTATGAAGCCCCTAAAAAAGATCTGGGGCAACCAATTACCTTCAGAAGTCACATAATTAGTTAGATTGCACACAGGTGGACTTTATTTAAGTGTCACATGATCTGTCACATGATCATGTATAGCCTAGCCAAATTATCGTTACTCATTGTGAATGTATTATTACTTTTATTATTACATGTTTTACTTTTCTATTATTTCTTTATTTTCTTTCTCTCTGCATTGTTGGGAAGGGCCCGTAAGTAAGCATTTCACTGTTAGTCTACACCTGTTGTTTACGAAGCTTGTGACGAATAAAATGTGATTTGAATAAGTCCTTTCTCCCCTTGTTTCTATGAACTTCCAGCCTGGTGGTTCAGTTGGCTTGTTCTTTTAGCCAACTCCTCTCGGTGTTCATTCATTGCTGAGCCCAACATGACACTAATAGAAGAGTTGACTTCTTCCTGTTCAGATTGTGACCTAGGCTAATAAACTAGCCTACATCTAACCAATTACATCTCTACCAGTACAACTTAAAGAACAATGTGATAGAGCTGCCTAGGAATGGCTGTGGTTTCTGCAGGCCAGGCGGAAGTCATACTGCATAACATCACAGAGCTGCCTTACCCATCCACCCCCTTTGTGGTGGGTAGAGCCAGTGGGGACTGGGGAGGGGGCTGCTGCTCCTGTCCTCCCTCCAGGATAGTACAGTCCTTGGTGGAGGACGACTGCCAACCACACACGCAGCCCACTGCCATCCTATGAATGAGCCCTCGATTTGGGGCATGAATAAGGGGGTGGATTATGGAGGTTTTGAGGGTTAGGGTTTTTTATACTGGGGCTGGCAGGAGGAGGAGTAGGAGAGCGGGGCCTGTTTAAAGCTGTGGTGCACAAACATGATGACATGATCCGCCTCATCACGTGCATCCTCAGTTATCCTCTTAGTGCCGAAAGAAGGAAGTGGCCAAAATGCCAGAATGGGCGAAAGCTTATCAGCGGGAACTAGGGTTACGTGGACTGATTTTGTGTGCTTGCCTGCCTTGTGTGTGTGTGCAGACCCATAGTGTGACCATAGTCTGTTCCGTTCTGTCCTTTAGGTGGTGAGGAAGATGATGTGGTTGATGGACCATGTGTTCAAGTACACCAACTTTGGCCTGGTGTCTCTAATCCACGGCGACTTCTTCATCAGACAGGTGAGACAGACAGACTCTCAGAGACCTCTATCCATTTATCTGGCTTTTGCTCTGCCATCACCAGATGGCTGATAACTACCTAACTGCTCTTGTGATAAGATATAGTTTTATGTGGTCTGGCTGGTCTAGAGGAAGGCTAATGCCGCAGCATCCAGTACACACATCTACAGTGTCTGCATAGGTTTGAATCTGGCCTACTGCCCTTTAAGCCAACCTCTATCCACCGTTCCACACTGTCATTGTCTCGATCTGTTCAATAAAATCAGAAAATGCCTTAACATTTATTTTTATATTTTCACCAATTTTTATATTTGTCCCATAGGGTAGCATTTTATTACCTACCACACACACATTGACTTTATTACCTACCTACCTACACACACACACACACACACACACACACACACACACACACTCATTACCCATGCACTCCAACTGAGCAGTATATCAGCGCAGAAGGCAGGAAACTGTTACATCCTCCTCTTCTAACAGGGACACAGCCAGGCAGGAAACTGTTACAGCCTCCTCTTCTAACAGGGACACAGCCAGGCAGGAAACTGTTACAGCCTCCTCTTCTAACAGGGACACAGCCAGGCAGGAAACTGTTACAGCCTCCTCTTCTAACAGGGACACAGCCAGGCAGGAAACTGTTACAGCCTCCTCTTCTAACAGGGACACAGCCAGGCAGGAAACTGTTACAGCCTCCTCTTCTAACAGGGACACAGCCAGGCAGGAAACTGTTACAGCCTCCTCTTCTAACAGGGAACAGCCAGGCAGGAAACTGTTACAGCCTCCTCTTCTAACAGGGACACAGCCAGGCAGGAAACTGTTACAGCCTCCTCTTCTAACAGGGAACAGCCAGGCATGCCCAGCGGACAGTAGAGCAGTGTTATGGTACAGTAGTCTAGCCCCCTGGCCTGCAGTGTGGGAGCAGCTGGAAGACAACAGAACAGAGAACAGTGTTCTGCCTGGGTGACGGACCAACAGACTGCCTGGGTGACGGACCAACAGACTGAGAGAGAAGACGGAGAGGCAGGCAGACAGACGGACAGTAGTGATGGGGGAAGAAATGGATAGTTGCATATTCGCAATATTATTTTGGACGATATTATATCGATACTTTGACCTCCAAGTATTGATTTGTAAAAAATAACAATACATGAAATGCGCCAAAACTCTGGTATTTTTCAACCTACAGCTTGTTCTCCATCTTTTTTTCAACATGTTTTCAACACTTTTATTTCCATGACTGATCAAAACTAATTTTATCATGCTCTCTGTTGTCTCTCTGCAGCAGACATATAGTGAGCAATATGTTTGGAACATCAAATCGCAATAGAAACGTGAGAATCAAGTATTGTGAAATCGTATCATGAGGTCCCTGGCAGTTCCCAGCCTTAACAGACTGGGAGGGAGAGACAGACAGACGGACAGGGAGAGATGGACACAGACTGAGACGGACAGACAGGACTGGTGCTGTAGAGAGCGCTGATTCAGTTACAGTGCCAGTTGCCTGCTGGCCCAGCAGCTCCAATCTCCTCTGGCCTTCCTGTTCCCTGGCTCGCATTCCTCCCATCGTGTGTCCCCCCCCCCCCCCGAATACCTCACACACTGAACATCTGCACTGTTGGCACCACACTCTTTCTTTACTTAGGCTGGACTGACCGGACTGGCATGCATCGCACGCACACAAGTATGAAAAGAGATGCTGACACAGACAAATTGCATAACATACATAACACGACACTAGACAGTATGATGCAGAGACATATAATTAGATCTTATCGAAATATATGTCTCTGGTATGATGTATTTCCGCATACTATTCTCTTTACTTGGACTGCTCCACATGGCACTCACATTAGCATGAATGCTGACACATACAAATGACATAACACACATAACATGATAGCCAGTGTTCTAGAATGATGTTACTGCATATTGTACCAAGTACCAGGAGCTCTACTTGGACTCACTTGCGTTCTCTCATACAAACACGAAGGCACATGCCGACACATGCAAACTAGAAAAGGTAATTGTCCTGAAGAAAAACGGTCTGCTTGCTTCAGCTGTCCAGAATTATTTTTTAAGGTAGTGTAAGAAGTTTGGATGTTTAGATTGCTACGGGTTGAGAAATTGAGGCAAACATGAAGACACATGCTGACACTACCAATGACATAACATACATAACTTGACCAACATGTACAACTCTATTGTATAACATACCACAGGTACTAATCACAGAAATACAGAAACCCAATACTGGCACATGAATCCAGCCTCAGTTTGTTGATGTCTGTTAAAGTGCCTCTGAACCTGGCCTAACTGGAAATCAATCCAAAAACCCTGATAGTGTTATCTCAACTGCTAATGCTCCTAGTGCTAATGTTACCATAGCTAATATGAACCTTGCTGTCCATTTATTTCACTGTAGCTTGGCTGAGTGCTACACCGATACTGTAGTGTAGTGTACCCTCTAAACTGGGTTATGACTTGTTCATTAGGCGCCAAATGGAATAAAAGATTTGAAACACCCAGTTTAGAGACTACCTGGACTTGTCCAATAAGATTTTCGTTTTCTGCTGTAATACGTCTTAAAATGTTTTCCCTCTGTGTACGTTACCCCAATTTAATTATAAAGAATTAAACTGAAGCTTTTTGCTAAATCTTTTAGCGTGTGGACCGTTTACATTTTCTGCATATCTAAACATTGTCCCTTGTGCAGACAGCCCTGATAGCGCCCTCATGCCACCCCTGTTCTGTGTTCCTGTTTACCCCGCAGGGTAAAGCGTACCGGGACAAGCAGCTGATCTACCTGAAGGACCACCTGGACCGGTACTACCACAGTCGTGAAAGGAAGTGGATCGTGCTCTTCCCGGAAGGCGGCTTCCTGCGCAAGCGGCGGGAAACCAGCCAGGCGTTCGCCAAGAAGAACTCACTGCCGCCCCTGACGCATGTGACGCTGCCACGGCTAGGCGCCACCCAGGTGATCCTGAAGACCCTAGGGCCACAGCAGGAGAACGGCAGCCTGGCGAAGGAGGCCAGCACAGTGCACCCCAGCCAGTCAGGTGGGTAACCAACACATACCCACAGGGCAGGGAGGGGGAGGTCATGGATCACACACACACACCACGTACATACATAAACTATCTATTTTATGATTGTCACTTCTCTCACACACAAACATACACACATTCAGACACACCAACACACACACATTCAGAGACACATGTAAACACACTGTCAAGACAGAAGCCCCCAACACATGCACACACTATACACACACACGCTTTTCCGTTTCACCTTACACTGCTTCCAAATCTCTAGTCACCTGAGGTCTGAGAGGGCTGTGAACCGCTCCACCCTCCCCTCCTCCTCTCCTCTAATCCCGTCAGACTGTCGGTCAGGTACAGACAGAACCATCTGTTCACCTCATTTTATTATAGTCATCTAGGATCAGGTCAGCCTCCAGGGCTCACCGAGCAAAGGTCTCCTGTGTTTGAAGCTGGGTTGGGGTCAATTGCTTCTCATTTTCAGTTTATTGGGAAGTCATTGAAAATAAGTGCCCTTTTTTTCAATGATTGAATTGGAAGTTCAGTTGACATCCTGAATTGACTGACTTCATTCGAAATCGACCCTACCCTGGTTTAAAGGGTATTTTATCTGATTCCAGGTAGTCACCAATTCCTGGAAAAAATTTTGTCATGACGCATCACCATCACTCTACTCAACCATGCCTGTGGTTCCCAGAGTAGAACGCCCTAGCTCTATACTTTCCAAATGGGGGAGAGAAGGAGATTGTGGGTATTGAAGTAGTAATCAGACAGGCGATTTTGGAACATGAGACTAAACAATTTGTCTTAAGCTTTTGACTCCATCAAAAAAGTGGATTAATGAATAAAGTTTTTGAGTAGGCCTAGTTTTCAAGTAAAATACCCCTTTCAATATACCTCCCCAAGGCAAATCTTGTCACACTGTCAGTAAACTCACTGTCAGTTTTTTCACTGGTAGCCTCTTTGATAAATATTCAGTGCAGTATTCAGGGTAAGTCTGACAGACCACTGACAGTTCTTCTTTCAAACTACCATACTGTTCCTGTAAATATTGTCACTCTTCTTATACATAGAATGTGTAGTGCAGATCTTGATCAAATGGGAGTTTTGTATTGAGCTGGCTGCCTGTTGAGATGGAACACTCATATCAAAACCTTGAAGCATTCAAAATCATCACTTCTCTGTTGTAGTGCCCTCTGAGAATACTGTTTTAAATGGGAGGGCGTGGGCTGGAGGGATCGGGGGCGACACACGCAGACAGTGTCACAAATGAAGGAGCTAGAAATTACAACCGAGGTCCCCTGGACCTCCAGCGACGATTTGCGGTAGTCATTTCTCTGTCTGGGGACCAGGCCTAAATACATTGACTGAGTGGGAGGATGTCTCGGCAATTAAGAAAATGCTCTGAAAATGACATGTTTATCTTACCCCCCCCCCACCCCCCCAGGCTGCACACACACACACAGGCGTGAGCACGCACACATACACACATATACACACACAAACACACATACACACACACAAACACACATACAAACACACATACACACACACAAACACACATACACACATATGCACACCCAAACACACATACACACGTATACACCGACAGGCGCACAGAAACACTAGGCTTGGGCGGTATCCAGATTGTCATACCTTCATACTGACCTTGTGCCATAACGGGATATTCGGTAATACCGGTAATGAGCACGAGGGGGGCTGTTTTTAAACCCCACTGATACTCTGTAATCCGAAGGTTAGCAATGCTAACAAGTACATGTACAATCCCATAGAGAATGATAACTAAATACTAATGAGCGCATTGCGAATATTTTGTACAAGTAACTCAAAAATGCTACTCACAGTTTGCTGCACGCACAAAACAAATATTAGCCAGCAAGGCTCTTGATCCAGGAGTGAGTTCTCTGCTGTTACTAAGCGAATGCTTGATTTTGGAAGAAGCTAACCACTTAGCTAGATAGCTAACTAGCTACTAAATTAGCAAACCGAATGCACAACTGCAGAGCATTTAGCACATTTTAGACAGTTAACTTAATAGTTGTAAGATATCTAGCTGGCAAACATTTAGTTGTGAATTCCATACTGTAATTTAAATCACCTGGCGTATGCTGCACTATAGTGAGTGACTCACAAGGCTCCGGTCTCTCGTCTTTGTGTGCTCGTAAACAAACACCACGTGACACGTGACTGGGGACTACCATAAACTTCAGAATAATGTGATAGGTGAAATTAAGAACGCAATGTTCTTTATCTCCTAACGTATTGCACAAGTTTACTGCAGGTATTTACTTAAAAAGTTGACTGCAGGTATTTACTTTGTGTCCACATCACCAACAAACTATCATGGTCCAAACACACCAAGACAGTCGTGAAGAGGGCACGACAAAGCCTATTCCCCCTCAGGAGACTGAAAAGATTCGGCATGGGTCCTCAGATCCTCAAAAAATTCTACAGCTGCACCATCGAGAGCATCCTGACTGGTTGCATCACCGCCTGGTATGGCAACTGCTTGGCCTCTGACCGCAAGGCACTACAGAGGGTAGTGCGTACGGCCCAGTACATCACTGGGGCCAAGCTTCCTGCCATCCAGGACCTCTATACCAGGCGGTGTCAGAGGAAGGCCCTCAAAATTGTCAAAGACTCCAGCCACCCCTGTTCTCTCTGCTACCGCACGGCAAGCGGTACCGGAGTGCCAAGTCTAGGTCCAAAAGACTTCTCAACAGCTTCTACCCCCAAGCCATAAGACTCCTGAACAGCTAATCATGGCTACCCGGACTATTTGCACTGCCCCCCTACCCCATCCTTTTTACGCTGCTGCTACTCTGTTAATTATTTATGCATAGTCACTTTAACTCTACCCACATGTACATATTACTTCAACTACCTCAACTAGCCGGTTCCCCCGCACATTGACTCTGCACCGGTACCCCCCTGTATATATAGCCTCCCTACTGTTATTTTATTTTACTTCTGCTCTTTTTTTCTCAACACTTTTTTGTTGTTGTTTTATTTTACTTTTTTCTTAAAAATAAATGCACTGTTGGTTAAGGGCTGTAAGTAAGCATTTCACTGTAATGTACCCCGGTATGCGGTATATACGGTATGTCACCCATGCCTAACAAACACCTTCACTCACGTGCACTGCCCACACACACGCACACAAGAAAACCCCGTCACACAAACAAACAGACATACGCACTCACATTGGAATTCCCTGGCTTTAGCTCAAAATCCATTTTAAACTAGTCCTGGTGCATTTCTAGTAATTGTAAAGTAATATTGGGGCCAGCAGTATTGAGTGCGTGGCTAAGGGGTCTGGCCACCATGGGTGTTGCTAATGCAGCTAAGTGTCCTCAGCACTTACAATTGAGCTATCAAATACATCCAGGTCTATTGAAAAAGGTTAATGAATGTAGCAATACTTTCCATGGAAGTACATGTCCCTGATGGAATGTCCATAGGGGAGCAGCAGGGGGGGAGTGAGAAGTGAATGAACAGTAATACAAATAATATGTACATATTTACAAATGTAACAATGATACATGTCCATGTGGGGTGGGTAGAATGTCCCTGAGGGAATGTCCCAGTGGAGGTCTGTGTATGGCCCTGGTGCTGAATAACAACTTCAACATGAACTTACTCAGGTAAACAGCAGCTCTTTGTTGTATTCATAGAGTCTTTCTCTAGTCATGGTTTTTAAAAGTTTTGAAATCTCACAGTATCAACTTTGCTGTGCACTTGAGGCTTCTATTTACGGGCCTACACTGAGTGTACAAAACATTAGGAACACCTGCTCTTTCCATGATATAGACTGATCAGGTGAAAGCTATGGTCCCTTATTGATGTCACTTGTTAAATCCACTTCAATCAGTGTAGGGGGGGGGGGGGGGGGGGTTAAAGAAGGATTTTTAAGCCTTGAGATAATTGAGACATGGATTGTGTATGTGTGCCATTCAGAGGGTGAATGGGAAAGACAAAGATGTAAGTGCCTTTGAACGGGGTATGGTACTAGGTGCCAAGCGCACCGGCTTGAATGTGGCAAGAACTGCAATGCTCTGGGTTTTTCACGCTCAACATGTTCCTGTGTGTATCAAGAATGGTCCACCACCCAAAGGACATCAACATGGGCCAGCATCCCCGTGGAACACTTTCGACACCTTGTAGAGTCCATGACCCGACGAATTGAGGCTGATCTGAGGGAAAAGGGGGGTGCAACTCAATATTAGGAAGATGTTCCTTATGTTTTGTAAACTGTCAGTGGAGGCTCCTCAGAGGAGGAAGTGGGGGACCATTCTCCTCAGTGAATTTCATACAAATCTAAATAGTGAAACATTAGAAAAGCGGCTCAAACAGAGAGGGATGCTATGTTAGCTAGCTGGCTATGGCTATCCAACCCTGGAACTCTTCCAAGTCAAGGTAAGCTTCTGGTTTTATTAATGTATTGCCACGGGGACTGCTGGTGTAACTGCTAAACTGTTTTCTGACTGTACATTGTACTGCATGAGGTCTTTTCGCCTGGTCACAGAAAGCTGATGTGTTGTGCACTGAAATCCACAAGCGACGGGAAAAGGTGAGAGGAGGAGAGCGCGTAGATAGTCTCACCTTTTCCCGTCGCTTGTGGATTTCAGTGTACAACACATCAGCTTTCTGTGACCATATATACAGTGGGGGAAAAAAGTATTTAGTCATCCACCAATTGTGCAAGTTCTCCCACTTAAAAAGATGAGAGAGGCCTGTAATTTTCATCATATGTACACGTCAACTATGACAGACATGAGAAAACAAAATCCAGAAAATCACATTGTAGGATTTTTTATGAATTTATTTGCAAATTATGGTGGAAAATAAGTATTTGGTCAATAACAAAAGTTTCTCAATACTTTGTTATATACCCTTTGTTGGCAATGACACAGGTCAAACGTTTTCTGTAAGTCTTCACAAGGTTTTCTCACACTGTTGCTGGTATTTTTGCCCATTCCTCCATGCAGATCTCCTCTTGAGCAGTGATGTTTTGGGGCTGTCGCTGGGCAACACGGACTTTCAACTCCCTCCAAAGATTTTCTATGGGGTTGAGATCTGGAGACTGGCTAGGCCACTCCAGGACCTTGAAATGCTTCTTACGAAGCCACTCCTTCGTTGCCCGGGCGGTGTGTTTGGGATCATTGTCATGCTGAAAGACCCAGCCACGTTTCATCTTCAATGCCCTTGCTGATGGAAGGAGGTTTTCACTCAAAATCTCACGATACATGGCCCCATTCATTCTTTCCTTTACACGGATCAGTCGTCCTGGTCCCTTTGCAGAAAAACAGCCCCAAAGCATGATGTTTCCACCCCCATGCTTCACAGTAGGTATGGTGTTCTTTGGATGCAACTCAGCATTCTTTGTCCTCCAAACACGACGAGTTGAGTTTTTACCAAAAAGTTATATTTTGGTTTCATCTGACCATATGACATTCTCCCAATCCTCTTCTGGATCATCCAAATGCACTCTAGCAAACTTCAGACGGGCCTGGACATGTACTGGCTTAAGCAGGGGGACACGTCTGGCACTGCAGGATTTGAGTCCCTGGCGGCGTAGTGTGTTACTGATGGTAGGCTTTGTTACTTTGGTCCCAGCTCTCTGCAGGTCATTCACTAGGTCCCCCCGTGTGGTTCTGGGATTTTTGCTCACCGTTCTTGTGATCATTTTGACCCCACGGGGTGAGATCTTGCGTGGAGCCCCAGATCGAGGGAGATTATCAGTGGTCTTGTATGTCTTCCATTTCCTAATAATTGCTCCCACAGTTGATTTCTTCAAACCAAGCTGCTTACCTATTGCAGATTGTCTTCCCAGCCTGGTGCAGGTCTACAATTTTGTTTCTGGTGTCCTTTGACAGCTCTTTGGTCTTGGCCATAGTGGAGTTTGGAGTGTGACTGTTTGAGGTTGTGGACAGGTGTCTTTTATACTGATAACAAGTTCAAACAGGTGCCATTAATACAGGTAACGAGTGGAGGACAGAGGAGCCTCTTAAAGAAGAAGTTACAGGTCTGTGAGAGCCAGAAATCTTGCTTGTGTGTAGGTGACCAAATACTTATTTTCCACCATAATTTGCAAATAAATTCATTAAAAATCCTACAATGTGATTTTCTGGAAAACAAATTCTAAATTTGTCTGTCATAGTTGACGTGTACCTATGATGAAAATTACAGGCCTCTCTCATCTTTTTAAGTGGAAGAACTTGCACAATTGGTGGCTGACTAAATACTTTTTTTCCCCACTGTATATACATACAGTGCCTTCGGAAAGTATTCAGACCCCTTGACTTTTTCCACATTTTGTAGGTTACAGCCTTATTCTAAAATTTATTAAATAAATAAAAATCCTCAGCAATCTACACACAATACCCCATAATGATGAAGCAAAAACAGGTTTTTAGAAATGTTTGCATAAGTATTCAGACCGTTTGCTATGAGACTCGAAATTGAGCTCCGGTGCATCCTGTTTACATTGATCATCCTTGAGATGTTTCTACAACTTGATTGGAGTCCACCTGTGGTAAATTCAAGTGATTGGACATGATTTGGAAAGGCACACACCTCTCTATATAAGGTCCCACAGTTGGCAGTGCATGAGGTTGAAGAAATTGTCCGTAGAGCTCCGAGACAGGATTGTGTCGAGGCACAGATCTGAGGAAGGGTACCAAAAAATGTCTGCAGCATTGAAGGTCCCCAAGAACACTGGCCTCCATGATTCATACAGTGCCTTGCAAAAGGCACACACCTGTCTATATATAAGGTCCCACAGTTGACAGTGCATGTCAGAGCAAAAACCATGCCATGAGGTCGAAGGAATTGTCCGTAGAGCTGCGAGACAGGATTGTGTCGAGGCACAGATCTGGAGAAGGGTACCAAAACATTTCTGCAGCATTGAAGGGCCCCAAGAACACAATGGCCTCCATCATTCTTAAATGGAAGTAGTTTGGAACCACCAAGACTCTTCCTAGAGCTTGAGCAATCGGGGGAGAAGGGCCTTGGTCAGGGAGGTGACGAAGAACCCGATGGTCACTCTGACAGAGCTCTAGAGTTCCTCTGTGGAGATGGGAGAACCTTACAGAAGAACAACCGTCTCTGCAGCACTCCACCAATCAGGCCTTTATGGTAGAGTGGCCAGACGGAAGCCTCTCCTCAGTAAAAGGCACATGACAGCTTGCTTGGAGTTTGCCAAAAGGCACCTAAAGACTATCAGGCCATGAGAAACAAGATTCTCTGGTCTGATGAAACCAAGATTGAACTCTTTGGCCTGAATGCCAAGCGTCACGTCTGGAGGAAACTTGCCACCATCCCTACGGTGAAGCATGGTGGTGGCAGCATCATGCTGTGGGGATGTTTTTCAGTGGCAGGGACTGGGAGACTAGTCAGGATCAAGGGAAAGAGGAACGGAGCAAAGTACAGAGAGATCCTTGATGAAAACCCGCTCCAGAGCGCTCAGGACCTCAGACTGAGTCGAAGGTTCACCTTCCAACAGGACAACAACCCTAAGCACACAGCCAAGACAATGCAGGAGTGGCTTCGGGACAAGTCTCTGAATGTCCTTGAGTGGCCCAGCCAGAGCCCGGACTTGAACCCGATCGAACATCTCTGGAGAGACCTGAAAATAGCTCTGCAGCAACACTCCCCATCCAACCTGACAGAGCTTGAGAGGATCTGCAGAGAAGCTTATAGCGTCATACCCAAGAAGACTTGAGGCTGTAATTGCTGCCAAAGGTGCTTCAACAAGGGTACTGAGTAAAGGGTCTGAATAATTATGTACATTTGATATTTCAGGTTTTTTATTTTATTATAAATTTGCAAAACAAATTGAAAAACCAGTTTTTGCTATGTCATTATGGGGTATTATGTGTAGCTTGATGAGGGGGAAAAAACAATTTAATAAATGTTAGAATAAGGCTGTAACCTAACAAAATGTGGAAAAAGTAAAGGGGTCTGAATACTTTCCAAATGCACTGTATATACCTGAATTTATCCAATTGAAACTCTCATTTGCAACTGTTGGACTAATGATTACAAGAGTGTGCAAGACGGTATTGAATGTGTCATTGTCACCTTGATTACTAAAAATTATCTCGACATGTTTTGACTACGTTGTAAACTTTCATTAATACGCTAGGTTGTAGCAACCTCATGATGGGTACAGGGAAAATTAGAGCATCATGTAGTAGCCTCAACCTATCGATGTTACATTGAGCTGGGTGAATGGAATATGAATGACAGTCATCCAATATGCTGTAATAGAAATAAGGCCCATCAAAAAAAGAATCATCCTCCCTCATCTTAAATGGCACCAACCACCACTGGAATGTCCATAGGGAGAGCAGCAGGGGGGGAAGTGAGCTGTGAATTAACAATAATACAACTAATAATATATACATATTTTCAACTGTAACAATGATAAATGTCCATTGGGGGGTGGGGGCAGGGTGAATGTCTGTTGGGGGTGGGGGGGTGGGGAGCAGGTAGCTGCCTAGTGGTGGCTATTCAGCAGGCTGATGGTCTGGGGGCAGAAGCTATTGGCTAGTCTGACAGTTTTTGCCATGATGCTCCTATACTGCCCGCGTCTGAGTGATGGAAGCGGGGAGAACAGGCCGTGGCTCGGGTGGCTGAGGTCCTTGATGATCTTCTTGGCCTTCCTGCGACACCTGGTATTGTAGGTGTCCTGGAGGGCAGGCAGTCTGCACCCAATGGTGCGTTAGGTTGAGAGTACCGCCCTCTTTAGAGCCTTGCGGTCAGCAGCGGTGGAGTTGCCGTACCAGGCTGTGATGCAGCCCGACAGTATGCTCTCGGTGGTGCTCCTGTAGAAAACACTGTGAGGGCCCTCAGGGACAGGCCTAATTTCGAGTCGCTGTCGTGCCTTCTTCACCACTGTGTCCGTGTGGTTTGACCATTTCAGCTCCTCTGAGTTTCCCTCATACTAAAGGGCGTGTCCTCTCCCCCCGTCCTCTCCTCTATATTAGAATGACTCTGAAGGAGGTGATAGTGAATCCAGGCTCTGTCGTAGCCGGCCGCGACCGGGACACCCATGGGGCGGCGCACAATTGGCCCAGCATCGTCTAGGGTAGGGGAGGGAATGGCCGGCAGGGGATGTAGCTCAGTTCGTAGAGCATGGCGTTTGCAACGCCAGGGTTGTGGGTTCGTTTCCCACGGGGGGTTAAAAAATATATATATACAGTGAGGGAAAAAAGTATTTGATCCCCTGCTGATTTTGTAAGTTTGCCCACTGACAAAGAC
Organism: Coregonus lavaretus; assembly: GCF_964263955.1. Taxonomy (NCBI): domain Eukaryota; kingdom Metazoa; phylum Chordata; class Actinopteri; order Salmoniformes; family Salmonidae; genus Coregonus; species Coregonus lavaretus. Next base: position 6,491,059 of record NC_140020.1, on the reverse strand, counting down.
ATGATCAGTCTATAATTTTAATGGTAGGTTTATTTGAACAGTGAGAGACAGAATAACAACAAAAAAATCCAGAAAAACGCATGTCAAAATTATTATACATTGATTTGCATTTTAATGAGGGAAATAAGTATTTGACCCCTCTGAAAAACATGACTTAGTACTTGGTGGCAAAACCCTTGTTGGCAATCAAAGAGGTCAGACGTTTCTTGTAGTTTGCACACATCTCAGGAGGGATTTTGTCCCACTCCTCTTTGCAGATCTTCTCCAAGTCATTAAGGTTTCGAGGCTGACGTTTGGCAACTCGAGCCTTCAGCTCCCTCCACAGATTTTCTATGGGATTAAGGTCTGGAGACTGCTAGGCCACTCCAGGACCTTAACATGCTTCTTCTTGAGCCACTCCTTTGTTGTATTGGCCGTGTGTTTTGGGTCATTATCATGCTGGAATACCCATCCACGATCCATTTTCAATGCCCTGGCTGAGGGAAGGAGGTTCTCACCCAAGATTTGACGGTACATGGCCCCGTCTATCGTCCCTTTGAAGCGGTGAAGTTGTCCTGTCCCCTTAGCAGAAAAACACCCCCAAAGCATAATGTTTCCACCTCCATGTTTGACGGTGGAGATGGTGTTCTTGGGGTTATAGGCAGCATTCCTCCTCCTCCAAACACGGCGAGTTGAGTTAATGCCAAAGAGCTCAATTTTGGTCTCATCTGACCACAACACTTTCACCCAGTTCTCCTCTGAATCATTCAGATGTTCATTGGCAAACTTCAGACGGGCCTGTATATGTGCTTTCTTGAGCAAGGGGACCTTGCGGGTGCTGCAGGATTTCAGTCCTTCACGGCGTAGTATGTTACCAATTGTTTTCTTGGTGACTATGGTCCCAGCTGCCTTGAGATCATTGACAAGATCCTCCCGTGTAGTTCTGGGCTGATTCCTCACCGTTCTCATGATCATTGCAACTCCACGAGGTGAGATCTTGCATGGAGCCCCAGGCCGAGAACAGTTATTTTGTGTTTCTTCCATTTGCGAATAATCGCAATAACTGTTGTCACCTTCTCACCAAGCTGCTTGGCAATGGTCTTGTAGCCCATTCCAGCCTTGTGTCGGTCTACAATCTTGTCCATGACATCCTTGTCCATGACATCTTGGCCATGGTGGAGAGTTTGGAATCTGATTGATTGATTGCTTCTGTGGACAGGTGTCTTTTATACAGGTAACAAGCTGAGATTAGGAGCACTCCCTTTAAGAGTGTGCTCCTAATCTCAGTTTATTACCTGTATAAAAGACACCAGGGAGCCAGAAATGTTTCTGATTGAGAGGGGGTCAAATACTTATTTCCCTCATTAAAATGCAAATCAATTCATAACATTTTTGACATGTGTTTTTCTGGATTTCTTTGTTATTATTCTGTCTCTCACTGTTCAAATAAACCTACCATTAAAATTATAGACTGATCATTTCTTTGTCAGTGGGCAAACGTACAAAATCAGCAGGGGATCAAATATTTTTTTCCCTCACTGTATATATATATATATATAAAAAATATATATGTAATGTATGCACTAAGTGTAAGTCGCTCTGGATAAGAGTGTCTGCTAAATGACTAAAATGTAAATGTAAATGAATGGATGTTGAGGCATTAGGCCTTGTACTTCCTGGTTAATAGCATTAAAATCCAGGGAGGGAATCAAAATGCCTTGTCCCTTTCCCTACCCTACCCAGGCCTCACATCCCCTTGTCCTCAGCTTTGTGGGTGTGTATGGTGCATTGTTTGCATGCACACTTATAGTGCATGTGAGTGTTTGTATATTCACCTTAGTGTAAAAGCGTCTTTGGGCTCTTAAACTGCACAGTGCCTTGCAAAAATATTCATCCCCCTTTGAGTTTTTCCAATTTTGTTGCATTACAACCTGTAATTTAAATGGAGTTTTATTTAGATTTCATGTAATGGACATACACAAAATAGTCCAAATTGGTGAGGTGAAATGAAAACAAAAACTTGTTTCAAAATTCTAAACAATAAATAACGGAAAAGTGGTGCGTGCATATGTATTCACCCCCTTTGCTATGAAGCCCCTAAATAAGATCTGGTGCAACTAATTACCTTCAGAAGTCACATAATTAGTTAGATTGCACACAGGTGGACTTTATTTAAGTGTCACATGATCTGTCACATGATCTCAGTGTATATATACACCTGTTCTGAAAGGCCCCAGAGTCTGCAACACCACTAAGCAAGGGGCACCACCAAGCAAGCGGCACCATGAAGACCAAGGAGCTCTCCAAACAGGTCAGGGACAAAGTTGTGGAGAAGTACAGATCAGGGTTGGGTTATTATTATTATTATTATTATTATTATTATGGAGCACCATTTAAATCCATTATTAAAAAATTGAAAGAATATGGCACCACAACAAACCCGCCAAGAGAGGGCCGCCCACCAATACTCACAGAACAAGCAAGGAGGGCATTAATCAGAGGCAACAAAGAGACCAAATATAACCCTGAAGGAGCTGCAAAGCTCCTGAGCGGAGATTGGAGTATCTGTCCATAGGACCACTTTAAGCCGTACACTCCATAGAGCTGGGCTTTACGGAAGAGTGGCCAGAAAAAAAGCCATTGCTTAAAGAAAATAACAAGCAAACACGTTTGGTGTTCGCCAAAAGCCATGTGGGAGACTCGCCAAACAAATGGAAGAAGGTACTCTGGTCAGATGAGACTAAAATTGAGCTTTTTGGCCATCAAGGAAAACGCTATGCCTGGCGCAAACCCAACACCTCTCATCACCCCGAGAACACCATCCCCACAGTGAAGCATGGTGGTGGCAGCATCATGCTGTGGGGATGTTTTTCATCGGCAGGGACTAGGAAACTGGTCAGAATTGAAGGAATGATGGATGGCGCTAAATACAGGGAAATTCTTGAGGGAAACCTGTTTGTCTTCCAGAGATTTGAGACTGGGACGGAGGTTCACCTTCCAGCAGGACAATGACCCTAAGCATACTGCTAAAGCAACACTTGAGTGGTTTAAGAGGAAACATTTAAATGTCTTGGAATGGCCTAGTCAAAGGCCAGACCTCAATCCAATTGGAAATCTGTGGTACGACTTAAAGATTGCTGTACACCAGCGGAACCCATCCAACTTGAAGGAGCTGGAGCAGTTTTTCCTTGAAGAATGGGCAAAAATCCCAGTGGCTAGATGTGCCAAGCTTATAGAGACATACCCCAAGAGACTTGCAGCTGTAATTGCTGCAAAAGGTGGCTCTACAAAGTATTGACTTTGGGGGGGGTGAATAGTTATGCACGCTCAAGTTTTCTGTTCTTTTGTCTTATTTCTAGTTTGTTTCACAATAAAAAATATTTAGCATCTTCAAAGTGGTAGGCATGTTGTGTAAATGAAATGATACAAACCCCCCAAAAATCTATTTTAATTCCAGGTTGTAAGGCAACAAAATAGGAAAAATGCCAATGGGGGTGAATACTTTCGCAAGCCACTGTATAAAACACGTTTTATTATTACGTAGTGTGTGAGAGTGTTTGGAATAGCGTGTGCGTGTGTTTGTATAAGCGTGTGTAAGAGTTTGTATTAGCGTCTGTATCTCTGGCTGATGAAAGGCACAGCTCTCTCTCTCTCTCTCTCTCCCTTTCTCACTCTGCTGACTCACACAGGCAGACATTGGGCCACTCAGAGGAAATGGGATTTGATGTTAATGTGAGTGCAGCTCGCTGCCTACTCCTCCTCCACCACCGCTGTGTATCGGCCACACAGCTCGCTGCCTCCTCCACCACCACTGTGTAGCGGCCACACAGCTCGCTGCCTCCACCACCGCTGTGTATCGGCCACACAGCTCGCTGCATCCACCACCGCTGTGTATCGGCCACACAGCTCGCTGCCTCCACCACCGCTGTGTATCGGCCACACAGCTCGCTGCCTCCTCCTCCACCACCACTGTGTATCGGTCACACAGCTCGCTGCCTCCTCCTCCACCGCTGTGTATCGGTCACACAGCTCGCTGCCTCCTCCTCCACCACCACTGTGTATCGGCCACACAGCTCGCTGCCTCCTCCACCACTGCTGTGTATCGGTCACACAGCTCGCTGCCTCCTCCTCCTCCTCCACCACCACAGTGTATCAGCCACACAGCTCGCTGCCTCCTCCTCCTCCTCCACCACCACAGTGTATCGGCCACACAGCTCGCTGCCTCCTCCACCCCCGCTGTGTATCGGCCACACAGCTCGCTGCCTCCACCTCCTCCACCGCTGTGTATCGGCCACACAGCTCGCTGCCTTCTCCTCCTCCTCCACCGCTTTGTATCGGCCACACAGCTCGCTGCCTCCTCCTCCTCCTCCACCACCACAGTGTATCGGCCACACAGCTCGCTGCCTCCTCCACCACCGCTGTGTATCGGCCACACAGCTCGCTGCCTCCTCCTCCACCACCACTGTGTATCGGTCACACAGCTCGCTGCCTCCTCCTCCACCGCTGTGTATCGGCCACACAGCTCGCTGCCTCCTCCTCCTCCTCCACCGCTGTGTATCGGCCACACAGCTCGCTGCCTCCTCCACCACCATTGTGTATCGGCCACACAGCTCGCTGCCTCCACCACCGCTGTTTCTTCGACCACACAGCTCGCTGCCTCCTCCCCCTCCACCGCTGTGTATCGGCCACACAGCTCGCTGCCTCCTCCTCCACCGCTGTGTATCGGTCACACAGCTCGCTGCCTCCTCCTCCACTGCTGTGTATCGGTCACACAGCTCGCTGCCTCCTCCTCCTCCTCCACCACCACTGTGTATCGGCCACACAGCTCGCTGCCTCCTCCACCACTGCTGTGTATCGGTCACACAGCTCGCTGCCTCCTCCACCACTGCTGTGTATCGGTCACACAGCTCGCTGCCTCCTCCTCCTCCTCCACCACCACAGTGTATCGGCCACACAGCTCGCTGCCTCCTCCTCCTCCTCCACCACCACTGTGTATCGGCCACACAGCTCGCTGCCTCCTCCACCACTGCTGTGTGTCGGTCACACAGCTCGCTGCCTCCTCCTCCTCCTCCACCACCACAGTGTATCGGCCACACAGCTCGCTGCCTCCTCCTCCTCCTCCACCACCACAGTGTATCGGCCACACAGCTCGCTGCCTCCTCCACCACCGCTGTGTATCGGCCACACAGCTCGCTGCCTCCACCTCCTCCACCGCTGTGTATCGGCAACACAGCTCGCTGCCTTCTCCTCCTCCTCCACCGCTTTGTATCGGCCACACAGCTCGCTGCCTCCTCCTCCACCGCTTTGTATCAGCCACACAGCTCGCTGCCTCCTCCTCCTCCTCCACCGCTTTGTATCAGCCATACAGCTCGCTGCCTCCTCCTCCTCCACCGCTGTGTATCGGCCACACAGCTCGCTGCCTCCTCCTCCACCAACACCGCTGAGTATCGGCCAAACAACTCGCTGCCTCCTCCTCCACCACCACCATCGCTGTGTATCGGCCCCTCGATGTCACCCGGGTAAAGAAAGACAGTCACACGACAGAGACTGTAAACCCAGAGCCAATGACTGCCAAGCTTCTCGCTGGTGGCTTGGCCTGTTCAGCCTAATCAAGCCACTCAACCGAAGCATGGTCGCCAATCTGATAACTGCCGTTAAACGGGCTGATATGGAAATGCAGGGGAAACGTTGTCGTCTTAATGGCCGCTTGTACAAGGTACATGGCAACAAGGGTGACGACGCATTCGGCAGTTATTTGATGACTCGCTTGGTGCTATGCGTTTGGTTTTTGGTAAGCTTTGGATGGGATTTTCCCGTGCCCAGTGACCAATCACCGGTGTCCATAAAACCAGGAACCTAATGATTGGTTAGGAGCATAGCCTGACTAGCCTCACTGTCAGGGAGACCTTTGTCCCTGTGTGCATCCCACTTCCCCTATTAGTGCACTACTCCCTATGGGCCCTGGTCTAAAGTAGTGCACTATATAGGGAATAGGGTGCCATTTGGGATGTACCCCCTGTATATGCTCCCTCTGTAACTGTTTACAGCAGCCATGCTACTCCAATGTGGTATCAAATGAGTGGCTGTGCTGTCATTACAGGATTGTTTGTCACTGCATTACAGAGAGGTAGTGATAGCTTGGCACCACTCCTGTTTCGGATCTGGCTGCAAGCTCGCCTGCTCAGCTTTCACTGTGCCGAGAACAAGATCCCTGTTACCCTCTTGGAGATGGGAACACTGTTGGCCAGATTCAAAATGTTCAACATTGCCCACGCAGGGATAGGTGTTCTGTTGGCCATTTTCAACATGACCCACCCAGGGATAGGTGTTCTGTTGGCCATTTTCAACATGACCCACCCATGGATAGGTGATCTGTTGGCCAGCATCAACATGACCCACCCAGAGATACAGTGAGGGAAAAAAGTATTTGTTCCCCTGCTGATTTTGTATGTTTGCCCACTGGCAAAGAAATGATCAGTCTATAATTTTAATGGTAGGTTTATTTGAACAGTGAGAGACAGAATAACAACAAAAAAATCCAGAGAAACGCATGTCAAAAATGTTATAAATTGATTTTCATTTTAATGAGGGAAATAAGTATTTGACCCCCTCTCAATCAGACAGATTTCTGGCTCCCAGGTGTCTTTTATACAGGTAACGAGCTGAGATTAGGAGCACACACTTAAAGGGAGTGCTCCTAATCTCAGCTTGTTACCTGTATAAAAGACACCTGTCCACAGAAGCAATCAATCAATCAGATTCCAAACTCTCCACCATGGCCAAGACCAAAGAACTCTCCAAGGATGTCAGGGACAAGATTGTAGACCTACACAAGGCTGGAATGGGCTACAAGACCATCGCCAAGCAGCTTGGTGAGAAGGTGACAACAGTTGGTGCGATTATTCGCAAATGGAAGAAACACAAAAGACTGTCAATCTCCCTCGGCCTGGGGCTTCATGCAAGATCTCACCTCGTGGAGTTGCAATGATCATGAGAACGGTGAGGAATCAGCCCAGAACTACACAGGAGGATCTTGTCAATGATCTCAAGGCAGCTGGGACCATAGTCACCAAGAAAACAATTGGTAACACACTACGCCGTGAAGGACTGAAATCCTGCAGCGCCCACAAGATCCCCCTGCTCAAGAAAGCACATATAAAGGCCCGTCTGAAGTTTGCCAATGAACATCTGAATGATCTTTGGCATCAACTCAACTCGCCGTGTTTGGAGGAGGAGGAATGCTGCCTATGACCCCAAGAACACCATCCCCACCGTCAAACATGGAGGTGGAAACATTATGCTTTGGGTGTGTTTTTCTGCTAAGGGGACAGGACAACTTCACCGCATCAAGGGTTTTGCCTCCAAGTACTAAGTCATGTTTTGCAGAGGGGTCAAATACTTATTTCCCTCATTAAAATGCAAATCAATTTATAACATTTTTGACATTCGTTTTTCTGGATTTTTTTGTTGATATTCTGTCTCTCACTGTTCAAATAAACCTACCATTAAAATTATAGACTGATAATGTCTTTGTCAGTGGGCAAACTTACAAAATCAGCAGGGGATCAAATACTTTTTTCCCTCACTGTAGGTGGTCTGTTGGCCAGCATCAACAATAACCACCCAGAAATAGGTGTTCTGTTGGCCAGCATCAACAATAACCCAGGGATAGGTGTTCTGTTGGCCAGCATCAACAATAACCACCCATGGATAGGTGTTCTGTTGGCCAGCATCAACAATAACCACCCAGGGATAGGTGTTTTATTGGCAAGCATCAACAATAACCACCCAGGGATAGGTGTTCTGTTGGCCAGCATCAACAATAACCATCCAGGGATAGGTGTTCTGTTGGCCGGCATCAACAGTAACCACAAAGGGATAGGTGTTCTGTTGGCCAGCATCAACAATAACCATCCAGGGATAGGTGTTCTGTTGGCCAGCATCAGCACTCTCCTTTCATTCTGTCTGTGTTAATTAAAGTTTTGAAACAGCAGAGTTGTCCAAGTGCTGAGTGATTTATAGTAAGCTGACAATCTTTTTCATTTTTTCCTCCTCAGGTTGTTTTCCTGCTTCCTCCATCTGGTCTTTGTAACACACACACACACACCTGCGCACACACACACACACACACTCACACTCTCTACCCAACCACCCACTCAAGCGAGCCATGGACATTCCTTTCTCTGTGACGCCATGGCTCTGTGTCTGAAAAGCTTACTAACCCTCAACTCCTTGCCTCCTCGTTTCCTCAATTTCTCTAAGCTCATTGGAGGAGTAGATCTGAGGGAGGGACCATGGATCCTCCCCTCCAATGGGCTTTGAAAAGGAACTGAGGAAACAAGGATGGAGGAAGCAAGGACGTGACGGCTAGTAAGGTTTTCATACACGGCCTGTGTGTCTGGGCCAGACGTTCCTCTCCTGATGGCTTCAACCCCCCTCAGCCTCACTCATCCTCTCTGTCACAGCCTGAGGACGCACAGACATACACACACACACCCCTTAGTGTTGGGAGACCGAGAGACACTTACTCTCTCTCCCTCCATCTGGCATCCCTCCATCTGGCATCCCTCTTTCTCTCTCTTCCCCTCTGCCCCGGTCTCCCCATCTCCCTCCTCTCTCCCCATCTCCCTCCTCTCTCCCCTGTCTATATCTTCCTCACTGTCTGCCCATGATGCTCATTCATGTCCTAACTCTCTCTCCATCTGTGCAGGTAGTAAACCCAAAGGCCTACAGTGGGTGGTGGACGTGACCATAGCGTACCCCAAAGCCAGGCCCATGGACATCCAGACGTGGATCTTTGGCTACAGACCCCCCACGGTCACACATGTACACTACAGGTAATGACCGACCCCAACTACATTGACACCTCTCTTTATCTCTCCCTCTGTACCTCTCTCTGTTTCTCATTCTCTTAGTCTCTATCCAAAGCTGGGTTGTGTTGTGTTAGCTTTAGGGCTCACCCAACTCGGCCAGGTTGTGGTCCATATCTTGGTCTGGCCCTCTTCATCATAGAAAATGGAATAAGAATATCTCAAGGCTCTTGTTGTTATTCAGATCTTTTAATTCTGAGGAAGAATGTATAGCGGACGTTTTGTTTGTACATAATGTTTCCGCCATCGTTTCCTATGGCCGAAAACAGCTTCAGAACAGCGATCACTAACCTCGATTTGGATGAATATTTCTACTTCAATGAATCGGTGGCACCCCAGACCCTAATCCCCGACACTCAGAAGAAAATGAGACGGCGATATAGAGGCCGACGTGCCCTGATGAAACTACGGCGGAAAGTAAATAATCCACCTCTACCTCTGTTCTATTAGCAAATGTACAATCACTGGAGAACAAACTGGATGAGCTCCGTTCGAGACTATCCTATCACCTGGACCTGAAGAACTGTAATATCCTATGTTTTTTGGAAACTTAGCTGAACAAGGACATTGATAATATTCTAGCTGGTTTTATCTCTAATATTAAGGAAGTATCAAGGTTCTGCTCACCTGAGTTAGAATACCTCATGATAAGCTATTTACCAAGACAGTTTTCATCTATATTTTCCGTAGCTGTCTATTTACCACCACAGACCAATGGTGGCACTAAGACCACACTCAACAAGCTGTACAGGGCCATAAGTAAACAGGAAAACGCTCATCCACTGGCGGTGCTCCAAGTGGCCAGTGATTTTAATGCAGGAAAACTGAAATCCGTTTCACCTCATTTCTACCAGCATGTCACCTGTGCAACTCGAGGCTAAAAAACTCTAGATCACCTTTACTCCGCACACAGAGACTCATACAATGCTCTCCCTCGCCCTCCATTTGGCAAATCTGGCCATAACTCTATCCTCCTGATTCCTGCTTACAAGCAAAAACTAAAGCAGGAAGTACCAGTGACTCGCACAATACGGAAGTGGTACAATGAGGCAGATGCTAAGTTACAGGACTGTTTCGCTAGCACAGACTGGAATATGTTCCGGCACTCATCCGATGGCATTGAGGAGTTTACCACATCAGTCACCAGCTTCATTAATAAGTGCATCGATGACATCGTCCCCACAGTGACCTTACGTACACATCCCAACCAGAAGCCATGGATTACAGGCAACATCCGCACTGAGCTAAATGCTAAAGCTGCCGCTTTCAAGGAGCGGGACACTAACCCGGACGCTTATAAGAAATCCCGCTACGCCCTCAGACGAACCATCAAACAGGCAAAGCGTCAATACAGGACTAAGATCGAATCCTACTACACCGGCTCTGATGCTCTTTGGATGTGGCAGGGCTTGCAAACTATCACAGATTACAAAGGGAAACCCAGCTGCGGGCTGCCCAGTGACGCAAGCCTACCAGACAAGCTAAATGCCTTCTATGCTCGCTTCGAGGTAAGCAACACTGAACTATGCGTGAGAGCACCAGCTGGTCCGGACGACTGTGATCACGCTCTCCGTTGCCGATGTGAGTAAGACCTTTAAACAGGTTAACATTCACTAGGCAGCAGGGCCAGACGGGTTACCAGGACGTGTACTCAGAGCATGCACTGACCAGCTGGCAAGTGTCTTCACTGACATTTTCAATCTCTCCCTGATCCAGTCTGTAATACCTACATGTTTCAAGCAGACCACCATAGTCCCTGTGCCCAAGAACGTCATGTTAACCTGTCTAAATGACTATTGAAATGAGCATTGAGACGATGTACACTCGTCGTCTCAACTGACACGTATCAATATTCCAAAATTCAAAATCCATTTGCGAGCATTTTCTCCCGCGACCTGTCTTGTGCATGACTCACTCGCTATGAAACACGGGCACTGGGGCAGACACGGACGCATACTCTGATAGACAGTAAGAAAGTTGTAAAAACAAAAACAACATCTCTCTACTCCTGCACAAAATATGTGCAAATATATCGGTCGCCAGTGACTTCATCAGCTGATTTAGCTTGTTGTAGCCTGCATGCTGCTAGCTACCTTCACTGACAAACACAGGGATGGAATTTTAGCTAGCTAGCTAAGGATGTTGGGCACTGCACTGATAAACAGTGTGTAGCTTGGCACTTAATTACAATAGTTTGACAACTTGCTGATGAAGTTGTAGACATGTTCCCAGCAGTCAGTCTGTACTTCTGCATGTTTCCAAAGCACCAATCGCTATGTTGTAACGTTGGGTCAGCTCAAAGCACAGCGTAGCAGCAGACTCGATAGGGGCAGGGCAGGCTGTTCGCTGCTGTCGCTTGTCTTTCTCTGACATGTTTTCTACTTAACAACGATGACATTCGGAACGCTTTATATCCGTGGCAAATCATTTTAAAGAAGCATTTCTCCTAACGTTACAGCATTGTTGCGTTAGGTATGATGATGATGACCGGGACCTGTTAGTTTTGTGATAACTGCACAATGATTTTAATTGTGTGGTTTTAATTTTGTGGATTTTTTCTTAACGTTAATGTCCCAATTTCGTTTTAGCTAAAGTTTTTTGTAAATGTTCACACCCCTAGTTTCTATTCCTATCATTCTCTAGCCATTCTGATTAAAGACGAAGACTCCAGAAGACTCCAGAAGACTCCAGAAGACTCCAGAAGACTCTAAAGGCCTTTAAAAAGGATCCATCCAGCTATTTTTTAACTTTCCCTGTTGAAAAACAATTTCCTGAGTTAAATGCATGTTTGAGCAAAATAGTGAAAACCACTCCCCCTGCATGCTTGCTGGAACAATAGAGAAGCAATTGAGGACCCCCCGCCCCATTTATGCCATGTAATAAGGATACCTGCACCACCTACTAAAATGTGCTTTTGTCAAGTAAATCACGTGATAAATAAGGTGAAAAGGGGCCTGGAGTGCCACTAATGGATTACTGCTAATTAGCAAAGTAGGGACATTGAGATGTTGTGACTCCATAGTAACCCCTATTCATGTGACACACTGTCCAGTCGGAGGTATGGACCCACCCTAACTGCAATACAGAGCCCCCCTGACTGCAATATGGAGGACACACCCTAACTTCTGTACAGACAGAGAGGACTTTGAGCCTACTTTATGGCAATTACACAGATAGTGCTGTACGCAACATAAAGCAGCTACTTAAAAGGTAGGGAAATGGCCTCAGTCGGAAGCCTACAGTTGGTGTGGCGCTGTTAGGAATTCCCCCACTCCCATCCCCCACCCAAACATGAACTGTGTCCCAAATGGCACCCTATTCCCTAAATAGTGTAATATTTTTGGCCAGAGCCCAGGGTCCAAAGTAGTGCACTATATAGGGAATAGGGTGCCATTTGGGAACCACACCCATTAAAGTTGCGCTAGCCTTGTGTGTCAACTTGCGTCATGACACACCTGCAATGAAAGGTATAGTGCTGAACAGGAGACTGTTCGTTTCTTTAAGATAAGAAGCTAGGACTGCATAGGAAGTGATTACTCACTGGTTGTCATTTGGGTAGGGTGAACCCTAAGGCCAAGGCTGGCACTGTCTGTTAAAAAAGCTGTTTCTGTCAGTCTCTGTTGCCACTCTACAGCTATTCATTAAAGGAGATCTCACACACACTCTCACACACACTCTCACACTCTCTCACACTCATTCACTCTCACACTCACACCTACTCTCACTCCCACTCTCTCACTCACTCCCACTCTGTCACACACTCCCAGCCAAGTTCAGTTCAGTCCATTCCTCTGCAGCGTTGATCCCCTCAGGTTCCCATAGCTGCTTCTCCTTTGATGTTACTGAACTGATGAGAGTCCAAACAAACGTGTGTGTGTGTGTGTGTGTGTGTGTGTGTGTGTGTGTGTGTGTATGCGCGTGCATACACACACACACATTAATAAGGCAGGAGTGCACAATTGGCATGTATCAATCAATCAATCAATTTTATTTTATATAGCCCTTCTTACATCAGCTAATATCTCGAAGTGCTGTACAGAAACCCAGCCTAAAACCCCAAACAGCTAGTAATGCAGGTGTAGAAGCACGGTGGCTAGGAAAAACTCCCTAGAAAGGCAAAACCTAGGAAGAAACCTAGAGAGGAACCAGGCTATGAGGGGTGGCCAGTCCTCTTCTGGCTGTGCCGGGTGGAGATTATAACAGAACCATGCCAAGATGTTCAAAAATGTTCATAAGTGACAAGCATGGTCAAATAATAATCAGGAATAAATCTCAGTTGGCTTTTCATAGCCGATCATTAAGAGTTGAAAACAGCAGGTCTGGGACAGGTAGGGGTTCCATAACCGCAGGCAGAACAGTTGAAACTGGAATAGCAGCAAGGCCAGGCGGACTGGGGACAGCAAGGAGTCACCACGGCCGGTAGTCCCGGCGTATGGTCCTAGGGCTCAGGTCTCTCAGTTGGCTTTTCATAGCCGATCATTAAGAGTTGAAAACAGCAGGTCTGGGACAGGTAGGGGTTTCGTAGCCGCAGGCAGAACAGTTGAAACTGGAATAGCAGCAAGGCCAGGCGGACTGGGGACAGCAAGGTGTCATCATGCCCGGTAGTCCTGACGTATGGTCCTAGGGCTCAGGTTCTCAGAGAGAAAGAGAGAACGAGAGAATTAGAGAGAGCATACTTAAATTCACACAGGACACTGGATAAGACAGGAGAAGTACTCCAGGTATAACCAACTAACCCCAGCCCCCCGACACTTCTCTTCAGCTCTCTCCTATCTAGGCTCAGCTGTGGAGGTGACCCCAGCCTCCTCACGCCGACAGCCTCTCATAAGGTGGATGGCTTACCGTATAATATTTGTATGACTTTCTCTTTGATTAGTCTGCTTTTCCAACGGCATCACGATAATCTCTATATGATTTATATCAAGGGTTGACTTTTTTTTACAGCCCTGTCATTCTAGAGTCTCTCTCTCTCTCTCTCTCTCTCTCTCTCTCTCTCTCTCTCTCTCTCTCTCTCTCTCTCTCTCTCTCTCTCTCCCCTGTTCACTGCATCCAAGGTTGTGTTTGTTCAAGCACACAGTCCGTTCGGTTCGAATTAACATGACCCAGTGCTCCAGCCAGTCCAGTACAGACCTTCCTCCGGTCTCTGAGGGCTATGAGGCTGACATCGGGGTGATCTGTGTGAACCATGGCCACTCCAGCCTGCACTCTGGCTCCCAGAGGCCCCTTTCTCCACTACTGCTGGGCCAGGCTAAAGACTCATTAGGCCCAGTAATGAGAGAGGCAGGAGACAAGCCGCTCTCTCCTACCCCACCTAGAGGACTTTCCGCTGGGCCGTGGCCACAATCAGCCTCCCCAGCAGGGTAAGCGGCTCTGGAGCTCCGCTCCACGAACCCAGGTTGTTGTGAGAGGCTGAGAGACACTGGCTGTTGGGAATGTTGCTGAGTTTAGCAGAGGGAGGCCTTGTGGTGCACCGAAGTCAAGATGAGGATTAACCTTCCGATTCTGAGGAGACTGAGGCTGCATGTGGGTGGGTGCGTTGAAAAGTAATCTGGGAATGTTGGAGTATCTTTAAATATATGTCGCTGCTAACTGCCTACTAGAAAATAGGGGTAGATCTTCTGGCCTAGTTTGGGCAATAGGGGAGTTCCTCTGTATTCGGAATTGTACACACCTATTGGCTGCTGTATTTATTTAGGTCATCTGATCGGGTGTGTGTGGTAAAAACATTGTTTTGTCCCTCCATTTTACACGCTGATTCAGAATACAAAAAGTGAAAGGAATTTTAGATGATACTAGGTACTATGCATTTTTTCTTAATCTCTCGCTCTCTCTCACTCTCTGTAATCTCAATCTCCCAGATTGTGACATCTGAATGGCAGATGTGGGAGCTCGGTAGGTGTGTAGAGGTGGAGGAAGGGGATTGCTGTTAAATAGGTTGATTTCTTCCTCTAAGGATTTACCTTCAGCTTTTTCCTGTGCTTTCCTTTCTCTTTCCTGCTGCTCTGTGCATGTCCAACTGCTGGTGTGTGTGTGTGTGTGTGTGTGTGTGTGTGTGTGTGTGTGTGTGTGTGTGTGTGTGTGTGTGTGTGTGTGTGTGTGTGTGTGTGTGTGTAAGGAAGTTTGCAGCCCTATTTTTGGGGGGGAAGTTGCATCGTTCCTGTTCTCTGCACTTTTTTAAAGTGCCTTTTTGTATTGAAAAACCCCCTGTCATCTGTTTCTCTCTCCAGCTCACCTTTACATCTCTATTTCTCTCTCCCCAGTTTCCTCTTTCTCTCCACCTTTCTGTATAATCAGGTGATGTGTATTATGAGGGCTGTGGGGATTATTATTCTATTGGGAGTATGAAAATGAAAATGACCATCTTATGGACTGGTTTCCTTGGAGGACTAGCATCGCCATGGCGACACAGTAGTAAACAGACACAGGTGAAGCTGACTGAACACTCCTGAGTAATTCCAGTGTATGACCCAGGTGCATCAGACACCCAACCCCTATTGGAGGCAATCCATATGTTTATATGTACACTAATAATTAGATATTAAACTGATTATGGCAGTACGCAGAGTATGGCATTAGTCATGTAAACACCTTACTCCGCTTGTCTTAATCGGAATAAGTTCCTAATCAAAGTAAGCATATGTCAATTAAAACGCCTGGTTTTCTGAGGAATCTTTTTTTTATTGATTGATCTGTGCATGTGCCAGCACTGATAGCGCAAGTGAAGTGAGTTCAGAAAAACTGAATGTATGCATCTTATGAATATTTTTCACTTACAAACTGTATATGTCCGAAATATAATATGGTCCCTGTGGTAGAACGGTTTATTTTCTGTATTTATCAAAAGTCACATTTGGTAGCCTGATTTCAGATGTGTCCAGGATTATTAGAGAAAAAGTTATTCTTGCAAAGCATGTTAACGTTTTAAACAAACTATTATATTAATTGGACTATCCACAATAATCGTATTATTGTGTGCATGTAACCAATGTATCGCTCCACAGTTAGCGGTCAAAGGTTTATGTGCAAGGTTAAGTATGGCTGCAGGCTACCCCATTTGACTCTGTATGAAGACTATACAGCCTCTATGGCTAAAGGTGTTATTGGAGTGCTAACTTCATCCTTTTGTGCCTGGGGCGGGTCTAGCAGTTAAAATCACAGCCTGAAGTGCGTATTCCATACGTGTTAGCATGGGATCTAATCCCCTGTTTATGTCTACTTCTATTTTTCCTTCTCTCTTTCTTGTCCGCCTATCCCAATAAACAAAAAATATGGAATGGCGATTAGGATTCCACTCCCTTAAAAAGGAATCCACAGTGGCGCGCACACACACACAGAGATAAAGATTGTGTTTCTCTCTCAGGTCAGGCTGTCTAACTATTCTGAACAAAAATATAAACGCAACATGTAAAGTGTTGGTTCCATTTTTCATGAGCTGAAATAAAATATCCCAGAAATGTTCCATACACACAAAAAGCTTCTTTCTCTCAAATTTTGCACACAGATTTATATACATCCCTGTTAGTGAGCATTTCTCCACGCCAGCCCAGGACCTCCACATCCGGCTTCTTCACCTGCAGGATCGTCTGAGACCAGCCACCCGGACAGCTGATGAAACGGAGGAGTATTTCTGTCTGTAATAAAGCAATTTTGTGGGGAAAAACGTATTCTGATTGGCTGGACCAGGCTCCCCAGTCATGTGAAATCCATAGATTAGGGCCTAATAAATTTATTTAAGTTGACTGAACTGTAACTCAGTAAAATTGTTGAAATTGTTGCATGATGCGTTTATATTTTTGTTCAGTATAGTTGTTTTATTGCCCACGCATAGACCACTTCCCTGCCTATAATGGATAAGAGAGGGGTGATCTCATGCCAGTCTACCATTTGATTAACCTGGATCCTCCTCCACTCTGGCCCCCTGTCCCCTGATTAACCTGGATCCTCCTCCACTCTGGCCCCCTGTCTCCTGATTAACCTGGATCCTCCTCCACTCTGGCCCCCTGTCCCCTGATTAACCTGGATCCTCCTCCACTCTGGCCCCCTGTCTCCTGATTAACCTGGATCCTCCTCCACTCTGGCCCCCTGTCTCCTGATTAACCTGGATCCTCCTCCACTCTGGCCCCTGTCTCCTGATTAACCTGGATCCTCCTCCACTCTTGCCCCCTGTCCCCTGATTAACCTGGATCCGCGAATTTATTTATTATTTATCCGCCTCCACTCTGGCCCCCTGGCCCCTGATTAACCTGGATCCTCCTCCACTCTGGCCCCCTGTCTCCTGATTAACCTGGATCCTCCTCCACTCTGGCCCCCTGTCTCCTGATTAACCTGGATCCTCCTCCACTCTGGCCCCTGTCTCCTGATTAACCTGGATCCTCCTCCACTCTGGCCCCCTGTCTCCTGATTAACCTGGATCCTCCTCCACTCTGGCCCCTGTCTCCTGATTAACCTGGATCCTCCTCCACTCTGGCCCCCTGTCCCCTGATTAACCTGGATCCTCCTCCACTCTGGCCCCCTGTCTCCTGATTAACCTGGATCCTCCTCCACTCTGGCCCCCTGTCTCCTGATTAACCTGGATCCTCCTCCACTCTGGCCCCCTGTCCCCCTGTCCCCTGATTAACCTGGATCCGCGAATTTATTTATTATTTATCCGCCTCCACTCTGGCCCCCTGTCTCCTGATTAACCTGGATCCTCCTCCACTCTGGCCCCTGTCTCCTGATTAACCTGGATCCTCCTCCACTCTGGCCCCCAGTCCCCTGATTAACCTGGATCTTCCTCCACTCTGGCCCCTGTCTCCTGATTAACCTGGATCCTCCTCCACTCTGGCCCCCTGTCCCCTGATTAACCTGGATCCTCCTCCACTCTGGCCCCTGGCCCCTGATTAACCTGGATCCTCCTCCACTCTGCCCCCCTGTCCCCTGATTAACCTGGATCCTCCTCCACTCTGGCCCCTGGCCCCTGATTAACCTGGATCCTCCTCCACTCTGGCCCCCTGTCTCCTGATTAACCTGGATCCTCCTCCACTCTGGCCCCCTGTCCCCTGATTAACCTGGATCTTCCTCCACTCTGGCCCCTGTCTCCTGATTAACCTGGATCCTCCTCCACTCTGGCCCCCAGTCCCCTGATTAACCTGGATCTTCCTCCACTCTGGCCCCTGTCTCCTGATTAACCTGGATCCTCCTCCACTCTGGCCCCCTGTCCCCTGATTAACCTGGATCCTCCTCCACTCTGGCCCCTGGCCCCTGATTAACCTGGATCCTCCTCCACTCTGCCCCCTGTCCCCTGATTAACCTGGATCCTCCTCCACTCTGGCCCCCTGGCCCCTGATTAACCTGGATCCTCCTCCACTCTGGCCCCCTGTCTCCTGATTAACCTGGATCCTCCTCCACTCTGGCCCCCTGTCCCCTGATTAACCTGGATCTTCCTCCACTCTGGCCCCTGTCTCCTGATTAACCTGGATCCTCCTCCACTCTGGCCCCCTGTCCCCTGATTAACCTGGATCCTCCTCCACTCTGGCCCCCTGGCCCCTGATTAACCTGGATCCTCCTCCACTCTGGCCCCCTGTCCCCTGATTAACCTGGATCCTCCTCCACTCTGGCCCCTGGCCCCTGATTAACCTGGATCCTCCTCCACTCTGGCCCCCTGTCTCCTGATTAACCTGGATCCTCCTCCACTCTGGCCCCCTGTCTCCTGATTAACCTGGATCCTCCTCCACTCTGGCCCCCTGTCCCCTGATTAACCTGGATCCTCCTCCACTCTGGCCCCCTGTCTCCTGATTAACCTGGATCCTCCTCCACTCTGGCCCCCTGTCTCCTGATTAACCTGGATCCTCCTCCACTCTGGCCCCCTGTCTCCTGATTAACCTGGATCCTCCTCCACTCTGGCCCCCTGTCCCCTGATTAACCTGGATCCTCCTCCACTCTGGCCCCCTGTCCCCTGATTAACCTGGATCCTCCTCCACTCTGGCCCCTGGCCCCTGATTAACCTGGATCCTCCTCCACTCTGGCCCCCTGTCCCCTGATTAACCTGGATCCTCCTCCACTCTGGCCCCTGGCCCCTGATTAACCTGGATCCTCCTCCACTCTGGCCCCCTGTCTCCTGATTAACCTGGATCCTCCTCCACTCTGGCCCCCTGTCTCCTGATTAACCTGGATCCTCCTCCACTCTGGCCCCCTGTCTCCTGATTAACCTGGATCCTCCTCCACTCTGGCCCCCTGTCTCCTGATTAACCTGGATCCTCCTCCACTCTGGCCCCCTGTCCCCTGATTAACCTGGATCCTCCTCCACTCTGGCCCCCTGTCTCCTGATTAACCTGGATCCTCCTCCACTCTGGCCCCCTGTCCCCTGATTAACCTGGATCCTCCTCCACTCTGGCCCCCTGTCCCCTGATTAACCTGGATCCTCCTCCACTCTGGCCCCTGGCCCCTGATTAACCTGGATCCTCCTCCACTCTGGCCCCCTGTCCCCTGATTAACCTGGATCCTCCTCCACTCTGGCCCCTGGCCCCTGATTAACCTGGATCCTCCTCCACTCTGGCCCCCTGTCTCCTGATTAACCTGGATCCTCCTCCACTCTGGCCCCCTGTCTCCTGATTAACCTGGATCCTCCTCCACTCTGGCCCCCTGTCTCCTGATTAACCTGGATCCTCCTCCACTCTGGCCCCCTGTCTCCTGATTAACCTGGATCCTCCTCCACTCTGGCCCCCTGTCCCCTGATTAACCTGGATCCTCCTCCACTCTGGCCCCCTGTCTCCTGATTAACCTGGATCCTCCTCCACTCTGGCCCCCTGTCTCCTGATTAACCTGGATCCTCCTCCACTCTGGCCCCTGGCCCCTGATTAACCTGGATCCTCCTCCACTCTGGCCCCCTGTCTCCTGATTAACCTGGATCCTCCTCCACTCTGGCCCCCTGTCCCCTGATTAACCTGGATCTTCCTCCACTCTGGCCCCTGTCTCCTGATTAACCTGGATCCTCCTCCACTCTGGCCCCCTGTCCCCTGATTAACCTGGATCCTCCTCCACTCTGGCCCCCTGTCCCCTGATTAACCTGGATCCTCCTCCACTCTGGCCCCCTGTCTCCTGATTAACCTGGATCCTCCTCCACTCTGGCCCCCTGTCTCCTGATTAACCTGGATCCTCCTCCACTCTGGCCCCCTGTCTCCTGATTAACCTGGATCCTCCTCCACTCTGGCCCCCTGTCCCCTGATTAACCTGGATCCTCCTCCACTCTGGCCCCCTGTCTCCTGATTAACCTGGATCCTCCTCCACTCTGGCCCCCTGTCCCCTGATTAACCTGGATCCTCCTCCACTCCTGTCCCCTGATTAACCTGGATCCTCCTCCACTCTGGCCCCTGATTAACCTGGATCCTCCTCCACTCTGGCCCCCTGTCCCCTGATTAACCTGGATCCTCCTCCACTCTGGCCCCTGGCCCCTGATTAACCTGGATCCTCCTCCTCTCTGGCCCCCTGTCTCCTGATTAACCTGGATCCTCCTCCACTCTGGCCCCCTGTCTCCTGATTAACCTGGATCCTCCTCCACTCTGGCCCCCTGTCTCCTGATTAACCTGGATCCTCCTCCACTCTGGCCCCCTGTCTCCTGATTAACCTGGATCCTCCTCCACTCTGGCCCCCTGTCCCCTGATTAACCTGGATCCTCCTCCACTCTGGCCCCCTGTCTCCTGATTAACCTGGATCCTCCTCCACTCTGGCCCCCTGTCTCCTGATTAACCTGGATCCTCCTCCACTCTGGCCCCTGGCCCCTGATTAACCTGGATCCTCCTCCACTCTGGCCCCCTGTCTCCTGATTAACCTGGATCCTCCTCCACTCTGGCCCCCTGTCCCCTGATTAACCTGGATCTTCCTCCACTCTGGCCCCTGTCTCCTGATTAACCTGGATCCTCCTCCACTCTGGCCCCCTGTCCCCTGATTAACCTGGATCCTCCTCCACTCTGGCCCCCTGTCCCCTGATTAACCTGGATCCTCCTCCACTCTGGCCCCTGGCCCCTGATTAACCTGGATCCTCCTCCACTCTGGCCCCCTGTCCCCTGATTAACCTGGATCCTCCTCCACTCTGGCCCCCTGTCCCCTGATTAACCTGGATCCTCCTCCACTCTGGCCCCTGGCCCCTGATTAACCTGGATCCTCCTCCACTCTGGCCCCCTGTCCCCTGATTAACCTGGATGGATATTTTAGCCAGAGGAAAGCTCAGGGCAGTGACCCCTATTTACTGAAGCCCAAACCGCCCATTAAGTGGCCTAAGCCAGCTAGCTTCCCTTTCCACCTGCTGGGGGTATGGTTGGGGTCCACCTGCTGGGGGTGGGGGTGGGGGCCACCTGCTGGGGGTGGGGTTCACCTGCTGGGGGTGGGGTCCACCTGCTGGGGGTATGGTTGGGGTCCACCTGCTGGGGGTGGGGGTGGGGTCCACCTGCTGGGGGTGGGGTTGGGGGCCACCTGCTGGGGGTGGGGGTGGGGTCCACCTGCTGGGGGTGGGGGCCACCTGCTGGGGGTGGGGGTGGGGGCCACCTGCTGGCCAAGACGGGAACCCCACATAGTATCATTGACCCTAGCTGTGGTCCAGGGTGTTAGTGCGCATTCCTCCATTAGTGGAGTAGTGGTGGAATATGCACTAATGACCTTGACCAGAGCTACATTGACCCTTTCAAGCCTCCCTATTACTGATTCACAATGTCATAGTCCTATTCTGTACAGTCAAAGTTACAAAAAATACACATATACCGGATAGGTGCAGTGAAATGTGTTGTTTTACAGGGTCAGCCATAGCAGGACAGCGCCGCTGGAGCAAAATAGGGTTAAGTGCCTTGCTAAAGGACACATCAATAGATTTTTCACCTTGTTGGCTTGGGTATTCGAACTAGCAACCTTTCGGTTACTGGCCCAATGCTCTAACCACTAGGCTACCTGCCGCCGTACTATTGGTACTATTGTGGTAGATGGGTTGTGTAGCTGTTATATTCAAGGATTCATGTCGTGGGAGATGAGTGGGAGAATCTTACTTTTTTTTATCTGAAAGCATGATGTAGTTAAGGGAAGCCTGGAAGGCAGTTGGTTTACTTTCTGCCATCTCTTGTTCAGCAAGACTGTAGCCTTGGATCTCAAAGGATTGGAATGGTATAAGCACTATGGCAGAATTACAACTAGCCTATCAGAAAGCTGGGTGGAGCTACTACCATGTTGTTTCTACCTATCCAATCCTCTCAGAAGTGCCTTGGTGGTACAGGCTGTTTCTGCACAGGGCCTGTGACAATGGAGCTGACTAACGCAAAAAAACGGCACGGCACTGACCAGCAGCCAGCAGTTTTTAGCCCTGATAAAGTGACCGAGTTTGTGGTTTCTCTCATATGGGCAGGTGAGGTTTAGCCTGGTCGCAGATACGTTTGTGCTGACTTGCCAAGTTGGCAAGACTGCACAAACAAGATCTGGAACCAGCTAGGCGAGGTAGCCTATTGCCTTGCAGTATTTCTCTGTTTGCTGGGACTGCTGTTTGTGTCTGTATCTCTGTAGAGTCGGGGGCAAGGCAGGGCAGGGATGGATTTCCTGTCACCATGATTAGCCTGTCTGTTAATGAAGTCTCCTGAAAGAGCTGAGGCTTGTACTGCTTACACACGTGCACACAGACACACACTGCTGTGATACACTTCTCTGGGATAGACTGAGACACCCTCAGACCGCTGCCTCTGAGACAGATCAATGCAGCCAGCCTTCGTTGAGAAGAAACTTCAATAATGCTGTTCTCTCTCTCTCTCTCTCTCTCTCTCTCTCTCTCTCTCTCTCTCTCTCTCTCTCTCTCTCTCTCTCTCTCTCTCTCTCTCTCTCTCTCTCTCCTTTTCACTCTATTTCTCCAATTCAAAAGACGGGCATGGAAAGGGTAACCCCATACATTGCCAAAGCAAACATATAGGAACATATTAAATCAATGTAATTAAATGTAATAATTCCCTCCTCCTCTCCCAGGGTATACCCCATAAAGGAGGTTCCGGTGGAGACCAAGCCCCTGACAGATTGGCTGTACCAGAGGTTTGTGGAGAAGGAGGATCTACTGGCTCACTTCTACGAAACAGGTCAGTATTCACTGCTTTCTTTCTCTCACTCTCTCTCTCTCTCTCTCTCTCTCTCTCTCTCTATTCCTTCTCTCTCTCTCTATTTCTGCCCTCTCTCTATATATTTCTGCCCTCTCTCTCTCTATTTCTGCCCTCTCTCTCTCTCTGGCCTCTCTCTATATATTTCTGCCCTCTCTCTATATATTTCTGCCCTCTCTCTATATATTTCTGCCCTCTCTCTCTCTCTGGCCTCTCGTCCTTTCTCTCTGTTTCTCCCTCTCTATTTCTGCCCTCTCTCTCTCTAGCACTATTCTCTCTTCATAGAGGAGTGACTGTCCACGTTGAGGTGTGATCACAATGTCGCTGACCGTATTCCTTCCTGTGTCCCCCCCCCCAACAGGAGCCTTCCCTCCACCGAAAGGCCAGAAGGAGGCCGTATCCCGGGCGATGACCCTCGACCCCGTGCAGCTCTGCGTCATCCAATCCCTGGCCTTCGCCTCGGGCTACCTGTGGTACACCGTCCTCCAGTACTTCTACTGCTGTTTGTTCTGAGTGCGCTGAAGTGGATGGAGTTTAAAAGTGGACCAGACCCTATTGGCACTGCTTCTGGATCAGTGGATGGCTCGCCCTCCCCGGCACCATCCCTCCTCCTATGATGGATGAATGTACATTTTGCAAAAAGCGTGAGGGACTGATAAAAAATGACTATGTTGGAGGCTATTTTCCCCCTTGGATACATGAATACCTACACACACAGACAAGGACGGACATACACGATTGACTGAAGCCCATACTTCTGAACATTAATCATTTACACACACTTACTTCTTGGATATAAACGCCCCAATCTAGTTGGTCTCTCATTTCTCACACACACTCCCGCACACATTTTTTATGTTTACACACGTCCTCACACACTTCAATTATTAAAGTCACATGGCCAGTTTTACTCTCAAATCAAGAATGAGGCTCAGGACTAAAACTGAGGGTGTTTTCAAGTGGACTCTCTTCCTGGTCTTTAGGTGTAGTTTTACAGTGTGTGGTAGTGTGCGTCGTGTCTGCCCTCGTACCCACCCCCACCCTTGGGTGAACCAACCCCCTCCCCTACCCCCCGTTGGACCTCTCTCCAGGCCTGCTGATTCTGCGGTTGGCCCACCCTACAGAGAGGGGGGGGGGGGGGGGGGCTGTTGTATGTACCCCATCAGAGACTACCACGTCGACCCCTCTCCTCTGGCCTTCATTGCACTAAAAGGATCCCTACTACCCCCCCCCCCCCCCCTCTCCTACTCCAGGAAATATTCCTGAATGGTAGCTGTTGTTTGTTTCTTTTTATTTGCCCCTCTCCTTAACAACGGCCATTGCATTTGTTGTTGTTGTTGTTGTTGCTGTCTATCTACGTTGAAGTCTTGGAGACTTTACTCTGTCTGTTTTAGACAGTATTCTGAGCTGACTGAAGGGGAATCTTCTTGTTTACACTAGCGGCCCTCCATCTGGGCCTAAAGGGACTCTGGCGACGATGTCAGGCTCTGGTTAGGACTGTTTCCACAACGTGTGGTTGGAGGTAGCTGGTTCCGGAACGGGGGGGGGGGGGATGACCCAGGAACAGTGCCCAAATGCTGATGACGGAACACTGATGGCACATTGGGACAGCACTCTGATCCGATCCTCCCTGAAAAAGAAGTCCCCTAACACTCCCTCGACACCTCTCTCCACCTCCTTCCCTCACTTGTACACACACACACAGAGCTATGGTGCAGCTACACAGAGCAGAGTGGATCTCTGCCTATATAGGAACGTCTCAGCGAGCCAAACTGAAAAAGGAGGACAAAGCTGAATTTACCCCCATTGGACTCATTCTGTAGTTTTACAAATATTTAAGCCATATGCTTAGTGTCATGGGGTGGGGAATGACATAAGAAAAATATACTTTTTATAGACTGGGCTACCCTAATGCTCGGTATACTAAATTTGAGATTTTGGCTTACACACTCATAGGTGTCATTACTGTAAATTTACAGCATAACCTGCCTAAGTGAGTGTGTGCGGTTGCCCCCCCTTTATTTATATATATATAAATAATTGATGTCGCGCTGCTCTGCGATATCGGAGTTTCAGCGGCAAATCACTGTTAGTGATCAGATTTTATTTCATATTTAAATGACTTGAACTGTTGTCCTTACGTCATGGGTATGTTTAATCTTGTACATAACGAAGCTGAGGAAGAAATTCAATGTTGTGAGGGACTGCAACTGACGTTATCTCTCTCTTGGTCCGTACTATTTCTGATTTGTTTTTAGTTTTGAAATATCATAAATGTTTAAAGAAGGGAAAAAAAGATGATGAAAAATCAAGGCTTTTAAGACCAGTCACTTCTGTGTTACTTCCCTGTTCCTTGACCTTTGGTTTGACCTCTGACCTGGATGTTATTCATGTGTGCTTCATGAAACCAGAGAGCTCGGCCAGGCTCTCATCTCCTGCACTGTCACACTGCTCATTGATACACATATGGCCCTGTTGGAATACTTCAGAAACGCATCCTTTCCTTTCTACCTTTCTTGACATAATCACAGCTCTGAAGTGGTTGGGCCAGGGCCTAGGATTGGTGGAAGTAACAAGGGGACGGGGACATTGGTTCGAACCAATCCGTAGCCCCTCCCCCTAGGCACAGGCTGATTCCCACTTGAAGATGTACAAAGGACTTTATTGATGTATGCAGTATGGCAAATCTCCCACCTAGCTTATTAAAAGGCTTGGTGGAGATACTGCCAATTTACTGATCTCTATCTAGACCTTTTAGATCTTATTGGGGTACCAAGAAGGTGTCTGTCTAGTGGTAGGGCATCACGTTTTTGATTTGAAACTAGGCCATCCAGGAAGAAATCACTCTTCACATTGGAGGGGAATTCAGACACAGCCCAGCAATGATGCAGCAATTCTCTCCCAAAAGTTGTTTTATTAAGACCATGGTTTTTTTATCTAAAAAATAATAATTTAAAAAACACACCTAAGAAGTATTTACACTTTAGATGAACAGCTAAAATCATGATGTCTAAGGAATGCAAACGGAATGCATTTTAGTCATGACTTACCTCTTAAACTGTGGATAATACTGTTCAGTAACAGGCTGTGTATGAAAGGCAGAAGGCTGGCTGCTTCGGGAGATAAGGAGTCCATTTGGGCCGTACATTTTTAGCGGCCATCTTTGTGCCGGTCCCGTGAGTGAGATTGCCTTTCAATGTGAGAGAGTGACAGAAATTGAAGCTTCATCTTTTCTTTCTTTTTTACTGTCTCCAAAGAAAGGCAGGGAAAAATCATATTTATTTCCTAGATATGATTTTAGGAAAGAAAAAAATGACAACATTAGGAATTTTAACAAACGATACTAGAAACTGTAATTTTCCATTTTGTACTCCTCCCTTTCTTCCTAGCTACACAGCCATTTTACAACACAAAGAACTTGTGCTGGAATAAAACTGATGGTCATAAAGATCCTGAAAGCTTGTCTGATTTTTTCCTCTGCCTCATGTACTCAGTGTTTGATGTACTACACAAATGTTGGTTATTGAGGTGTCAGACACCCCTTCCATTTCAGATGACACATTAACTTCGGTTAGAGTTTTATGTTTAAAAATAAAAAAGACATTTTAATAAGAGCCATTATCTCACTAATATACTGAGAATGTAGGGGGTGAATTGCACTATGTCACTGTCATAGAATGTGTGATATACTTGTGAGCTATTGAGACCTGATTGAACATTTTTCTTCCTTGCTGAGTGGCCCACTCCTTAATTTGAAGAAAAACTATTGCAGCTCAGCCATGTCTCAAGGTGAGGTAAGAATGAAAAATAACACAACAGGAGCATAACATTTGTCAATCAAACTCCTTCACAATGTATTATTTTTTTATCGATGTCTTGGAGTGGTATGGGTAAGCAAATCCCTGTCTACCACACCTAAAACCAGCACAAGAAATAGTGATTTATGGTGCTCTGATTGCATCATGCTTCCTTCTTCATTTTCTATTGACATAGGCACTGATTGCGATGCCGTTGCCGCAGGGTGGTCTCCAGGTAACTAAAGCCTGTCCTCGCTTTTGGTCTATGCTCTTTGTTTAACCGTGGCGTCTGTCATTTGGCAACAGAGAGCCAACGGTTTACATTACAGATCCTCTTTCAGCTGTGAAACGGGTTGTGTTCAGTAGGAAGAAAACCCTTCAAACCGGGGAGGCACTAACGAAACTCGTTCATAGATTTTCATTTCCCGTTCCAAAACGTTTTGCTACACTGTGCCATATGGAACACAGCCCATGTTAGAGGAAGTGAGTGAATGCCGCCACCATGTTTCTTCCTGGTGTGTATTCACGTTATAGAACATTGCAGATAGTGTCAGTCAGCTTTATTAATTACATTTTTATGTCCAATTCTGCATTACAGAATATCATGCCTGTTCTACAAAATGCATTTATATCTGAAAATGTCACTTTTTGTACCCTTCTGAACAGACACTTGCTCTATCTACACAGAGTATCTGTCACTGCAGGCTTCTCTTTATCCTTCTTGGCCTATCATTTGGCACAGGACTGAATTACTAAGATTGTTGCGTGTATGTGTTGCCAGGTAGGCATAAAGCACTATGGGGCGAGGTCATTAATGAGAGGCCTTGTGGCCACTTGTTAAACTAAGCCTTCTGACTGGCAGATGTAGTAAAATGTTACATCATGTATAGGATGATAAGCGGGGAACTAGAGCAAGGGCAGCCTGGCATGTCATCGCCATAGCAGCTGGAGTGCTGGGGGAAGGGAGGAGGCGGGGGGCCGGGTCTCTGCGAGAGCCACATGGCTGCAGGCAGCCAATGGGGAGCCAGGGCCTAGGCACTGGGAAGTGAGCTGGAAAATGGGATTAAAGATGCACAGGAGAGACTATAAGGACCCTGCTGACCTGCAAAACGACTAATCTGGGATTCACACCATCTCCATACCAAACGGCTGAGAGGGAGGACCAGAGTCAGACCAGGGATCTTCTTTCTTCACGTGTCAGAGCTGCAGTGTAGGCCAGAGACTGCAGAGTTAATACTAATAATCTACATTTACAACAATCCCATACATATTCTTCTCTGAAGGCCTAGTTATTTTCTGTTTTACACATGTGATGTGAAAGGTGTATGATGAAGTTGCCCCTAGACCAGGGATGGGCAACTGGCAGCCGGCCCCAACCAATAAAAAAAATAATTATATATATATATATATATACACACAGTATATATTTGATGTGGGTACGCAGACCCACGAGCCACTGTGGCCCCTCATGATGAATAATGTGTTTTTTTGTGGCCCCCACCCCATCAAAGTTGCCCAACCCTGACCTAGATGCTGATCTTGGTTCAGTTTTGCATTTCCCCCACTAATGGTTAAGGTTAGGATTAGGGGAGAGGAAGCTTATCCTAGATCTGTACCTTGAGGGAAACTTCACCCAGGAGCTAATGTGAACACATCAGTGTAGAAACAAACACATGTACCGGTATGTTCTTGACTGCACACAGACTGCACCATGCCCAGCCGCAGGTAAGCTAGGCTAGAGTGTCGCTCCCAGAATGCCTGCAGTGACAGTTATACTAAATCTATCACAAGCATAGCTCCACAGGGCACCATGTCTTCATGCTCGGCTGCTCTGGTCTGGTTGATGAATGTTGTGGTTCGTGGCTGCTCCCTTTGAGTCAGCAAACACTAAAACTTGCCGCTGTGGCGGGGGAAGGCCAGGGTGACCTGCGAGGGGGACAGAAATAGCCATGAGATGTCTGAGGGGGAGCAGGCAGATAAATGTCACAGTACAGCAACATGGCTGCAGCCGCCAGCTCCGCCAACCGCCGCTAGTCCACCACCTTCCACGCCCGGTGACACCAGAGACCCACCAACTCCTCGGATAGGGGAATGTCCGGTACACACACACACACACACACATGCAGATACATAAACACACACATACACAGTACACAAACATACAGTTGAAGTCGGAAGTTTACATACACTTAGGTTGGAGTCATTAAAACTCGTTTTTCAACCACTCCAAACATTTCTTGTTAACAAACTATAGTTTTGGCAAGTCAGTTAGGACATCTACTTTGTGCATGACACCAGTAATTTTTCCAACAATTGTTTACAGACAGATTATTTCACTTATAATTCACTCTATCACAATTCCAGTGGGTCAGAAGTTTACATACACTAAGTTGACTGTGCCTTTAAACAGCTTGGAAAATTCCAGAAAATGATGTTATGGCTTTAGAAGCTTCTGATAGGCTAATTGACATCATTTGAGTCAATTGGAGGTGTACCTGTGGATGTATTTCAAGGCCTACCTTCAAACTCAGTGCCTCTTTGCTTGACATCATGGGAAAATCAAAAGAAATCAGCCAAGACCTCAGAAAAACAATTGTAGACCTCCACAAGTCTGGTTAATCCTTTGTAGCAATTTCCAAAGGCCTGAAGGTACCACGTTCATCTGTACAAACAATAGTACGCAAGTATAAACACCATGGGACCACGCAGCCGTCATACCGCTCAGGAAGGAGACGCATTCTGTCTCCTAGAGATTAACGTACTTTGGTGCGAAAAGTGCAAATCAATCACAGAACAACAGCAAAGGACCTTGTGAAGATGCTGGAGGAAACCGGTACAAAAGTATCTATATTCACAGTAAAAATGAGTCATATATCGACATAACCTGAGGCCACTCAGCAAGGAAGAAGCCACTGCTCCAAAACCGCCATAAAAAAGCCAGACTACGGTTTGCAACTGCACATGGGGACAAAGATCGTACATTTTGGAGAAATGTCCTCTGGTCTGATGAAACAAAAATAGAACTGTTTGGCCATAATGACCATTGTTATGTTTGGAGGAAAAAGGGGGTTGCTTGCAAGCCGAAGAACACCATCCCAACCGTGAAGCATGGGGGTGGCAGCATCATGCTGTGGGTGCTTTGTTGCAGGAGGGACTGGTGCACTTCACAAAATAGATGGCATCATGAGGAAGGAAAATGATGTGGATATATTGCAGCAACATCTCAAGACATCAGTCAGGAAGTTAAAGCATGGTCGCAAATGGGTCTTCCAAATGGACAATGACCCCAAGCAGACTTCCAAAGTTGTGGCAAAATGGCTTAAGGACAACAAAGTCAAGGTATTGGAGTGGCCATCACAAAGCCCTGACCTCAATCCTATAGAACATTTGTGGGCAGAACTGAAAAAGCATGTGCGAGCAAGGAGGCCTACAAATCTGACTCAGTTACACCAGCTCTGTCAGGAGGAATGGGCCAGAATTCACCCAACTTGTTGTGAAAGCTTGTGGAAGGCTACCTGAAACGTTTGACCCAAGTTAAACAATGTTAAACAATTTAAAGGCAATGCAACCAAATACTAATTGAGTGTATGTAAACTTCTGACCCACTGGGAATGTGATGAAATAAATAAAAGCTGAAATAAATCTTTCTCTCTACTATTATTCTGACATTTCACATTCTTAAAATAAAGTGGTGATCCTAACTGACCTAAGACAGGGAATTTTTACTAGGATTAAATGTCAGGAATTGTGAAAAACGGAGTTTAAATGTATTTGGCTAAGGTGTATGTAAACTTCCGACTTCAACTGTCTCCTGAGTGGCGCAGTGGTCTAAGGCACTGCATCGCAGTGCTAACTGTGCCACTAGAGATCCTGGTTCGAATCCAGGCTCTGTCGCAGCCGGCCGCGACCGGGAGACTCATGGGCGGCGCACAATTGGCCCAGCGTC
Source organism: Coregonus lavaretus (assembly GCF_964263955.1). Classification (NCBI taxonomy): domain Eukaryota; kingdom Metazoa; phylum Chordata; class Actinopteri; order Salmoniformes; family Salmonidae; genus Coregonus; species Coregonus lavaretus. Next base: position 6,460,374 of record NC_140020.1, on the reverse strand, counting down.
GTCCAGGGTAGGGGAGGGAATGGCCGGCAGGGATGTAGCTCAGTTGATAGAGCATGGTGTTTGCAACGCCAGGGTTGTGGGTTCATTTCCCACGGGGGGCCATTATAAAAAAATATATATATGTATTCACTAACTGTAAGTCGCTCTGGATAAGAGCGTCTGCTAAATGACTAAAATGTAAATGTAAACATTGAAATACACATGCAGATACACACGGTACACAAAAAGACCAAAGGATAGAGACAAGGAAACTGACTGACACCCCTGTTGTGATATGGTGCCATGCAAGACGGTGTCCACTGTGTCTCTCCCTCCTAGCTCCTAGGGGGACTATGCAGGGGGCCTTGTTAATTACATGACTCCGCTGCTGAGGATTGATACCGTGTTTGCTGGATCTTGATTCCCGATAGCCTCCCCTGTGTGCTTGAGAGGGCGCCATGGAAACAGCCCTAGTGGCAATGACCTTTTTGGGACTAGAACGTGCACAGGCATAATTGGAATTAGATATTGTTGTCGCAAACTAGTGTTGGTGAACACATAATTAGGAGAGGGAGTACAAACCAACGACGCTAGACAGAGAGGAATTTGTTTAAGCAAAAGGCAGTTTATTAAACACAGAGATATCTTGTACTGTTAGTTAACATGCATGGGATCCTGCTAATTAACATGCATGGACCTAATCATATAGCACTCTATTAGTGTCAGCTGAGAAGGATGTTTAAACAGAGTTTACAGCATTACTTTATACAATGTAACATAAAGGAAGGGGTCCTTCTTCTAGTCCCTTGATTGGTTCCCGAGGCGTAGGAGGCGGTTCTGCTCTGTCCAGAGTAGAAGCCCCATTGGTGCACGGCAGAGTCCTCTGCCCTTGGCACCCGACCAGTAGACAGGGGAGTTGAGAATGAGTGTGCGTGCAAATGAAATATTGGTGTGTGTCAAGAGAAAGTGGTGGGGAGTATCTGGTGGTTTATGGCCGGAGAGGGGGTGTTGTCCTGTTATCGCATTCCTGCAAAACTAGGTCATCTGGTGAGAAGATATGGTGTTCTCCTCTGTCCTTTGTTCTCTGACCTAAAACACAATTTATTAAAAACAGGCTCCTAACACAAATTGGTCTTGCACAACATTTTAGTCAGACCAATCTATAACATTTTATATTTACTACGACAAATTATATTTACTACGACAAATCCCCCTCTTCACGTCTACTAGACGTGATCCATTAATTATGTTGGCATTAAGCATAGTTGAATCAGTCTTAAAAGAAAAACAATAATGCAGAAAAGAAAACAACACATGATAACGCATAATGCAATTGTAAAAAATTTAACCATCCCCCTCTAGCATACTAATTATATGGCCAGTTAATTAAACAATGTTAGTCCCCCTCTAGTGAGTTAATACAACAATTCTGTTGTTCAAATTCTATTTCATCTTCCCCTGAAAGGGGTAGATTTGAGCTTGTTCGTTTAGAGTGGGTGCGATGGCAAAGATTTCTCCTTCTACCTGGTCGAGGTTCTTTTTCCCATAAGGGAACCTTCATTTTGGTGTCAAATTGGTTTTGGCTGCTCAAATCAGCTCTGACTTCTGTCAGTGTTCTAGAAGGAGTGGGGGCTGGTGTGCAATGTGTTAGATGGTGCCAGGGTGCGCCTGATTTACCTCTGACCTGGACTGAGTGTGAAGTAACCTCCTTCACTTCGTACGGTCCAGTCCACCTGGGTTCCAGCCACTTTCTCTTGTGGACTTTTACCCTCACCCAGTCTCCCACCTTTACCTTCAGTGGCAGCGTACTTCCTGTCAGCTCCCTCTCCTGGACCTTCCGCACCTGAGAAGAGAGTGCTGCAGAAAGCTCCGTCAATTTCATCACATAATCAGTCATTTCTATCTGTTGTACATCAAGGGCGGGCATATGACCTCCCTCCCTTGGCTAGGTTGGCGCGTTCCACGAGTCCCTGGGACTGAGGATGATAAACTGAACCGAATCTGTGCACGACTCCGAATCTTTCCTCCACCTCTCTCAGATGTTTTGTTGCTAAAACGTGTGGTTGTCAGATCTTATCTGCCTTGGTATACCATATCTGGGTATTAACTTAGTTTGTAGCCACTTAATAACTGACCTAGCATCCTCTTATTCTGTAGTTTCTGTAGGAATTGCCTCTACCCATTTTGAAAACCTGTCTACAGTTTCTGTCATGTGAGGGTGCCACCAGATGTGTGGGACTGGGCAGAGTCTAGCTGGTTCAACTAGTCTTCCATCATGGCACCTCCAGAGTTCGTCCTGTCCTCTGCCGCCCCCTCCTGGGCCCAGACTGAGTGTTCATAGGGTCCTGCTGAGCTCTGTAACTGTGCTATATCGCCTTGGTTGAGTTCAGTCTGTGATGTCGGTGGTAGTAGTATTGGATGAGGATCACGCCTTCGGGCACCTGGAGTTCAGACAGGTGGGTTTATGGTTGTTGTGGGGGTCCTCCCCTTCCTCTACCTCTCCATTGTGGTGTACCTCTGCCTCTTCCCCTCCCTGGGGGTTGATGGTTAGATTTCTGCAGATCCCAACAATCACGCTTGAAATGTCCAGTTCTTCCACAATGGTAGCACAGGTAGTTCCCTCTTCTAGGAGGACCTGGTGGAGTGCCTTGCTGATGCCATGGTTGTGGTTGTGGGCCAAAAGTCATGGTGCCTTTTAGGCTGTATAGTGAGGTGGGGCCAGGAGTGGTGCTGGTGTCTGGGGCGACTGTAGGAGACCCTTTCACACACATTGTGTCAGATTTTTTAGGTTGCACCCTCCTACTCTCCTCTATTTCCCATGTCCCTACTCTCAACTCTCCCTCTGCTCTCTCTGTCATTCGTTGTTCTAGGTATTCATTAAATTTGGGTATGGTTGGGTTTGGCCCTGCCATTTTGCTTTACTATCTTTATACACTTATCCCGTCCCTGGTGTTTTATTTCCAAGGATGTATTATCGGTATCAATACAGACTTATCTCATGTACGACACCCTCGTATATAAAGAGGCTGATTTATATAATTTGTAATGCAATTATTATCATAAAAAATTAGAATTCCAGTCACATATACCAATGCAGTAATTCCTCCACAGCACACAACACGCTTCAATTGTCTCAGTTCTTGTTCAAGAATATGCACAGATCCAATATCAGTCCCCCCAATCCCTGGTTCCTGAAAGCCTAAGTCAAATTCACTCAATTCCACAGTTTGGTATTCAGTTTCATAAGTCTCACTATAACTTCCCATCATCCATTACACGTTTAAGATATAACACAGACACGTTAAAATATAAACACAGCAAAACAAAACTGCCAATTAGAATTCAATACCTTAAAAAAATTAGGTTACCAGAGCGTCCTAAAACATAGTCTCAGTTCAACTGCCACCCTTCACACAACCTTACACTTATGTGAAGTCACAGAAGCAACTGGATCCCTATCAAAGGATTTTTTTTTTTTTTTAGACAACTCGATCACTAGGAAGGACTTAGTCTCAGCTTAATTGTACCTTTCACACAACCATTTATATGGAACGTTTTAAGTGTGAAATCACAGAGATAACTGGCATCCCCGGGAATTTAGTACCTCTGGTCAATTTCGGTGATTCTCCCCCACCTAATGATGGGTCAAATCTTATCCACTCATACGTCAAAACACACCTACCACACAACCTATCTAAAATAGGACCTTTTAAATGTGAAAACTTATACGTGTGACTACACACTTCCACACAACCTATCTAAAATAGGACCTTTTAAATGTGAAAACCCCACACAACCTATCTAAAAATAGGACCTTTTAAATGTGAAAACCCCACACAACCTATCTAAAAATAGGACCTTTTAAATGTGAAAACCCCACACAACCTATCTAAAAATAGGACCTTTTAAATGTGAAAACCCCACACAACCTATCTAAAAATAGGACCTTTTAAATGTGAAAACCCCACACAACCTATCTAAAAATAGGACCTTTTAAATGTGAAAACTTATAGAACAACTAGATCTTGTAGGAAATTTTACAGTATAAATCACAGTACCAGATATCTCACTTATGCCTTAATTCATTAGGATGGAAATTATTTAACAAGTATTCATACTCACGCTCAGTACTTCTGATCAAAATTTGGTATTGGTCTATAATACAATATGCAAGATTTCGTTTTAACAGGCTCTGCATACCTTTTTTTTTTTGGAGAGCTCTCTGATCAGGTTCCTGAGGTAAGATGAATAGTTGATGTCTCCTGGATTACAGGTCACTCTTCCGTCTGTTTTTAGATCGATGATTTGCCTTTTCCTCTCGCACCAACTCTTTAGATCGAATTAGAAACCATCCTCTGCTACCAATTTGTTGGTGAACACATAATTAGGAGAGGGAGTACAAACCAACGACGCTAGACAGAGAGGAATTTGTTTAAGCAAAAGGCAGTTTATTAAACACAGAGATATCTTGTACTGTTAGTTAACATGCATGGGATCCTGCTAATTAACATGCATGGACCTAATCATATAGCACTCTATTAGTGTCAGCTGAGAAGGATGTTTAAACAGAGTTTACAGCATTACTTTATACAATGTAACATAAAGGAAGGGGTCCTTCTTCTAGTCCCTTGATTGGTTCCCGAGGCGTAGGAGGCGGTTCTGCTCTGTCCAGAGTAGAAGCCCCATTGGTGCACGGCAGAGTCCTCTGCCCTTGGCACCCGACCAGTAGACAGGGGAGTTGAGAATGAGTGTGCGTGCAAATGAAATATTGGTGTGTGTCAAGAGAAAGTGGTGGGGAGTATCTGGTGGTTTATGGCCGGAGAGGGGGTGTTGTCCTGTTATCGCATTCCTGCAAGACTAGGTCATCTGGTGAGAAGATATGGTGTTCTCCTCTGTCCTTTGTTCTCTGACCTAAAACACAATTTATTAAAAACAGGCTCCTAACACAAATTGGTCTTGCACAACATTTTAGTCAGACCAATCTATAACATTTTATATTTACTACGACAAATTATATTTACTACGACACTAGCCTGCCAACGTGGGCCCGTCTTTCACAGTGTGCATCACAACAGGGAAGATGCTTGGTGATTTGATGACAACGACGAGATCATTTCACACTGACAAGTTCAGGGTCGTGTTCATTAGGCACTAAACAGAAGAAAGCGAACTGAAACGGAGGGAATACCTGGACGTGTCCAATGAGAAACACTCGTTTTTTGTTGTAAAATTTTTTGCGATGGTGTGCATTAATGAATACGACCCAGGTAAAGGGCTATTGATATTGGAATATGAGGTCTCTGTATCGAGTTTTAACGTACCTCACAGTAATCAACACGCTCTGCAGATTTAATTGCTGCCTATCATCTAGCCTAGCTGGCACACTCAACCTTAGTACAAACGGAAAACAACCTCCCTGTCAATGAAGACACTAAATCAACAGTTGGTCACAAAATGTGGCACTCGCTATGTGAGGTCAACTGCTATATCAATATCTAACACACTGCTACCCTGGCAGTGATTTATGATGCAGACTGACAATCATATTCATTATTGCTCTGGGACTGTGGGACAGACAGAGAACTCTGCCTGGCTGCCCAGTGTTCTCACAATGACACGCTAAGCAGCAGAAAATGATTATAAAGTCAATTAGCCATATGTAAAAACACCAGAGAGGGCTCAGGGCTGTCTGTATCTTGATGTCCACTAGACTCTGAGACGAATTGTACAGTTCACAAAAAAAAATGTATTTTTTATTTACACTGAATATTCTCTTCTCTTCTATTCTATTCTGTTTTATTTTATTATATTGTATTCTAACTGGCATAGATGGACCTAGTTGTACTTTGAATAGTTATCAGATAGATGTGTGGCAGTACTAGACAATCACTCGAAGCTATTCTATTCTAACTTGCATGGACAGTGGCCACCTTCAGTTTTCAGTTTCATTGGGCAGGATAAAAGTAGAGTTTGCTTTTTCTGCCACCTTGTGGTGAGATACACACAGCGTCGTGGCAGGTAGCCTAGCGTTTAAGGGCGTTGGGCCAGTAACTGAAAGGTATCTGATTCGAATCCCCGAGCCGAATCCCCGAGCCGACTTGGTGACAAATCTGTCGATGTGCCCTTGATCAAGGCACTTAACCCGTAATTGCTCCAGTAAATCGCTCTGGGTAAGAGCGTCTCCTAAATGACAAAAATGTAAATGTAGTGTCAAAGATGGTTTAGATTATTTAAACTCTGTGGTAATCAGGAAGTGAAGATTCCATATTTTAGATGTACACGTGAGGTTCTGTGTACTTATTACATTACTACATTTTAATTTGGACAAATGCAGTATGCAAATCTATTTCCCACGCAATCGTACTGTCTTTGATAGAACGTTTCCGTCACTGAGGTATAAAAAGAACGGTTCCCGTCGGCAAAATATTTATTCCCCTTTAAACACCCGCGCCAAATCTCGCGGGTTTCAGATGCTTAGCAACCGGCAGCTTGTGTCTTCATTATAGCCAATCAGAATATCCTATATGTAGTAGGCGGACCAATCACATTGAAGAATTCAGCCACCAATTTCAAACCAGCGTCAGCAATCCTTGCTTGTGTTATCAAAACAGAACACGTTGTTTTGACAAGTAGTTAGCTAGCTTATCAATACGTTATCGAAGAGATATAGCCAGCATCTACTAACGTTATTTCAACAAAGAAAACGTCCAGAATAGTCGTCATTGCGAGAGCACACGTTTTTGCTCTCCTTCGCTAACCAGCTGCTTTAGCTACCTTGCATTGCAACCTTTGGATTTAGCTAACTAGTTAGATACTAGTAACGTTCGCTACGACAAAATGCCATCTCGTGTTGAGGATTATGAGGTGTTGTATACCATAGGGTCAGGATCTTACGGCAAATGTCAGAAAATACGGAGGAAATCTGATGCGAAGGTAAGTGTTTCGCTGTTTAAGGTGTTGTTCGACCAACGTTAGCTATCTGTTTGCGTTGCATGCTCTGATTGCCACCTGGCAAGGTAACCAGAGCCCATGCGTAACGTTTGCCACTGGGGGGTGCTCTTGAGACGAGACAAACGGTGTCCCCTAAGTGGACAGACATTTTTTTCAGAAATGACCTCATTGGACATAAAGCGGGGAACAAAGCCAGACCTCCCCACACCCGCAAAACTAAAGCATTTGCCATGTTTGTCTAAAACGGTGAGGATCTGTATAGTTTCATGATATGGCAGGTGTCATACTGCTAACATTTAGCTAAGCCAGAATTTGACGTAAAACAAACAAGTAGCTAGCAAATAGCCTACACTAACTATGTATATATTTTAAATGTTTCCCAAAATCAACAAGCATTGGCCAATCAATACATGTTTAGTTCTGTTGTGTCTGGGTTTCGTCATAGATTCTAGTTTGGAAGGAGTTGGACTACGGCACAATGGCTGAGAGCGAGAAGCAGATGCTGGTGTCAGAGGTCAATCTCCTGCGTGAACTGAAGCATCCAAACATTGTGAGATATTATGACCGCATCATTGACCGGACCAACACCACACTGTACATCGTTATGGAGCATTGTGAAGGCGGCGACCTCTCCAGCCTCATCACCAGATGCATCAAAGAAAGGTGTGTGTTTTGTGCTGTCGTATTTACCTTGGTTCCCTTGTCCGGCCATCATGTATACATCTATCTGATGGCCTTCCACTCTGACATCTAGGTAGGGAACTGCGACAGTGCAACACCCTTTGTGGGTTTTCAACATGGGCCTGTAGGAAAACTCTTGAGGGTTGGCATGACTGAAAATAATAATACATCAAATGTAGTTACCTTCTCCTTTTTATTAAGTACATTTGGTGTACATTTGGCATGTTCAAAGTTGCAGTATTGGTTGATAACTTATTGTTTGGATGCTTCAGTTCATGCAGGAGCTTCTCTGCACATTTACGTTTTAGTCATTTAGCAGATGCTCTTATCCAGAGCGACTTACAGTTAGTGAGTGCATACATTTTAATACTGGCCCCCCGTGGGAAACGAACCCACAACCCTGGCGTTGCAAGCGCCATGCTCTACCAACTGAGCTACACGGGGCACCTTAGCACACATGCACTCACTCATGCACACAGACATACAGTGCATTCGGAAAGTATTCAGACCCCTTTTTCCGAATTTTGTTACGTTATAGCCTTATTCTAAAATTGATTACATTTTTCCCTCATCAATCTACACACAATACCCCATAATGACAGTGAAAACAGGCATTAGACATTTTTGAGAATGTATTACAAACACAAAAACATACCTTATTTACATGAGTATTCAGAACATTTGCTATGAGACTTGAAATTGAGCTCAGGTACATCCTGTTTCCATTGATTATCCTTGAGATGTTTATACAACTTGATTGGAGTACACCTGTGGTAAATTCAATTGATTGGACATGATTTGGAAAAGCACACACCTATCTAGATAAGGTCCCACAGTTGACAGGGCATGTCAAAGCATAAACCATGAGGTTGAAGGAATTGTCCGTAGAGCTCCGAGACAGGATTGTGTCGAGGCACAGATCTGGGGAAGGGTACCAAAAAATGCCTGCAGCATTGAAGGTCCCCAAGAACACAGTGGCCTCCATCATTCTTAAATGGAAGAAGTTTGTAACCACCAAGACTCTTCCTAGAACTGGCCTGCCCGGCTAAACTGAGCAATCGAGGGAGAAGGGCCTTGGTCAGGGAGGTGCCCAAGAACCCGATGGTTACTCTGACAGAGCTCCAGAGTTCCTCTGTGGAGATGGGAGAACATTCCAGAAGGACAACCATCTCTGCAGCACTCCACCAATCAGGCCTTTATGGTAGAGTGGCCAGACAGAAGCCACGCCTCAGTAAAAGGCAAATGATAGCCTGCTTGGAGTTTGCCAAAAGGCACCTAAAGGACTCTGACCATGAGAAACAAGATTCTCTGGTCTGATGAAACCAAGATTGAACTCTTTGGCCTGAATGCCAAGTGTCAGGTCTGGAGGAAACCTGGCACCATCCCTACGGTGAAGCATGGTGGTGGCAGCATCATGCTGTGGGGATGTTTTTCAGTGGCAGGGACTGGGAGACTAGTCAGGATTCAGGGAAAGATTAATGGAGCAATGTACAGAGAGATCCAGAGCACTCAGGACCTCAGACTGGGGCAAAGGTTTACCCTCCAACAGGACAATGACCTAAGCACACAGCCAACACAACGCAGTAGTGGCTTCGGGACAAGTCTCTGAATGTCCTTGAGTGGCCCAGCCAGAGCCCGGACATGAACCCAATCGAACATCTCTGGAGAGACCTGAAAATAGCTGTGCAGCAACGCTCTCCATCCAACCTGACAGAGCTTGAGAGAATCTGCAGAGAAGAATGGGAGAAACTCCCCAAATACAGGTGTGCCAAGCTTGTAGCGGCGTACCCAAGAAGACTCGGCTGTAATCGCTGCCAAAGGTGGTTCAACGAAGTACCCCCTAAAAAATAAAAATACATAAATACATATTATTTTTTAATGTACTGTGTAAAGGGTCTGAATACTTATGTAAATGTAACATTTCTAAAAGCCTGTTTTTGCTTTGTCATTATGGGGTATTGTGTGTAGATTGATGAGTGGGGAAAAAACAATTGAATCCATTTTAGAATAAGGCTGTAACGTAACAAAATGTGGAAGAAGTCAAGGGGTCTGAATACTTCCTGTAGCACTGTACAGACACACACATCACAACTGCTGCTACCAGACACTTATTATACTGCTCAGTTTATACACTGCCCCCCATCCCCCCCTTCCCAAATACACGTCTAAATATTGGACTATACATTGTGCCTTCCTGTATTATACTGATGCTAAAAGGTTTATTCTACTGAGCCATTTACTTTATGTTTGTATTATCTTTTTATTATTTCTTATTGTTGCGTTGTCAAGAAGGAACCTGCAAGTAAGCATTTCGTTGGATGGTGCATATCATGCGTATCTCTTACAGGCGACTAGTAAAACGTGTATGTTGTATTCCTGGTGTCCAGGCGTTACTTGGAGGAGGAATTCATCATGCGAGTCATGGCACAGCTCACTCTTGCCCTGAAGGACTGCCATCGCCGGAGCGATGGTGGGGCCACAGTGCTGCACAGAGATCTTAAGCCCGCCAATATCTTCCTGGATGTCAAGCAGAATGTCAAGCTTGGCGACTTTGGTCTTGCACGAATCCTGAACCATGATACCAGTTTCGCTAAGACTTTCGTCGGGACCCCGTACTACATGTCTCCTGTGAGTCCAAAGGCAATCATACAATTGTGAATCCTTCTATACACCGAGTCGCTATTCATGTCATAAACAAGTAGCCATATGAATGGCCACCGTGGGGGAAAACTGCAGTTCGCCATCTGCGCCCTTTCAACATAGCCTAGATTTACTATGTTTTTTGGGAGGGGGGGGGGGGTTCTCAAACGCTTACAATGTTTTGATTATTGCTTGAACAGTTGGTGAGATTATATTTGTTTGTGATCTTAAAATATCTATTTTTGATGCAGTAGTTCGCTAGAACAGTGGTTTCCAACCCGGGGTACTAGGACCCTGGGGGTACTTGGCCTATTCACAAGGGGTACTAGAGAAGACTCATGAGACCAAAGGCTTACTGATAAAATTCACATGAGGGGGTACTTCAGGGTTACTCCGGGCAGAGCAAAATGTACTTGATGGTACAGTAACAGAAAAAGGTTGGGAACCACTGAGCTAGAATGCTAATGCTCATTGATGTAGGTTGTGGCAAAGTTAGCCAAAGGGAATTTTTACTGATTGAAGTGTTTAAGTATAATGCAGTTGATTGGCGACAATGACAAACATTATATTAAGCAGGACATTCATACGAGCCTTACAATCCAATTTATAATCCAAAAGTTATGTGAAATGCACTCATAAGCAACATGTCAATAGAGGCTTATTTTGCTGGCGGTCTACGAGTACTCCATGGTGTTTCCCGATGGGGAAATAGTCAATACCGACTCGAACTATGATTATGGTTTTAAAAGTAGATACTATTTTTTTCATAATGATTTTAGAGAGAAATGCTCAGGTTGTCTAATCAGTCAGTCCATGTGTGGACACTTTCATATTTTCCAGGAACAAATGAATCGCATGTCCTACAATGAGAAATCGGATATTTGGTCCCTGGGGTGCTTGTTGTACGAACTCTGTGCCTTATCGTGAGTTACCTTGCCTGTCATTATATTCTTACTCAATATCCCCCAGTCAATGCATTAGATTAGAGTCTGAAGAATGCGTTTCTTCCATGTAGGCCTCCTTTCACGGCTTATAACCAAAAAGAGCTGGCAGAGAAGATCCGAGAGGGAAAGTTTAGGAGAATCCCCTACCGGTATTCAGAGGAGCTGAATACACTCCTGTCCAGAATGCTCCATTTAAAGGTTTGGAATATGTTTCACAGCACCGATAATCTCCATATAGAGTTCAGGGCATCTTGTGAGCAACTCCTCACTGCTGCACTTCTGTTGAGGAGATGATTGATTGTTTGTCTGAATCTCCAAGCACATAATTATGCTCAATATACAATTTCAACGTCAAGAGATTTGAATCCCTTTCTCTCTGTTCTACTGAATCTGCCAGTTTGCTTTGTTGATTTGACTGTTGTGCCTCGTTGCCAGGACTACCTGAGGCCCTCAGTTGAGTCCATTCTCCAGAGCAGCCTGTTGGTGGACCTGGTAGCCGATGAGCAGAGGCGGGCGCAGACAAGACACCGGAGGAGGTCGGCCGATCCAGAGAAACCAAAGCCTGCAGAGTCTTCAACCACTCCTACCATTGCAGTACTGAGGCTGAAGGAGCGGGTGCTATGGCACAGGGAGAAGGCCCTGAAGGAGCGCGAGGAGAGGCTCGAGCGTGAGTGTTGTTTGCCCTTATCAGGGTTGGGCTCAATTCTGTCCATTTCAATGAATGTCCTGAATTGAAAACGTATTCAACCCCAACCCTGGTCCCTATAATGTCCTAGTCACAGACGAGACCATCTAGTGTTGGAACAAGCATGTTTTTTGGGTCAGTGTTGCTGGGTGTGGATTGCTGAAATGATTGCTTGTAAAGGAAGTCAATGTGTCACTGGCTATGCTACCGAGTACACAGACTGAATTGTTTGTAACCTGAGGGATGATTAATTTAACTCTGGTGAATGTGTTTCCATTCCTCCTACAGAGCGGGAGCAGGAGCTTTGTGTTCGTGAGAGACTATCAAATGAGAAGCTTGCCAGGTAAAACGGAGCTCCCATGGATCACTTAATTTACTTGAAATGCAGCAAACTGCTGTTTAATGTCACATTAGACTAAATCCTAGGGCTAAATGCTACTTTTGCTTCCTGCTTTGGTGTTATAATCTCATTGCTTACTATAAAACTGCAAGCGGGTATAATCCATTTTGACTCCCAACAATGTTTTCTTTTTGTTTCAGAGCAGAGAGTTTGTTGAAGAGCTACAACTTGGTGAAACAGCAGAAGGCCCTGCCACCGCTCTCTTCCAATGAAATGGGTATGGGAGTCAAGCGAAGGCCTCTGGACCCCCTGAACATAGAGAAGAACTGAGCATTGCATTGTGTTCACTTCTGTAATTGGGGGATTTTTAACGTTTTACTGTATTTTAGTCTATTTAGACATTTTAACCTTGTAAATGTTTGTTTTTTTACTTCAATAAAACCTGCAACAAACATGGGGTGGGAACCAGGAGGTAAATGAGGGATACTTGTTTTGCTTCTTAATTGAAGTTCAACAATATAATATACGGTAGCCATGGGGTAACTGTGTTTTCAAATGAAATAAAAGGGGGAAACACATTTGATTTAGATAAGTGTCTCATCAAGTTATCTCCAATTTCAGTGTTTTTTTCCCCTCTGGATAAATTACAAACTTGAACATTTCTGGGTAGTCTGACAAATCACAGAGGCATCCTACAAAGGAGGGTTTATCTGAAATATTTTTTGTAGAGTTCAATAAAACGTATTCTACATTTGTAACTCTTTGCCGTCTTGGCCCCTTAGATGAGGGAGAGGAGAACGTCTCCCCTGGAAAGAAGGTCCATTTTTCCGGAGAAAGCAAAGAGAACCAGAGGCCCGATCAGAAGCAGAGTGTGAAGAGCCAGGAGCTGAGGCTGAAGAAGAGGCTGCAGGCAGCCAACATGCGGGCCCAGACCCTGGGGGAGGTGGCGAGGCACTACCAGCTGAAGAGCTGGCAGATCCTAGGCATCCGCTAGCCCCCAAAGCGTCTGCTGCATAGGGCCTGACTATCAGTGTCATGTGGATGGATGACTAGATAGTTGTCTTAGGTGTGTCCCAGAAGTTGCAGGCTCTGCTTTAGTGTTCCTGACTAACATTAGAGAGTTTCAGAGCTATTGAAGCTAGCGATCCATACCCTTTAGAGAAAATATGTAGCTTTAATTTATTTGTATTATGGTGAGTGATTTGTACTGTTGTAAAATTGCCAAATTTTGGATGCCAGATATCTGTTTTTAGTGGTGTTTGTGTTTTTTCAACCTTAACATTTCAAATGTCTTGTTGATACACAGAATTGCACTGAAGTTATGATTTGTGAATGTGATTTATAACCACTATGTACATACTGTATGGTGGCATTAAATATATTTAAAGGGCAATGTTAGTACGTTATCTGAAGATGTATAAATAGATGTACACTCCCACATACACTTCTCTTCTGGAAATATGTAAATGTTTTGCAAATATGATATTGGGATGGGTTGGCAAACTTTGAGGCTGTTGTTTTCTGTTAAAAACAGGCACTGGTGACCTTCAACAAATGTCTGTTTGGGCAGGTCCACTTTCTGTTTAACTGTCAACTGATTGACCTTTGTCCTTAATGCTTTATTGTTCCTTTGCCCTTGAATTGTCTCCTATTCATCTAAAATTGGCATCATGTACTTTATTTTGGTTTTGGCAGTATAAAAATATATAATATTGTATGCACTCACTAACTGTAAGTCGCTCTGGATAAGAGTGTCTGTTAAATGACTCAAAAAATATATATAGTGAATCCTGTGAATGTGTGAGGGCCTAGCATTAAAAGTTGTTCAAGCTATTGAAGTAATTGCCAGGACATTTTACCTCTCAAAGATGTTTGAACAGATGGTTAAATAATACGTCGATTTTCATTTATACCAATAGTCTAGTTGGCCAAGTCTTTTCAGTTTGTAGGTGCTTGACAAGCAAGTAGTCTAACCTAATGTATTTTGGATGGATACCATTTTGTTACCACACAGAAATAAGATAAGGGAGATGCTACACGCTATCCTAAGGAATGACGAGTCAGAATTTTGGATGAGTTCCCAGTTCATTCCAAACGATGACGTTGATACGTTTGCATTACGCAATGTGGCTACATAGCAACGCTGGGCTCCGGTCACGTGAAACGGGTGTAAAAATTGACCAACCAAATTCGACTTTATCTCTAACAACCAATAGCAAAAGACCAGGGCGTTCCTCTAGTTATGCGTAGAAAGTGGAAACTTAAGCAGCTCGGGTGCAAAGTTCTATGCTGCGTTCACATCATGTCTGAAATTCAGAACCTCCGAGTTAAAATTAACAAGTTATTTGCGTAGAGCTTCCTATTGGTTGATTGTGATACTTGCCAAGTGGTAAACTTTGAATAATTTTTCTACAACAAGCAAGTCAAACATTTCTGAGTTTCCGACATGACAGGAACGTGGCATTACTTTCTGACAACTGATTGACCTTTGTCCTTGCTTTATTGTTCCTTTGCCCTTGAATTGTCTCTTATTCATCTGAAATTGACATCATGTACTTTATTTTGGTTGCATGATGAAGTTCAACTCTTGGTATGCATGTTTCTAAACTTCATTTACATTTTTGATTACATTTTTCACATAAGCAGTTTGCATATACATTTGGCCATGTAAATTATGTGGGAACATAACGTAGTGAATGTCCTCTTGTAAACATTAAAGGCAGATGTAATCAGAGTGATTACTGTCGCAGAATGTAGATCTACATTATCTATTTTTCTAAATGAAAGGTTTCTGTTACATGCATTGATCTCCATTCACACCTCGTAAAGAGTTTATCTGGTGATTGACTGACTTAGTTTCACTTGAAACAATGGAAAGGGAAACAAAATGTACAGCCCGGTGACGTAGGTCGGCTACTGAAGATCCAAAGGGTTGTAGTTATCAGTATCTCTCACGTGAGGGCCTAGCTCTAGATGCATTGAAAGTTATTCAATCTACTGAAGTATTGCCAGGACATTTTACCTATCAAAGATGTTTGAACAGATGACAAAATATTACATCGATTTTTATTGAGACCTACAGTCTAGTTGGACTAGTCTTCTTTTCAGTTTGGTGCTTGACTAGTAGTCTAACTTAATGTATTTTTGGATTGATACCATTTTGTTACCACTCAGAAATAAGACAAGGGGGCCGTGTGGAGATGCTACACACTATCCTAAAAAATGACGAGTCAGAATTTTGGATGAGTTCGCAGTTCATTCCAAACGATGACGTTGAAACGTTTGCATTACGCAGCGTGGCTACATAGCAACGCTGGGCTCCGCCCACGTGAAACGGTTGTAAAAATTGACCAACCAAATTCTACTTTGTCTCTAACAACCAATAGCAAAAGACCAGGGCGTGCCTCTCGTTCCTCTCGTTATGTGTGGAAAGTTGAACACACCGACTGTGTTTTTGCGCAAAATAGTATGCAGCATCATCTAGATATGTGTGCAACAAAAGTTCAACATTCACCTTCTGCCACCATTTCTGTCAACCCGTTTACGCATACAGTTTGACGCATACGTTCGATAAATCCAAAGTATGCACCACACAGAACGCACTACAACTGCCTCTGCAACGCAATGCTGCAAGGCAAACGCCGCGTTCCATTGTTGTACCAAAACGCAAGCACAGTCGGTGTGTTCGAAGCAGCTCGGGTGCAAAGTTCCATGCTGCGTTCACATCATGTCTGAAATTCAGAACCTCCGAGTTAAAATGAACATACGTTATTTGCGTAGGGCTTCCTATTGGTTGACTGTGATACTTCCCAAATGGTAAACTCTGTATAGTCAAACATTTCTGAGTTTCCGACATGATAGGAACGTGGCATTACTTTCTGTTGAACTGACAACTGATTGACCTTTGTCCTTGCTTTATTGTTCCTTTGCCCTTGAATTGTCTTATTCATCTAAAATTGGCATCATGTACTTTATTTTGGTTGCATGATGAAGTTTCTAAACTTAATTCACATTTTTGATTACATTTTCACATAAGCATGTGGGAACATACCATATAGTGCGTCCCCTGTAGCTCAGTTGGTAGAACATGGCGCCTGCAACGCCAGGGTTGTGGGTTCGTTTCCCACGGTGCCAGTATGAAAATGTATGCACTCACTAACTGTAAATCGCTCTGGATAAGAGCGTCTGCTAAATGACAAAAAAATGGAAAGGGAAACATTTTTACAGCCCGATGACGTAGATCGGCTACTGTAGATCCAAAGGGTTGTAGTTATCAGTATCTCCCACATGAGGTCATCATTTCTCCTTATATTTTCCCTTCATGTTGGAAAGGTTGAAAGCTGGTTCGAAAGTGGCTTTGGGTGAAATCTGCAGGTCAAGAGCCTCCACCAAACTGAATCATGTGAGTGTGTGAGGGCCTAGCCATTTTGTGTGAGGGACACCATTTTGTATACATCTGGCCCTTCATTGGACACTGTGTTAACAAACCTCCAAACGAGCTTCAATGCCATACAACAATCCTTCAGTAGCCTTCAACTGCTCTTAAACACTAGTAAAACTAAATGCATGCTTTTCAATCGAACGCTGCTGGCACCCGCCCACCCGACTAGAATCACCACTCTCGACGGGTCTGACCTAGAGTATGTGGACAACTACAAATACCTAGGTGTCTGGTTAGACTGTAAACTCAACTTCCAGACTCACATAAAGAATCTCCAATCCAAAGTTAAATCTAGAATCGGCTTCCTATTTCGCAACAAAGCCTCCTTCACTCATGCTGCCAAACATGCCCTCGTAAAACTGACTATCCTACCGATCCTTGACTTCGGCGATGTCATTTACAAAATAGCCTCCAACACTCTACTCAGCAAATTGGATGTAGTCTATCACAGTGCCATCCGTTTTGTCTCCAAAGCCCCATACACTACCCACCACTGTGACCTGTACGCTCTTGTTGGCTGGTCCTCACTACATGTTCGTCGTCAAACCCACTGGCTCCAGGCCATCTATAAATCACTGCTAGGCAAATCCCCGCCTTATCTTAGCTCATTGGTCACCATAGCAGCACCCACCCGTAGTCTGCGCTCCAGCAGGTATATCTCACTGGTCATTCCCAAAGCCAACACCTCCTTTGGCCGCCATTCCTTCCAGTTCTCTGCTGCCAATGACTGGAACGAATTGCAAAAATCTCTGAAGCTGGAGACTCTTATCTCCCTCAATAACTTTAAGCATCAGTTGTCAGAGCACCTTACCGATCACTGCACCTGTACACAGCCCATCTGAAATTAGCCCACCCAACTACCTCATCCCTATATTGTTATTTATTTTGCTCTTTTGCACCCCAGTATCTCTATTTGCACATAATCTCTTGCACATCTAGCATTCCAGTGTTAATACTATTGTAATTATTTTGCACTATAGCCTATTTATTGCCTTACCTCCATAACTTGCTACATTTGCACACACTGTATATATATTTTCTGTTGTATTTCTGACTTTATGTTTTTTTACCCCATATGTAACTCTGTGTTGTTTTTATTGCACTACTTTGCTTTATCTTGGCCAGGTCGCAGTTGTAAATGAGAACCTGTTCTCAACTGGCTTACCTGGTTAAATAAAGGTGAAATAAAAAAAATAAAAAATAAAAATAGCCCTAGATGCATTGAAAGTTATTCAATCTACTGAAGTATTGCCAGGACATTTTACCTATCAAAGATGTTTGAACAGATGGCGAAAGAATACGTCGATTTTTATTTAGACCTATGGTCTAGTAGGACTAGTCTTCTTTTCAGTTTGGTGATTGACAAGTAGTCTAACGTAATGTATTTCGGATGGATACCATTTTGTTACCACGCAGAAATAAGACAAGCGGATCGTGTGCCGATGCTACACACCATCCTAAAAAATGATGAGTCAGAAATGTTTGCATTACGCAACGTGGCTACATAGCAACGATGAGCTCCGTCCACGTGAAATGGATGTACAAAGTGACCAACCAAATTGTACTTTATCCCTAACAACCAATAGCAAAAGACCAGGGCGTGCCTCTCATTCGCCTTATTCCGTGTGGAAACTTTACCGGCTCGGGTGCAAAGTTTCAGCCGTCTGCAAATCGAAGTCTACGGTCAACGTTTCTGGAATATGCTCTTTTAATTTTCCCAATTGACTGCTTTTTAGGAACCATCATCGGTCTTAGCTGTATCTGGAATTGGACTCGGTTGTAATCGTACGATAATGACGAATTGTTAGCGAGCGTATAAATATTTACAAGACGTGGTGGAATCCCATCATATGCCTATCGATTGGCTCGCATGTTGTAGCTAACGTTACAGCTAGTATACCATCACCGTACGTGCATATCGTAAGCTAGCTAGCTAGTTAACGCTATCTAAATAAACAAGTGATCAGCGGAGAGAAATGGCTTGTGAGCCTAATCGTGTGCGGCTAATATGTATGCTTTCATTGACTTTTGGCTTTTTTATCGTGGAGGTTGTCGTCAGTCGGATCACTGCATCTTTAGCAATGCTTTCGGACTCCTTTCATATGCTATCGGATGTCATAGCGCTGTTTGTGGCTTTGGTGGCTGTGCGCTTCGCTCAGAAAACACAATCGACAAATAAAAACACCTTCGGATGGATCCGGGCTGAGGTGATGGGGGCTCTGGTCAACGCAGTGTTCCTCACAGCTCTCTGTTTCACCATCATCTTGGAGGCCGTCGAGCGATTCACCAACCCACATGAAATCGAGAAACCCCATGTAGTCATCGGTGTGGGGGCTGCCGGGCTACTGGTCAACCTCCTCGGGCTGTGCTTGTTCCGTGGACACGCAGGTGGTGGACACGGGCACTCCCACGGAGGAGGAGGCCATTCTCATGGAAATAAGAAAAACAAGAGGGGTAAACTATGCAAGTCAGAAAGACCGAATGGATCATCAGGGGAGGAGACCAACAACCTGGTAGGAAGCCACAACAGCCCCCCTAATGGCGTGAACACCGAGAGACGTAGACATGGTAAGCTATGTCATTCATTTGTCTATTATATTAGCTATACTGTCAACATACTGTAGCTACTGTACTTGGCTAGCTACAATCGTCACACCTTAACTGAGAATATGACCCTCCGGCGCCCCATGATACTGCGTTGTTTTTCACCTCGGGTTCATTGTACTACTATGAAGACAACGAACGCTTCATTATGATATCAGATATGAAATATAACCCCGCAAGTATGTCTCTTGTTTTATGTGGTTTCATCGAATTAAAATAATATATTTTATTGAGGAGAGGGGGTAGACCGAACACACACTCACATAATCTCACAGACAGGGAATTTATGAAAATAACTGAAACTTCTCTGGGACTTTGCTGACAAAATTACGTAGGCCATAGGGCCTACTCAAGATGGAGCGATCTTTAGTCCAAACTAAGCCATCTCTGTGGTGTTCTTGTTAAGGGCAATTCCGTTGTAACGGAACTGCGCTGAGACTCACTTAAATGCATGCCAAACAAAAACCATAAGATTTTTTGAGAACCACGGATAATCGCTATCGGTTTTTCTGATAGTCTCGCTACATGGCAAAAATGCTACTATGCCAACTGCCACTCACCGCCTGAGTCAGGAGCACTGCACAATGCCGAGGAATGTCTAGCAGGGAGCAGCAGCGCGCAAGCTCATTCTCCAACAGAAAGGTGAAGTATTGAGAAATTGATGAGTTGACAGTGTCCAAAATCGAACTCCTGTTGCAAATATTCGTTTAGTTAATTCACCAATAATAAGGGTCGTGTGGAGTTGTTTTAGAGATGCTTCCTGACAGCAAAACAAATAAATACAATATACAGATCATGGAAATTGACTAAAAATAATAGTTTCATAAGCATCCCTGATCACAAATCATGAAATTAGGTGGAACCATTTGCATTGAATAGATGTTATTTTATATTATCAAACTAACGGCAGTGCCTATATGATGTCCTTCCATACAGGCCTGACATGCTGGAGTGATGCTTCTTTGCAAATGTTGTTGATCAGTAGGTTAATATAAGTCCCAAATGGAGGTTCGAATATGCATTCACATGTATTGTGAGGAGGCCTATTCCATCTTAATTTACCCAGTTTATCAAGAGATTTACCATTCAAAAAAAAAATGTATTACTATTAAGTTATGTAGTTAGAATGGTAAAAACAGTCAAATGTATTGTTTAATTTAATGATATTGAATATTGGCTCCAAATTAAGATTCAATGTTGTTTGCAGAAAGAATGGGGTGTAAGCTATGACATGACATCTTGAGTAAAATAAATTATAATCTTTTAAGGTTATTGAAGAGGATTTACACCCGGTAACAGAATTTCATCATGGGTCCCTGATCTGTACTACACAGAAATGCATAATTATGGATATGAATGTCATTCTCTTCATGGTGATGTATCCTAAATAGGTACACAAAGGTATAAATATGCAATATCCTCCTTTGCATATTTGGGTATTATTCTACATACTGGCTATTATTTTAATGAGCTCCGTCACTAAACAAGACCAAATTTGGTTGGACTGGACCAAATCTGAACCAACCATAGACGTTTGTTTCACAAGAGTTGACATTAAAGTACAGCACAGAACAGTAGCGATCAGTACAGTAGAGTTCACTGCAGTACAATAGAGTACAGTAGAGTATAGTTCAGTACAGTCAATTATAGTGTACTCAACTCGAGTGTACTCTACTGTGTACTGTACTGAATTTTACTCTACTTCTCTTTACTGTATTGTACTATACGCTTTGATGTATTCAATGTACTCTACGGTGCTCTACTGTAATGTAATGTACTGTACCAATCATGGATGTCCATGTTTGGGCCAAATGGAGGCCGGTCCAGATATCTATGGGTGTTGAAATCAAGGCCAGGGCGGACTGACCAAATTTCAGCTGAACATAAGCCTAACAGTATGCCAGTGGAAGGGAGGACAGTAGTTGTTGACCCAAGTGTGGTTTGTGACTACTATGATTTCCCATTGTAGCCAATAACATTTCAGAAATTCTGTTACTGATTTTGGTAACAATTAAGTTTTAATCACTTCATAATTCATAAACAAAATTAATATCTAACTAATTGATAGGTCTACCTTGTTACTTCTGAACTTTCATTATCCTCCCTCATGAGGGAGAGAAATTAGAAGACATCTTGAAGATATGTAGGTTTAAGGTAACGGAATTAAGGCACAAGGTAATAATTCTTAAACTAACAAAAGGCAGAAAAGTTGGCAGGGGTGTGTACTTCAACATTCTTTTGTTTTGTTGTGTTTCTAATACCTTAAGACTTTTTCTGGTAGATGTTGTCTAACCCCCTTTCCATCTGTTTGACAAGATATCAAAGCCTATTCATACTTTTTAGGATGGGAAAATAATTGTAAAAAATTTAGTGTGTGTGTGTGTGTCGTAATAAAAAATAAAAAAAATAGACTCTTAGCTTTCATTTGACACCCAATTTGACATGCTCCTATGGACTTCACATGTTGGTGCTCATGGGTCCTTTCACATGGAAATTACCTTAACCCTTTCATATTTTTGCCTTTGAGGAGAGACATTCAACACAACTGCCCTGTTGATCAAGATACCAGTCTCACATGGTCTTGGCTGGGCTGGTGTGTATCTCCTGGCTTGGGCATCATCAGTATCATCTGTTGCCTTGGAAGCTGTAGGAGCCCTTTTACAAGACCAGTCAAAGAGTCGTGTGGGCAGCATCATGATGAAATCCAGCCAGTCGCTTTCAGTTTTGAACAGGAACCGGGACAGGGCTATTATATTCATTGTAATATTCATAAACTTCAGCGACTGGTATCAGCAGTGACTTGATACTG
The DNA here is from genome assembly GCF_964263955.1 of Coregonus lavaretus. Taxonomy (NCBI): domain Eukaryota; kingdom Metazoa; phylum Chordata; class Actinopteri; order Salmoniformes; family Salmonidae; genus Coregonus; species Coregonus lavaretus. The sequence continues at coordinate 6,438,300 of NC_140020.1, read as the reverse complement.
AACAATGTGGCCCATGACTGCGTCCATATTGCACACCCCATGTTGAAGTACCTTTAGCAGAGGCAATGAGAGTGCAAGACAGACCTTGTAATTCAAGTAACTCATTCATTATTTGTACCACTTTAGGAGACAATTATTTTTGATGTCATGTCATCATATAGGCAATAACTGGATAAATATGCCTCTTAGCTTGTCTGTAAAATACCTAATGCTTCCTAAACCTGTGTGCCCTTCATGCTCACTGTAACATAAGTTTGTTTCGAGGTGATCTTTCTTATCTGAAGAATCTAGCCCCCGGTCAGCCTGCAGACGTGTTACATCAAGGGTGTCAAACTCATTCCACAGAGTGACTGCAGGTTTTAGTTTTTCCTTTCAGTTAAGACCTAGACAACCAGGTGAGGGGATTTCCTTACTAATTAGTGACCTTATTTCATCAATCAAATACAAGAGGTGGAGCGAAAACACGCAGACACTCGGCCCTCTGTGGAATGAGTTTGACACGTGTTTTACATGGTGGCGGACAAGTCATGACTTGTTACAAAACCAAACTGGTGGGAGTCCTGCCATCCTGATTTGGTCACTCCAACTGCATTGGGTAAATTAAGGAATGTTTGAACTCTTACACATTCAAATCGTGACCTTTTATGAAGACACTTGATCTCTATTGTCACTACTGGTGCTGCTACACCCATAACAGGAAGTTGGCTTCTTTCACAAAACCCACGTTTTTATACGCCATTTTCTTTCTGTTTATTCACTGTCACAGGCCTTCAGTGATTCATGTCACCTATTGTTTTATCATATTAACAGGTGGTCATGTCATGGTATCATTAGAATCACCAATAATGTGGACAGAAGTGTTTTAAAAGTGTGGGCCAAAATTGACGGTGGGTTATCGTTTCTACAGTGCTCTCTGTTTCTGGTGATCCTCCAGTTTCAGGTGAAACATATTTTGAACATCTCCTTGCTAATACTAAGGGCTGCCCTTTGCCTTTCTTCCTATTTGGACAGAAAATAGTAAAACCAGGAGACTGTACGTTTCTCCCCTACCCTGGGCCTGTCAGGCTCTGCCAGTTTCAATAAATTCAGCCCATTTCAACCTTCTCCATGCACTGGTCGCTGCCACCCGGCCATACATCACCGAAGGCAGTGACTGACACCCAGACCATTAGGCCCTGATAAATTACCCCTACGTCACTGTGTGCCGGGACAGAGGCTAATAGCCTAGCACTGGTTCTGGTGCCACTGGCCATTATGTAACTATGAGCCGTAGCGTAGTGCTAGGCCGCCACACTTGTCTGCAGACGCTAATTGAATTTCCTCAAGGTGTTAAGCAGGGGAGTCGGTTGTGGTTGGTTAATTTACTAGCTTCTACCACCACACCGGTTGGAGTTCATGTCTAGAACTGCAACTGGAGGCCTGCCTCAGGTGATGCACTACGCCTACATTCTTTCCCACGACAAAGTAAATGGGTTTCATGTCTAACATGACGTAGCTTCCTATCAAGGTGTTTATTGCCTGGGGCAGCCGTAACTTACGGTACATCAACCATGTCCTCCAAAAACCCTGACGCAGTCATCAATCATTATGGTTTGTTTGGGTCAGTAGTTGGACAAGGCAGCTGATAAATTGCAGCTGGACGCGTGAGTCATTCACGATTATATATTCCAGTCATTCCTCGTCTCTGTAAAAATCTCAATTTTCTTTCCTCCATCCCTTGGAAGAGTCCCAACCCCTACCACTTTCTCTGACATTCCTCCTTCTGTCCTCTCAAATATGTGGGCTCTGTTAAAATGCTTTAAAAATGCATCCTTCCTACCTTCCATCTGAATTGGCTGTCATTGGGGATGGTGGTTACTTTACTTTCACCTATCTAATCACTTATAGGTCGATGCTTATCTCAAGGAAACTTCTTTAACCCCTCGTCTCTCTGTCTTCTTCCTTCAGAGATCATTTGTAACGACAGTGAGATGCAGATGAACGGCAGCGCTCCCTACGAGGAGCTGGACTACAGCCACGACGAGGCCTCGCTCAACATGCGCGGTGTCTTCCTGCATGTGCTGGGCGACGCCCTGGGCTCAGTCATCGTGGTGGTCAACGCCCTCATCTTCACCTTCGTATGGCGACCGTGCCCGCCTGGCGAGACCTGCTTCAACCCCTGCATCGACAGCCACTCCACCGACCTGAGCGATAACGGCAACAGTTCTAGCTTCCAGCGGACCATGGTGGGGCCGTGCTGGGTGCTCTACCTGGACCCCACGCTGTGCGTCATCATGGTGGGTATCCTGCTCTACACCACCTACCCGCTGCTCAAAGAGTCTGCGCTGATCCTCCTGCAGACGGTGCCCAAGCAGATCGACATGCACCGCCTCAATGAGCGGCTGCTTTTGCTGGATGGCGTGCTGGCCATCCACGAACTGCACATCTGGCAGCTGGCGGGCTCGCGCATCATCGCCACGGCGCACATAAAGTGTCACGACCCCACGTCCTACATGGACGTGGCCAAGCGCATCAAGGACTTCTTCCATGACGAGGGCATCCACGCCACCACCATCCAGCCCGAGTTCGTTACCATCAACTCCGAGTCAAGCGCCTCCCTCTGCGAGCTCTCCTGCCGGACGCAGTGCGCACCCAAGCTGTGTTGTGGCACTGCTGACAAGCCGGGCGTGGCTGGTGCTGGTCCGGTGGGCGCCGAGATGATCCTGAGCGGCGAGGGGAACGCGCTGGCGGCCTCGGCCATGGAGGTAATCAGCGAGACCCCAGAGGGCGCAGACGGAGCTGTAGTCCTGGAGCAGGCGGCCGCTGCAGTTGTCCAGGTGGTCCCTCAGCCAGAGCCCGAGGTCATCACCCGAGAGGTGGAGTCTTCTCTGTGAGAGAGACCAGACTAGAGACGGTCAGAGGCGGAGGGATAGAATCACCAATAATGTGGACAGAAGTGTTTTAAAAGTGTGGGCCAAAATTGACGGTGGGTTATCGTTTCTACAGTGCTCTCTGTTTCTGGAGACGGGTTGAAAAATGGCTCCACCGCTGCGCTCTGGTTCGAAGACACCCTCTGTTCTGAGCCCCTAACCCTCCCACTGCCTACCCCCTTCTACGGTCTACCCCTCACTACCTTTACCTCCTCACATCTGACCCCTCACCCCTGATCTACTCTCTGAGCGTCAGAGAGAGCAGCACAGTGATGATGCGTGACTTCACCTCTCACCCAGGCTGGGGGCTCGGCCTGGTCTGGCCTGCTGCATATGTGCCCTACCCCTCGTTAGCACCATGTTGTGATGTGTGACATCCCCTCCCTCCATGGTGTCTCTGTGCCAAAGCTTTTCAATGCAGGACAGAAGGGACAAGGGGAGACTCCAACAAGGACAAAGAGCAAATACGACATATGCAAGGCAAGCACACCTTTCTACTCCGCAGGTTTTTTTGTCGATCTCTGGACCTTTCATTGATGTATTATTACGTTTTTTTGGATAGGCTTTGAACATCTCTATTTTCTTAGCCTCGGGCACCCAATGGAAAATGATTAAATTACAACAACAAAAATATTTATATATTTAAGTTTAGTAATGATCTATTATTTCTCTCTTTAAATGCTTTTATAATATTTACTTTGGATGATGGATTAAATTTTTTGCAATTGTTCTGCCACTTGAATATTTGACAAACCATCTATGCTGTAGACTTGTTTTTGAAATTGTGCATTTTACTTTTAATGATTTATTTCTCAGACTTTTTTCTGGCCTGACTCTGTTTTAATGGCTGTTGTTAGTTGAATGCAGATGCTGTGTAAAAACCCTCACACCTCACCTTTATTTCAAACTGATTTGAAATGGCACTGAGTACAGTTCAAGTAAGTACTGTAGGTTAGTCTATCTTGTATTGGCAAACTCCGACAAACATTCATTCAACAACAACAAATCGGCCTTGCAAGCCAGGGGGTCTATCACTGAAATAAAATGTGTACTACAAAATGTCGACAACAATATTGTTTTAAATCTATGCTGGAGGGCATTCAGATGGGTTGTTGAAATTCATACTACTATTCCTCATAAAGTGTTGAGGAAGAGACCTAGTCAAAATCCATGCTGAACGTTTTTAGTTTCCAGAGTCCTCCTGCTGCAACTTTGCATGACCAAAATGAAGTGTGTTATTTGAATCACAGAGCTGCAAAACAGTAGCCTACTTCCTTGTTTTCTCAGATAGCGAGAATAACTTTATCGAAATGTCACTTAGGCCTAAGCTTTTCCTTCCTTTGTAGTGAATGGGTTTGTTAGGCTTCATGTGCCGATTTACAGTAATCTTAGTGGCCTTTTTAATGCAAGGAAATCTGATCATTCCTCATCCAGTATCATTTATTATGATCAACATCACAAAGATATCATTTATATGATGATTCAAGGATGCATTTCAGATTTCCACTCTAAGTAAATGTGTATGCAGTATAGAAGCATTGTATTGGGAAATGTATTTTGACACGTTCCTTTTGTTTTGAAAATGTCTGGTTACTATTATTCTGTGTATTTGAGCCTCGAGCTCTATGTGCAAATTGAGTTGTTGTTTTTTGGATTTTAGATATATGATGTGTATTTGATATATTACAGTACCTGTTGAAATGTGTCATTGTGAAAATTAAACATGCCTGTTTGGTACAGTTGTTAAGCTGTTCTGTGTTAGTCTTTTTACATACAGTTTCTTTGGACATTAGGTCTACACTTCATCCATACAAACTCAGTGAACATCTGCAATGATACTGATCCATCAGACTGGTCTAGAAGTACATGTCAATGTGAAATATTTCACTATGACTATTAAAGCCACTTGATGGCCTTAGAAAATACATTTAACCATACTGCTTCTTAGCCATTTCAAATGCCATCTTCTACAATAAATCTACATTGAAAGTGAATCTACAGTACATTTGAAAGGGAATCTACTTTTGAAAGGGAACAAACGTCGTCAGTTAGCGTACAGATCCAGGCAGGGCAGTATGCCATATTAGCCTCTGGCCTAGCTCTGTAGCCCCTGGCCTAGCTCTGTATCCCCTGGCCTAGCTCTGTAGCCCCTGGTCTAGCTCTGTAGCCCCTGGCCTAGCTCTGTAGCCCCTGGCCTAGCTCTGTAGCCCCTGGTCTAGCTCTGTAGCCCCTGGCCTAGCTCTGTAGCCCCTGGCCTAGCTCTGTAGCCCCTGGTCTAGCTCTGTAGCCCCTGGCCTAGCTCTGTATCCCCTGGCCTAGCTCTGTAGCCCCTGGTCTAGCTCTGTAGCCCCTGGCCTAGCTCTGTAGCCCCTGGCCTAGCTCTGTAGCCCCTGGTCTAGCTCTGTAGCCCCTGGCCTAGCTCTGTAGCCCCTGGTCTAGCTCTGTAGCCCCTGGCCTAGCTCTGTATCCCCTGGCCTAGCTCTGTAGCCCCTGGTCTAGCTCTGTAGCCCCTGGTCTAGCTCTGTAGCCCCTGGCCTAGCTCTGTATCCCCTGGCCTAGCTCTGTAGCCCCTGGCCTAGCTCTGTATCCCCTGGCCTAGCTCTGTAGCCTCTGGCCTAGCTCTGTAGCCCCTGGCCTAGCTCTGTATCCCCTGGTCTAGCTCTGTATCCCCTGGCCTAGCTCTGTAGCCCCTGGTCTAGCTCTGTAGCCCCTGGCCTAGCTCTGTAGCCCCTGGCCTAGCTCTGTATCCCCTGGTCTAGCTCTGTATCCCCTGGCCTAGCTCTGTAGCCCCTGGCCTAGCTCTGTATCCCCTGGCCTAGCTCTGTAGCCTCTGGCCTAGCTCTGTAGCCCCTGGTCTAGCTCTGTATCCCCTAGCCTAGCTCTGTAGCCTCTGGCCTAGCTCTGTAGCCCCTGGCCTAGCTCTGTAGCCTCTGGCCTAGCTCTGTATCCCCTGGTCTAGCTCTGTAGCCCCTGGCCTAGCTCTGTAGCCTCTGGCCTAGCTCTGTAGCCCCTGGTCTAGCTCTGTAGCCCCTGGTCTAGCTCTGTAGCCCCTGGTCTAGCTCTGTAGCCCCTGGCCTAGCTCTGTAGCCCCTGGTCTAGCTCTGTAGCCCCTGGCCTAGCTCTGTAGCCTCTGGCCTAGCTCTGTAGCCCCTGGTCTAGCTCTGTAGCCCCTGGCCTAGCTCTGTATCCCCTGGTCTAGCTCTGTAGCCCCTGGCCTAGCTCTGTATCCCCTGGTCTAGCTCTGTAGCCCCTGGTCTAGCTCTGTATCCCCTGGTCTAGCTCTGTAGCCCCTGGCCTAGCTCTGTAGCCCCGTGAAGAGCCCTGAGCCAGATGGCCTTATGTAAGCGGCCCTGGGGGAGCAGTCCACAAAGCCACACGGCTCTAGTAGTGTATACAGCATTTCAGCGTCCTGCTGCCTCACTCTCCTCTTTGCCCTCATTTACGTAGCCTGGTTAAACCAGACTGAACGCTGCGCTCACCATTGTTTCACTTTATTTTACATTTGAGTCCCAGGCTACTACCCATAGAGATGGAAAATGTAGCCAAATGGTTCAGGGAGGTGGGGTTGGCATGTGGTAGGTCTCTATTGTCTGGGTTTATTAAAGTATTTTTTTCTGTTACACCTTTTAGAACTGGCTTTTGTATGCATTGAAATATAATCTCTAGAAAGAATAAAGCTGCTCAAGCGGCAATTTGACAGAACCCATTGTTGGAACATTAACTTGAATGGGGATGCCTGTTCTATAGATACTATTTATATGATTGTATGTTCACTCTGGCCATCAAGTATAGGTGAAAGCTTACCTAACATTAATGCTGATGACTTGCTGGTTTAACCTGTCCAGACAGCTATAGTTACCTATTGACTACCTATTTGTACAGCTTTTGTTGTGTACATTGACGATGTAGCCTGTGCTTACAAATGTTGTGCTGGCTAGGAGGAATCATTTTAGCTTCAGCTTGACCTTTCTAACCCCTGTGAGCTTTGGTCCACCTGCTCTAGCCTTTTTTAGAGAGCATTCAATTAGGCCCTGGATGACTCCTCCTGTGCCCCCCCCCAACCCTCCACAAACCCCCTTTTCCAACAACCCACACTCCACCCACCCATCACGCAACCTGGCTGTAATCCAGTGAACAAAGCCAGTGAGACAGATTGTCTGGTCCTCCATGGACATAATGACCAGTCCTAACATCCTGCCCCCATAGACCGCTGGGTGGAGCAACCCATTTGCTCCAGCGAGGCCCTGTGAGGCAGAGCCCAGTGGTCAGTCAGTGGTCAGTCAGTGAGGCCCTGTGAGATAGAGCCCAGTGGTCAGTCAGTGAGGCCCTGTGAGATAGAGCCCAGTGGTCAGTCAGTGAGGCACTGTGAGGCCCTGTGAGGCAGAGCCCAGTGGTCAGTCAGTGAGGCCCTGTAAGGCAGAGCCCAGTGGTCAGTCAGTGAGGCCCTGTAAGGCAGAGCCCAGTGGTCAGTCAGTGAGGCCCTGTGAGATAGAGCCCAGTGGTCAGTCAGTGAGGCCCTGTGAGATAGAGCCCAGTGGTCAGTCAGTGAGGCCCTGTGAGATAGAGCCCAGTGGTCAGTCAGTGGTCAGTCAGTGAGACCCTGTGAGATAGAGCCCGGTGGTCAGTCAGTGAGGCCCTGTGAGGCAGAGCCCAGTGGTCAGTCAGTGAGGCCCTGTAAGGCAGAGCCCAGTGGTCAGTCAGTGAGGCCCTGTGAGATAGAGCCCAGTGGTCAGTCAGTGAGGCCCTGTGAGATAGAGCCCAGTGGTCAGTCAGTGAGGCCCTGTGAGGCAGAGCCCAGTGGTCAGTCAGTGAGGCCCTGTGAGGCAGAGCCCAGTGGTCAGTCAGTGAGGCCCTGTGAGATAGAGCCCAGTGGTCAGTCAGTGAGGCCCTGTGAGATAGAGCCCAGTGGTCAGTCAGTGAGGCCCTGTGAGATAGAGCCCAGTGGTCAGTCAGTGAGGCCCTGTGAGATAGAGCCCAGTGGTCAGTCAGTGAGGCCCTGTGAGATAGAGCCCAGTGGTCAGTCAGTGAGGCCCTGTGAGGCCCTGTGAGATAGAGCCCAGTGGTTAGTCTGTGCAGCGGGACTCCATTGTTGTTCCAGAGAGCTAGCTGTCATCGCTGTCCCCTAAACCCTAACTCTCCCTCCCACAGAGTACAGATGACCTCTACAGTTTGGTTCAATAGGCTTGGCACACTCAGGCTTTAAGGGGAAGAGATGGTTAAGTGGTTACATAGTACACTGCTGACTGGCCAGTTTCATGTCTGTTTTCTCCACAGAAAAACAAAATAAGAACGGAACTGAAACTACTGTGTTGAGGTCATTGAAAGATGGTTCTGAATCAGAAGTTTTTTCAAGGCCCATCAGATCACACAGATGAATAAATAAAGACTTCATTTCCTGTAAATAGATTAAACCAAAGTCTAACTATTAGTAATGAATGACTCTCTACATTTGTAATAATAATGTCCACTGTGTGAACGCTTGGTGTATGACACTCCTGCGTCGGGGTGAATGGGTGGTTCGGGATTTGGGAGAAATGATTGTCTGCAGCCAGCCTGACTTGGAGTGATGATTCAGCCAGTTTGAAGGGGAATGAGGAGGAACCATTGAGAGTGCCCTAGAGAATATCAGGGATATTGTCAAGATAGTAAGAATAGTCTGTATTGGGAATGATCAAGGCAAGGGGGATATAGAGTGAAAGATATGTAGGGATATAGGCCTTGTGGGAAACGACTTCATATAGGAGGGTCAACACCAAAGGATTAGAGAGAAAATAACTGCCCCATTAAACTGGATTATACCATAATGCCCTGCCCCTGCCCCTCCCCTCCCCTCCCCCCACAACACTTCCCACAGCCCCTTCCTCGAAGTCGAATCACATGACAACTGTGTAGGTTCTGTCCCAAATGGCACCCTATTCCCTATGTAGTGCACTACTTTTGACCAGGGCCCCTAGGCACTATATAGGGAATACGGTGCCATTTGGGACACACTCGTACTGAGAAAAGAGCTGTCCCATCCCTGGGAGATTAGGGAATGTTGGAATGTTACATGTCTGATGATGATGATGATGCTCACCCAGGAACGAAGGCTCACATGGTGGCCAACTGAGACACAACACCAAGTTGACACTCTTAGCTCAAAACTCTCTCTGCTGAAATGTATTATATTCTGTCACTCACGTTTTATGTTTTGTCTCACTCTTTGAGATAAAATGTTTTGGGTAGTTACATTAAAACGGAATAAACCCCAACACACTGGTGATCTTAGATTATCCACAAAACATGTAATGTTCTGTGTGCACCTGGAAATACGGTATGTGTGCAAACTATACTTGTTCGTAACAGACACATACAGTTCATTCAATGCAAATCATTAAAATTTACTCAAGGCAGGTCTCTTCGGCTGCTTCACAGAACAGACACCATTTTGAAGGGAGGGATGGAAAGAAAAAAGGGAAAGAAAAGTAAAGGAAGGAATGGGTTACCATTCCCCCAGGGCTGAGTATGCCTCATGCCTCACTCAGCATTCTCTCAGACTTTGATCACAGTTGAGTGGAGTGGGGTCAACCTGCAATAATGAATGCCACACTGATAAACCAATTGCCGACAAGGTCAACATGACCCAGCCGTAATACTCTCCCTCTTTATTGTGTAATCAAGAGATAAAGCTATAGTGAAGTTAGCACAAAATCTTAAACTAACATCCTGTGGCTCTAGATCAATTGGCCCATGAGAAAGACACACACTGTTATCAACTACTTATAAAAATGTTGATGTTTCCATTACAATAACTGTGTACTGTTAAATGTTCAATTGACTTTGGTGAGTTCTGGCCCTTCTACTAGCATGATCATAGGTAGGCTATGTGTGGGACCCGACCCCTGTTGGCAGTGGTGGGGAAACTACTCTGTAAACATAGTTTACCAAGCTACCAATTACTTCACACTGAACGAAGTTAAGCTACACCAAAGCTACCCTTAAGAAAAATATAGATTACTTCACTAAAGTTACTTTGAAAAAGTAGTTCAATACATCCAAAATACTTAGGAAAATTATAATATCTAAATCTGAAATGTCATAAACGACAAAATTGCAACATATCACTCTGGAGTCAGATGTTAACAGAATGTGTCATTTAGCTTATTAAACACAAAAACAATGTTTCAAGTGAGAATTAGGCAGGTCAGATGTCAAAAATAAAATACATTCTGGCCTACATGTACAGTACCAGTCAAATGTTTGGACACACCTACTCATTCAAGGGTTTTTCTTTATTTTTACTATTTTCTACATTGTAGAATAATAGTGAAGACAAAACTATGAAATAACACATATGGAATCATGTAGTAGCCAAAAAAGTGTTAAACAAATCAGAATATATTTTATATTTGAGATTCTTCAAATAGCCGCCCACTCTTGGCATTCTCTCAACCAGCTTCACCTGGAATGCTTTTCCAACAGTCTTGAAGGAGTTCCCACATATGCTGAGCACTTGTTGGCTGCTTTTCCTTCACTCTGCCGTCCGACTCATCTTAAACCATCTCAATTGGGTTGAGGTCGGGGGATTGTGGAGGCCAGGTCATCTGATGCAGCACTCCATTACTCTACTTCTTGCTAAAATAACCCTTACAAAGCCTGGAGGTGTGTCATTGTCCTGTTGAAAAACAAATGATAGTCCCACTAAGCCCAAACCAGATGGGATGGCGTATCGCTGCAGAATGCTGTGGTAGCCATGCTGGTTAAGTGTGCATTGAATTCTAAATAAATCACAGACAGTGTCACCAGCAAAGCACCCCATCACCATAACACCTCCTCCTCCATGCTTTACGGTGGGAACTACACATGCAGAGATCATCCGTTCACCCACTCCATGTCTCACAAAGGCAAGGCGGTTGGAACCAAAAATCTCAAATTTGGACTCCAGACCAAAGGACACATTTCCACCGGTCTAATGTCCATTGCTCATGTTTCTTGGCCCAAGCAGGCCTCTTCTTCTTATTGGTGTCCTTTAGTAGTGGTTTCTTTGCAGCAATTCGACCATGAAGGCCTGATTCACACAGTCCCCTCTGAAGAGTTGATGTTGAGATGTGTCTGTGACTTGAACTCTGTGAAGCATTTATTTGGGCTGCAATTTCTGAGGCTGGTAACTCTAATGAACTTATCCTCTGCAGCAGAGGTAACTCTGGGTCTTCCATTCCTGTGGCAGTTGTCACGTTCGTTGAGTAAAGGATTGGACCAAGGTGCAGCGTGGTATGCGTACATAGTCATTTATTATATAAACACCGACAAAATAACAAAATCCAACAGAACGTGAAGTTCAAGAGGCTACACATACAACAAGCCAAACAGTAAATGAAACAAGATCCCACAAATTTCCCTCATTAAAATGCAAATCAATTGATAACATTTTTGACATGCGTTTTTCTGGATTTTTTTGTTGTTATTCTGTCTCTCACTGTTCAAATAAACCTACCATTAAAATTATAGACTGATCATGTCTTTGTCAGTGGGCAAACGTACAAAATCAGCAGGGGATCAAATACTTTTTTCCCTCACTGTAAACTTAAACAGACTGATCATCTTTTGACTGAATATCTTCTGTGTAAGTTTGTGTTGATTTCTGTGTGAAATGTACACCTCTTTTTCCCTGAGGCTTATAAATAGACAACATGTTATTTAATTGTGCCTTCATTTTTTTCTTGACATTTTAACGGTGCAAAGATGAAAAGGATAAGTTAGTGCATCAGAACTGATAAAACCTTTGACCAATAATGTTGGAGTGATGAGATGAGACAAGAGTCTTCCCTTATACTATCATATTACTACAGTTGATAAATGATTTATCGTATCAATCAATTAATCAACAACATTTTATTTGTATTTCGCTGTTAACAAAGCACATTTATCATAGGGAGGGTCATTTATAATCTCTCCTTCTCTCTCTCCTCCCTTGTTCAAAGAGGCCTGGGGAGACATTCAGTGGCTCTTTTATCTGAGGAAAGCAAGGTCGAAGCCATTCCAGAACACACACATGCAAGAACACACAAGCACACACACGCCTTGTCACAAGGATGTGCAGGAGAGATACAGAATAAACAACACATTATCAAACAATCAACACAACACAGATCTAAACTGAGTGGACAAAACATTAGGAACACCTTCCTAATATTGAGTTGCACCCCCTTTTGCCCTCAGAACAGCCTCAAAAAAATCCTTCTTTAACCCGTCTCCTCCCCTTCATATAATTATATATAATTATAATATATAATATAATTGGTCATTTAGCAGACGCTCTTATCCAGAGCGACTTACAGGAGCAATTAGGGTTAAGTGCCTTGCTCAAGGGCACATCGACAGATTTTTCACCTAGTCGGCTCGGGGATTAGAACCAGCGACCTTTCGGTTACTGGCACAACACTCTTAACCACTAAGCTACCTGCCGCCCTACACTGATTGAAGTAGATTTAACAGGTGACATCAATAAGGGATCATAGCTTTCACCTGGACGGTCTAAGTAGTTGTACAAAAAATCTGGACGGACACACACACAGCCACACATGTAATAGTTCATAATTGATTGTGATGACTGATTAAATGTTCCATTAGCAGACATGTTCATTTCAACATTCAGCATCACATAACTCAACCCGATGTCAAACCTGTGTAGTTTGTGTATGCCGTAATGGATTTAACTTCCAGACTATGAATTCATGCCTCTAAAACCATAGGCTGTAGTGGGACTAATCTCGGTAATACTCTCTTAATATTTTCCACTGCTAAATCTTGAGATATAGCCCAATAAGCCTGTACAACACACACTCAACAGCTGAGACCAAAGCTCCCTACACTCTAAAAAGAAAAGGTTCCTGGAGTATCCTTTACGGGTTCTTCAAATTGAAACTGTGGAGGAACCCCTATAAGTTATTCGAAGAAGAACCCCTTTTAATGGACCCTCAAATAACCTTTTGAATAACCTTTTGGGGTAAATTTTTGAACTACCCCCCCTCCCCTATTATTATTATTAATAATAATAATAATAATAATAATAATAATAATAATAATAATAATAAGCATAACAATAACACAATATTTTAGTTGTCAGTGTTTATTATGATTTTTGTGGCAAAGCAGAATAAAAAAATAAAAATATGAGGTATACATCCAGCAGAGCCCTAAGTCCAATGGGTATATCCTCTGGCGTGTTGATGTTAATGTGTTGATGTTCCCCGTATCCATAGCCAGAATGATTTTGCAGTGCATGGTGATCGAACAGGTTTCCTGTTATATTCATAAGAGGTGTAGGGAGGGTGAAGTCTGTGAATCCCAAAAATAGGAATTATACAGATCTTTAACAAAACATGCACACGACAGTATTCATACCTTGGTTTTTGTGGTAAATGTGAATGAAAAACATTGTTTTGATAATGGTTTCATACACATACCTTGTCCATAATGTAGAGGCCGATTACATTTTTAATTGAAGAGGTAAGGGAGGAGGATGGTACATGTGATCTGCATAACATACCAATACTAATTGACATACCTTTGTATACCTCCTCGTCTGTATATCTGCAGACACAGACACAAAAGTGAGCAGTTCAGTCATCTGCACCCAATACAGCTAGCCTTCAACATATTCTTATAGCCTACATATTCTTACCTCTTTGATGATTGATATCCATTGAATTCTGTCCATTTTCTGTTTTAGAAAGATTTGCAAAAATATGAAAAGAAAGATGGTATCATAATAAAACAATATCAATTTAGATCATATAAGGGACAAACCTTACCTTAAATTGAGGAGATCTTTACATTGTTCAGTTAAGTGCCTGCACCTGCTGTCCTTTCAAATTGAAATCCAAATGTTTCAGTTGGGCAGTTAGGATCCTGCAAGAACCCCCACCAACTAAGGAGGTTCCTCAATGAACCCCACCTCCTATGGGGTTCTTGGAATAATCTTTTGGGGGCAATTTTCCGTGCCAAGAACCCTAAGGTTCTTCAAAGAACTTTGAGGATCTTAGAAGAACCCTTGTTGAACCCCTATTTTTTTTTGTGTAGGTTAAATGTGCTTTTGGCCAAAGTCAACCATTCTGGTGGCTTAACTCCTTCAGCTTCAGCTAATCCATGGCCTATTCATACTTATCTCTCAAATAAAATATAGCTAGTCATTTCCTCCATGGAAAGGAGGTTGTAAATTATGAAAGGTTGGGTGAAAGTAACTCTTTGTAACCAGGATAAATAGGGCATGTCTGTCTTTGTACAAATGGCCCAAAAGGCAGATTACCAGGTCAGAGAGTAAACAACTGGAGGTTTGTACTGAAACAATACCTTTAAAAAATCCAGAAATGTATAATTATTGTGCAATTTATATAGGCTACATTGAGGTTTTTCTTTCATTATTTTAGCTTATCTGGTATTAGTGCATAAGCCTAAACTTTAAGGTTTAACTGTATGCGCGCCAAATAGCCTACACAGCCAATCGTCAATCCATGGAGGCAAAAAGGACATTGTCGAAGTTTAATTCAATAAGACAAAAGCTGCGAAAGGAGAGTTGAAAATAAAGAGAAGGCGGGGTCAGAAAAGACTGTTTGGAAAAGATTTGGTCTGAGTGGTAAAAGAGGATTATGTGTGATGATAGTGAGGCGCCATGCAAATTCGACAGTCACAAGACGGGACTTCAAATAGGCCTATGGCATGTCAAGAGAACTGTAGCCGACTGTTTAGATGGGTTAAATGGAAACTGAAATCTGGACACTGACTGTAGGTCTAGAACCTCTCACATAACCTTAATAATAACTTCTGCAGACCTTAATAATAACTTCTGCAGAATTAAGCATTTCTTGCAGTAAAATTATACACCAAATGTAGGCCAAATATGGACTTGGAAACAGGAGTGGAGAAATATGATTGATTTATTTCTGCATCTTGAGAGAATGCAATGTTCAGTTCGATACCATCTGTAGTGGTGCTGTCTTCCTCATAACAGCATCATAAAAGCTGATAGTATTTCAACCACATAAAATATGCATCGAAGCCTAACAGAAATCTTATCAGAGACATGTTGGGTCGTTTTCACAGCTTTCTTTTTCCTTACAACCGGTTAAACTAGTCCCTAAACGTATTTGCTCCGCGAGAGATGACAGAAAACTTTACTGATGTGAACTAGATTGAAGCATATTTTACATTATTCTGGTGAGCAAGGGTTTATTTAGTCTTCTAGGGCAACATATAATGACAAAAGAGAAGCAACATATATCTAATTATAGACAAAGTTGACTAACAAATAGCCAACGAAAATGTCGGAAATTATAAGCAGAAACATATCTAAATCAGGCCAAAAAAAATCCTGCACGCCCTGTCAAAAAAACGTTCTGCAGTCTTTGACTGTAGCCTATAGCGCATTTTCTATATTTACGGGTTAGGGTTGTGTGCGGCCCAAAGATGTTCACTTTATCACATATAGTCGGGCGGTTGCGGATGGGTCATTAGGAATTGCGAGTAAACAAATAGCTGACCCGCGCACCACTACAATAAATGTTATTCTGCATTTCAAAGGGAAAAACAATATCTCACCTGGGATTCGAACTTGCCACATGTGAACTATTCGTCCAGTTTAAATTGTGTGCGTATTTTAGTACATTTGATTAGCAGATGGTGCCGTTTCACTTCTGTTTAGGACGCTCTAATGGAAAAGTGTTTCATCATGTCCAACTAAGACAACATTTGTAATTGGCTGATGCGTCATTTGTTACAGGAAATAATCACTGCCACCTGGTCAGGTTAGCATAAAGCTAAATGTGCCAGGTTCTGTAATGGGAACAGCTAACATTATTAGTTTTTCACGTGCAACTACGTCAACGATTTTAATTGGCTGGGAGGGGAGACATAGGGGAATTAGTGGGAGCATGCCTTAGATCACACAGGACACCAGATAGGACAGACTGACCCTAGCCCGCGCTGCACATACAAGCTATGGTAGAATAGATTCTGGGGACAGAGGCAACCAGGCAGGAGTTAACCCCACCACTTAGGGGATATCAACAGACCACGAATGCTACCTTGAGACAAGGCCGAGTAAAAGCCCAGGAAGGAAAATCACATGAAAGACTCAACCTACACTGCTCAAAAAAATAAAGGGAACACTAAAATAACACATCCTAGATCTGAATGAATGAAATGACTGTAAGTCGCTTTGGATAAAAGCGTCTGCTAAATGGCATATTATTATTATTATTATCTTATTAAATACTTTTTTCTTTACATAGTTGAATGTGCTGACAACAAAATCACACAAAAATTATCAATGGAAATCAAATGTATCAACCCATGGAGGTCTGGATTTGGAGTCACACTCCAAATTAAAGTGGAAAACCACACTACAGGCTGATCCAACTTTGATGTAATGTCCTTAAAACAAGTCAAAATGAGGCTCAGTAGTGTGTGTGGCCTCCATGTGCCTGTATGACCTCCCTACAACGCCTGGGCATGCTCCTGATGAGGTGGCGGATGGTCTCCTGAGGGATCTCCTCCCAGACCTGGACTAAAGCATCCGCCAACTCCTGGACAGTCTGTGGTGCAACGTGGCGTTGGTGGATGGAGCGAGACATGATGTCCCAGATGTGCTCAATTGGATTCAGGTCTGGGGAACGGGCGGGCCAGTCCATAGCATCAATGCCTTCCTCTTGCAGGAACTGCTGACACACTCCAGCCACATGAGGTCTAGCATTGTCTTGCATTAGGAGGAACCCAGGGCCAACCGCACCAGCATATGGTCTCACAAGGGGTCTGAGGATCTCATCTCGGTACCTAATGGCAGTCAGGCTACCTCTGGCGAGCACATGGAGGGCTGTGCGGCCCCCCAAAGATATGCCACCCCACACCATGACTGACCCACCGCCAAACTGGTCATGCTGGAGGATGTTGCAGGCAGCAGAACGTTCTCCACGGCGTCTCCAGACTCTGTCACGTCTGTCACATGTGCTCAGTGTGAACCTGCTTTCATCTGTGAAGAGCACAGGGCGCCAGTTGCGAATTTGCCAATCTTGGTGTTCTCTGGCAAATGCCAAACGTCCTGCACAGTGTTGGGCTGTAAGCACAACCCCCACCTGTGGACATCGGGCCCTCATACCACCCTCATGGAGTCTGTTTCTGACCGTTTGAGCAGACACATGCACATTTGTGGCCTGCTGGAGGTCATTTTGCAGGGCTCTGGCAGTGCTCCTCCTTGCACAAAGGCGGAGGTAGCGGTCCTGCTGCTGGGTTGTTGCCCTCCTACGGCCTCCTCCACGTCTCCTGATGTACTGGCCTGTCTCCTGGTAGCGCCTCCATGCTCTGGACACTACGCTGACAGACACAGCAAACCTTCTTGCCACAGCTCGCATTGATGTGCCATCCTGGATGAGCTGCACTACCTGAGCCACTTGTGTTGGTTGTAGACTCCGTCTCATGCTACCACTAGAGTGAAAGCACCGCCAGCATTCAAAAGTGACCAAAACATCAGCCAGGAAGCATAGGAACTGAGAAGTGGTCTGTGGTCACCACCTGCAGAACCACTCCTTTATTGGGGGTGTCTTGCTAATTGCCTATAATTTCCAGCTGTTGTCTATTCCATTTGCACAACAGCATGTGATATGTATTGTCAATCAGTGTTGCTTCCTAAGTGGACAGTTTGATTTCACAGAAGTGTGATTGACTTGGAGTTACATTGTGTTGTTTAAGTGTTCCCTTTATTTTTTTGAGCAGTGTATATTAGGGAGTCGAGTATAGCGAAAAAGACCTGGCATGACGTGATGCGCCCTCCCAAGGACAGCATGGGAGAGCGCAGACAAGCTAGTGCCTCAGCCCCTGTACTACGGTCATTAATAAATAAAGAAGCACATTGTGGAGGATTCATTCATCGGTATCATCACAATCCAATGTATTCAATACAAAGGTCGGTTTGCTCATAGTTATGTAGACTTTCCATTGGCGCAAAGAAACACAATCCACAATATAAATAAGGAAAGGTGAATACAATGGAGGAACACAACTGATATGAATGTATAGGCCTCAATCCACACCAAAGCAAAGCTCTAAAATGGAAGGTCACAATGTTGGAAAGATGACTTAGGAGTAACCCAAAGTTATATAGAAGTAACCCAACTTCATTCTCTGCATCTCTGCATGTCCGCAATATTGTTAAAAATCATAACAATTAGACAGTTCCCGTTGCCTAGATCTTTCCATATATTGTACATGGTATGACACTTATGGGTGATTTAGAATTTCGTGCAGTAGTATTTACTGATTTGCGGAAACAGTGAACACAAATGCACACATTTCTCTTCTGATGAATAAAAACCTAACAAGTAATTGTATATTCACTAGTGACATTTGTATTTAATGTTTTGCAAAAGGTGGTCTAAGATATGCAAGTCAGGCACTAAGGCAAGAAAATGATTAGAAGTTCTGTAAATATATTTGAGCATTTGATCATCGGTGTTCTGCTATAGATACGTTTCAACACAGATCAAAAAATTGCTTTTACACGATTGAGAAAAACTGTAATACAACAGGAAGCCAGAGGCTAGCGCTGGAGTAATATGGTCAAAACATAAATGAGGCCCCTGCTACTGCTGACCCAGGGTCAACCTCAGCATAGAGACAGGATTCTGCCTGAGGTCATTGATACAGCACATCTGCTCTGATGGATTTCAATCTGAGGTGAAAAGTTATTGTCTTGTGTCTATGTGATTAGACTAACACTCAAATAATATTGTTGTCATGAATACAATAATTGTTTCGGGATTGTGCTTTTTGGGACGTACACTACATGGACAAAAGTATGCTCGTCGAACATCTCATTCCAAAATCATGGGCATTAATATGGAGTTGGTCCCCCCTTTGCTGCTATAACAGCCTCCACTCTTCTGGGAAGGATTTCCACTAGATATTGGAACATTGCTGCAGGGACTTGCTTCCATTCAGCCACAAGAGCATTCGTGAGGTTGGGCACTGATGTTGGGCGATTAGGCCTGGCTCGCAGTCTGTGTTCCAATTTATCCCAAAGGTGTTGAGGTCAGGGCTCTGTGCAGGCCAGTCAAGTTCTTCCATGCCGATATCGGCAAACCATTTCTGTATGGACCTTGCTTTGTGTACGGGGGCATTGTCATGCTGAAACAGGAAAGGGCCTTCCCCAAACTGTTGCCACAAAGTTGGAAGCACACATGGGATGTATTTGTAATATTTTTCATTAACTATGCTTGATTAAAAATATTTATTGTAAGAAGGTGAGCTTTGAAACATGTCTTGTGTCAGTGTGTGGATCGTTTATGCAACTGGTTTATGAGTTCTGTTTGTTTTTGTAACAGTTATTGACACTGTGCCTGGTTAGGAATATTGGTCACCACCCGTGGTCACTCCATCTCTTGGTGACAGACAATCTTGGACAACTCTGCAGCCAAACAATGGCTCCATATTAGGAATGTCCCCAACACAGTGCTCACCAGTCACTAAGGAGCCTATCAGTCTATTGTACAATCATAATAAGCCAACAAGTGTAAGCGGTTGGCAAACAAAAGCAGTAGTACAGCTCTAAATTGATGTGAAAGTTCAATGTAGTCCAACGTTTCCTCTTTAAAGAATACCCAAAACCAAGGCGCTTTGATGGAATATTGGCTGCCACAAGACTCCATGTGCCCCATCCTTCTCTAGTATAATGGCTGAGCCCTTGCTATCACAGCAACAGTCTGAGAGGGGCCATGACCCCTAGCGCAAACACCAGGCTCTGAAGCACGGCAGCGAGCCAGCTTGTGCGAAAGGCCAGGAAAAAGACAGAGAGTAGTCAATTACACCGTCCACCACCTTGTTATTATGACGCCTTGCTGAATCCACTTATCCAAGAGAGAGGGGCCACAAATGCACAACACTGCCATAGTTGGTTAACTGAAGGAAGGCTCACCTTCCACGAAAACAATGGATTGAAAAATATGTTGTTTGACTATCCAATAATTCATCAGAACACAACCCAGAACACAGCCATCAGAACACAGCCATCAGAACACAGCCATCAGAACACAACCATCAGAACGCAGACTCATTTGTTTAGGATTCTTTTCATTTGTTTATCTTACAAATAGCAAATCATTCCCATCGTAGCTCATTCAAGTGATCCAGTAAACCAATGTTTGTATTATGAATAGTTTCACATATTTTCATCCATGACCCTGCAGCCAACCCTATGGTCACTGGTCACAAGACTGAATTAGGTTCTTATTTTATTTATACACACTGATGAGTCACCTGCTGTGTATTGCCACAATGTGCACTCATCCTCTGGTGTGCAGGGGCGGACTTAGTGATTTGGAGGCCCCAGGCAGAGGCCAGTCTGTGTTTAACATGATTTTGAATGACTACCTCATCTCTGTGCCCCACACAGACCAGTGAATTTCGAACAAAGATTCAACCACAAAGACCAGGGAGGTTTTCCAATGCCTCGCAAAGAAGGGAACCTACTGGTAGATGGGTAAAAAAGCTGACATTGAATATCCCTTTGAGCATGGTGAAGTTATTAATTATGCTTTGAATGATGTAACAATACATCCAGTCACTACAAAGATACAGGCATCCTTCCTAACTCAGTTGCCGGAGAGGAAGGAAACCGCTCAGGGATTTCACCATGAGGCCAATGGTGACTTTAAAACAGTTACAGAGTTTAACGGCTGTGATAGGAAAAAACTGTGGATGGATCAACAACATTGTAGTTACTCTGCAATACTAACCTAAATGACAGAATAAAAATACTCCAAAACATGAATCCTGTTTGCAAAAATGCACTAAAGTAAAACTGCAAAACAAATGTGGCAAAGAAATGAACTTTATGTCCTGAATACAAAGTGTTATGTTTGGGGAAATTCCAACACAACACATTACTGAGTACCACTCTTCATATTTTACATTTTACATTTACGTCATTTAGCAGACGCTCTTATCCAGAGCGACTTACAAATTGGTGCATTCACCTTATAGCCAGTGGGATAACCACTTTACAATGTTTTTTTTGGGGGGGCGGGGGGGGGGGGGGGGGGGTAAGGGGGGGTAGAAGGATTACTTTATCCTATCCCAGGTATTCCTTAAAGAGGTGGGGTTTCAAATGTCTCCGGAAGGTGGTGAGTGACTCCGCTGTCCTGGCGTCGTGAGGACCACCATTGGGGTGCCAGAGCAGCGAACAGTTTTGACTGGGCTGAGCAGGAACTGTGCTTCCGCAGAGGTAGGGGAGCCAGCAGGCCAGAGGTGGATGAACGCAATGCCCTCGTTTGGGTGTAGGGACTGATCAGAGCCTGAAGGTACGGAGGTGCCGTTCCCCTCACAGCTCCGTAGGCAAGCACCATGGTCTTGTAGCAGATGCGAGCTTCAACTGGAAGCCAGTGGAGTGTGCGGAGGAGCGGGGTGACGTGAGAGAACTTGGGAAGGTTGAACACCAGACGGGCTGCGGCATTCTGGATGAGTTGTAGGGGTTTAATGGCACAGGCAGGGAGCCCAGCCAACAGCGAGTTGCAGTAATCCAGACGGGAGATGACAAGTGCCTGGATTAGGACCTGTGCCGCTTCCTGTGTAAGGCAGGGTCGTACTCTCCGAATGTTGTAGAGCATGAACCTACAGGATCGGGTCACCGCCTTGATGTAAGCGGAGAACGACAGGGTGTTGTCCAGGGACACGCCAAGGCTCTTCGCACTCTGGGAGGAGGACACAACGGAGTTGTCAACCGTGATGGCGAGATCATGGAACGGGCAGTCCTTCCCCGGGAGGAAGAGCAGCTCCGTCTTGCCAAGGTTCAGCTTGAGGTGGTGATCCGTCATCCACACTGATATGTCTGCCAGACATGCAGAGATGCGATTCGCCACCTGGTTATCAGAAGGGGGAAAGGAGAAGATTAGTTGTGTGTCGTCTGCGTAGCAATGATAGGAGAGGCCATGTGAGGATATGACAGAGCCAAGTGACTTGGTGTATAGCGAAAATAGGAGAGGGCCTAGAACTGAGCCCTGGGGGACACCAGTGGTGAGAGCACGTGGTGCGGAGACAGCTTCTCGCCACGCCACCTGGTAGGAGCGACCGGTCAGGTAGGACGCAATCCAAGAGTGAGCCGCGCCGGGGATGCCCAGCTCGGAGAGGGTGGAGAGGAGGATCTGATGGTTCACATTATCAAAGGCAGCAGACAGGTCTAGAAGGACAAGAGCAGAGGAGAGAGAGTTAGCTTTAGCAGTGCGGAGAGCCTCCGTGACACAGAGAAGAGCAGTCTCAGTTGAATGACCAGTCTTGAAACCTGACTGGTTTGGATCAAGAAGGTCATTCTGAGAGAGATAGGAAGAGAGTTCGCTAAAGACGGCACGCTCAAGAGTTTTGGAGAGAAAAGAAAGAAGGGATACTGGTCTGTAGTTGTTGACATCAGAGGGATCGAGTGTTGGTTTTTTGAGAAGGGGTGCAACTCTCGCTCTCTTGAAGATGGAAGGGACATAGCCAGCGGTCAAAGATGAGTTGATCAGCGAGGTGAGGTAAGGGAGAAGGTCACCGGAGATGGTCTGGAGAAGAGAGGAGGGGATAGGGTCAAGCGGGCAGGTTGTTGGGCGGCCGGCCGTCACAAGTCGCAAGATTTTATCTGGAGAGAGAGGGGAGAAAGAAGTCAAAGCATTGGGTAGGGCAGTGTGAGCAGGACCAGCAGTGTCATTTGACTTAACAAACGAGGATCGGATGTCGTCAACCTTCTATTCAAAATGGTTGACGAAGTCATCCACAGAGAGGGAGGAGGGGGGGGGGGTGGGATTCAGCAGGGAGGAGAAGGTGGCAAAGAGCTTCCTAGGGTTAGAGGCAGATGCTTGGAATTTAGAGTGGTAGAAGGTGGCCTTAGCAGCAGAAACAGATGAAGAAAATGTAGAGAGGAGAGAGTGAAAAGATGCCAGGTCCGCAGGGAGTCTAGTTTTCCTCCATTTCCGCTCGGCTGCCCGGAGCCCTGTTCTGTGAGCTCGCAATGAGTCATCAAGCCACGGAGCTGGAGGGGAGGACCGAGCCGGCCGGGAGGATAGGGGACATAGAGAGTCAAAGGATGCATAAAGGGAGGAGAGGAGGGTTGAGGAGGCAGAATCAGGAGATTGGAGGGAGAAGGATTGAGCAGAGGGAAGAGATGATAGGATGGAAGAGGAGAGAGTAGCGGGAGAGAGAGAGCGAAGGTTGCGACGGCGCATTACCATCTGAGTAGGGGCAGAGTGAGTAGTGTTGGAGGAGAGCAAGAGAGAAAAGGATACAAAGTAGTGGTCGGAGACATGGAGGGGAGTTGCAGTGAGATTAGTAGAAGAACAGCATCTAGTAAAGATGAGGTCAAGCGTATTGCCTGCCTTGTGAGTAGGGGGGAAGGTGAGAGGGTGAGGTCAAAAGAGGAGAGGAGTGGAAAGAAGGAGGCAGAGAGAAATGAGTCAAAGGTAGACGTAGGGAGGTTGAAGTCCCCCAGAACTGTGAGGTGTGAGCCATCCTCAGGAAAGGAACTTATCAAGGTGTCAAGCTCATTGATGAACTCTCCAACCTGGAGGGCTATAAATGACAAGGATGTTAAGCTTAAATGGGCTAGTGACTGTGACAGCATGGAATTCAAATGAGGAGATAGACAGATGGGTCAGGGGAAAAATAGAGAATGTCCACTTGGGAGAGATTCCTGTGCCACCACCCCGCTGACCAGATGCTTTCGGGGTATGCGAGAACACATGGTCAGACGAGGAGAGAGCAGTAGGAGTAGCAGTGTTTTCAGTGGTAATCCATGTTTCCGTCAGCGCCAAGAAGTCAATGGACTGGAGGGTAGCATAGTCTGAGATGAACTCTGCCTTGTTGGCAGCAGAACGGCAGTTCCAGAGGCTGCCTGAGACCTGGAACTCCACGTGGGTGGTGCGTGCAGGGACCACCAGGTTAGAGAGGCAGCAGCCACGCGGTGTGAGGCGTTTGTATAGCCTGTGCGGAGAGGAGAGAACAGGGATAGACAGAGGCATAGTTGACAGGCTACAGAAAATGGCTACAATAATGCAAAGGAGATCGGAATGAAATGAACTAAACATCTGGGAAAGGAGAGAGCGGAGAGAGCATTTTCAAGCATGGTGGTGGCTGCATCATGTCATGGGTATGCTATGAGTATGCTTGTCATTGGCTAAGCACAGGAAAAATCCTAGAGGAAAACCTGGTTCAGTCTGCTTTCCAACAGACACTGGGAGACAAATTCACCTTTCAGCAAGACAGTAACCTAAAACACAAGGCCAAATATACACTGGAGTTGCTTACCAAGTCGACATTGAATGTTCCTGAGCGGCCTAGTTACAGTTTTGACTTAAATCAGCTTGAAAATCTATGGCAAGCCTTGAAAATGTCTGTCTAGCAATGATCAAGAACCAAGTTGACAGAGCTTGAAGAATTTCAAAAAGAATAATGTGCAAATATTGTACACTCTGTAATACCACTGACAGCTGTTCAGTATGGCTTTTATCTGGCGTGCAGTACATGATGACAGCAAAGTATTTTTCCTTCTTAATCTTCTCAACAATTGCCTCAATTGTTTTTTGTGGAACCAGAGTTATCAGTTAATTTTGTATACTCTTGCTAAGATAATGGTCACTTATTTCCTGATTTTCAAATGATCTCAAATGTTCACTATTTGTAAAAACTATTGGTCGCTAAATCCAGAGAAATTACGGACCATGTAAAAAACTTTGGGTCATTAAATCCGGCTAGAGAAGGACTATGTAAAAACGGTTGGCTGGTATGACTTCACCCGTCTGAGCCGTTGGCTGTGAATGCCCTCACCCGCTATATAATTATAACTGATTGGTTTGGTTCTGCCCACTATAGTGCTGTCTGGTTAGAACAGGATGTTGAGGCCCATCACTGTACTCCTGATAGTCACCACCACACACACACACACAGACACAGCTGTTTCCATTTGAAGATGTTTATATGATATTGGGAATCCGAATGACTTGGAATCTTATTGTTGTGGTTCTATAAGACAAAGATATACACTTTTTTGGGGCATCTAAAGCTCATTTCCTGCATTTTTACACAATCCAATATGTAGTCTCCATTTAGAACAAAAAGTAAGCGAAAATGCCCACCGTCATCAAGCTAGGTAAGAGATCATTATTAAATATGTTTAAGTGATTAATAAGACTGTACTAGATCAAAGGTAATTCAATAATAAATATTGTTTTGCACCTTTAACCAATAGCCTAACAAATGAACAACTCTTGAAAAAATACAAAGACTTTTGATTGTCTTTATTAAGACATCCTCTATATCAAATTTCAGCCAGACCAGCCAGCCCGAGCCGTCTGCACGCCTGACCCCCACCAGTCTAGTCAATAGCTCAACTCTCTCAACATAATTTCCTTCCCAGTTCACAACTTTAATTTTTTTTATTCCCAAGGGAAAGGTTTGAAAACATAAAACAAAACAAAAACCCCACATACACCTCAAAAATACATTAACACACAGAAACAGCAAATCCTCCATATAATTAATCTCATAGGACTAATAGTACAGTAGAGCTCTTTTTACTTGCACACAATGTAGCTGGGTCACACCGTCCTCTCCTTAGGGGTCTACCACCCTGCAGCGCCCCAACCCACACACCCCACTCAGCTTTAGGATCTTAGTGAAACATTCATTTTTGGTTTCGGGTGTGTTAGGCCAAGGCAAGAGTGACAACACACAGGACGGCAGACCCCCAGGTCCAGGACTGAGCAGCCCAGCAGCTAGGGATTGCCTAAATAGGTATCTCCCCTGACGTGGGCATGTTTTCAATACAGACTCCTTTAGTCGTACTGTATTCCATAAAAGGCATCCAGACCTTATGAAGTTGCCCAGTATACCCTTAATCTGGTAATAAATCAAATATAGTGATACATAACTTGACATTGTGGGAGGATAACCAACCTTCCAATTAATGGCAATGCATTTCTTAGCCGCTATAAATGCTTGGTTACACAGTTTCTTCAGATAACAGTCTCCAGTATCAACATTTCCAAGCAAAAAAAAACAGGGAGAAGGGAGAATCTGTAGACCTGCTGAGATAAAAGAACATAGTCTTTGCCAGAATTCAGACTATAACATATGCAAATATGTCCCCTTTTGTGTTTTACACCTCCAGCAGAGGAATTACATTTATGACTGCATATAGTACGTTCTATGGATGGCCTTAAACTGCAGTAATTTATGTCTGAGATGATATGAACATGACTGGACATTCAAACATATCTGTATCCATTCATCATTATCAATAGCTTCTACCAGGTCTTCCTCACATTTTTGTTTGACATGTTTTGTGTCATCGGGAAAAGCCTCTGTCAACCCCTGATACAGTTTGGAAATCAACTTTGGAGGTTTGTCAGATTGCCTTAAAATAGCATCTGGCTTGTCCAGTGTTTGCTGCACAGAGAAAATAAAGTGTTGTTCACCTCACCTCCGTCACAGACTGGTCTTCCCTGGCTGCCTGACCCTGCTGAGACCCCTGTCACCATCTGATCCTGCTAAAATGAGGCATGACATAGAATGACCTTGGTGTACAATTCTACATTATATTATTTAAGAATAGAACCAATGGTTCAACAATTGAAATGACCATTATTCCCAGATCCCAGACTGTAGCTTTAAGCTTAAGCTGCTGTCCTGTGGCTACTGTAGGTCTACCCATCAATTCATGATGGAACTTTGTATCATTCACTGATATTGTTAATATACTGCAAAATTCACCTGAGCTCCGTAGACTGGTCTTCCCTGACTGTCCGACCCTGCTGGGACCCCTATCACCATCTGATCCTGCTAAAACATGCTGAGCATAGTGTTGTGTACTGTTGTGCACTAGAGGGCTGCATTCCCACAGGATGCCTGCGGGACCCGCAGGTCCCTTCACAGTCTGCATTTTTCATGCTGTGGGCGGGAGTGGGCGGTCAGACAGACAACCTTGGGAATAAAATGTTTTTGTTGTCCCACAGATTATTTGGAAACGGTCCTCTTTCTGGTTTGTATGCGTTAGTCTACCTATTGAATTAAAAGCACATATTTTTCGCATTATTCACACTAAGAATTCGCTGCTTCAACTTCAGTAGCCTACCTCTCCTAGTTGGGCGTAAGAGTTTAAGTGCGGCCAGTATGTGTGGTCTCATTGAAATAGAGTAGGCTGCCTACATGGGCGGAGAATCAGGTGGCAGTTAACTTGAATATGAAATGAACTTACATATGATTAGACTGTAGTTTACTACAATGTCTGTAAATAAATATTGATAATGGAAAGATGTAGAGGGCGCTCAACCAACGTGAGTCGAAGTTCAGTCAAACAATGTAATCATCATTGAAAAGGCACAACGCGCACATCGGTTTGGCTACTATGGTGAGAGAGCGTTGCGCCTTTTCATTTTTAATAAGTATTGATTACCCATTTATTTGTCTCTGCCTGCAAATCGTCCTCCTAAAAGTTGGGCTATATCCTATAGGCCTATGCAAAACGTAGCAAGTGTCGCTGTCATCATTCTTGCTGCTTCCAGTTCAGTAGCCATACCTGCGAGATCAGGTGCTCGTGTGGTCTCAATTAAATAGAGTTGGCTATAGCCTATGCATGGGTGGAGAAGCACGGGGCATTTATCTTTCCAAGGAAATGTACTTCCTAAATAGGCATATTGTAACGTGTATGCTTGGAGTTGGGAAACAAGTACAGGGAGTGAATTTAATAATAAATAATACATGGAACAAAACAAGAAACATGAGTAGCCTACAGATATGAAACACAGGAACATAATCAATAACGCCTAGGGAAGGAACCAAAGGGAGTGACATATAGGGGAGGTAATCAGGAAGGTGATTGAGTCCAGGTGAGTCTCATGAGGCGCAGGTGCGTGTAACGATGGTGACAGGTGTGCGTAATAAAGAGCAGCCTGGCGACCTAGAGGCCAGAGGGGTAGTATACGTGACAGTACCCCCTCCCTGACACGCGGCTCCAGCCGCAGGACACCGACTAGAGGGACAGTCCCGGGGACCAGGAGCGGGCCGATCGCTTCTGCTGAGGCGCGGGGACCTGTCGAGCCGGCTGAGGCATGGGAGCCTGACGAGCCAGCTGAGGCATGGGAGCCTGACGAGGCGGCTGAGGCATGGGAACCTGACGAGCCGGCTGAGGCATGGGAGCCTGACGAGCCGGCTGAGGCATGGGAGCCTGCCGAGCCTACAGAGTCTTGTGAACCTGGCGAGCCAGCTGAGGCATGGAAGCCTGACGAGCTAGCTGAGACATCCTCGGTAGACTCGGCAACGGACACTTGACGGGCCAACCGGGTCTTGTAAACCTGTCGAGCCAGCTGAGGCATCCCCGGTTACTCCTACAGCGGCGCGTCACCTACAAAAACAAAAAACACTCCCTGATGCTCCCCTCTGGTGAGTGTTATTCTGTAATGTGTACGCTCTGAGTTGGGAAGCAAGTACAGGAAGTTAATTTAATAATAAATAATACATGGATCAAAACAATAAACACAAGTAGCGTACAGATATGAAACACAGGAACAGAATCAATAACGCCTAGGGAAGGAACCAAAGGGAGTGACATATAGGGGTGGTAATCAGGAAGGTGATGGAGTCCAGGTGAGTCTCATGAGGCGCAGGTGTGCGTAACGATGGTGACAGGTGTGACCTCGAACGCTGGAGAGGGAGTATACGTGACACCTATGATTAGGCTATAGTTTACTACATTGCCTAGAAATAGGCCTAAACATTGATCACCCATATTTATCCGTCTGAAAATCTTCCCAATCATAAAAGGTAGGCTATAAAAATTTGCTGAAGAGAAAGTCTCTCCAACTCCGCTGTCTTCAAACTACATCTAGCATATTGGCTGATATAGCCAGTAATTTCAACTATTTCTTAAGTTATTTTTGCACATTTGATATTGCCTTTAGGGCGCAACATTGCTGGGATCATGGCTGGCAAGTGAGCTGCGTCACATACACCTAAAATAACATTGCGGCACTGGTTGGGTTTGGGACCCGTTCATGTGGTAGCGGGTGGGAGTCGGCCAGAAAGCCAGCGGGTGGAGGCGGGAGCAGGATGAAGACATCGGTCCCGCCAGACCTCTACTGTGCACCATGACAGTGAAGCCTGTAACATTAGAGTTGTTTGTTATTACTGTGTCAGTGTGAAAAGTAGGGAATTAGCTATGGAAACTGACAGATCAATAATGTTACATTGGCATACTGACTAATAAAACTCACATTGTACTGAAAAAATGTCAGAATATCAATCTTAAATTGTTTGGCCGATGGTTTCATTGTTTGATTCAGGTCTAGTGTGATTGAGGCAAAAAGAATAGCAAACGTTAGCCAACTTTTGGCCATCTCTCTCTAACGGTACATCAACTGGCGAAAGCAGGTTAATTTACTTCTGAAACGGGACATTATAGCCACCTCATATCGCTATCTGACAGATAACTAGAGGCTGGAGCTGACCTGGCTGTGGTAGCTACTAGCTAGCCAGCGTAGCTTATTAATTCACCTCAGTCGAGGGGGGATTACACATTAGCTAACGTTACATGTCAGTTACAATACTAGCTCAGCACTAACTTTTCTGTTAAGTTAAACAGCAGTTACTTTGCCAGCTACATCAGTCAACTAAAGAGTAGCCAGTTTCTGCTCTGCTTGCTTTTACAACTCGGTGAAAGAGCGCAACACATACACACTGATCTATGCTCAACCCTCCCGTGCTGGTCCAGCCAGCCTTCCAGAAGCTTTGCCTTCAGCTTTGGCTTCACCCAGCCTGTCAGCCTGCTCTGATGTGTCCGCGCGTTCCTAAATCCAGCAAGTTGAACACTCCAAACAGCCTACCTGACCGCTCGGAAGCGTCCACATGGTCCTAAAGCACACTTTTGCCACTTTTTGTATCACATTGCAATGATAAAACTGGGGGGGGGGACAAAAATGAATGTGGGGGGGACAAGACCCCCCTGTCCCAGTGAAAGTTGTGCCCCTGCAAAGCGGTATTGGCAACTCTAACATTAAAGAATAGTAACAGCCATACAGTAGAACAACCTATCGCAGTTAATGGTAATTACCTATTATTACACAACATGTAAAACCCCAAATAAACCCTCTTGCAACTTACATTTCGATGCACGCACAACATTCAGACATTCGTGTTACTGTCGACAATAAAAAGTCCTCAGAAACGTGCGTCTTCTCCCTTCGGACGACGATAACACTCTGGCCTGAGTGGGCGGGTGCAGTGTCCAGATGTGCATTTCCAAGCGTTCTGATTGGTTGGGAATGGCAGGGCTATGATGGGTGAGGGATAACTAAAGTAGGCTGTGCAGCCAAACTAACGGGACTTAAGAAAAACTGAAGGGACTGTGAGAGGAAGTTAGGTAGAGAGGAGAGGAGCAGGACAGCCTTTTTACAGCCGCCCCAATATTTATAATGTAAAGATTAACATCCACAAAAAGGCCTCTAATCTAAATGGCACAGTCTCTAATGGGGGCCACAGTATTTAAAGGGCCAAAGTCTCTGAAAAGCCACATGCCTCAAGGGGAAGCATATTCCTATCGTGCCTAATCCTGGGCCGCCCCATGGAATGCCATGCTGGTGGTTGAGGGCCCTCTAACTCAGATGGTGCAGGGCAGCTGGGCCCCATCCTTGGACGCTGAGTACAATGCCGGTGGTTGGCCAAGTCTGAAGCAGGTGGCAATCTTACTGCGGCGGAGGAATGACAGGGAAACCGACTCTGGACCTGACAGGGAAACTGACTCTGGACCTGACAACGAAACTGACTCTGGACCTGACAGGGAAACTGACTCTGGACCTGCCAGGGGCAACGACTGAGGGCTAGGAGAGCAGTAGAGCTCTGGGCTTACTGGAGAAACTGCTACCTTTGAGCCTAGCATGGCAGGAGCCTGATGACCCACCTGGGCTAGGGACTGAGAGCCAACTAGTGCTGGAGACAGCAGATCTAGTATAGCTGGAGACTGAGGACCTAGTGCTAGGGCCTGAGGGCCGAAGAGGGCAGAGGACTAAGAAACCTAGCACAGGTAACTTGTGGCCTAGCAAGGCAGGAGGCTCTAAGCCTTGTGGGCTAAGGAGCTATGGGCTGACAGTGTCTGAAGATAGTGAGATTAATGCAGTGAACTTTGGGCCTAGTAGGGCAGAAGGTTCTATAATAATAATCTCCCATTTAGCAGACGCTTTTATCCAAAGCGACTTACAGTCATGCGTGCATAATTTTTTTTGTGTATGGGTGGTCCCGGGGATCAAACCCACTACCTTGGCGTTACAAGCGCCGTGCTCTACCAGCTGAGCTACAGAGGACCACAGTTCTAAGCCTGCATATCCAATAAGGAGGGGGTCTGCGGTCTGTGCAGGGCAGGGCAGGATACACAACACCTACTTGAGGGTCAGGACATACTTGGCCTACTGGTAAAGCAGGAAACTCTAAACCTGACCCCACCAGGAAGGAGGGGAACTCTGACCCTACCAGGAAGGAAGGAAACTCTGACCCTACCGGGAAGGAAGGGAACTCTGACCCTACCGGAAGGAAGGGAACTCTGACCCTACCGGGAAGGAAGGGAACTCTAGACCTACCATGGAGGCAGGATACACTGGACCTACTTGAGCGGCAGGACACTCAAAGCCTGGACACTTTACACCTGCCAGGTAGGCCCGAAACCAGGAAGGAAGGGAATAGTAACCCTACCAGGAAGGAAGGGAACTCTTACCCTACCGGGAAGGAAGGGAACTGGACAACTAGGTCAGTGGAGACATCAGGGGTGACTTCTGGTGGAAGGTCTGGCAGGTCCCTGAGGTGAGGTCTGGAGGTAACAGGACCCTTGGACCAGAACTAGCACGGTGCTAGCAGGTGGGGCCAGCAGGGCCTCCAGGCCTGGGACCGGCAGGTCCCACCAGGCTGTGACTGGAGAGGCCCCAAAGTCTGGGCTGTACTTGACCTCTGCAGTAGCTGCAGGCTGTGACTCCATCCAAGGAGCGGGTGAAGAATCCAGCACAGGCTTGGGCTCTGGGCCAGGAGCAGTGAGAGGCTCCTGAGGGAGAGCAGGTGGAGTCTTTGTGGATTAAGGTTCCAAGGTAGCAGACAGTCAAACCTCAGGCACCCGAGCATCTGCCTCGACTAGCAGGGGATCCCCACAGGGAGGAGAGGATGACTCAGAACAGGCCCCATGGCAGCAGCTGGCTGTGGTTCCACGACTGGAGCAGGAGTCTCCTTAACTGTGGCTAGTCGAGGAGCTGGCTGATGAGGGTGCAGACCTTGGTGTCATGGACTGTGCACTCTGGAGTTGTCCTCATCTGCTGGGGAGCTAGGCCACTCTGGGGAGCAGAAACGGACCTGACGCTCCTGTGCCTCTGGCTGGGGGAGCCTAGAGGAACGTCGGTCAGGAGAGCGGTTGGACCACCTTGGGGGGAGGTGGCGCTCGCAACGCTCTGGTAGATATGACGTAGGCTCCAGCCAGGGGGGCCTAGAGTGACGAAGATCTATTGAATAGCTGGGCCACCTTTGGACATAGTGGGGGTCCCAATGGTCCCGTGGAAGTGGCGAACACTCAGGCTGGGAGGGCCTGGAGTAGTGTCTCTCAGGGGAGTAGTTGGGCCGACTCAGGGAGTACCGGCAATGATGGTGCTCCAACGGCAGTGACTCAGGCCGGGAGTGCCTAGAGTACGCCCTCCTGATCTCTTGCTGCTCATGACGCAGGTACTCGTATTCCCTCATCAGCTCCCAACTGGTGAGGGTGTGGTCACTCCTTGACCACTGAGGAGGCCTGGAGCCTAAAAAACAGTTGGCTGGTATGACCTCACCCGTCTGAGTGGTCGGCTGTGAATACCCTCACCCGCTACATACAGTGCCTTGCAAAAGTATTCATCCCCCTTGGCGTTTTTCCTAGTTTGTTGCATTACAACCTGTAATTTAAATGGATGTTTATTTGGATTTCATTTAATGGACATACACAAAATAGTTCAAATTGGTGAAGTGAAATGAAAAAAATTACTTGTTGCATATGAATTCACCCCCTTTGCTATGAAGCCTCTAAATAAGATCTGGTGCAATCAATTACCTTCAGAAGTCACACAATTAGTTAAATAAAGTCCACCTGTGTGCAATCTAAGTGTCACGTGATCTGTCACATGATCTCAGTATATATACACCTGTTCTGAAAGGCCCCAGAGTCTGCAACACCACTAAGCAAGGGGCACCACCAAGCAAGCGACACCATGAAGACCAAGGAGCTCTCCAAACAGGTCAGGGACAAAGTTGTGGAGAAGTACAGATCAGGGTTGGGTTATTTTTAAAAATATCAGAAACTTTGAACATCCCACGGAGCACTTAAATCCATTATTAAAAAATGGAAAGAATATGGCACCACAACAAACCTGCCAAGAGAGGGCCACTCACCAATACTCACGGACCAGGCAAGGAGGGCATTAATCAGAGAGGCAACAAAGAGACCAAAGATAACCCTGAAGGAGCTGCAAAGCTCCAGAGCGGAGATTGGAGTATCTGTCCATAGGACCACTTTAAGCCGTACACTCCATAGAGCTGAGCTTTACGGAAGAGTGGCCAGAAAAAAGCCATTGCTTAAAGAAAATAACAAGCAAACACGTTTGGTGTTAGCCAAAAGCCATGTGGGAGACTCCCCAAACATATGGAAGAAGGTACTCTGGTCAGATGAGACTAAAATTGAGCTTTTTGGCCATCAATGAAAACGCTATGTCTGGCGCAAACCCAACACCTTTCATCACCCCGAGAACACCATCCCCACAGTGAAGTATGGTGGTGGCAGCATCATACTGTGGGGATGTTTTTCATCGGCAGGGACTGGAAAACTGGTCAGAATTGAAGGAATGATGGATGGCGCTAAATACAGGGAAATTCTTGAGGGAAACCTGTTTCAGTCTTCCAGAGATTTGAGTCTGGGACGGAGGTTCACCTTCCAGCAGAACAATGACCCTAAGCATACTGCTAAAGCAACACTTGAGTGGTTTAAGGGGAAACATTTAAATGTCTTGGAATGGCCTAGTCAAAGGCCAGACCTCAATCCAATTGAGAATCTGTGGTATGACTTAAAGATCGCTGTACACCAGCAGAACCCATCCAACTTGAAGGAGATGGAGCAGTTTTGCCTTGAATAATGGGCAAAAATCCCAGTGACTAGATGTGCCAAGGTTATAGAGACAGACCCCAAGAGACTTGCAGCTGTCATTACTGCAAAAGGTGGCTCTACAAAGTATTGACATTGGGGGGGTGAATAGTTATGCACGCTCAAGTTTTCAGTTTTTTTGTCTTATTTCTTGTTTGTTTTACAAGAAAAAATATTTTGCATCTTCAAAGTGGTAGGCATGTTGTGTAAATCAAATGATACAAACCCCACAAAAATCCATTTTAATTCCAGGTTGTAAGGCAACAAAATAGGAAAAATGCCAAGGGGGGTGAATACTTTCGCAAGCCATTGTACTTATAACTGATTGGTTTGGTTCTGCCCACTATAGGGATGTCTGGTTAGAACATGATGTTGAGGCCCATCACTGTACTCCTAATAGTCACCACCACACACACACACAGACACAGCTGTTTCCATTTGAAGATGTTTATATGATATTGGGAATCCGAATGACTTGGAATCTTATTGTTGTGGTTCTATAAGACATAAATATGCACACATGTAAACAGTATTAGTTAAGGGTTATAACTATGCAATATACATCTATGTACATGAATAAATGACAAATGGCATTACACTTACAACACGTCTATAAAGGGCTATACACACAGCATCAATACAAACAACTTAAACATTCACCTCTTGGAGAGACAGAAACAAATTACTTGGACTGACAAAGGGTTAAGATTTATGGCACCCTCTCTCTCCAGCCTTGTGTGAGAATCTACCAGGCTGAGATTTTATCAGATCTGCCCTGGCGCCACAGGGTCAACTGGGATGACTCTAGAAGCTCGCCCATGGCAGCGCAATAAAACACCTTAATAAAGGCCACTATGTAAAATGCTGTGGTAGCATGTGCATGCAAAAGACTATGTTTACCAATACAACAATACAAATAATGCAATAATAACACTTATGGAAGTACGGAATAATACTACATACGATAAACAATACACAAAGCAGTTCAGATGAACTCATGGATACCGTGTGTCCAGTATGAAGGAAGTTAGAGGTAGTTTCGCGAGCCAATGCTAACTAGCCTTAGCGCAATGATTGGAAGTCTATAGGTATTTACTGTATAGACTACCAG
This sequence comes from Coregonus lavaretus, assembly GCF_964263955.1. Taxonomy (NCBI): domain Eukaryota; kingdom Metazoa; phylum Chordata; class Actinopteri; order Salmoniformes; family Salmonidae; genus Coregonus; species Coregonus lavaretus. The sequence goes on along the minus strand of NC_140020.1, from coordinate 6,403,103 downwards.
ACATTGCGCTAACGCTAGTTAGCATTGGCTTGTGAAACTACCTTTAACTTCCTTCATACTGGACACAGAGACATACAAATGGTATCCACGAGTTCATCTGAGTCTGGGGAAGTAGATAAAGGGCCTCATTGCCCGAAGTATCCCTTTAACTTACAGGCCAGCGAGAGAATACAGCATATGGCAGCAGGGGAAACATGGCGTGTGTACGCTGAGAGACGTGTTATGGGGTGAATTTATTACTTCATTTCAAACAAAATCTAGCCATCTGTTCTTCTCTGGGATTGCTAATGTAACAGGCTGCAATATAGGCTCTGGTGACTCCATTAGAAACAGATTCACTCTGACTAAGGCAAGCTGGCCTGGCACACAGTTCTCCACTGAGAAAAAATTGCCTATTCACAAAAAAATATATAATAAACTAACGGAGCAACAGCTTTTGCATGAATCATCGATTTTGTACATGCCAGATACAGTAGTTAATTTTTTTTTTGTTTTAGCAGATTTTCCTTCAAAACGTGTTTTGATTCTTTCACAAAAAAATTATCTTAAAGAGGCAATCTGCAGTTCAAACAACAACAAAGTAACACCCCCGTCACCTTTTGAGTAAACAGCTTAGGGATGGGTCTGGAGAAATTTAACCAAATTCATAGATTGAGCTATGGATGCAAGGACCATCCATGAGATCAATATTGTAGTTTTAACCATGTTTTGAAGCTATACAGTGTTTGTTTATAATTACGTTGCTTACAAACAACGGAGTAAAACAAGCGTATATTTTGCTTTATGATGGGGTCCGACAGTTGATCTAAGGCCTCTATTCAATCTGTATCGCTGAAGCGTTACAGATTGTGCGATAGAAATGTAAAGGTAACTTCCAATTAAGCTGATATATACAGCGTTTACCATGAATGCAGTCTCAGAACTTCTGAACTTCCAGTACTGATTGAATAGAGCCCTAAATTCATGATGCATTTATAATACATATTCTTCAAGAATCAATGGCTTCCTAATATTGAGTGACACCCCCTTTTGCCCTCAGAACAGCCTCAATTCGTCAGGGCATGGATTCTACAAGGTGTCTAAAGCGTTCCACAGGGATGCTGGCCCATGTTGACTCCAATGCTTCCCACAGTTATGTCAAGTTGGCTGGATGTCCTTTGGGTGGTGGACCATTCTTGATACACACGGGAAACTGTTGAGCGTGAAAAACCCAGCAGAGTTGCAGTTCTTGACACCCTCAAACCGGTGAGCCTGGCACCTACTACCATACCCCGTTCAAAGGCACGTAAATCTTTTGTCTTGTGCATAATCCACAAAGGCCCATGCTGTCAAAACAGGACCTTGGGCAAAGGCCAACTAAAGAAGAGGATGTCAGCAAATCACAGCAGTGCTCGTCATGTGATAGGCACTGAACTTCCTTCCCTATAGGATAGCTGCAGGAACAGGACAAATCACACATTTTGCACTGTTACAGCCTGAATTCAAAATGGGTTAAATCATCAACAAAAAATCTCACCCATCTACACACAATACTCCATAATGACAAAGTGAAAACATGTTAAAAAATTTTTTTGCACATCTATTGAAAATGAAATATTGATATATCTAATTTAGATAAGTATTCACACCCCTAAATAAATACATGTTAGAATCACCTTTGGCAGTGATTACAGCTGTGAGTCTAACTGGGTAAATCTATAAGAACTTTGCACACATGGATTGTACAATATTTGCCCATTATGCTGTTCAACATTCTTCAAGCTCTGTGAAATTGGTTGTTGATCATTGCTAGACAACCATTTTCAAGTATTGCCATAGATTTTCAAGCAGATTTAAGTCACAACTGTAACTCGGCCACTCAGGAACATTCACTGTCTTCTTAGTAAGCAACTCCAGTGTAGATTTGGCCTTGTGTTTTAGGTTATTGTCCTGCTGAAAGGTGAATTAATCTCCCAGTGTCTGGTGGAAAGCAGATTGAACCAGGTTTTCCTCTAGGATTTTTTCCTGTGCTTAGCTTCATTCCGTGTCTTTTTTATCCTGGAAAACTCCCCAGTCCTTAACGATTACAAGCATACCCATAACATGATGCAGCCACCACTATGCTTGAGTGGTACTCAGTAATGTGTTGTATTGGATTTGCCCCAAATATCACACTTTGTATTCAGGACTAAAAGTGAATTGCTCTGCCACATTGTTTGCAGTATTACTTTAGTGCCTTGTTGCAGAAAGGATGCATGTTTTGGAATATTTTATTCTGTACAGGCTTCCTTCTTTTCACTCTGTCAATTAGGTTAGTATTGTGGAGTAACTACAATGTTGTTGACCATCCTCAGTTTTCTCCTATCACAGCCAATCAACTCTGTAACTGTTTTAAAGTCACCATTGGCCTCATGGCGAAATCCCTGAGCGGTTTCCTTCCTCTCCGGCAACTGAGTTAGGAACTGGGTGTATTGAGACACCATCCAACAAGTAATTAATAACTTCACCATGCTCAAAGGGATATTCAATGTCTGCTTTTTTATTTTTAACCATCCACCAATAGGTGACCTTTGCGAGGCATTGGAAAACCTCCCTGGTCTTTGTGGTTTAATCTGTGTTTGAAATTCACTGCTCAACTGAGGGACCTTACAGATAATTGTATGTGTGGGGTACAGAGATGAGGTAGTTATTTAAAAAAAATCATGTTAAACACTATTATTGCACACAGAGTGAGTCCATGCAACTTATTATTTGACTTGTTAAGCACATTTTTACTCCTAAAGTTATGTAGGCTTGCCATAACCAAGGGGTTGAATACTTATTGACACAAGATATTTCAGCCTTTCATTTTTTATCAATTTTTAAACATTTAGAAAAAACATTATTCCACTTTGACATTATGGGGTATTGTGTGTAAACCAGTGACACAAAATCAAAATGTAATCCATTTTACATTCAGGCTGTAACACAACAAAATGTGGAAAAAGTCAAGGGGTGTGAATACTTTCTGAAGGCACTGTACATATATAAAACACAATTCAAGCCACGTGGATACAAGGCATTTAAAATCATAGAGGATAACGCAAAAAGGTTTTAAAAAAAATGTTTACATTGTAAAATCAAATCAAATTTTATTGGCCACATGCGCCGAATACAACAGGTGCAGACATTACAGTGAAATGCTTACTTACAGCCCTTAACCAACAGTGCATTTATTTTTAATACAAAAGTAGAATAAAACAACAAAAAAGTGTTTTGAGAAAAAAAGAGCAGAAGTAAAATAAAATAACAGTAGGGAGGCTATATATACAGGGGGGTACCGGTGCAGAGTCAATGTGCGGGGGCACCGGCTAGTTGAGGTAGTTGAAGTAATATGTACATGTGGGTAGAGTTAAAGTGACTATGCATAAATAATTAACAGAGTAGCAGCAGCGTAAAAAGATGGGGTGGGGGGGCAGTGCAAATAGTCCGGGTAGCCATGATTAGCTATTCAGGAGTATTATGGCTTGGGGGTAGAAGCTGTTGAGAAGTCTTTTGGACCTAGACTTGGCACTCCGGTACCGCTTGCCGTGCGGTAGCAGAGAGAACAGTCTATGACTAGGGTGGCTGGAGTCTTTGACAATTTTGAGGGCCTTCCTCTGACACCGCCTGGTATAGAGGTCCTGGATGGCAGGAAGCTTGGCCCCAGTGATGTACTGGGCCGTACGCACTACCCTCTGTAGTGCCTTGCGGTCGGAGGCCAAGCAGTTGCCATACCAGGCGGTGATGCAACCAGTCAGGATGCTCTCGATGGTGCAGCTGTAGAATTTTTTAAGGATCTGAGGACCCATGCCAAATCTTTTCAGTCTCCTGAGGGGGAATAGGCTTTGTCGTGCCCTCTTCACGACTGTCTTGGTGTGTTTGGACCATGATAGTCCGTTGGTGATGTGGACACCAAGGAACATGAAGCTCTCAACCTGTTCCACTAAAGCCCCGTCGATGAGAATGGGGGCGTGCTCAGTCCTCTTTGTTTTCCTGTAGTCCACAATCATCTCCTTTGTCTTGGTCACGTTGAGGGAGAGGTTGTTATCCTGGCACCACACGGCTAGGTCTCTGACCTCCTCCCTATAGGCTCTCATCGTTGTCGGTGATCAGGCCTACCACTGTTGTGTCGTCGGCAAACTTAATGATGGTGTTGGAGTCGTGCCTGGCCATTCAGTCATGGGTGAACAGGGAGTACAGGAGGGGACTGAGCACGCACCCCTGAGGGGCCCCCGTGTTGAGGATCAGTGTGGCAGATGTGTTGTTACCTACCCTTACCACCTGGGGGCGGCCCGTCAGGAAGTCCAGGATCCAGTTGCAGAGGGAGGTGTTTAGTCCCAGGATCCTTAGCTTAGTGATGAGCTTTGAGGGCACTATGGTGTTGAATGCTGAGCTGTAGTCAATGAATAGCATTCTCACGTAGGTGTTCCTCTTGTCCAGGTGGGAAAGGGCAGTGTGGAGTGCAATAGAGATTGCATCATCTGTGGATCTGTTGGGGCGGTATGCAAATTGGAGTGGGTCTAGGGTTTCTGGGATAATGCTGTTGATGTGAGCCATGACCAGCCTTTCAAAGCACTTCATGGCTACAGACGTCAGTGCTACGGGTCGGTAGTCATTTAGGCAGGTTATCTTAGAGTCCTTGGGCACGGGGACTATGGTGGTCTGCTTGAAACATGTTGGTATTACAGACTCAGTCAGGGACATGTTGAAAATGTCAGTGAAGACACTTGCCAGTTGGTCAGCACATGCTCGGAGTACACGTCCTGGTAATCCGTCTGGCCCTGCGGCCTTGTGAATGTTGACCTGCTTAAAAGTCTTACTCACATCGGCTACGGAGAGCGTGATCACATAGTCATCCGGAACAGCTGGTGCTCTCATGCATGCTTCAGTGTTGCTTGCTTCGAAGCGAGCATAGAAGTGGTTTAGCTCGTCTGGAAGTCTTGTGTCACTGGACAGCTCGCGGCTGTGCTTCCCTTTGTAGTCTGTAATAGTTTTCAAGCCCTGCCACATCCGACGAGCGTCAGAGCCGGTGTAGTACGATTCAATCTTAGTCCTGTATTGACTCTTTGCCTGTTTGATGGTTCGTCGGAGGGCATAGCGGGATTTCTTATAAGCGTCCGGGTTAGAGTCCCGCTCCTTGAAAGCGGCAGCTCTACCCTTTAGCTCAGTGCGGATGTTTCCTGTTATCCATGGCTTCTGGTTGGGGTATGTACGTACGGTCACTGTGGGGACATCATCGATGCACTTATTGATGAAGCCAGTGACTGATGTGGTGTACTCCTCAATGCTATCTGAAGAATCTCGGAACATGTTCCAGTCTGTGCTAGCAAAACAGTCCTGTAGCTTAGCATCTGCGTCATCTGACCACTTTTTTTATTAACCGAGTCACTGGTGCTTCCTGCTTGTGGTCCTCTAAGTTCTAGAGAAGAGTAACATACATTTGATGATGTATTTAAAAAACATATGCAATGAACTTATTAACTTATTAAGCTAAATTAACAATATAACCTATTAAACATAAGTCACACACCACTGTAATTGCAGTATCTCCATCCCAGCAAACCATAATTGGGTCTGTGAAAGTTCACAGAACATTCGTTAGATCCTGGCAAATGTTCTCTAAACACAAAAACTGTCCAGTCGTGCTGATGATTACAGAATGTTTGTATAAAACATTTGCCTGATGTTGCAAGAATGTTCCTAGAACACATTTAATCTGTTCTGTGGTCCTTTCCTGCAGTCAAATGACCTAGTGGCCTCATGGGTGAAATGTTTCTTAATATTATTAATACACTTTTTTTGTTTTACAGCTGAAAATCAGGTGTTTCTATGTCAAATGGTTTTTATATTTTTCAGTCTTCTGTGATGTATATAAAGTGTAATATTGGGAACCAAATACATTTCAACTCTATATCATGACTTTTAAGCCCATCACCATGTGTGTGAGGTGTATTCTTTTGTTTCAAAGTAGATTTGTTTAAGACTACCAAGAAACACTCTGTGTGACCCTGATTTAGCCCACTGCAGTAAAAGGTTAAAGGTTCCCAGAATATTTCATTAGATTGTGGGAACAGTCTGGTGGGAACATTGTGGGGACATCACAAAAGATATGTTCCCAAAACACAAAAACGTCCCAGTTGTGCGGATGATTCTACAATGTTTCTTTTAGGATGCAAAAAACATTTAATTGATGTTACAAGAACATTCCCAGAACACGTCGTCTGTTCAACAAAGGTTACCAGAATGTGTCATTAGGTTGTGGGAACATTGTGGGGATCACGGCCGGCCCGCTCATTACATTTACATTTACATTTTACATTTTAGTCATTTAGCAGACGCTCTTATCCAGAGCGACTTACAAATTGGTGCATTCACCTTATGATAGCCAGTGGGACAACCACTTTACAATTATTTTTTATTTTTTGGGGGGTGGGGTAAGGGGGGGTAGAAGGATTACTTTATCCTATCCCAGGTATTCCTTAAAGAGGTGGGGTTTCAAGTGTCTCCGGAAGGTGGTGAGTGACTCCGCTGTCCTGGCGTCGTGAGAGAGCTTGTTCCACCATTGGGGTGCCAGAGCAGCGAACAGTTTTGACTGGGCTGAGCGGGAACTGTGCTTCCGCAGAGGTAGGGGGGCCAGCAGGCCAGAGGTGGATGAACGCAATGCCCTCGTTTGGGTGTAGGGACTAATCAGAGCCTGAAGGTACGGAGGTGCCGTTCCCCTCACAGCTCCGTAGGCAAGCACCATGGTCTTGTAGCAGATGCGAGCTTCAACTGGAAGCCAGTGGAGTGTGCGGAGGAGCGGGGTGACGTGAGAGAACTTGGGAAGGTTGAACACCAGACAGGCTGCGGCGTTCTGGATGAGTTGTAGGGGTTTAATGGCACAGGCAGGGAGCCCAGCCAACAGCGAGTTGCAGTAATCCAGACGGGAGATGACAAGTGCCTGGATTAGGACCTGTGGCGCTTCCTGTGTAAGGCAGGGTCGTACTCTGCGAATGTTGTAGAGCATGAACCTACAGGATCGTGTCAACCGTGATGGCGAGATCATGGAACAGGCAGTCCTTCCCCGGGAGGAAGAGCAGCTCCGTCTTGCCGAGGTTCAGCTTGAGGTGGTGATCCGTCATCCACACTGATATGTCTGCCAGACATGCAGAGATGCGATTCGCCACCTGGTTATCAGAAGGGGGAAAGGAGAAGATTAATTGTGTGTCGTCTGCGTAGCAATGATAGGAGAGGCCATGTGAGGATATGACAGAGCCAAGTGACTTGAGTGAGAATAGGAGAGGGCCTAGAACTGAGCCCTGGGGGACACCAGTGGTGAGAGCACATGGTGCGGAGACAGATTCTCGCCACGCCACCTGGTAGGAGCGACCTGTCAGGTAGGACACAATCCAAGAGTGAGCTGCGCCGGAGATGCCCAACTCGGAGAGGGTGGAGAGGAGGATCTGATGGTTCACAGTATCAAAGGCAGCAGATAGGTCTAGAAGGACGAGAGCAGAGGAGAGAGAGTTAGCTTTAGCAGTGCGGAGAGCCTCCGTGACACAGAGAAGAGCAGTCTCAGTTGAATGACCAGTCTTGAAACCTGACTGGTTTGAATCAAGTAGGTCATTCTGAGAGAGATAGCAAGGGAGTTGGCTAAAGACGGCACGCTCAAGAGTTTTGGAGAGACGGCCGCCTATGGCAGCAGATTGACGAGGGCGTCATTTTCTGAGCTAAACTTACCAAGACACACCTCCAACAACAACACATAGAACCTCACATAATTCTGCCCAAAAACAATGACAATTTCTCTCAACCAGTGGCATATGGGCTTTTTAGGTGAGCACTGATGCCGCCTTGTGATAAGCAGTGCCCACTTTGTCAAAGGCAGGGGCGCAAAATATTTTGCTTGTCCATTCCCAGCAGGGTGCTGTTGGAAAGATGCATCTCTGTGGCGCTCCACCAACGTTCCGTCAAAAAAATCATCTAACAGAAATCATGGAGCAGATATAGGATATGGTAGAAAGAGTATGTGGCCTTTTCTGTAGCCTACAGGCTGGAGATAAAATGTATGACAATGTAATGAGAAGGACACTTTTTACATCATGCAGGTTTCTCTGATCAAATAGCCTAACCTAAATGGCGCTCAATCAAATAACAAAATGCGCTGTCATGTTAACAAACAACATATCCTAAAAACAGGACAGGTCAAAGTAAAATGGACAATCAAAACTGTTGTCCATGAGTTTCACCCCATTGTCATGATCAGTTGTTTAAAGTTGTATCCGTCAATTTTTGACAAGATAATAGCAAAAAATAAAATACTGTACTGTGTAAACACATTGCAAATAGGCTCATGATAACTCCTGATAAAGTTGGGTAGTTGATATTCAGAGCTTAAATAGCCAAATTGAGTCGTCGTCACAGGAATCAGGACTAGTAAAGCCAATGCAACGGCCTGTTTTACAAACGGTGAGCCTACAACATGGATGGGCATTCATAAAATTCCATTGCGGGCCAACATGGTAGATCTCGCCTAGGGCAGTAGAACGGCAAGGAACGGCCTTGGTGGGGATATGACAAGAGATAGGTTCCCAAAACACTCAAACTGTCCAGTTGTGCTGACATTCAGATAATGTTTGTATCAGGGTGCACAACACATTCCTTTGATGTTGCAAGAATGTTGACAGAATAGCCTTTTTTAAAGGTTCCCAGAACATTTAATTAGGTTGTGGTAACAGTGTGGGTACATTACAAGAGATAGGTTGACAAAACACAAAATATGCTTAGCTGTGATGACATTCATACAATGGCTTAAGTTAGGTTGCACAGGACATTCCTATAATGTTGTAAGAATGTTGAAAGACACCTGTTCTAAGTTCTTTAAAGGTTCCCAGAACATTTAATGAAGTTATGGAAGTTGTCTGGGATGATGCAATAATATTCTTGTGATATTCACATAGGTTGCACAAAACATTCCCACAATGTTGCACAATTTCCAAATAAGTCAGTTTTTATGATGTTCATAGCATATTTGTTTTAGGTTTAACATAATATTCCATTGATGTTCATGCAATATACATTTTACCTTGTCTTGGAGGTCCTCAGAACATTTCAAGAACATTTTATATTTAAGTTTGACCTAATATTACCACAATATTGCTCCTTAAAGCAGATTGGAATACATCTCCATTATGTTTCTCTCCAGATTTAATGGCAATTTGCATTTGAAGGTGATATTGCATTTTTATTTCATTCATAGGACATTTGAACAGAATTTAATCATAATAACAACCATATATTTACACAATCTGCATGCCAGGTCTTTCATCCTCTGCGCCACCAGGGAAGCTCTCTTCCATCTTATTTTTTCAGTATATCGCCATGACATTATGGTCACCATGACATTATGGTCGCCATGCCAGTATGGTCAATCAGGAATTCCATGCTTCCTTTTTAGACTTCTTAGACATAACTAACCCAGGGATATACTGGTAACTGGGTTATTCACCATCACTTCACCATCCTCTTTATATGCTTCCTACCTCTGGGCCCATATTTACAAGGTATCCAAGATTATGCTGATCTAGGATAACTTTTGAATGTTTTTGGGATGTTATCATCCTAATGTTAGATACAACACTAACTAGAACTTAATGGGAATCTTAGTTAATGTTCTGGGAATGTTCCTGGTTTCCTGGGATGTCTCCAATGACTCAAGGAAAAAAGTATGTTCCCTTTCTCAGCAGGGAAGACTTACACGAGTCAGTGTGTCAACTGAGTTTAGGGACAAGGCTTTGAACGATGTGTGCACCTGTTTCCCATTCACTTAGTCAGACTGTCCAAACCACACACAGATTCACCTGGCCAGCCTCTGATTCTCCCACACGTCTCCCCCTCTCTCACCCTCTCTCTCAGTCTCTCCCTCTCCTCCTCTCTCTGTCTCTCCCTCTCCTCCCCTCTCTCTCTGTCTCTCCCTCTCCTCCCCTCTCTCTCAGTCTCTCCCTCTCCTCCCCTCTCTCAGTCTCTACCTCTCCTCCCCTCTCTCTGTCTCTCCCTCTCCTCCCCTCTCTCTGTCTCTCCCTCTCCTCCCCTCTCTCTGTCTCTCCCTCTCCTCCCCTCTCTCAGTCTCTCCCTCTCCTCCCCTCTCTCAGTCTCTACCTCTCCTCCCCTCTCTCTCAGTCTCTCCCTCTCCTCCCCTCTCTCAGTCTCTACCTCTCCTCCCCTCTCTCTGTCTCTCCCTCTCCTCCCCTCTCTCAGTCTCTACCTCTCCTCCCCTCTCTCTGTCTCTCCCTCTCCTCCCCTCTCTCTGTCTCTCCCTCTCCTCCCCTCTCTCTGTCTCTCCCTCTCCTCCCCTCTCTCTGTCTCTCCCTCTCCTCCCCTCTCTCTGTCTCTCCCTCTCCTCCCCTCTCTCTCTGTCTCTCCCTCTCCTCCCCTCTCTCTCAGTCTCTCCCTCTCCTCCCCTCTCTCTGTCTCTCCCTCTCCTCCCCTCTCTCAGTCTCTCCCTCTCCTCCCCTCTCTCAGTCTCTACCTCTCCTCCCCTCTCTCTGTCTCTCCCTCTCCTCCCCTCTCTCTCTGTCTCTCCCTCTCCTCCCCTCTCTCTCAGTCTCTCCCTCTCCTCCCCTCTCTCAGTCTCTACCTCTCCTCCCCTCTCTCTGTCTCTCCCTCTCCTCCCCTCTCTCTCAGTCTCTCCCTCTCCTCCCCTCTCTCTCAGTCTCTCCCTCTCCTCCCCTCTCTGGCCCAAGACTTCCTCCTCCCTTTCTCCCATCACCTCATCCCATATCTCCCCCTTCTCTAGTCTACTGCTTCCTCTCCTCCTTATCCCTGTCTCCTCCCCTCAGAGACCAGGCAGTATCTGAATCATCATGGTTTTGCTATATCTATATCAGCTCATAATGGTGTTGTTATATCATATCTATATCAGCTCTCTCTCTCTCTCTCTCTCTCTCTCTCTCTCTCTCTCTCTCTCTCTCTCTCTCTCTCTCTCTCTCTCTCTCTCTCTCTCTCTCTCTCTCTCTCTCTCTCTCTGGGAGGGCCAGTGTTTTCATTTGCTTGCTCAGTGGAGGAGTGAAAAGGCCTGATTTTTTAATGTGTTTTAATGTAGTCCTTTTAATGTAGTCATGTTAATGTAGTCATTTTCAGGAAGGAGGGAAGGAGGACAGAAGTGCACATGGCATTGACATACATACATTCAATGGCAGTTAACTGTAAACAATGAGCTATTCAGCTTTCATAAGATTAATAACTTAGATGGTTGCTTTTGTGTGCCTTTTTAATACAGGGTGGGGGGAATGGTACTTCCATGTTCAAGGAAATTGTATTTGCTTACTAGGTTTGGTGTGTAGATTGCAGTCTTGGGAATGTGAAATTTCCCAAGACTGCAATCTACACACCAAACCTAGTAAGCAAATACATTTTCCTTGAACATGGTAGTACCATTCCCCCTACCCTGTATTCTACCAATTTTGCTCACTGGGTTACTTTCTGATAACATCCCTTCTTACTCAACATTTTAGGGACAGCATGAAATTCCCCACATAGGAATGTAAATCAATTGTGATTGATTAAGACAACATTTTAAAAGGCAAACTTTTAAAAAGGGCAACATTTATTTTTATTTTATTTTATTGTGTGCCCTTTCTAGAAAAAAAACTGTAAATGGATTTCTACGACCAGTCAAACAAAAAAAACTGAAATAAATAACAAACAAAGCAATGCCTACGGTGTTAACTTCAACTGCACGTTGATTCAAACATGCTTGTTTTGTGGACGACGGATGACAGACGACAGAGCACTCGTGTTGAATATGAAATTACAGAAAGTTATGAAAGAGCTCTCTCTAGTGGTGGAGTTGTGAATACCGTAGACTTCTTGCTAAGGACTACATGAGACTGTTATAGATGGATTGGTTATTAGCAACGAAACTCACACATACGCAACTATGGGGCAAAACATGGTTTAGATTGTTGACAACGTGTAAACAATATTTCGTCTCCAATGTTTATTGAAAACATAAATAAATGTGCACCATAAGGACTTGTTGTCTCTCAAATACATCGTTACAGTTGTTGGTTATCAAGCTAGCGAATTTTTTTGCAATATTAGCATTGACATGAAATCAGTTAAAACACCTCAAATCAAGACATGGTATCAAGAACAAGATGAAACTAGCTGAAACCAGCCACTTATGTTTGCCAACATGGCAGTTTCTTGTCATTGTTGGTAGCTATCTGACCATTCAGAATCACAACAACACAAGGACTTTTTCCCCATTTAAGCTGCTCATCGTTTTCGTGATGTTCTCAGCTAACCCATTATTCCCATGACATAACTTCTTCAGAAAGTTGCAAGAAATACAAAACACTATTTATTTATTCTACGAACGTCCTCTCGTAGGCTACACCTGTAGTGGTCGATGAGGGCCCTCTCATTCCACCCCGCATCCGCTGCTAGTGTCCGGAACTCCAGTGCGAACTCCTGTGCGGAGTGTGCGCTCCTCTTCTCCTGTCGGAGGTGGAACAGACGCTCTCCCGCCGCTTTCCCCTCAGGTGGATGATCGAAGACAGCCCTGAAGCGGCAGGAGAACTCCTCGTAGGTGATGGTTGCGGCGTATATTCCCCTCCATTCGGCGTTGGCCCACTCCAACGCCTTGCCGGATAGACAGGAGATGAGGGCGAAGACGCTCTCGTATCCCGAGGGCGCCGGGTGTATGGTGGCCAGGTAAAGTTCCACCTGCAGGAGAAATCCCCGACACCCGGCTGCAGAGCCGTCATATGCCCTCGGGAGCGAGAGCCGAATGCCACTGGGTTCCGGTGCTGAGAGAGGAGGACTGGCTGTTGGTGATGGGATGTTGTAAGAGTGCGTGGGCACCTCTCGATTCACCAATCGGCGCAGAGTGTTGGACACATCCTCCATGGCGGCCCCGAGTTGCCGGATCATGGTGTCCTGGTAGTTGATCCGGTCTTCCAGGGATTCGGGTGCCGCCGCTGTTCCTGCTGACTCCATGTTGGTGTGTTGTTCTGTCAGAAGGGAACCGATGTGGATGTGGTGGAGGAGTCAGGCGCAGGACACAGAGGTTAAGTCCAACAGACTTTAATAATCCAAAGTCAAATGTCCAAAAATAACACGACCTCGACAAAACAAGAGGCGAGGGAGAATTACGCATACACGCGTAAACACTAAATATAAAACACACAGAGTGCAAACACGTAGCTCCGAACAGCATGACAGAGAAAACAACACACAATCATACTAGTGCAAAACAAGGAACTTATACGACACGTAATCAACCCACAAATGGACACAGGTGTAACAGACAGACAAAAGCAATCAAATAACGAAACATAGAGCGGTGGCAGCTAGTACTCCGGGGACGGCGAACGCCGAAGCCTGCCCGAACCAGGAGGAGGAGCAGCCTCGGCCGAAACCGTGACAGTACCCCCCCCTTGACGCGCGGCTCCAGCCGTGCGCCGACCCCGGCCTCGGGGACGGCCAGGAGGACGCGGACCCGGGCGCGTGGGATGCCCACGGTGAAACTCAGTCAGGAGGGATGGATCGAGTATGTCCCTCCTGGGCACCCAGCACCGTTCCTCCGGACCGTACCCCTCCCACTCCACGAGATACTGGAGACCACTCATCCGGCGCCTCGAGTCCAAGATGGTCCGGACTCTGTACGCCGGGGCCCCCTCGATGTCCAAAGGGGGCGGAGGGGTCTCTCCTATCTCATCTTCTTGGAGTGGGCCAGCTACCACCGGCCTGAGAAGAGACACATGGAACGAGGGGTTAATATTTTTATACTCTATAGGCAGTTGTAACCTGTAACACACCTCGTTCAATCTTCTCAGGTCTTTGAAGGGCCCCACAAACCGCCGACCCAGCTTCCGGCAGGGCAGGCGGAGGGGCAGGTTTCGAGTCGAGAGCCAGACTCGATCTCCCGGTGCGTACACCGGTCCCTCACTGCGGTGGCGATCGGCGCTCGCCTTTTGTTGACGGATGGCACGCTGCAGATGGACATGGGCAGCGTCCCACGTCTCCTCCGAGCGCCGAATCCACTCGTCCACCGCAGGGGCCTCGATCTGGCTCTCGTGCCATGGTGCCAGGACCGGCTGATAACCTAAAACACACTGGAAAGGTGTTAAATTGGTGGAGGAGTGGCGGAGAGAGTTCTGGGCCATCTCTGCCCAGGGAATGAACCTAGACCACTCCTCCGGCCGGTCCCGGCAATGGGACCTCAAAAACCTACCCACATCCTGGTTGACACGTTCCACCTGCCCATTGCTCTCTGGGTGATACCCCGAGGTAAGGCTTACCGAGACCCCCAACCGTTCCATGAACGCCCCCCAAACTCGGGAGGTGAACTGGGGACCTCGGTCAGACACTATATCCTCGGGGACCCCATAGTGCTGGAACACATGGGTAAATAGGGCCTCAGCGGCTTGTAGGGCAGTAGGGAGACCCGGCAGGGGAAGGAGACGACAGGCCTTGGAAAACCGATCCACAACGACCAAAATGGTGGTATTCCCCTGGGAGGGGGGTAGGTCGGTTACGAAATCCACCGATAGGTGGGACCATGGTCGTTGTGGAACGGGCAGGGGATGTAGCTTACCCCTGGGCAAATGTCTAGGCGCCTTACACTGGGCACACACCGAGCAGGAGGAGACATAAACCCTCACATCCCTAGCTAGCAAAAACCCAAGAACTGCTGCACCTCTTTTACAGTTGTTGGAGTTTGCCAATTACGCACGGCCGATACCCGGTCTACCTCTATCTCCACACCAGACGCGGACAACCGATAACCCAAAAAGGAGACGGACTCCTGGAAGAACAGGCATTTCTCTGCCTTGACATACAAGTCATGCTCCAACAGTCTTCTCAACACTCGGCGCACCTGGGCTACATGCTCGGCTCGTGTAGAAGAATACACTAGGATGTCGTCGATGTAAACTACTACACCCTGCCCATGCATGTCCCGGAAAATCTCGTCAACAAAGGATTGGAAGACTGAAGGAGCATTCATTAACCCGTATGGCATGACGAGATACTCGTAATGACCCGAGGTGGTGCTAAATGCTGTTTTCCATTCATCCCCCTCCCTAATGCGCACCAGATTATACGCGCTCCTGAGATCCAACTTTGTGAAGAACCGCGCTCCGCGTAACGATTCCGTCATCGTCGCAATCAGTGGAAGTGGGTAACTGTATTTAACTGTGATCTGATTGAGACTACGGTAATCAATACACGGGCGCAATCCCCCGTCCTTCTTCTTCACAAAGAAAAAACTCGAGGAGACCGGGGAAGTGGAGGACCGTATGTATCCCTGTGCCAAGGACTCGGCTATGTACGTCTCCATAGCCGCTGTCTCCTCTTGAGACAGGGGATACACACGACTCCGTGGCAGAGCCGCTCCTGTTTGGAGATTTATCGCACAGTCCCCCTGTCTATGAGGAGGTAGCCGTGTTGCCCTCGACTTGCTAAACACAAGTGCTAAATCCTCATACTCAGGAGGAATGCGCAGTGCGGGCACTTGGTTCGGACTCTCTACCGAGGTCGCCCCTACGGAAACACCTAAACATCTCCCTACACACTGGGTAGACCACTCCATAAGAGCTCTCTGTTGCCACGCTATGGTAGGGTCATGGGTGCTTAACCAGGGAAGGCCCAACACCACGGGGTACGCAGGAGAGTCAATCAGATAAAACTGAATGATCTCCTCATGACCCCCCTGCGTCGTCATCGTCAGTGGTGCTGTGACCTCCCTGATCAGGCCCGACCCCAACGGCCGGCTGTCTAATGCGTGGACAGGAAATGGAGCTTCTACCGGCCGAAGGGGAATTCCTAACCTACAACAAAATGCCCGATCAATAAAGTTCCCAGCTGCGCCTGAATCTACTAGCGCCTTATGCTGGGAATGAGGTGCCACCTGTGGAAATCTCACAGGAATACTCATGTGACCAACAGAAAGCTCTGGGTAAGTGGGGCGCCTACTCACCTGAAATGACTCCCCAGTGCGTGGCCTGTTGTCACCTCTCCCAGGAGACCCTCCCCAGCACCTGGCCGCGGTGTGTCCTCCACGACCACAGGTGGTGCAGGGGATGGCCCCCCTCGGGTTACCTCTCCTCCTCTCTCTAGCGCCAGCACCCCCGAGCTCCATGGGAATCGGCTCGGAGGTGCTGGAGGGTGGAATGGACGACCCCCACTCGGGACGTCCGCGGGTAGCCAGCAGGGTGTCTAGACGGATGGAAATGTCCACCAACTGGTCGAACGACAGGTTGGTGTCCCTGCAGGGCAGCTCACAACGAACGTCCTCTCGTAGGCTACACCTGTAGTGGTCGATGAGGGCCCTCTCATTCCACCCCGCATCCGCTGCTAGTGTCCGGAACTCCAGTGCGAACTCCTGTGCGCTCCTCTTCTCCTGTCGGAGGTGGAACAGACGCTCTCCCGCCGCTTTCCCCTCAGGTGGATGATCGAAGACAGCCCTGAAGCGGCGGGAGAACTCCGCGTAGGTGATGGTTGCGGCGTCTATTCCCCTCCATTCGGCGTTGGCCCACTCCAACGCCTTGCCGGATAGACAGGAGATGAGGGCGAAGACGCTCTCGTATCCCGAGGGCGCCGGGTGTATGGTGGCCAGGTAAAGTTCCACCTGCAGGAGAAATCCCCGACACCCGGCTGCAGAGCCGTCATATGCCCTCGGGAGCGAGAGCCGAATGCCACTGGGTTCCGGTGCTGAGAGAGGAGGACTGGCCGTTGGTGATGGGATGTTGTAAGAGTGCGTGGGCACCTCTCGATTCACCAATCGGCGCAGAGTGTTGGACACATCCTCCATGGCGGCCCCGAGTTGCCGGATCATGGTGTCCTGGTAGTTGATCCGGTCTTCCAGGGATTCGGGTGCCGCCGCTGTTCCTGCTGACTCCATGTTGGTGTGTTGTTCTGTCAGAAGGGAACCGATGTGGATGTGGTGGAGGAGTCAGGCGCAGGACACAGAGGTTAAGTCCAACAGACTTTAATAATCCAAAGTCAAATGTCCAAAAATAACACGACCTCGACAAAACAAGAGGCGAGGGAGAATTACGCATACACGCGTAAACACTAAATATAAAACACACAGAGTGCAAACACGTAGCTCCAAACAGCATGACAGAGAAAACAACACACAATCATACTAGTGCAAAACAAGGAACTTATACGACACGTAATCAACACACAAATGGACACAGGTGTAACAGACAGACAAAAGCAATCAAATAACGAAACATAGAGCGGTGGCAGCTAGTACTCCGGGGACGGCGAACGCCGAAGCCTGCCCGAACCAGGAGGAGGAGCAGCCTCGGCCGAAACCGTGACAGTGACCACCCGTCAATGTGGCTGGTGAAATAGACATTCTTACCCGCCAATGCCTAAGTCTACCCGCATTTGGCGGGTGGCAGGTGTTCATTTCCCACCCTGCCCCTATGAGATAAACAAATAAGATGCACTACTCTCTTGCTCTGCATCAAAGAGTGATGTGAATATTTTAAGTTAACCAACCTTGATTGATATATGGACTGGTTTAACTCACAGAAGCTGATTTGTCTGCATACAATGTTGTCATTTTGATCAGTGAAAGCTTCAATGAAGTTCAACATCACTGTTATGAAATGACTCTTACCTGTTCAGATGAATAAACTCTAAATTGATTTCAAAAATACCAATACAAATCCCAGTGTAAGACCATAGATGAGCTATTTAGTAAACTATATTTCAAATATGTACTGTATTTCAAAAGACTATGTTTGTTTTCCAGACACATCCTTTCTATGTAAAGGACGGGTGGGTCAGGAAGCTAGTGAAGTGTACTTGGGGATCAGGCTAAACCCCAGAGTAAAGAAAGCCTGTTATAGATTAAAGACAATCTCTGGAGTAAACACCACACCATCCCTCCGTCATCCTGCTCCATATAGTACCCAAAACCTATAAACTGTGAGACGACTCCGTCACCACCATGGACCTGAGAGTGAGTCACTTGATCACATGGCTACCTGATCTACATGATCTTACCTGCCAATCTGTCAGCTCCAGGCTGAGTCTCTGCAGTTCTCGCCAAGGCAGAGAGACAGCCTTACGGCCATGTCAACACAACCTAAATGTGGGAATCGTCACTCAGGGGGAGGGGAAAGATGGAGAGATGCTGCCTGCATCCCAAGTGGCACCCTATTCCCTATGTAGTGCACTACTTTTGACCAGGGCCCATAGGGAGAGAGGCAGGAAGAATCCCTCTTTTAGTATGTTCTGGAGAAGAGCTTGCAGGTGTTTATTCTCGCAAGTGTTTATTCCATGGACAACCACACTCCTACACACTAAACCAACAATGCAAGCAAGCAAACAAAAAAAAACACCCACACACAGACTTCGATGTACACACTCTCACACATGCACATGAATGCACATACATATAATAATGCAGCTCATTTCCGTCCGTTTTTGTAACATACTGAACACATACAGCATATGAACAAACCATTGCTTTAATGATCATGCAGGAACTGTTCCGACTGAGCTCATTAGGTATGGGCCGAAATAATTGATATTGGACTGACCTTTAAAATCCCACTCTCTCTCCTCCCCCCTCCTTTTTACCTCCCTCCCTCCATCTCCATCTCTCTCTGCCTCCCTCTCAGCTGATAAAGCTTATTGTGGCCAAATAGGCTTAGGAGCATCGCTATGGCAACAAGGAGTCCGTAAGAGGCTTCACAAGGCACTTCATCAGGGGCTGTGATCTGCCGTTCCCCTCTGAGACATTGCCCCCGATCTCTGGGAACAAGCAATGACAGGCCATCCCTCCGGGGAGGAGGGGACTGTGTGTGTGTCTGCATGGAATCAATCACAGGCCACGGCTCCAGGTAGGAGGGGACTGTGTGTGAAAGGGGTGGGGGTTACTGTATAAGACCAAGTGAGAGTGTGTGAGCTCAGAGACTTCACAAGCAAGACGAGAACTATCAGAGTCCGTGCGACCAAGAGCAACACATCTTCCAACAACATCTCTCTCTTCATCTATCTTTTGGTCATAATATACATAATATATTCACTCCCTTGTGAATTCACTTCCTGCTATTGCTCCCAAGACTGACAAGAGTTCAGGTAAGCAGAGTTTATTCATACAATGCTTTGTTTTAGCTTAAGGGAAGATGTGCAGTAGTAGTAGTATGGACTACAATATGTGCTAAGTGATATTTCTGGTAGTCAGGGTGTTAAAAGTGGACAATATAGTTTTAAAATATATAATTTATCCAAATCAGTAACATACATATATTTATTGTCTGAGAAAGAAGCACTATACACTAGATGTAGATGATCAAACAGGTGTAGATGATCAAAATACACATTGTGATCTGATTGTGATCAGATCTTATAAGTTTAAACAGACAAGATCAGGTCAAGACCAGGACGAAGGACGCATGTTAAGTTCAGATATAAACAGGGCTTAGGAAAGACTTGCATATTCATGAGTTAACCTTACAATTACACTAGATCAATATGGAAAGTGGTTGGGATTAGCACTGACGGCAGGATTGAAATACATGTTAACATACTCCCTTAAGTGCTTATGAATACTCATTATAACATTATTATCATTATTAATCAATATCAATATTTGAAAATACATAAGATACATACAGTAGGTCCCATTCAGAGCCATGTATTTACAGTACATTATGATATTACATTTATATTGTATACCTATGGACAGTGAGCTCACTGAAATTCTAAATACGGAGTTGCAGTCAGTATCAGAATGGGTGATTAATAATAAACTGGTCTTAAATACATCTAAAACTAAAAGCATTGTATTTGGTTCAAAACATTTTCTAAGACCTAAACATCAGCTGGAGTTGTGTATAAAGGGTGTGACCATTGAGCTAGTTGAGGGAGCTAAACTCCTAGATATAATATTAGATGGTCAATTATCATATTAAAGCTCTTGGATGCGCCTGTCATCGATTACTATTTTATTTTATTTTAATTATAAATTATTTTGACAGTAACCCTTCAAAAAGTCATTAATAAATATGTTTTCATTTCCAGATGTACTAGGAAGCTACGTATTTGTTTCTTGGGCTTCAGGAATGTTACTGAAAAAGTGCTGCAGGCCTTGAAAAATAAAAACATTTAGTGATTGAAAGTATAAGGGATATCGCCAAGTCTAGGTCCAAAAGGCTTCTCAACAGCTTCTACCCCCAAGCCATAAAACTCCTGAACAGCTAATCATGGCTACCCGGACTATTTTCACCCCCCACCCCATCTTTTTACGCTGCTGCTACTCTGTTAATTATATATGCATAGTCACTTTAACTCTAAATTTTACATTTACATTTTAGTCATTTAGCAGACGCTCTTATCCAGAGCCACTTACAGTTAGTGAGTGCATGCATGCATACATTATTATTTTATTTTTCATACTGGCCCCCCCCTGTATTTTTCATACTCTACCCACATGTACATATTACCTCAACTACCTCAACTAACCGGTGCCCCCGCACATTGACTCTGCACCGGTACCCCCCTGTATATAGCCTCCCTACTGTTATTTTATTTTACTTCTGCTCTTTTTTTCTCAACACTTTTTTGTTGTTGTTTTATTGTACATTTTTATAAATAAATAAAATGCATTGTTGGTTAAGGGCTGTAAGTAAGCATTTCACCACCTGTTGTATTCGGCGCATGTGGCAAATACAATTTGATTTGATTTGATATGCGGTGGTTAAGGCTACGACGGAGTGGAGCTTACCCAGGTGTTCAAAAGTGCATATCAGACCGAAAGCCGAATGCTTCTTAGGTAGTTCTTTGTGAGTTTTAGTTTAGATAACGATCTCTCCGCAGAAGCAACAGTTACAGGGATGCTAAAAACAGATTGATTGCCGTAGCAACATCAGGGAAACATAAGTGAGTGGTGAGTCAAATACAGAAGTTCTGCAACATTTTAAGCCTAATTGAGCCTCTCATTCTCCTTAATTGCCATGCTCAACACGCTACAGAAAGAGATTAACTGTATAGGATGCTATGGGGACAGATCGTCTGGATACTGGACAGCCAATAAATTGTCAGATGCAAACAGATTATCATATTTAGCAGACAGCAGTTCTTGAGCGCTTAAAGAAAAATAGTTTTGCGATTTAGTTCGTAGGTTACTGGTGAACCGGCGTTTGAGTTGTGTGGTTGCAATATTCCTTGTCTCTGGTAAATCTTGACAGGCATCATTCAAGACTAAATTGAAATTGTGTGCAGCGCAAGGGACATACAGTCTCAGGAAAGTCTGGGTTGGCAATCCTCAGTATAGGAAAGGCTGTCTGGGTTGGCAATCCTCAGTATAGGAAAGGCTGTCTGGGTTGGCAATACTCAGTATAGGAAAGGCTGTCTGGGTTGGCAATACTCAGTGAAGAAAACAGTTGGGCCCGCAACCTGGACCTACAGGCCGTGGTGAAAACATTTACACACGAAAAAGGAGCACTTCAGGAGACCAGAGGAGTCTCTCAAATTGAATATTGCAGCCCATTTATGTAGGCTATTAGCCAGACAAAACCCGCTGAGTAGTGGCTGAATTTGTTCTCAAGCCGACAACTTTTTTCCTAATTGTTAGGCTATTTGATATGTAATTTGTATCAAACGTTTATAAATAGCAGCTAAATAGCAAGAAAATACGCTATATAGCTATAGATAGTACACTGCATAATGAAACAATCCCTCGTGAACTAGTGTTTTGAGGGTGGACTGACTGTATTATTTGGCATTAATAGACTGGTTTTACGCACAACTTTCCATCCAAGCTGGGCGAGAGTGCGAGGACGGCTCATGTCATGCAGGTTCGGGTACAATCTGCAATGTTTTAATTTCCTACTTTAATTAGCCTATTGAACAAGTAATTACATTATTGCCAGCAGTCTAAAAATGCCAGTATTGCGACACATTGTATAGATCGTGAAATGTTAGGCTTAAAATGAGAAAATTACGACTAAATAGGTCTACCAACAAACATTTATCCATTAGGTAAAGCACAGCTAAACGTAACATCCGGGGTCCAGGGAAACTGTCTGACGCCAGTGGCAACGCACGGTATTATACAGAGCCATGCTCGCAACTCCCTTCCATCTCCAAATTACTCAAGCAAACAGCAAAATTAGTTTAAAAAAAGATTAAACAACATTTAATGGAACGGCGGGGACACACAAAAACACTCACACATAGACACACACATCATTTTATTAGTTGTATTGTTTGCACTATTATTTTGTATTTGTTGTATTGTTTGTATATCATTGTATTTTAATATGTGACTGTCCTTGTCTATTAGTGTATCAGTGTTTTGTTACTTGCCATGTTTTGTGTCTTTTTGTGGACCCCAGGAAAAATAGCTGCTGCTTTGGCAAAAGCTAATCCGAATAAACCAATATGGTTTTGGTACCGTTTAAGTCTAAAAGGTACCTACCAAAAAGCTGCACTGATCTGATCTTATAGAGAGCATGCATGGGACTAATCTCATGCTGTCTATCTTAGTGGTTAAGAGCATTGTGCCAGTAACCGAAAGGTCACTGTTTCTAATCCCCGAGCGGACTAAGTGAAACATCTTATTAAGCTACATTATTTACAATAAAAACCAACACAAACATACAATATATATATATATTTTTTTATCAAAATCTCACTTTTGCTAACAAAAACAATTTTAAAAAATCAAGCCAACACAAAGGCACAGATTGTCAAAATCGTTATCTTCCGATTATTTATGCGTATAACAAACAATATCTAATGTATTTTCAGTTTTATAAATGTAGAAAACAGGCCCCCTCAGTTTTAATGGACACCCCTGAAAGAGATTGGCAGGAAGTGGGAGTTATGAAGCAGAGAAGCCTGTGTCCCAAATGGCACCCTATGCCCTTTAAAGCACTACATCTGACCAGAGCCTATAGGGTGTATTATGTAGGGAATATTGTACCATTTAGGACACTGTCACAATGATAGTAGATGTGAAGGAAGGGACTGGATATGAAGGGCTTTAGCTCGTACAGACAGACACCTGAATAACAGGAGTGTGGCTGTGAAACACCTCTCTCTTTGTGCTGTTCTCCTTTGGGAATATGTTTTGATCTATGATAACAGCCTGTCCAGGGGAGACAGGTGGAGACAGGCTCCAAGCTGTTGGCGACAAACAGCCATTAGCTAGCGAGGTACGCACATTACCTGTACCTCCCATGGGTTACATTAATGTGATGGCAACCCAGGCTAAACAGACTATCTAGACATCCACACAATCCATCCAACGATACCATGAGATTACAAACGATCCTCTCTTACACAATATGGAGAATATCAATAGGAGTACTTTATAGGATTCCCTTCCCTTCCATTTACAATGACCTGTTTCATCAAATAAATATTGAGAAAACCTCATTGTGCAAAACCAACCCAATAAGACAAACGATCCATACCACAACCTAGCAAACACAGTAGACTTTTCTTTTGGTGAGGGGGCTAAGAATGATGGCCTGCACTGTACTAGAAAGGTACTGTACTACAGTATTACACCATGTCCTCTTCTCACACTCCCATCTGGTTCCTCCCATGCAGCACGGGGCACAAGGCTTCGGCAGGCGATGGCCTCGTGGTTCGGTTGGAGCAGCGAGCCGGACTACCGGAGTCCGCGGCGGGACCCGTCTGACGTGGTCACGGACACCCTGATGCTGGAGCTCAGCTGGCAGCTGAAGGAGGCCGAGAGGATGCAGCGTGAGAGGGACAACGAGTACCGACGACTCCAGACCGGCGTGGACTACAGCTGGCTGGTCAACACGCCACGCAACACCTACGACGTGTTACCTGGTGAGAGGCTGGGCCTGGAGGACCTGTGCTCCAAGGTGCATCCATCCTACTGCGGAGCCGTCATACTGAGGTAAGTAACCTTTGACCTTAGTTCTTTCTGTACTTAACCCCCTAACCTGACGTAGCAGGCGTAAAAAGACGCCTAAGCGGAGTCCCCACATCCGTTTTTCAGGGGAAAATACTGTATCCCTGAAAATCTGAAACATCAGCTTTCTTCCGACCCAGCAGAGTGTTATTCCCCTAATCTACACTGGCCTTCTGGTCAAGTTCTCTATACAAAGAGAGAGAGAGAGAGAGAGAGAGAGTTGGTGGAGAGTATAAAAAGAGCTGGAGGCCAGTCGGCCAAATCAACAGGAGCAAGGGGCCGGTGGGGCTGGTCTATTTAAAGGCCTAAGAACTTATCAGCCTCGTCTTGAGAGGAGTAAGTATCTTTAGTTGGCAGGCCTTCCCATAGATATAAAACATCTGTCATATGGTATATCTCTATGGGAAGACAGAGGGGCCACCATTAAATGTATTCCTGCCTCTCCCCTGCCCTGCTGTCCATGCAGACAGAGGGGCCACCATTAAATGTATTCCTGCCTCTCCCCTGCCCTGCTGTCCATGCAGACAGAGGGGCCACCATTAAATGTATTCCTGCCTCTCCCCTGCCCTGCTGTCCATGCAGACAGAGGAGCCACCATTAAATGTATTCCTGCCTCTCCCCTGCCCTGCTGTCCATGCAGACAGAGGGGCCATCATTCAATTTATTCCTGCCTCTCCCCTGCCCTGCTGTCCATGCAGACAGAGGGCTTGTTTGGATCAAAGGTTTTTCAAGTGTATTAGTGATAGCACATGTTGTGGTGTTACAGTGACGATGGTAAACGCTGCTGAGTGGAATAGTAAGAGCTCATCCCCTTCCCACGCAGTTGAAATGTACTCTCTGAACCCTCCATGAGAAAAGTAGACGCCCACATGGTTTCTCTTCTGTGACTATAACCAGGCAAAGTGAAACAAAGCTATCGATTACAGCGGATGGCTAAAGGTCTCTTGGTTTGTACCATTTTAAAATCTAAAGATAAATCATCCATTTATCCTGATACATATACTTTTGGGGGAGGTTTGGAACCATACTCACGTGATGAGTCCTGAAGACTTACATTGGCTTCTTGTATGAATGCCTAGGCTTTAGCTTGGCGAGATAACAGTCTTGTAGTACGCAAGACACCCAGGTTTGAACCCCTGCCAGTGACATGAAGACCTGTGTTGGCTCCCTGAGTTAATTCCTAGGCTTTAGCTCAAGGGGCAAACCTAACGCAGTCATGTAGCACAAAGGAGACCTGTGTTCGAAACCCGACCAGTCACACATGGGTCTAGCTGAGACTGATTTGACTTCCTCTCTCTCCGACGTCCAGGTTCCGCCAGGTGGTGACTGAGAACGAGCCGGAGTTGCAGGAGGTGTCTGCCCTTTTCCGCACAGTCGTCCTCGAGGCCTTGGACCGCATGAGGGAGGAGCAGGAGGCGCAGCGGCTCTCGCGCCAGTGGAACAACAAACGGGCCATGAGCATGTCTCTCATTAACTTCAAGTCGCGCGTCAAGATCAACCCCTTCGGCAGCACCTTGGGCCTGACCTCGACTGGAGGGGGAGGGGAGGGTGTGTGCGAGCTGAAGACAGTGTCAGAAGATGTGGAGAAGGCGCTGGAGGAGAGGGCTGACAGGGCCCAGAGGGTGTGGAGCATACCCGACTTCAGACACAAAGGGTTGTACACTACCAAGGCCGTCTGAGCTGGGGATCCACAGGACAGTGTTGTGGTTCAGTGGAGGATAGAGAGAAGCTAGTGAGAGGTAGCCTATAATAAACCCCCGGAACCTGCCCAGTCTGCTTTGAACAACAATGGAGAGAAATAGGAGAGGTCTCTCCCATCTTCTCCTTCGGCAGTGTGGGGTCATCCACTGTTGAAAGTTTTTGACTTATGAATTTGATATGGGGAGCTATGCTAAGGATATTTCACAATGTTCTGAGATGTTCAGACACATTCTTTGCTGTACCTTTATTGTAAATTAGATAGTTGCATGCACTTCCTTTTACAGTGCCTTTTTTCTTTACAACAACATAATACTCCGGAACTATTTGTACTTTAATTGTAGTTTAAAAAAATGAGAGACTTACACATAAAGCAATTAACATGTTTTTTTTTTTTCTCAAGCATTTTTTGGCACTCTAAATAGAAGTGCTACTAAGCATGGCTTTAAAAATATATAGTAAATTACTGACTGCTCTATTGGAGTGGTCAGTATGAAATTGTAGATTATATGGATCTTCTTTCTAACTCTTTACAGTTGGAATACAGTGCATCTAGATTCTCTTACTTGATAATTTCTGTGGAAATATTTCAAATGCCCATCACTTTCCTATGGCAATTTCTCAGGAGAAAAGCATAAAATCCAGTGGTAAGCATAAAGGCACTGTTTTATTGCTTAGCAACCAAGGTCGAGGAGCCTGGTCCAATTTGCCTATTTGCCTTGTCCAATAAGATTGACAAAGCCTGGATACAGGACAAACTGTGTCTCATAAGAGGCACATAATGGCAGCAATAATTCATACACAATGGGAATGGATGCTTTATTGTATCGGAACATTTCGGATGACTATTGTAAAGTCTCTCTATAACAGCAGCAGTTTATTGCTGTTTAGAGAAGAGCTGTTTTATTGGGTGGACTGTCACAGTTTGCCACATCAAGTTGGCTTCACAAAATATAAAAAGCTCTTCCAAAATAATATTGATGTATAGTACTACATGGGATGACCTCCAGTTTCAAGTCTCAGTTTACATTTACATTTTTACATTTTAGTCATTTAGCAGACACTCTTATCCAGGACGACTTACAGTTAGTGAGTGCATACATTATCATACTTTTGTACATACTTTACATTATTCTCTGATAATCAATATATCTAACAATAACTAAATTCCAGGGGACATGAGTTTAGCTGCAGGACTGTTCTGGACCTTAAAACAACTAGAAAAAATAGATCATCATCATCAAACGCAATGCAATTCCGGACTGATGTTATATTTGATAGATTACGCTACAACAAAATCTCTTTGTTCATCAGACCTGGGTTCAAATACTGTTTGCTTTCAAATTCTTTGGAATTCCGCTCCAGCCGTTACCACGAGCCTGTCCTCCCCAATTAAGGTGCCACCAGCCTCCTGTGCTTCACACTGTTTGTAATTGATGTCTGTGTGTTTGATTGTGCCCGGCTCAATGGAACGAAAGGAAAAGTGTCAACCCGTCCATCTTTCACTCCAGGCAGGCTCAAGCGCTTAAAGGCGGCAAACACATGGTTTGATGCCATTCCACTTGCTCCAATCTAGCCATTATTATGAGCCGTTCTACCCTCAGCAGCCTACACTGGGTGAAGAAAGGGGCCGACAACCACATGAGTGACAGCACGCTTTTTCTACAAGAGATACAAGTCTTAAGTCTGAGACATGGCATTTGCTGCCATTTTGAGATAACACAGGCCATGTCCCACATGTCTTGCAGTGATAATAATAACCCTTTAAATGGATGTTCGTTCAGAGCTTTATCACAAGGGTGGTCTTTCCCTGAGTTCTGTTCTGGAAAAAAAGTGGAAGGTCCTGGAACGTAACCAACGGTTACAGCCTTTGCATTACAACGTGGAGTTGAGGAACTCAAGCAGTTCGGCGCGATTCTTGTCCCTCTGTTGAAAAAATGTGTAGTATGCATACGTTTACATTTTAGAGAGATTTACAATCAATGCATTCAACTATGGTAGGTAAAATAACCTTCACGTATCACAATCCTTGTAAGTAAAAACCTTCATGCATAAAGCTTATACACACCAGCTTGTCTTTCTTTGACTTCTTCAATTTCATTTTGATCTTCTTTCCTGAGATCATGCTGTACTTGTCTTTTCTCCTCCTCTCCTTTAAATACTGAAAGACATAATTCCTTTTTTTTTATGACAGCTTTCAGAAAGCTTCAAATCACTGGTATGGCTGTAGCTCAATTGGTTAAGGATAGTCCTAGTAAATGTATTCTACCTTGGAAATCTGAATAGGTCCAGGTCCAGCTCTTTCCTCCTCTAGCTTCATTTTCTTGTCCTTCTTTCGTTTATGCTTCTTCTCCTTTTTCCCTTTCTATAAAAAAATTAAATAGTTCAAACATAGGACACTTCACGTTTGCTGAAAAGGACAATGTGATATCTCACAAGGCACAAACCACACCTTTAACAAAATAAATACTGAAAACTGAATATTTGAATAAAAATACCTTTTTGTGTTGTTTTTCCTTTTTCCTTTTCTTAGAATTCTTTCTGGATTTGCTGTGGGAATCTAGACAGGAGATAGCAAAATCTAATTGAAACATGGTCCTTCAGGCTTTGACTATTAGCTATACAGTGCATTCTGAAAGTTCTCAGACCCCTTCCCCTTTTCGTTACGTTACAGCCTTATTCTAAAATGGATTAGACATGTTATTCCCTCATCAATCTACACACAATACCCCCATAATGACAAAGCGAAAACAGGTTTTTAGAAAATGTTGCAAGTTAATACAAAAATAAAAAACAGAAACACCTTATTTACATAAGTATTCAGACCCTTTGCTATGTGACTCGAAATTGAGCTCAGGTGCATCCTGTTTCCATTGATCATCCTTGAGATATTTCTACAACTTCATTGGAGTCCACCTGTTGTAAATTCAATTGATTGGACATGATTTGGAAAGGCACACAGCTGTCTATATAAGGTCCCACAGTTGACAGTGCATGTCAGAGCAAAAACCAAGCTATGAGGTTGAAGGAATTGTCCGTAGAGCTCCGAGACAGGATTGTGTCAAGGCACAGATCTGGGTAAGGGTACCAAAACATTTATGCAGCATTGAAGGTCCCCAAATACACAGTGGCCACCATCATTCTTAAATGGAAGAAGTTTGGAACCACCAAGAACCCGATGGTCACTCTGACAGAGCTCCAGAGTTCCTCTGTGCAGATGGGAGAACCTTCCAGAAGGACAACCATCTCTGCAGCACTCCACCAATCAGGCCTTTATGGTAGAGTGGCCAGACGGAAGTCACTCCTCAGTAAAAGGCACGACAGCCCGCTTGGAGTTTGCCAAAAGGCACCTAAAGGACTCTGACCATGAGAAACAAGATACTCTTGTCTGATGAAACCAAGATTGAACTATTTGGCCTGAATGCCAAGTGTCACGTCTGGAGGAAACCTGGCACCATCCCTACAGTGAAGTATGGTGGTGGCATCATCATGCTGTGGGGATGTTTTTCAGCGGCAGGGACTGGGAGGCTAGTCAAGATCGAGGAAAAGATTAATGGAGCAAAGTACAGAGATCCTTGATGAAAACCTGCTCCAGAGCGCTCAGGACCTCAGACTGGGTTGAAGGTTCACCTTCCAACAGGACAATGACCCTAAGCACACAGCCAAGACAACGCAGGAGTGGCTTCGGGACAAGTCTCTGAATGTCCTTGAGTGGCCCAGCAAGAGACTGGACTTCAACCTGATCTAACATCTCTGGAGAGACCTGAAAATAGCTGTTCAGCGACTCTCCCCATCCAACCTGACAGGGCTTGAGAGGATTTGCAGAGAAGAATGGGAGAAACTCCCCAAATAAAGTTGTGCCAAGCTTGTAGCGTCATACCCAAGAAGACTTGCGGCTGTAATCGCTGCCAAAGGTGCTTCCACAAGTACTGAGTAAAGGGTCTGAATACTTATGTAAATGTGATATTTCAGTTTATTCTTTTTAAATCTGCAAAAATGAAAAAATTAATAAAAATAAAAAACGTTATGCTTTGTCATTATGGGGTATTGTGTGTAGATTTGATGAGGGTAAAGAACTATAATCAATTTTAGAATAAGGCTGTAACATAACAAAATGTGGAAAAAGTCAAGGGGTCTGAATACTTTCCAGATGCACTGTACATATACAGGGCTCTACAGTGCTACCATTTTGGGGGCATATGCTCCTAAATATTTTGTTGTGCTACCTGGAATTTTTTTTGGGGAGCACCAGTGCCCCTAGAAAAAATAAATAAATCACCCAGTTAATAGTTGTTGTAATGATTTCGTCGCTGTCCCGCAGTCTCAGTAGTATGCAAACGTAGTGGCACAGAAAGAAAGTAAAAGGGTGAGCTTCTTCAGGAGATTAGCTTCAAAAGTAGCTAGGATTGATATAGGCCCAATGTAGGCTATATCGCAATCTTAAAAATCAATTTTGCTGACAATTTTTTTCATTAATACCTCAAATATTTGTCATTGTGCTCCTACATTTATTTGTGTGCTCCTACATTTTTCAACTTAGGAGCACATGTGCGCCTTGTAAGAAATGTCACTGTAGAGTCCTGATATATTATGGTCCATCTATCAGATACTGTACATATGCATCTTTACAACTACGGGACAAGTACTGGCACACTCACCACTGCTGCTGGAACGACTCCTACTGTGGGATGAAGAGCGGGATGAGGATGATGAAGAGGATCCGGATGACAAGGATGAAGATGATGAGGAAGATGATCTACTGCGGCTCCGTTTCGTTTTTGTTTTTTCTTTCCCTTCAACAGAAAAATACAAGAGAGCAGTGACTGTTCACCATGACTCCAATGTAGATGCACGCACACACACTTGTGATATCAGTTAAGTGATCGCAATAAACCATTAAATGACCTGTGCTTGTGGATCTTCTGTCTTCTCTTGTGGCAGACTCAGTACTTCTGTCATTTCCTCTTGTGGCACACTCAGTAGTAGTAATTTTTATTTCATCTCTTCTTGTGCTGGACTCACTTCTCACTTTGTCTACTTTGGCGGACTAACAAAGACAAAGTAAAAGGCAATGCCTTGTAAATCTGTTTGTATTGTGAGCCCAAACCTCTATCATAAGCCCGTTAGATTTTATAAACACAGATCATCAGT
Organism: Coregonus lavaretus; assembly: GCF_964263955.1. Classification (NCBI taxonomy): domain Eukaryota; kingdom Metazoa; phylum Chordata; class Actinopteri; order Salmoniformes; family Salmonidae; genus Coregonus; species Coregonus lavaretus. Next base: position 6,372,349 of record NC_140020.1, on the reverse strand, counting down.
AGTTAGCTAGTTAGGTAGCTAGCCTATCCGTTCATGCAGTTAGCGCTAGCTAACTCTCCTCCGGTAGTCCACCGTCAGATCGTCATTGAATAATTTTGCCAAGTTGGCTTACTTATTTCATTGGAAAATTAGCTAGATACCTAGCTCTCATCGATAATAGCAATTTGCATGTAGTTAACGCAGCTAGCTAAGTGAAGCCATTCCTGAATTCAAAACAAGTTGTTAGGTAGCTAGGTACTTACCATGGTGGCTGTTGTCTCGACAAAAAGAGGCAAAGGCAATAAAAAGTTGATGATTATCAAAGTGATATTCTCTATACAATTATTAGCAATGCTTTATCGACTGTAATTATTTATAAATGTAACAGTATGCCTGTAAGAGACAGCTAGTTGGCTACTCTGCTGACAACACGATTGAGCCATTTTGCATCCCACAATGCACGATTGATTTATTAAAGGAACACCGCAATGATTTCAACAGAAATATAATTCAATTTCTATGGTTTTAAACCTCGGGCTCACATAATGTTTCTACTTTTGACGGCTTGGAAGAGGTAAGGCAATAACACTGTATTTTCTTAACAAAAACAACATTCAATCAGAAAGAGAGAAAAAACCTATCCCTAATAGGATACAGTCATACAGTCACTGGATATTGCACACACAAGTCGTGAATCTACAAAATCATTCAGTGACAGTTATAATGCTCCTTGTGCAGAATAAGCCTGACCTCTCAACCCTGCAACCTGGCAAACGTCTGTCTGTGTGGTCAAAGGATGCACATTAATTAGTGCATGGGTCTTGACCCTGGAAAAGGTACAGCACTCCATCACCCCTTCTACTAGCCACAACTTTCTGGTTTTGAAAATATTGTTGATGGTGATTATGCAGTGGATTCATGGCAAAAACCACACACAGAGTCACTCGGATATTGTATATGACCATATTTATAAGTGCCAGTATTAGTATTTATACACTAACAAAAGTGTAATACATATTCATTTTCTGCAACATAAAAAAGCTAATGTCATGTCAAGCATTTCAACAGTCTTGACTGCTGGTGTTCTAAGCTTTAGGCCTACGTTTAAATCACACATAGGCTACTACATCAGCCAAATGAAATACTAGGCTATTTATCTATCTGTAGTCAGTTTAATCTTTCCCTGCAACAATGGTCTAGTACAATAACTATTGCAGGCTATTTTCCTCCTGCATTCTAACGTATAACCTTAGTTTTATTCAACAAAATGGTTGAGATATATAAATACATACTTTTTAAAAATCTGATACACTCCTCAGTGCCAATTGCTAGCCCTAGGTGCACGGATTTAGAGAAACGAACTATATCCATTGTGTAACTATCTACAATGTACATTAAGAGGCTACAATAAGAAGTGAAGGAAATAAAGAAACCTCATCTGACGCTTGATGAATACTGGGCCAAAATTGGTTGAATCAACCACGTTGTTTCCACGTCATAAGCTAGTGATGTTCTATGTGATGACGTCGAATCAACGTGGAAAACTGTTGGAGTTGCAGAAAGTCTCCCAACTTTTAACCTAAATCGATTGATATGTTTTTTTGTTGTTGTTGATTTTACGTTGAATTCACGTTAGTTGACCACTCACATTTAAAAAAAATCAAAACTAAACGTTGAAATGAAATCTGTTCCTAGTGGGTAGCTACTGCTTATACATCACAGATCTGGGATCAGATTCTCCAGGCGGAGTAGTGGGCTCCAGTGAGGCGGCCTAGCTCTGCAGCAGGCCAAAGTAGCAGTTGATTATCTTGATGAAACAAGGTTTAGCACACAATATCGGTAATGTCAATTGGATGGCGACATAAAAAGGTTTGTCGAGAAAAATATACAATGTATGAGGAAAACTAATGAGGAAAAACAAATGTCTGTTAACATTTTGAGGAGGATTGGTGATATGATTGAATGTCAGCTTGATATACTGTTTCTACTATTTCTATAGTGTTTCTACTGTGTCTAGTGGCTCAGAACAGGGGCACATTATTGGTCATCAAATTCAGTGTAAAAAAAGAATCCCTGAAAGTATCTTTACTCCGAATGTGTGAAAGAACAGTTAATGGTTCAACGCAACTGATTAAGGGTGATTTATATCAAAATGCTGCTTTGTTGAAATCAATTTTCAGACTAACAAATCCAAAACTATGCTTGCATTTTCTGTAAACAAAAATACTTACAATGTTATTTCAATTGCGTTGAGACCTGATAATACATGTTTTGTATGTAACACACCTACCCACCCATCCACTTTAGTTGAAATTATAATGAGATACAACATCTTTCCCAAATGATCTTCAGTGGACCTATTCTATTCAATTAAAAATGAAAATATTTAATACAAATCTATGGACAATGAGGACGTAGTTTGTTACACAGAAAAGTGTAACATGAGCTTCCTTGCTGTTCAGATTGAATTAGAGATGTGTAAATAAGGTAGCATGAACCACTTCAAATATGATTTGATATGATCTCAATTTGTCTCAAATCAATCAAATGATTTATGCTGTAGATAAAAACAAATGACAAGTTGACAGCACTGGTCATCCTGGGTTGATCTCAATAGTATAACATGGCTTCCTCTCCTTCTCTCCTTCTGCACTGATGGTCAAGACATTAGACAGGTGATGCAGGAAGTCCTGGTAGGAGAGGAGACGAGGAGAGGAAGCCAGCTAAGAGAATTGAGATACACCCATGGTCTAATGTCTGATTCATGATCTCTCACTTTCCCATCTTTAGCTCAAAGGGTTGTGGATAATGTATGTGCAGCACAGGCGGGAGATTTAGGCCTCTGCTTTGTTCATGGAATGGTCTCCGTGAGCCAGGCTCTCCTCACCCTCCTCCTCCTCAGGAACCTAAGGACAGTCACATCTCAGTCAGGAACAGATCTTACAGTTTAGCCGCCATTTCATCTATGCCAAATCATATTTGTTCTAAGAAAGTATTTTTTAAATTTACAAATCAAATATTTTTTTGCATGTCACCAGGTGGTCACGTGACATGTAATACAATACAATATGCCATCTTAGCCATATATGACTAAGAAGAATATATATTCTTAGTCATAGATGGCTAATGCCACATTATGGTATTGGATATCTCCAATGTTATATGAGTGTCACACCAATACATAAAACATCCTGTACCGTGTACTATATAGCTCAGGTGTTTGTTTCAACTGTAAGCTAGTGATAAGCTAGTGATGTTCAAGGATGATGTATTTTGTCTCTCGAGTTCTTACCTCCCAATAGATTGAATCATCAAAGCAGTTCTGATCTGGAGGCTGTCCCAAGAATGGAAGCTTCATTATCAGACCTGTACAAAGAGATAAGTCAATTACAGTATTATTCAATATGTTTCCCAGCTACATGGAATAAAACAAATTGCCATGACCTCAATGATTTGATGACGTGTATAGAAATATCATCTTTCTATTACCATACGAAAAACGACAAGAAGTCTGTTCAAATGTGATGTAGATTTTTTGGATGACAAAACATTTCACTGTGTCTCTTCCACCCACCTGTCATGGCTCCTCCAACCAAAGCGAACCCAAGGGATGAGGCCAGGGCTGCACCCTGCATGGCTGCGCTCCTGAGGGAAGACGGGCAGAGAAGAGAAGATGAGAGGAGGACAGTACTTAGGTATTTTAAGAGACCCTTATTTTGACCCTTATTATTGAGACCAAGCTCACACTTTCACTGAAAAGTGAATTACTATAGACATTCCAGAACTACACTATCTATACAGAGATCACAAATATGGCGACTGTTCAAAGTTGATGTGTTTCCCATCAGTGTTGATCATGAAAATGACTACACATTGTAATTGACCAAAAGTCATTATAAAATAATTCCTGTTTCTTAATCTGCTTTTTATATATGTACAGTATGAGGAACGCCGTTGGATGAACCTTACCCATCCTTCTTGCCCAGAGCAACAGCCACAATGCCAGCGATACCCCCAAGGATGCCAGGCATGCCGTGCAGATTGTGGACGCCACAGGTGTCCTGGATGCCCAGGTTGGATGCCAGGATGGGCTGAAATGCAGAGAGAAACAGTGGTCTCATTCACATCATTCCCTACTGTCCACTAATTTCAACATATTTCTAGCAATCTGATGGTAGGTGTTTGTTTTGACTAAAATGCAAGTTTCTCCTAGCACACAAAACGGGTTTAACCAACCACAACCAGAACCATTTTTGCTCATTGGACTGAGGAGTTAGTTAGGATGCTGGTAAAAATGTATCATTCCAAAGAATGTGGATGTATTTACATTTTAGCAGACGTTCTTATCCAGAGCCCCCCGTGGGAAACAAACCCACAACCCTGGCATTGCAAGCGCCATGCTCTACCAACTGAGCTATTGACACTCACAAGGCATGTCTACATTACAACCCTAGTTAACTATGGCTTTTTCTAGCCAGTTTGGTGTCCTGGTCCATCTCAGGATTGTTTTCCTATTGGTTCAGACTTGTGTGACTTTTGTACTCACAGTGAGGAACTTGAAGCCCAGGGTGGAGACAATGCCAGCCACGAACCCGATGATCATGGCACCGAAAGGCCCAATGTTCATGTCAGCGCAGGTTCCTACGGCAACACCTCCAGCCAGAGTGGCATTCTGGATGTGGACCTATGGAAGCGACAGAAGCATATATGAGCTCTGCTATAGTAGGTGCTGTGTGAGATTCTATTGCCTCTCTCCCAGAGACACACACACACACGCACGCACACACACACAACACACACACAAACACTCAATAGTCTTGTTTGAATATAAACAAGTCAAATAAATTGAGGAGGTAAACAATCTACAGCTTTGCTGTGATCTGACTCTTTGTGGTTTGAGTGAAGCATGTAATATCTCACCATGTCCAGTTTTCCTTTGTGCTCCACCAGGCTAGAGACGGCGTAGGCGGAGAGCACACAGGCAGCCAGGGAGAAGTAGGTGTTGGTGACGGCCATGAGCTGATCAGCACCGGGTTCTGCGATGGCGGAGTTGAAACTGGGCCAGAACATCCAGAGGAACACGGTACCTGGAGAAGATATTCAAGTAAGGATTTGCATTTGTCTGCTACTTCAATTGATTCTGAAATATATAAAACAAAAACGATTGCATTAAATGTATTAAAACTATGTCAAACAGAAGTTGGCCTGCTAGTCTGAAGCGATTCACTTTTCTGTCCACTAAGTGGCGTATGTGACTAGGATATGTGGAGGAGCCGCCACTTGAGCCTCCTACCTACAACACCCCTTCCCTTATGAGTAAAATATAAATATACCATGCAAACAGACACCAGGGGCTAAATGTATCAAGCTTCTCAGATTAGGAGTGCTGATCTAGGATCAGGTCCCCCCGTCCATATAATATCATTCATTTTGATCATAGATCAGCCAGGCATTCCCTAGGCATTCCCTTAGGCACATATTGCAGAATTTCTATTTCTAGTGTTCCAAAGATACATAAGGGAACATTTTATCAATATTTGGCTGATCTATCTAATCTTTAATAGTAGTTAGTGACTGACTACAGTAATAAGATCAACTGAATGTTGCATTGACTGTGATGACTGCCATGTGAGCTGCTGCTCCTACCAATCATGGCGAAGAGGTCAGAGTGGTAGACAGAGCCGTCGTTCTCATGACCGTTCCTCAGAGCTGGCCTGTACAGCATGCGGGCCACTGCCAGACCGAAGTATGCCCCAAAGGCATGGATAATCATGGAGGCCCCAACATCATTGGCCTGTAAGTGGGACAAACCACATAAACCACTTAATTATGTTGAGAAAAAAGAAAAAGAAAAAAGATCTAGCCTCC